>NC_083569.1:45054648-46254648 GCF_027579695.1 Neoarius graeffei
GCAGCCAATCGCATGCGATTATGTAAGTTATTTAGCCGGAGTGAGCGAGCACATTGGACGAATGAGTGTGTATTTTAAAGAAGAAGAAAACTGGACGTGTGGCTCCATGCTTTTCCGTTCTATATTAACGAACCCAAAATTTCTCTGCCATGTCAACTTTGGAGCCAAACTTTGTGCAGATGGGACATCCTGCTGCTATGTGGAGCCGGAGTCAGTGCAGTAGAGACAAGAGTCGAAGTCACGCCTACGTATTCGGTAGGCCCGCCCACTTCTCCCAGTACGGAGGTCCAGGATGTTACCAAAGCTGTCAATCAATTCATTCTCAAGTGTATCCATGCCTTCTTACGATATTAAAACTAATTTCTGTATGGAATCAATTTTGTGCCAAAATGTTCATACAATACTTTTGAAATATCAAACAAAAACGATAAATCAAAATTAAAAAAAAGAAAGGTCAATTTTTTTAGACTGGCAAACAAATTATTCGTGTAATCGTGCAAAATATCAGTCTATTACTCTTCAGAAAGCTTTTATTTTTGTTCCGCGTCTTTCTCAGTTTTGTTTGCCGTAATTTATTGTGGTTGCGATTCCAGCTTTCTCGTTTGCGCTCCCTGACTTTTTGCTTGCAGTTTTGGCACAAACTTCACGTGTGGGTGGGCTGTCCAGGAATGCATTCCCATTGGCTAACTTGTGTTTGACTGACAGCTACGCTCAGCCATTCCCTACTCGGATTCTGGTGGACTGTTTGACGAGTGACCGATCCATTGACGGTAAACAAGGATCGAGTGGACTTCAGTGGCGACTATGATACTGAATTAATTCAACAAAGTGTAAGTGCGGGACAAATGTGCTGTATGTGTTGCAGTAGTGCGCATTATGCAGGCGTGTTTAACGTTAGCAAGACAGCTATTATATTGGGTAGTGGAGCGAAGTCTAACATTTGACTTGCCATGAAACACCTGCATAATGTGCACTACTGCAACACATACAACACATTTGTCCCGCACTTACACTTTGTTGAATTAATTCAATATCATAGTCGCCACTGAAGTCCACTCGATCCTTGTTTACCGTCAATGGATCGGTCACTCGTCAAACAGTCCGCCAGAATCCGAGTAGGGAATGGCTGAGCGTAGCTGTCAGTCAAACACAAGTTAGCCAATGGGAATGCGTTCCTGGACAGCCCACCCACACGTGAAGTTTGTGCCAAAACTGCAAGCAAAAAGTCAGGGAGCGCAAACGAGAGAGCTGGAATCGCAACCAAAATAAATTACGTCAAACAAAACTGAGAAAGACGCGGAACAAAAATAAAAGGTTTCTGAAGAGTAATAGACTGATATTTTTGCACGATTACATGAATAATTTGTTTGCCAGTCTAAAAAAATTGACCTTTTTAAATTTTTTTATTTTTTGAATTTTGATTTATCGTTTTTGTTTGATATTTCAAAAGTATTGTATGAACATTTTTTTAAAGATTTTTTGGGGGCTTTTTGCACCTTTATTGGATAGGACAGTGTAGAGACAGGAAATGAGCGGGAGAGAGAGAGACGGGAAGGGATCGGGAAATGACCTCGGGCCGGAATCGAACCCGGGTCGCCCGCATTCATGGTATGGCAATTTTTGGACGGATTTCTCGAAGCTTTGCAAAAGGCCTTGTTATATGACAGTAATACGCATCTTGTGATTTAATTTTATTTGTGAAAATTTTACCGGAGTTTTGACCCTTGATTAAATAAAGTTATCATATCAAATGTTATTTAGGTGACTAAAACTGGATTGCGAGTTATAGTGTTGTACGAATGAGTGGAACAATGGCGCATACGCATATAGGTGTTCCGATTAAAATGGCCGGTGAGCGTATAGAATTCGGTTCTCCATTCGAAATGAATGGACTAGACTAAAGAAATCGCTTTCAGATGTGTTTATGATTATTACCGAGGGAAAGCGCGTTCCTTTCCTCGCCACCTTCAGCCAGTGCGTCCCATGTCTGATGTCGATGTGACGCGCTTCCGAGTTGTTACGGGAAGTCGTCGAAAAGAGTATTGAGACCACTGAGCTCTAGCGCCGGGCCATTTCCGGGGAATAAGAGTTTGGGTCATGGTGACCGCGTGTGTGTGTCAGCCTCGATTCGGAGGTTTCAGTTTCGGAAACTGTACGAGGTAAGAGGAGAATAATATAAAGTACAGACACTTGGTATATTTTACTGCTGTGATTTTTAAATTGTTCGTTTTTGATTTCCGCTTCATTTTTGTGGCTGCTGCCTCATAGAGTAAATATAAATATGTGCATACTGTATATGCGTGCTATATTTACTGTATGAACATGGGATCAGAAAAAATCATAAGCAGTAGCCACATGTACGCGTACTGTAGGGTACCTATTTTTACATGATATTAAGGCAGACCTGGGCATTTTACGGCCCGCGGGCCGCATCCGGCCCTTTGGTTCATTCTGACCGGCCCGCGTAAGGTTAATTAGAAATTATAAAATAAACGTATTTTCTAATTTTACCTCATGCATGGACTGAATGTGCATTGCTTGTATTTTGAAGTTGTGTTCAACAAAAACGCAACGCGCGCGACATGAACATGACATGAAATCCCACGAAACCTAATCCCGCGATAACTACTTCCGTAATTTGTCCAGACCAACCACAAACTTGTACGTCTTCCTTCAAACGGTCCAGCCAATCACATAGTGTGACGTCACCAGCAAGCGCCGAGCCGATCTGTAGATCTGATACCTACACCGAATCGACACGGCATCATTATTATAATATGACGCATCTTGCTTGATATTTGGAGTAGAAAGACAATATTGTGATGTCTTTATTGTGTTTTGGGGTGAATGTGACTGAAAAAAAATGGTACAAACGTTCACCTTTTGTTAACCATTGTTTTGGGAAATTTGATTGAATAAATGACCTTTTTTTTTTTGTAAGGCAACCTCGGTTTTTCCATACTCTTACCAGTCTTAGCAGCTTGTAAAAACAATGATATTTACTGCTTTATATAAAGAAATACAATTAATATTACGCAGAATTTAGTTCAGCCTTTTGGTCCGGCCCTCCACAAAATTTTCTGTTTCTCATGTGGCCCCATGGAAAAAATAATTGCCCACCCCTGTATTAAGGGATGAGGTTTGGGTTGTTTTTTTTTTTTTTTGGAAGGGTGGCTCAGGTTAATTGAATTGCTCTAGAACAGGCATGTAGGATTGCAGTGATGCTGCTGAGATTAATGTGAGGCCTAGAGGATGTTGGGATATTCGGACTGGTCCTGCTCTTCTAGTAATAAGAAGTGGATTAGTTCATCAGAGGCCACAGCCAATCTGACGACACGGGATTCTGTGAATCCGTCCATAACCCTCGTTGCTCGTGGATCACATCATAACATGACGGTACAGAAGGGCAATAGTGGTGCCTTTATGATTCGTAAACCAACCAAGGTTCAGTATTCCTCACTAGGGACGTCACCGCGTACAGAATGAACAGATAGTGTGTTATAAAGTGATCTATAAATGCAGATGTGAATAAGAGTTAAAGGAGTTGCACAATTTTTTACTGAAAGAACGCTTCCCAGAAAGCGTCGTCATGCACTCGGTTGAGGGAAAATGTGAGCGACAGGGCAACCGAGTTACACAAGTAGAGTGGTAGGGTTTGTCTTTTAGTTTAAAAAAAAAAAAAGGTTTTGCTTCATTAATAGAATAAGTGTCATGTCTGTGTGACTGGCTTTTGGATTATACATTTATTACAGGATTATCCCTTTTTTTTTGGTGTAAAACGTTAAAATACTTTTGGAGGCTGTGCCACTGTTTTTTCTCCGAATGAACAGCTTCTCCTTGAGCAACTCCTTTTTTCGAGCACGTAGGAGAGGAGGGGGGCGATGGTCAGTGTAATGGAGCGAATGGTCACCTAACCAACCTTTTAAGTCTTCTTTCTCTCATCGTGGCTTTGTCTTGCTGAGTGCTTCTAACACTGATATTCTATCCAGCTTTAGAGCAAGATCATCTCCTCCCTTTACCACAGCATACGGTTTCCAAATCAATATCGGGAAGCATGTCCGAGGCCGCACTCTGTCCCCGGGGGCTGCTGTCAGGAGGTCGGCTGCTCCTTGATGAGTGGCTGCACGCACGCCGGAGTTTACATAAGTGTTTGCACTCGAGCGTGTACATGTGTGTGTTTGTTGTGGGTCATTTTGTGTATGTTGACACGTGCAGGCAGTATTCACTACTGTGTGTTTATGGTGTGTGGAAATTTGCCCACAGGGCCACTGTAGATTTAGCGTAGCCTTTGCACTCATTTTCCGTTTCTCTCTCTCTCCCTCTCTCTTTTCCCCCTCTCTCTCTTCCCCCTCTCTCTCTCTCCCCCCACTCTCTCTTCCCCCCTGACTCTCTCTCTTCCTCTCTCTCACTCTCCCTCTCTTTCCCCCACTCTCTCTCACTCTCTTACTCACTCATTCACTCACTCTCTCCCCCTCTCTTCCCCTTCTCTCACTCTCCATCTCCTTCCCCCACCCTCACTCTCACACACTCTCTTTCCCCCCTCACTCTCTCCCTTCCTCTCACTCTCCCTCTGTCTTCCCCACTCTGTCTCCCCCTCTCTCTTCCTCTCTCTCACTCTCCATCTCCTTCCCCCACTCTCTCTCTCTTCCTGTCTCTCACTCTCCCTCTCTTTCCCCCACTCTCTCTCACTCTCTTACTCACTCATTCACTCACTCTCTCTGTCACTCTCCCCCCACTCTCTCGTTCTCTCTCTCCCCCCACACTCTTTTCCCCTCTCTCTTCCCCCTCTCTCACTCTCTTCCTCTCTCTCACTCTCCATCTCCTTCCCTCACACACTCTCCCCCTCTCTCACTCTCTCCCTTCCTCTCCCTCTGTCTCCCCCTCTCTCTTCCCCCTCTCTCACTCTCTCTCTTCCCCCTCTCTCACTCTCTCTCTTCCTCTCTCTCACTCTCCCTCTCCTTCCCTCTCTCACTCTCTCTCTCCCTCTCACTATCCCTCTCTTTCCCCCACTCTCTCTTCCCCACTCTCTCTCACTCTCCCCCCTTCCCCCCCTCTCTTCCTTCCCCCCTCTCTCTCTCTCTCTCTCTCTCTCTTCCTCCCCCCTCACTCTCTCCCTCTCATTCCCCCACTCTCTTACCCCCCCGTGTCACTCTCCAGTTGTTATCTAAAGGCCCCAGGCCAAGTGCACGTGTCCCAGGGCTCTGAGAAAAGCCAGTTCTGGAAAACTGGCAAGCAAACACTCCACAAAGGACACGGGCACCTCAATGTCGGCAAATATTTGGCCACGAGTTCAAAAATATTCAGCCGTTTGAAGTTGACAGACTGTCCGATTTTGGACGCAGGTGCAATGCATTACGTTTGAAAGTGTAGCGACCGTACGATAGCGAGTAGATAAGGCTGGACGTCAGAGCACTCCTGCCCAGTTCTACAAATAGTCACCAAGGCTAACCGCAAAGCAGATGTTCATTAGAGCTGTATTCCATAAAACTGAATTGAATTAGTTGGTTTTTTTTTTCATGATGTAACTGAGAAACTGTGATGTAACTCCTGTTTTATTACTATGACCTTCCTGTAATTGGTTTCTTATTTAAACCAATCAGCCACTGAAGTGTTTGAATGGAACATGAACAGATGAATGGGTGTCTCGTCCCATCTGTTCTGCTTGAGGGCTTCTGATAAGCTCTTGATCTATTAGCATATGAAACTGAAATTCAGTTCCTAGAGAACACCATGTGTATTTAAAGAAGAAAAAGCAGAAGCGATACATGAATGGTTTGATAATTAAAAAGCTTATAGCAGTATATCTATGCTTATGACTTTTCTGATGGGTCCAGTTACACCGTGTTTCATCACATGGATGTAACGCTGCATCGTAAAAGATGAGTATGTAGTAGACAGCAGGGAAGAAGACAGAAGAATGTGATTTGCCTGGATTAGAGTGTCAGAGTTCAGCGTGTTGACAAAGCCAGGACTTTGTCCTTTTTCTCCATACACGACGGCATGGCTAGCCTTGATCCTTCTGGATTGCTCGCAGTTGCATCACTTGCCTCACACGCTTGTGTGTGGAAACTAGGAAATCCCCCTCCTGCCACGTGGGAACTGAGCGCCTGCTCCAGCTCATGAATAAACTTCGGAGTCTCGTACGCTCCGTCTGTGCTGGATTGCTGGCACTCATTCTCAGCAGTCTCCTGTCCTTATGTAACGGTGTTCGCTTGATTCGGTAGTGAACGACTAAATGATAATTCAGCTATTGATTTACGAGCGAGCTTTTATACGTTAAAAGAATCATAGCCATTTTGTAGCTAAAGGCAGATCCTCTGCTGAAATGGTACAGACAGAGTAAACTTAGATCCCATCTCTGGTCCTCCATCCATCATCCTAAACTCTTCCACCAGGAGATGCACCATGTATGAATAATATATGCCACATTGCCATTAAAGGTGACCTTGGTTAACTATTGATTGGTTCACCTTTGACCTAAAGTATATTCTCTTCTTGCGTTTAGCTTGGCTTTCATGCCTAAACCCGTCCTCGGGAATTCTCCAGATACAGTGATGTCACTGATGAATCTTTAATGCCATTTTTCTCATCCAAGACTAATGACTTGCACGCTAATGGCTGTCACGTAGCGGGCGGTTATTAGCTGAGAAAGCCCTAGTTCCAAAGTGAAAGTGATGGATAGTCGTTATGTTTAGCAGCAGAGACTCGGTAGATCAAGATTTCGCACCAGAAACTGGGGCATTATGGAGCGAAACGGTTCCCGCTATGATTGGCAGGTGGGTTGCAAGGCAACTTGGCCTGAAACTGGAGTTCTTGAGGTTCCAGTAGCTTTCAGTAGCCATTATAGGATTAGAACATTTGAACCCCCAGGTTTCCCCCTTTACTTCTACCCCTGTATAGCAGTCTTGTAAAATGCTTGCAGCGTATAAAAGGGATACAAAAGAAAGCCAATACATCCCAGGTGGTAAAATAAAACCACCGTTTTCATTTCATTCCTCTCAAGTGAAAATTATTTTCACGTTTAAGCTTTTGATAGGTTACCACTAAATGTATGCCAGCGTATTGGGCGGTAAAAAGGTTTCGACCACCTATCCTCTGGACGACGGAGATGCATGTGGCGTTATTAGAATGTAAACTTCAACAGTAGGAGTGAACTTTAGACCGCTGTGCCTCTTGGGAATACATGATGGCAGGCTTGTAGTACTCGAGTCCGACTCATGCCCTAATTTTAAGGACTCGTGACTCGACTTGGACTCGTGCATTAACTTCATTAGGACTTGGAAAATGGAGACGAGGACTCTATTTTTTGTAACATGCCATAATAATTTGGCAGAAGATATTCGTAACTACATAAATTTTGTACTAATTTCGTGCACGAGTGTCACACCTGCGCACCTTGGTGTGTGCATCAGATAGACTCTCGGGCGCGCTCCGGACAGCGCGGACACCGAGTGGACTCTCGCGCACGCCCCGTAAACGACTCGCACCTGCACAGGATTAAGGCGCAATCAGCACGCCTGTATAAAAACTGTGAACACACACTTACTTTGCGAAGTATTGAGTCGCGGTGCTGACACATTACCGAGCCTTATTTCCTTGTGTGGTTTCCTGATCCCTGATTTCCTGTTTCTCGTCTTTGATTCTGCCGAGTCTACGGTAGCCTGTTTGTGTCTCGCTCAACCTATCGCCTGTTTCACCGTTTTACAATTTTGTCTTCACTTGGATTAATAAACACACCTTCTGCACTTGCATCCGTCTACCAACCATCTCTGACAGAATACTTCGCACTCCCTGACAAAAAGAAGCACCTTCACCTGTTCATACGTCATGTTCAGGAACAAACTAATAGTGGTGTTAAAACAGCCACCGTCAAATGGTGCGGTTGAAGCATTCGACTCAAATTTTTTTTTTTTAATGACTTGGACTTGACTCTGGGACTCGAGACTGGACTCAGACTTGAGGTTTAGCGACTCGACTACAACACTGCATGATGACCCTTGATTAAAAAAAAAAATCTGTATCTTAAATTCTGTCAGTGCAAAAAGTTGGTGTGGTTTTCCCACTCGACGCAGGTTTTGGACCATTGATTGGGGGGGGGGGGGATCAGAGCTGTGCGTTTTGTATGAAAATGACGCATGAATCCACCAACCACAGCCTTAAAGCTAGACCGCCTTTCAGATTTTTCATGTTTAGCTCATAAAAAGAATTTTCCCCGACACCACCCAATTATTTTTGTTTAGTGGACCAAAAGCCACTGAATTCGGATCGCAGATTTCCAATTTTATTATTATTTTTTAAAAATAGAACAATTTTTATGAATTTCGGGCCACATGGCCCTAAATTCTCTACTATATTTTTTCCTGCTTCACCATGATCCAGTTCAAGATACTACATCATGCGTGACGTGGTGGGCTTTCCCTTTTCGCACAAGGCATTGTGGGATACAAATTTGAAACAGGAGAGGAAAATGAAGGACACGAATGAAACGTGAAAGACCGACTGCAGTAACGGAAAGCGAGAAGAAAAGATGTTATGTTGCGAAGGAAAGGAAACGCAGGACCAAACTAATAAATATCGGCGGTCAGCGAGTACCTCGGTGTGATCAGCTGTTCGTTTAGCGACAGAACGATGGAACCGTCAGTGCACGGTCAAGGTAAACCTGCGCATGCGCACACGGACTTCCTCGGTCTGCTTGACTGCGTGAAGCGAGCGATTTCATGCACGTTATTTGCTCGGGAATCGCCTCAAATTAAATAACTTCCCAGCCACAGAATGGCATGAGATATTACAGAAATAAACATATTTCACACACACTGCACGCTACTGGACACGCTGTTCCAGAAATGGCCGCGAGTCCTCAGGTGGACAGACTCAAACTCTGATACTGATGAATAGTGACTGGCGACAGCGAAGGTTACAGAAGGATGACGGGGAAGAGCCACTCAATCATTCCTCCACCAAGCATCACCTTCTTCTGACATTCCCGGCTTGTCTTGAGTTCTTCCCCCCACACACATGGATCAGTACATCACTCTGCAGCAGTGGCAGTTTCCCCTGAAGGAGCACAGCCCTCCTGGGAGTCCTCTGAGGACTGCAATAAATGCTCGTTCACATTGATTATATGTTGAGGGGCAGTTAGCTGACTCAGCTGGTGCAGCGCTATGCTGATTTCAGTTTCATTATTCTGGTCCTGGCTGCACACAGCTGTCACCAGTTGAGCGCTGTGTACAACCCCGATTCCAAAAAAGTTGGGACAAAGTACAAATTGTAAATAAAAACGGAATGCAATAATTTACAAATCTCAAAAACTGATATTGTATTCACAATAGAACATAGACAACATATCAAATGTCGAAAGTGAGACATTTTGAAATTTCATGCCAAATACTGGCTCATTTGAAATTTCATGACAGCAACACATCTCAAAAAAGTTGGGACAGGGGCAATAAGACCCTGAGGATCACCAATCCCCCTAATTCTGTGCCTACAAATAGTGGAGCAATATCAGAAAGGAGTTCGACAGTGTAAAATTGCAAAGAGTTTGAACATATCATCATCGACAGTGCATAATATCATCAAAAGATTCAGAGAATCTGGAAGAATCTCTGTGCGTAAGGGTCAAGGCCGGAAAACCATACTGGGTGCCCGTGATCTTCGGGCCCTTAGACGGCACTGCATCACATACAGGCATGCTTCTGTATTGGAAATCACAAAATGGGCTCAGGAATATTTCCAGAGAACATTATCTGTGAACACAATTCACCGTGCCATCCGCCGTTGCCAGCTAAAACTCTATAGTTCAAAGAAGAAGCCGTATCTAAACATGATCCAGAAGCGCAGATGTCTTCTCTGGGCCGAGGCTCATTTAAAATGGACTGTGGCAAAGTGGAAAACTGTTCTGTGGTCAGACGAATCAAAATGTGAAGTTCTTTATGGAAATCATGGACGCCGTGTCATTCGGACTAAAGAGGAGAAGGACGACCCAAGTTGTTATCAGCGCTCAGTTCAGAAGCCTGCATCTCTGATGGTATGGGGTTGCATTAGTGCGTGTGGCATGGGCAGCTTACACATCTGGAAAGACACCATCAATGCTGAAAGGTATATCCAGGTTCTAGAGCAACATATGCTCCCATCCAGACGACATCTCTTTCAGGGAAGACCTTGCATTTTCCAACATGACAATGCCAAACCACATACTGCATCAATTACAGCATCATGGCTGCGTAGAAGAAGGGTCCGGGTACTGAACTGGCCAGCCTGCAGTCCAGATCTTTCACCCAGAGAAAACATTTGGTGCATCATAAAACGGAAGATACGACAAAAAAGACCTAAGACAGTTGAGCAACTAGAATCCTACATTAGACAAGAATGGGTTAACATTCCTTTCCCTAAACTTGAGCAACTTGTCTCCTCAGTCCCAAGACATTTACAGACTGTTGTAAAGAGAAAAGGGGATGTCTCACAGTGGTAAACATGGCCTTGTCCCAACTTTTTTGAGATGTGTTGTTGTCATGAAATTTAAAATCACCTAATTTTTTTCTTTAAATGATACATTTTCTCAGTTTAAACATTTGATATGTCATCTATGTTCTATTCTGAATAAAATATGGAATCTTGAAACTTCCACATCATTGCATTCCGTTTTTATTTACAATTTGTACTTTGTCCCAACTTTTTTGGAATCGGGGTTGTACATCAGTACATGATGGATGTCTCCATATTGGGTCATGCTCTGGTTTGCTTTGCATATTGAGCGCCAGCGCTGAACCAATCGCACACTCGTTCCCAATTTGCATCCGTTATTTGCTTATTCTTGCCCTTTTATTAAGTTATAATTTGGTGACGTGTGGAACAATTCTGCTGCGCTGCCCATAGGATAATGCCAACTTGCTCACTTAGCATGTCATGACATGTCATTTCTGTTCTCGTATCATGAATGCTGTGAACAGAGAGGTCTGAATAGCCAACTGGTGTTGAGTTCTGTCCCCACACCTCCCCTTCGCACAGCAGAATGTGCTGATGTGCTGACACTCAGCCCTGCACAGCTTCTTTCGCTTGGCTAGATGGCTCCTGCTGAATCAGCACGAAACCCCCGCAAGCACAATGCTTACCGACTACCTAATGCGTTTAACAAAACGAATTCCTAGAAGCTCAGGGACCGCTTCTTTAGCATAATCGTGTCGGGTGCTTTTTGGAGAATGGAGCATTCTGATGTATCGTGGGTTGTTTTGTTTTTTTCCTTTCTCAATGTCGTATCAGTTCATACTGAACTCGTAATGGGATTTTAAGCTGCACTGTGATCCACACTGATGGGGTGGGGGAGGGAGGGAGGAGGAGATGCTATGTTTAAACTGTTAGTATTATTCCCGGAATGATTTAATCTCCAAATGATGACCCAGGCTGAATGTCAGTGGTGGTTGTGAGAGATGTATTTGCTTCTGTTACCGTACCTTAGCTTTCTACAAGAGAATAAAAATTCTCTCTAGCATCTTGTAATCTGTCTATTTTAAAGAAGTGATTCTCTCGTCAAATTGAAGCGTTTTACGCGGCATCTCTGACAAATTAATAAAGTTTTTATTCGCTCTTGGGACATGCGCTCAAGTCCTTCCACTTTCTGGTAGTGGTGCTGTAGTTATGACAAACATGTTGACATGGACTCGTTTAAACTAAAGGGTATTACAAATGCACTGTATGGCCAAACGTTAGTGGACGCCTGACCATCACACCCACATGTGATTCTTCCCCAAGCTGTTGCCACAATGTTTGAAGCACACAATTGTATAGGATGACTTTGTGTGATGGAGCATTACGAGTTCTTTTCACTGGAGTCAAGAGGCCCAAAACCTGTTTCAACATGACAATGCCCCTGTGCACAAAGCAAGCTCCATGAAGACATGGTTTGCTGAAGTTGGAGCAGAAGAACTTGGCCCCTCAACCCCATTGGGATGAACTAGACCCCTGACTGTGCCCCGAGCCTCTTCACCTGACAGCTGTGCCTGACCCCTCACTCATGCTCTTGTGGCTGAATGAACACAAATCCCCGTTGCCATGCTCCAAAATCTAGTACGGGGTCACCAAACTTTTTTCTCTGGGGGCCACATTGTCGTTCCTGACTGTGATGGGGGGCCGGGGTCGGGTCAGCTATATAACATAGAATTGTATGACCCAGACAAATATGACCACCAGCAGGCCTCATTGTGTAGTAGAGATTACTAGCCTGGCACAGCCATCCACACTACTATATCCGCACTACTATATCCACGCTGCTATATCCACGCTACTATATCCACGCTACTATATCCACGCTACTATATCCACGCTACTATATCCGCACTACTATATCCCCGCTACTATATCCACACTACTATATCCACACTACTATATCCACACTACTATACCCCCACTACTATATCCACACTACTATACCCCCACTACTATATCCACACTACTATATCCACACTACTATACCCCCACTACTATATCCACACTACTATATCCCCGCTACTATATCCACACTACTATACCCCCGCTACTATACCCACACTACTATATCCACACTACTATACCCCCACTACTATACCCCCACTACTATACCCCCACTACTATACCCCCACTACTATACCCCCACTACTATATCCACACTACTATACCCCCACTACTATATCCCCGCTACTATATCCACGCTACTATACCCCCGCTACTATACCCCCACTACTATACCCCCACTACTATACCCACACTACTATACCCCCACTACTATATCCACACTACTATACCCCCACTACTATATCCACACTACTATATCCCCCACTACTATACCCACACTACTATATCCACACTACTATATCCACACTACTATACCCACACTACTATACCCCCACTACTATACCCCCACTACTATACCCCCACTACTATATCCACACTACTATACCCCCACTACTATATCCCCGCTACTATATCCACGCTACTATACCCCCGCTACTATACCCCCACTACTATACCCCCACTACTATACCCACACTACTATATCCACACTACTAAACCCCCACTACTATATCCACACTACTATATCCCCGCTACTATATCCCCGCTACTATATCCCCGCTACTATACCCCCACTACTATACCCCCACTACTATACCCACACTACTATATCCCCCACTACTATATCCACACTACTATATCCACACTACTATACCCCCACTACTATATCCACACTACTATACCCCCACTACTATATCCACGCTACTATATCCACGCTACTATATCCCCCACTACTATATCCACACTACTATATCCACACTACTATATCCGCACTACTATATCCCCGCTACTATATCCCCGCTACTATATCCGCACTACTATACCCCCACTACTATACCCACACTACTATGTCCACACTACTATACCCCCACTACTATATCCCCCACTACTATACCCCCACTACTATATCCCCCACTACTATACCCCCACTACTATATCCACACTACTATATCCACACTACTATATCCCCGCTATTATATCCACACTACTATACCCCCACTACTATATCCACACTACTATATCCCCGCTATTATATCCACACTACTATACCCCCACTACTATATCCACACTACTATACCCCCACTACTATATCCACACTACTATACCCCCACTACTGTATCCCCGCTACTATATCCCCGCTACTATATCCCCGCTACTATATCCCCGCTACTATATCCGCACTACTATACCCCCACTACTATATCCACGCTACTATATCCCCCACTACTATATCCACGCTACTATATCCCCCACTACTATATCCTCCACTACTATATCCCCGCTACTATATCCGCGCTACTATATCCCCGCTACTATATCCCCGCTACTATATCCCCGCTACTATATCCACACTACTATATCCACACTACTATACCCACACTTCTGTATCCACACTACTATATCCGCACTACTATATCCACACTACTATATCCCCGCACTACTATATCCACGCTACTATATCCACGCTACTATATCCACACTACTATATCCACACTACTATATCCACGCTACTATATCCCCGCTACTATATCCCCGCTACTATATCCCCGCTACTATATCCCCACTACTATATCCGCACTACTGTACCCCCACTACTATATCCACGCTACTATATCCCCCACTACTATATCCTCCACTACTATATCCCCGCTACTATATCCCCGCTACTATATCCCCACTACTATACCCCCACTACTATACCCACACTACTATACCCCCACTACTATATCCCCCACTACTATACCCCCACTACTATATCCACACTACTATATCCCCCACTACTATACCCCCACTACTATATCCACACTACTATATCCACACTACTATATCCCCGCTATTATATCCACACTACTATACCCCCACTACTATATCCACACTACCCCCACTACTATATCCACACTACTATATCCACACTACTATACCCCCACTACTATATCCACACTACTATATCCCTGCTACTATATCCCCGCTACTATATCCCCGCTACTATATCCGCACTACTATACCCCCACTACTATATCCACGCTACTATATCCTCCACTACTATATCCACACTACTATATCCACACTACTATATCCCCGCTACTATATCCCCGCTACTATACCCCCACTACTATATCCACGCTATTATATCCCCCACTACTATATCCTCCACTACTATATCCACACTACTATATCCCCGCTACTATATCCCCGCTACTATATCCGCACTACTATACCCCCACTACTATATCCTCCACTACTATATCCACACTACTATATCCCCGCTACTATATCCGCACTACTATACCCCCACTACTATACCCCCACTACTATATCCCCCACTACTATATCCCCCACTACTATATCCTCCACTACTATATCCACACTACTATATCCCCGCTACTATATCCCCGCTACTATACCCCCACTACTATACCCACACTACTATATCCACACTACTATACCCACACTACTATACCCCCACTACTATACCCCCACTACTATACCCACACTACTATATCCACACTACTATACCCCCACTACTATATCCCCGCTACTATATCCACACTACTATACCCCCGCTACTATACCCACACTACTATACCCCCACTACTATACCACCACTACTATACCCCCACTACTATACCCCCACTACTATACCCCCACTACTATACCCACACTACTATATCCACACTACTATATCCCCCACTACTATATCCCCCACTACTATACCCCCACTACTATATCCACACTACTATATCCCCCACTACTATATCCCCACTACTATACCCACACTACTATACCCCCACTACTATACCCACACTACTATATCCACACTACTATATCCCCCACTACTATACCCCCACTACTATATCCACACTACTATACCCCCACTACTATACCCCCACTACTATACCCACACTACTATATCCACACTACTATATCCCCCACTACTATATCCCCCACTACTATATCCCCCACTACTATACCCCCACTACTATATCCACACTACTATATCCCCGCTACTATATCCACACTACTATATCCACACTACTATATCCACGCTACTATATCCCCGCTACTATACCCCCACTACTATATCCACACTACTATACCCCCACTACTATATCCGCGCTACTATATCCACGCTACTATATCCACGCTACTATATCCTCCACTACTATATCCACACTACTATATCCCCGCTACTATATCCACACTACTATATCCGCACTACTATATCCGCACTACTATATCCCCGCTACTATATCCGCACTACTATACCCCCACTACTATACCCACACTACTATATCCCCGCTATTATATCCACACTACTATACCCCCACTACTATATCCACACTACTATACCCCCACTACTATATCCACACTGCTATATCCACACTACTATATCCACACTACTATATCCACGCTACTATATCCCTGCTACTATATCCCCACTACTATATCCCCGCTACTATATCCGCACTACTATACCCCCACTACTATATCCACGCTACTATATCCCCCACTACTATATCCTCCACTACTATATCCTCCACTACTATATCCACACTACTATATCCACACTACTATATCCGCACTACTATATCCCCGCTACTATACCCCCACTACTATATCCACGCTACTATATCCCCCACTACTATATCCTCCACTACTATATCCCCGCTACTATATCCCCGCTACTATATCCGCGCTACTATATCCGCACTACTATATCCCCGCTACTATATCCCCGCTACTATACCCCCACTACTATATCCACGCTACTATATCCCCCACTACTATATCCTCCACTACTATATCCACACTACTATATCCCCGCTACTATATCCCCGCCACTATATCCCCGCCACTATATCCCCGCCACTATATCCCCGCCACTATATCCCCGCCACTATATCCCCGCTACTATATCCACGCTACTATATCCACGCTACTATATCCACGCTACTATATCCACACTACTATATCCACACTACTATACCCACACTTCTATATCCCCCACTACTATATCCGCACTACTATATCCACGCTACTATATCCACGCTACTATATCCACGCTACTATATCCACGCTACTATATCCCCCACTACTATATCCCCGCTACTATATCCACATTACTATACCCCCACTACTATACCCCCACTACTATACCCCCACTACTATATCCACGCTACTATATCCCCGCTACTATATCCCCGCGCTACTATATCCCCGCTACTATATCCACACTACTATACCCCCACTACTATACCCCCACTACTATACCCCCACTACTATACCCCCACTACTATATCCCCCGCTACTATATCCCCGCTACTATATCCGCACTACTATATCCACACTATTCTATCCCCACTTGATTCCTGGCACATATTTGTTTATCTTTACTAGTGGTTTGCAAAAGTAGTAATCGAGTCTTCACACTTTGTTTTAATTTGAAATACCACAGATATTCCATTTATTTATTTTCTAATTAAAATAACATCAAAGCTGTCAAGGTAAGAAACATCTGCCTAGTTGAGGTGATTGACACTGGCAAAGGTGAGTGGAAAATTATAAATTGTAGGTAGGCCTGTTGATATTATTAATAATATTAATAATAATTGTGTGCAGCACTTAATAAAGGTCAAATAAATAGGCCTATAAAATAAATACATTTTAAAAAACAGTGAAATTATAATAATATGAGCAATAGATCAATAGATCACAGCAGTTGTGCTGTGTCCTGCACGTCATTGCTCTCATCCATGGCCAAAGCAAAAAACTTGAATTCTGACGCTTTCTCATTCAGCTGCTCATACACGTTGTCCCCCAAATCTTCGGTTCGCCTGGTCATAGTAGGTGCGGAGAGACTCACCGCGTTGAGCGCATCCTTCTTGTCGGGACACACCTCCTCGGCCACAGCATGCATGCATACTTTAACAAAGTCCCCATCAGTAAACGGCTTTCCATGGATAGCTAGTAGCTGAGCTACCTTATAGCTAGCTCGGACAGCAGCCTGGTTGATCTGGGTTTGTCGAAGGAATACATTCTGTTGTGCAGCCAGTCCGCATTTCATCCTCCGAATCCTGTCTTCTCTTGTTTGCCCTCGCAAACTAGCATACTCTGTGGCGGGTTTCGTAGTGACGACGCAGATTATATTCTTTGAAAACTGACACACTTTCTTTACATACAAGACAAACTGCACGGTCCTTACACTGAACGAAAAATAATCGGTGGTCCACTGTTCTTTAAAAACTCTGCACTCTCTGTCAGCTTTTTGCTCACCGCTAGCCATTTTGCTGTCCTGAACACTGACAGTTCTCTGCGCGTGCGCTGCCTGTCACTGCTTATGACGTCACTGCATATGACGAAAATTCGGAAAATATGAATAGTTCATTTTATAACTAAATATCAATTTTAATTGATAAAATAAACAAAATACAAGATGCAGACATGTTATTATTTGCCAAAAAGCAATTTAAAAAAATAGGCCATGACCACTTTTGGGGATTGCCTCATAGGGCCGGTTCAAGTGGTGGGGGGCAGAGGGGCTGGGGGGCCGGTCAAAGGGGGGTGGCGGGCTGGAGTCGGCCTGCGGGCCGTAGTTTGATGACCCCTGATCTAGTAGAAGGCTTTCCCTGAAGAGTGGAGGTTATTTGGATATAGAAACTGGGTCCGTCCGGCCACGTTTTTGTTTCAGGGCCATATCTTTTAAAACTACTGAAGATATCTTCATGAAACTTTGTATACATATCAAGCAACATATGAACTGGTGCCTTTTGCTATTTTGGATTTTTGAGAAGAAGAAGAAAAAAAAAGTATTTTTCAAATTTTTACATAAATAGATTTTGACTTGGTTTCTAAGAGCGACGTTCGTTTCCGGAGCGTATATCCAAAACTATTCATGATACGGATTTGAAATTTGGTAGACATGTTAACAAGGTGATGTAGATGTGCCTTTTCATATGAAGAAATTTGAGAGAGTTTAATTTTTCACGTTTCTATGGAAACAATTTCAGACTTAGTCTCTCAGGTTAGTCTTGGGGTCGGTTTAGTTTCCGGCGCAGAACTTGAAAACTATGAGTGGTATGGTCTTGAAAGTTGGTGTATATGTGCCTTTTGATGCCAAGAAATGTGAGAGATTTTGAGCTCACCTGGACCAAAGGTCCGGTGGGTTTATGCCATGGGCTGCTGAGGTCAGTGTGGTTGGTTTCTTGCAGCACAGCTTGAAAAAGGTGACAAATAATATCTTGAAACTTTTTGTATATAGTTGGTATATAGGGCGAGGGATATAGATGACTCCGTCGTCTTGTTATTATAGAAGCGCTCCGTGTGTGTAGAGCAGGGTTCCATACTGAAGAGAATATGGTAATGCATCAACCTGATTTTTGATGGCTTTTGTGTGTATGACTTCTGTACGTACGAACGACATGCGTGTATCACCGCAGGATACCCTCATCTTAAGTGCAAGGTAACATACCTCATAAACAGTTGACCACCAGATGATGAAATTTGTGTCTTTATTTACATAAGAGAGATGGGGTTTTATCCAGCGCTTATTTTTAATTTGCTTTTTCAAAAATAACGTGGGATTATTTGCTAACGTTTTTGATGGGTTCTTGTGTCCAGTAATATTGGATCGTAACTATACAGTAATGCTGTGAAGTGAAAGCGCTGGTTCACTGCCGTCCACCAGGCGCCCAGCAGAGTCGCACCATAATAAACGTCGTAGTGGTGTTTCTGGAGCATGGCATGCAGTGTCGAAGAAAGGAATAAATATGTATCAT
This sequence comes from Neoarius graeffei, assembly GCF_027579695.1. Classification (NCBI taxonomy): domain Eukaryota; kingdom Metazoa; phylum Chordata; class Actinopteri; order Siluriformes; family Ariidae; genus Neoarius; species Neoarius graeffei. The sequence continues at coordinate 45,073,968 of NC_083569.1, forward strand.
AACCACGATGCGTATCTCATTATTAGCTCATTTGTCCATAAGGCCGATGAGCTGTTGCGATGGCGTGGCGTCCGTCGTCCACAATTCAGTTAAGTCATATCTCCTGCGTCAGTTCTCCACGGATATCCGTTCCGATTGTTTTGCTTGAAAGAACAACTCACTCCGCACAAAACTTGGTCGTTGTTTTGTCAACTTTTTTGCTGACGAGTTAGTAATGAAGCCAAATGAGCGAATTTTCCAGGCCTCTCACTAGAATTGTATCTCCTCTCTCATTTCTCATCCGATTCCAGGTCTGATCGATGTTTTGGGTAGATCTTTCCTTGAGGAACAAAACGTGGTCGTTTGTCGATTTTTCCGCTTGTAAACAGTTTGTTTACAATGTTTATTTTCAGTTAAATCGTGTCTCCTCCCTCCCTCTATTCTCAATGGGTTTCAGTTCTGCTTGTTTTGTTTGAAAGAGCCAGACCTTCTGCACAACACTCGGTCATTGGATTGTCAAATTTTTTCCGAACAAATCAGTAATTAGGTCAACTTAAATTTTCTTCTGACTGGAATTGTATCTCCTGTCTCATGCGAATTCAGTTCTGATGGATGTTTTGGGTCGATCTTCCCTCGGGGAACAAAACGTACATAGTCCTTTTGTTGATTTTCCTGTTGTAAACAATTTGTCGTGGAGGTTGGTCCTCTCTCACGTCACATTTCAGTTCTGTTTGTTTTGGTGGTCATGGTTGTTTTGATGGCAGGCCAGATGAGCCACTACGTCCTTGGCGTTCTGGTTAGTATCGCTGTCATAAGACGATGCACCAATTTGTTGACATGAAATGCACTACACTACACAATTCAATAGTTCATATGCTATAATATTCCATTCAAGTTGATTTTTTTTTTTTTGCTCTTGCAAATATTTTGCTCATACACTCGTCAGGAGCTCCGCTTTTAGGCAGGGCCTGAATATTTAGAGTATATTAACAGCAAAAGGGGGACTACATCTGGACGGGGATTTTTAAAAAGCACATATTAGTGTGACGGTTTGTGATAGGAAAGTCCCAGCAAAAGTGAAAGGTAAGATGTATAAGACAGTAATGAGACCAGCTATGATGTACGGATTGGAGATCGTACTCTTAACGAAGAGACGAGGCAAGGTCGGAGGTGGTTTGCGATGGGAGGTTGGACAGGATAAGGAACGAGCACATCAGGGGGACAGCACATGTGGAGAGCTTGGGAATGAAGCTAAGAGAGATGAGACTGAGATGGTCTGGGCACATCCTGAGAAGAGATGCAGAGCATGTGGGAAGGAGAATGTTGAGGATGGAGCTGCCGGGCAAACGAAAACGAGGAAGGCCAAAGAGGAGATACTGTAGATGGATGTGGTGAGAGAGGACATGAAAGTGGCAGGTGTGGTAGAGAAGGATGCGGAAGACAGGGAGCAATGGAGACGAAAGATCCGCTGTGGCGACCCCTAATTGCGAGCAGCCAGAAGAAGACGACGACGACATAGTGTGACGGTTATGTGCCACAAACCTTTGGTTATATAGTGTACTAAAAGGTAGAGAGAACTACAGTAATAGATTCCCTTTGCTTCCATTAAATCGAACAAGAGTATATTGAACATTAATATAAATAAACGAGCAGTATTTAAATGAGGAGGAAAAAATGTACATAGGAAAAGTATTAGTGTGTGTGTGTATACTTGGTGCTCTGAGCTCTTGCTGCGTTTATGGATCAGAGCCAAAGCATGCAACTGCTTCCATGTTTGGTGTTATATTTATTAACATTTTTATACTGTGTATATATCTTTTTTGTCGTGCTAACAAGACAGTTTACAGTTAAAACATGCGTTTCGGGTTCTCGTACTCGGAGTTTGCCTAATTTGCATTTATCCGTCTTTTATCATCATTCAGTGGATCCGAAGCCTTTCCCAGGAAACACTGGGTGAGAGATGGGAATAAACCCTGGATGGGATACTAGTCCATCTTAGGGCAAAACACACACACACGGTACATCTTGGGCCAAATTTGAGTCTTCAGTCCACCTACCAGCATGTTTTTTGGAAATTGGGAGGAAACCAGAGAACCGCACACAACTCCGAATGGAACCAGAGATCTCTTTTTTTTTAATTATTATTATTTAATGTTTTCCCCCCCAAATCATATTTTATCTGTAAGGGTGAAGGTTTATATTGTGTTGCATTTAAGGAAATCTGCCTTGTATAAAGCCATCACTAATGCCCCTTTTCCACCAAAGCAGTTCCAGGGCTGGTTCGGGGCCAGTGCTTAGTTTGGAACCGGGTTTTCTGTTTCCACTGACAAAGAACTGGCTCTGGGGCCAGAAAAACCGGTTCCAGGCTAGCACCAACTCTCTGCTGGGCCAGAGGAAAGAACCGCTTACGTCAGCGGGGGGGGGCGGAGTTGTTAAGACCAACAACAATAACAAGACTGCGAAAGATCGCCATTTTTAAGCGACGAGAAGCCGCAGCTGTACAAACACGAAGTCATCCATTATTATTGTTGTTGTTGTTGCTGCTGCTGCTTCCGTGTTGTTTTTGCTTCAATATTCGCGCCAAGGTTTATGCAAATGCAGCGACGTAACTGACGTATACAGCGACGTAATGACGTGGCTTCCTTTAGCACCGCGAGCTATGGAAAAGCAAACCGGTTCTCAGCTGGCTCGCAAGTTGAACGAGTTGTGAACCAGCACCAGCCCTGGAACTGATTTGGTGGAAAAGGGGTATAATTGCCAGATGTTGCCTTTTTTATGAAGGTGTGCCATTTGTTTTTTTTTTCCACCATGTTAAGTAAATGCTCATTCCATCACCGATTTCGTACAGAAAGGTCGACTTCTGACAATGACCTGATGAGAAAAGGCGTAATCGATAGCTCTGTCTAGACCACGTGTTTTGCGTTTGTGCGTGTGTAAGCAACTGTCCTCTCGTTATATTGCAGAGGGTTAGGGGACATAGAATGGCTAGTAATAAGAAGGTCTCTCACATCCCAGTGGGAGCAATAATGAAGATTTATTAGCCCGAGTGTTTAGGACGGTTTGTGCTCTGAAGGTTGCCTGCTCTGGTGTCCTCATTTGTGTACCTGTGGGATGAAGCAATCATGAGAGGTCAGCTCCATTGCCACCGTCATCAGATTCATCCATAGTCCAACATGTCTCTTGCTGGCTTTTCAAACGCGTGAGGTGAGCACTGAAACACAACAGTGAGTGAACCAGTGCGTTTTTGTTTCTTCCAGTGCAGGAGCCCATTCTTAATCCTACAGCTCTGTCCGGATATAGAGCACCTGGTCCAGTTAGTCAGTGTGATGGATCACCCTGCCTTCTGCTTCAGCTAGTTCCTGCTGAATCCCTCAGTTCTCTTGCTCTGCTTTTTTTTTTTTGCCTTTTTCTGCATCCCCAGCTGGGGTCATCAAATCCAGCTGTTTCTCAGAGCTGACAGGTCACTCTGCACCAGCGGTTGTCCTGCTCTTTATTTGCACTGCCTAAAATAGCTGCATCGTCATTGGCCATGTAATGTGGAAATAATGCTACCTTGCCGAAAAGGGGCTGGCAGTTTTTCTGTAATGCTGCTCGACATGCACTTGCGAATGCTCCCCCCCCCCCCCCCCCCCCCAGCCAAATAAATGTGCCATGACGGAATTTGAATTGCACCCATGGGTCATCCAGGATCTGAATCTTTATTGGATTGTAAAATGTGAAATTTGGTTTCACGGTGCACTCGTGTTGTATTTTGTGCAGCTCCCTTTTCATTTCGGAAAGTGATTTACGAGGATTTGTTATTGTTGGATAAATTGTGTCTGTTGCTGCGTGGGCAGTTTTTGTGTGGATGATTTTACAGAGACGTCGTTTGTGCTAGTGGTGGTCGACGTCCTAGGGAGGGGACAGGGTGAATTAGCCCCATGCGACGGCCCCTTCATCAATCAGACCGTGAAGGCACATATGGACAACAGCTCAGCTTGTGTCATGTCCAGTGTGGGATGAGCGCAATGAATCGCTGCATGAAATATTCAGAATTCAAACTCTGGTTTTGTGAAGACTCCCCTACTGTTTAGGGATCATAGACGTGCCTCTTCTTTGACACATCAGTTTTGTTCCTGATTTATGTTTTAAGTAATAATAATAATAAAAAAAAAGACTTGGAATATGTATTCAGCTCCATGTTTTATAGCAAATGTAAGCCGTGGTTTCAGTTAAGAGATTCCTGTAATAGGTGATAGGAAACTACATTTTCCACAGCATTAAATATGACATGACATGACCAAGTATGTGGACACACAGCTGTTGCAACCATATGTGCTTGCTGACTATCCCATTCCAGAGTTGGTCCCCGTCTGCTGCTGTTCTAACCTCCAGTCTTCTGGCAAGGCTTTCCACTAGATTTTACAATGTGACTGAGAATGTGTGTTCATTCAGGCACTGATGTTGGGTTAAAAAAAAAAAGAAAACCTGCCGTGGGGTCGGCATTCCAACTCGTTCTAAAGGTGTTAAGTTGAGCCACTCAAGTTCTTTCACACCAACCTTGGCTGTGCGCACAGGGGCGTTGTTGTGCTGGAGCAGGTCAGGGCCTCGTAGTTCTAATGAAGGATAATCTTAATGCTACAGCGTATAAAGACATTCTAGACAGTTGGGTGTCTTCTTGCTTTGTGGCAACGGTTTGGGGAAGAACTACACACGCATACATGTCAACCTTTGGTCAATCAAACCTGTATAACCAACCTCCAAAATCCGTATTTCCCTTATAAAATCCGTATAAGATGCAAATTAAAATAATTGACCTAAAATTTGAATGATAATTAACAATGATATATCCCAGTTACTTTTTATTCAATATTAATAACAATAAACCTTCAGAATGAATACAAAGCTCCAATGTTTGACAAAAACACAGTGTTATCAGCGTAGTTACGAAGGAAATACTTCGTTGTTTGGAGACAGGTTTCACCAAGCGGCTATTATGCGCGAGACTTCATATTAGCCACAAAGTCAGGAAAATCTGTTCGTAAAATTACGTTATAATGACCAAATACAATGAAAAGTATTTTTCCAGTCTCACCTGTGAAAGGTAATCCCATGTGATCTCGTTTGGACGGTAAACCTGTTGGTACAGTTAAACGCAGCACATGAATGAGGCATCTTTATTCTCGGCTACTGTCTAGACGCTATACCAGAGACGGTTGAAGAATCTCCACTTTGCCCCATCCAATATGGCGGCGAGGATGACATATGATTCTACGCAGAAGGCGGCGTCTATGTTTATATGTCTATGACTTCCCGGTTGGCGGGATTCTGGCAATGCGGTGTGCGCATGATCAAAAGTGGAACGAAGTCTCGCTACCACAAGATAACGCGCGATTTCATAAGACTCTTTACTGGCTGTCTGTGGTGTACAGTATGTTTGTAAATGTTATGCGCTCTTTTATCATCGTGGGAATTGATTATAGCTCTAAATAAATATTGAAGTTTTTTTTAAAGAATCCATATAACTTTATACGCCCGTATACGACGTTTATTGAATCAAATCTGTATAAAATACGGACATTCCGTATAGGTTGACATGTATGCACACGGGTGTGATGGTCAGATGTCCACAAACTTTTGGCAGTATAGTGTACCTGTAAAGAGAGAGAAAGTGCTTTCCTAAATAAAAAATGTTAGCATTTGCTGTAGTATAAGAGGAGTAAAACCAATTAAATAATATTGGCTGGAGTTGAGTGGTCTATCAGATATTTTCCATTCAGCTCGTGTGATATTGAACGAGCTAGCTGAATGGAATATATCTGATAGACCATGAAAAAAAAAGCCAGCCAATATTATTATTATTATTATTATTATTATTATAATAATACATGCACATTCCTTTCAGGTGTTCAGCGCGTCTTTCTCCTTCAAAATTCTCTGAAAATCTTCCCTGTTTAACGAAGCAATCCTGGCGGCCATGTTTGTTTACAAATTGTCACGGTCGCTCACTAACGCGGAAGTTTTACGTCTCTGATGTGTGACATCACATTGTCTTGCCAACCATATTCAACGCTTATTCTCCATTGGGTAGAGTGGCTTAATACATGTAGGATAAGCAATATGCTAAGAATAGTGCATGCTATCAAATGAATGAAACCTGCGAGAAGGGAATAGAACACACGTTTTTATTTCATTGAAAAAGTGTTCTGTATGTACAATAATTAAATAATATTGACTGGTGTTGAGTGGTAATCAGATGTATTCTATTCAGCTAGCAAGTCTGACTTGTTCAGTATCACGCTAGCTAAATGGAATATATCTGATGGACCACGAAAAAAAAACCCAGCCAATATTATTACATGCACATATATATGTGGGTCCGTCTCAGAAACTGGTCTCTCATTTGGGACATTATGGTCAAAAATAAATTTTCTAATTTTACTTTTTTTTTTTTTGCATTTACCGAACACTCAATGTTTCTTTTGTCATGTTTAATAAGAATAAAGATAGTATCTTGCTTTATCTGGCCTCCACTGTGGGAAATCTTTTTGATTACAATTCAAATGCTTTTACAAAGGGCGGCACGGTGGTGTAGTGGTTAGCGCTGTCGCCTCACAGCAAGAAGGTCCTGGGTTCGAGCCCCGTGGCCGGCGAGGGCCTTTCTGTGTGGAGTTTGCATGTTCTCCCCGTGTCCGCGTGGGTTTCCTCCGGGTGCTCCGGTTTCCCCCACAGTCCAAAGACATGCAGGTTAGGTTAACTGGTGACTCTAAATTGACCGTAGGTGTGAATGTGAGTGTGAATGGTTGTCTATGTGTCAGCCCTGTGATGACCTGGTGACTTGTCCAGGGTGTACCCCGCCTTTCGCCCATAGTCAGCTGGGATAGGCTCCAGCTTGCCTGCGACCCTGTAGAACAGGATAAAGCGGCTAGAGATAATGAGATGAGATGCTTTTACAAAATTGATTTCCATATAAAATAACTCCATCATGAAGAATTAAAGCCCCTCCTTCACAGATGAGTGAAAATATTGAATAAATTTCCTCTTTTTGATTGCTTGGGTTAAAAATGCCAAGTTATGATGACTGAATTGATTATTCACTTAAATATGAATAATATGATACATTTTGGGGATTTGATATGGCGAAATAGGACACAATGGAAAAATCAAGAACACACCGGAAAGATGAGAATAACGGCGGTGGTAAAAGAAGAGCGACTATACCGGCTGAAGGTCGCGCGGGTCTCTGCTGCGGTGCGCGAGCAACAGGACATCACTACCACACTGGACGGAGCATGAGGCGGGGGCGGGGCAAAACGACTGACCGTAGATTCTATCAAAAGTTCGATCTAAATTGACCATGGTTGCAAAATATTGGCCAAAAATACGCAAACACTACGAAATATGAAAGTAAGATGAAAAAGAAACATTCTATTGCCTTATACTGCAAGACTAAAACGAAATAAAACCGTCAAAACTCACCTTTTCAGTGATAACGTCCGAACAGATCACCCGCGTAACAGAAAGACCGCAAATGGAAGCACGATCAACTTCTAACTGTTGGAGTGGAAAATTCCATTCTACACATGCAAATTGTTAATGTGTGTCCTTCCCCGCACACAAATAACACGCTACGGTAAAAAATAGACCACAACTCATTTTATAGCTCAGAAATTCATACAAGACCAGCTACCATCGGAACATATTCTGTAAGAAACATATCCTATACCTAACTTTCAGCTTCCGTTTTAAAAAACAAAATCGCAGATTTATAAGTAAATGTTTATATGGCGTAGTGATTTTAAGTTACTACTTTTGGTGAGGTAGTGACCTTGACCCTGAGGCTTTCCGTTTAGATCAAAACACACGATCGTATTGGTTTTGGGTCTGCGGAAAATGGAGTTACGACGGTGATCAAATATTTTGCATGATGTTTTATTACGGTTATGATTATTCTGTGAACGCACCAATCCTTGCGTGTATAAAGTTACAACTTAAAATACAATTAGTGATAACTGTAGACTTTTCAGTGGACTACAACCTTTTTAAGGGAATGCGATGTAGCCAACCATTTATCATGTCCCAGATCAAGCCGCCATTTTTCCACAAATTTGCGGAATTTTTGCCAAATTCTGAATAGAGTATTCACATCAAAGATTTAGTTTTATCTGTATTATTTCTTTCATCACTTTATTTCAAATTAAAACCAACATCACCATTCAAAACCGTATAGTTTATTGACTGAGTATATTTAGTGGGGTACCCACACAGTACCCGCTAGCTTACCCGCAAGTTGGTGCTGTTAGCGCAGCAGTGAATTCACCTACAGCCATTGTAGCGTTCATCAGTGGCACAGGCTAACGACCGAGAAACTAAGATTTCTGTCCTAAGACTCTTCTTCCACGCACACTTGCCACAGCATTTTTCACTCAGGCATAAGTATTTATTTCACGATGTAATTTACTTGGTTACCTTTAAAATCAACATTGACTACACACAGTGGAGCGACCTGGCAACCAAAATTCTCTCCAAAATTTTCTGCTTTTAATGAAGCAAACCTCGCTGCCATGTTTGTTTACAAACCGTCACAGTCACTCGCTAGCACGGAAGTTTTACATCTCTGACGTGTCTCTTTTCCAGCTTTTCGATGTCTGTTGGTATGTTTTTCTCTTGTAAACATGCGTGAAGAATATATAATGAAGTTTTGGTAGCCTTTTGGGTGTTCAGTGCGTCTTTAGTTTCAGTTTTCGGTTATATTTATTTAATGCTTAAACCTAGCACTGGATTAGCCTCGTCTTCGCTCTTTCCCAGCCAAGAAAGAAATGGTTCTGTGCATGCGTAGCAGAAAAGTTTTCTCGTTACATCTTCACATGAGCGCTGATGTGTGACGTTGTGCTGTCTTGACAACGTGCAATATTGTAACAATATTGCACGCTCATTCTGCATTGGGGAGAGTGGCGTAATACATGGAGGATAAGCGATATGATAACAGTATTGCATGCCATCAATAAACCCACTAGAAGGGAACAGAATACATGTTTTTATTCCATGGAGAAAGTGGCCTGTGTGTATAATAAACTGGGATATACTACTATAAGAAGTTAATCAACTTGAGGGATATAACCACATCGTACCGTTCCCGTAGTGGCTACTTTCTTGTTTTATTCCTTACTTAACAGCTGTCTAGAAAAACTTTTCTATGAATTTATAATCATTTAAACTTGAGCTTTTATACAGGCAGAGTGTTTTTAATTTTCAAACGAGAGCGTTTTTTGGAATGTATGTTGGAAGTCCTTTGGGAACAAATTAATCATCTCTGATCTTATTAATGCCATTAGTGAAGTGAACTATGCAATTTGTGGAATGGTCTAATGTTACTGTCTACATGTAATTTCTTTGTTACGCCTCCAAAAGGTGCTTCCGTTACTGAATTGAACAACAGTTGGCTTTTATGAACTGACCCAGAAAACCCTCTGTGATGCATTGATTGAAAAGCTCTCTCTTCCTTATGGCCTGGACCGAGGGGCTTGGGGAGGGGAGGGGTGGGGTGGTGGTGGGGGGGTTGTGTTTCCGATTCTAAAGCTGTCCTGTTCATGGCCACCAAGCAGGTGTGCGTCAGCTGGACTCGCACTTTCCTGCCGCCAAGAAAACAGAAACAAATGGCTTGTGAGGAAAGCCACTGAAAACCAGGGAGAGCAGGAGACTGAAAGCCGCAAATCTTGCCCGAAAGCCGCTCATTAGGAACGCTGAGGGGGCATACAGAGAGTCAGCTGCTGTTGGGAGGGGGGGCCAAATGAGGGAGGCAGCTGTGGAGAGAGAGCACAGAGAGAAAGGCAGTATAGAGAGGCCTATGTTACGCTGGAGCTTGGCCAGACCCAGACCCAGGGCCCTCACATGCATTATATAACCCTGCAGTGGAAAGCAAACATCAGTGGTATATGAGCAGAAGTGTATGCTGTGAATTATGAACAGCCAATTTAAAGAGAAGTTCCAGTGAGAAGGAGCGCTTTCATCTGAAATCTAAAATAAGGACATGGAAAACGACTCCGTGTCATCTTAGTGATAGAGTACTATCGTAAATATTTGACACATTCATAATCGTGAGTGAGAATTAAAACACATCCTCATATCTTTCTGTGGGTGGCAAACTGTCCCCTTGCGCATACATGCGGGTCTGGGTTCTTGTGACACGGTAGACGACGGGTATTCAGACAGCCATGCCATGATTTAGATACAATATTTCAGACTATGTGTAGTCCTCCTTTCATGGTGGTAACCTTGAGATGCCTTGTATTTGACAATGAGAGATGGCCTTGACTGGCCTTGAGGCAGAACTTGGAAACATGGAAGTTGCAGCCAAGGTTGAATTTCAGCATCCTTGATGGACCAACCAGACTGGTACATTGTGTCCTAAGAGTTATTACATGCAGATGTAAATGTTGGTGCGAGTTGTGAAGCATCATTCACTACTTCTTTACTACACTTCAGAAGAATTTTTAGGTATCCACTGGGCAGTCTGAGTTTTAAACGAAATCTCTACAACAAACTTTACATGGAGTGGAGTCAGATACGTTCCTGATTTCTTCATTCGTCATTTGAGACTGTGAGAGGGTGAAGTATAAACAAACAGATCAGTATTATTTGAAAGGTGACAGACAATCCATAGAATGATTAGCAGGATCAGCATCATCTCCTACCTCTCATCTTGCTGTTTAGAATGCTATTCTCATTGGTTACACAAGGAAGGGCAAGCCCAGGCTTGTTCTACCACCTCGTTTCTCTTGTATGGAAAAAGTCCCAAGGTTGGCTCCTGTGGGATCAGGCTCCATTGAAGACCACATTCAGTCATGAAGCATGGTTTAGCTTCAGAGATTCACGGGATTCTGCCTTCTCACTGTTCCCTTATTTCGTAGTCCTTATAGCCCCTAACATATCAATGCTGGTCAATACAGACCGACTAATGTCTCTACCAAGTTCCTTAATTCCCAACAGGATCTCTGGTTACTGGAATATTTTATTTTGCCGAAGCTGATTGGTTCAATCACTTGTCTGTCAGTAGTTATGCTGCAACTTTATCATTTAATCATTTTCCTTCTGATGTTTCCTGGTGGGGTTTGTGGTGGAAACAGGCAGAGGTTAGTCCAGACTTCTGTATCCCTAGCCAAAGATCCCAGCATTCTCTTGAGTGGTCCCCTCTTAGGGAAGCCAGCTGTGAGATCTAATCTTTCAAGCGGGTCCTGGACATGTCCCAGTATCTCCATCCAGTGAGACGTGCCTGATGCAGCTCTACCAGGAGGCAACCATAGGGCATCCTTGGAAGGCGCCCAAACCACCTCAACTGGCTCATTTCAATATTGAAGGAGCAAGAGCTGTATTCTGAGGCTCTTCCTGATTGTCAAGCTCCTTAGCCTATCATGAAGAGCAAGCCTGTGGAGAAACTTCATTTCCATCACCTGGACTTACAACCTTCCCACTCTTTTTCCAGTAGCGTACCTGTGGCCTCGGACGTGAAGGTGCGGATGTTCGTTCTTGCTGGTTCACAGCTGAATGTTGCAGTACACGTCAGAAGTACAGCTTGAATGGTGGCAAAAGAACATCATGATGTGCAAATAACAGGGATGTTGCTTCCCAACATAAACACTGGACATCTCTCCAACCTTGGCTCTCCTATCCTGCCCATTAAAACTGCAAACGGGAGTAGAGACGAGATGCATCCACCGTCAGTGGTTTTGAATTAATGGCAAGAATCTGGACATAAATCTTCCTACAATTACAACCCTGATTCCAAAAAAGTTGGGACAAAGTACAAATTGTAAAGAAAAACGGAATGCAATGATGTGGAAGTTTCTAAATCCCATATTTTATTCAGAATAGAACATACAGTCGGAGGAAAATGTTTGTACACCCTTTGGAATTTTTTACATTTCTGCCTAAATTGGTCATAAAACATCATCTGAACTCTCCAGCAATCTTAAGAATGAACAAACAGTGTCTGCTTGAACTAAAACCACCCAAATATTTGCGTTTTATCATATTTTTATTGACCATAAGATGGAATTATTCACAGGATAGGGAGGCATAAGTAAGTACACCCTTTGATTTAGTAGCTGGTTGACCCTCCTCTGGCTGCAATAACTTCAACCAGACGTTTCCTGTAGTTGCAGACTAGACGGGCACAACGATCAGGAGAAATCTTGCACCATTCCTCTTTGCAAAACTGTTGCAATTCAGCAAGATTCCTGGGATGCCTGGAATGGATGGCTTTCTTGAGGTCATGCCACAACATCTCGATTGGATTGAGGTCAGGGCTTTGACTGGGCCATTCCAGAACGTGAATTTTGTTCTTCTGAAACCATTCTAATGTCAACCTGCTTCTGTGTTTAGGGTCATTGTCCTGTTGCAGGACCCATCCTCTCTTGAGTTTCAACTTTTTGACAGATTGCCTCAGGTTTTTCTGCAAAATATCTTGATATACTTGAGAATTCATTTTCCCATTGATTATAGCCAGTTGTCCAGGCCCAGAGGCAGCAAAGCACCCCCACACCATGATGCTACCGCCGCCATACTTGACGGTGGGGATGAGGTTTTGCTGATGGTGTGCTGTACCGACTTTCCTCCACACATGATGTGGTGTGTTCCCCCCAAACAATTCAACTTTGGTTTCATCAGACCACAATATATTTTTCCAGTGGCGCTGAGGAGCATCCAAATGCTTTTCGCGAACTCCAAACGAGCAGAAATGTTCTTTCTGGACAGCAATGGCTTCCTCCGTGGCCTTCTCCCATGAATCCCATTCTTGTTCAGTGTCTTTCTTATAGTAGATGTGTCCACAGAGATGTCTGCATGTTTCAGTGATTTCCTCAAGTCTTCAGCGGACACTCTTGGATTCTTTTTTACCTCATTGATGATGACTCGCAGTGCCTTTGGAGTGATCTTTGCAGGGCGGCCACTCCTTGGCAGAGTAACAACCGTTCCAAATTGTCTCCATTTATACACAATTTTTCTAATTGTAGACACATGAACACCAAGGGTCTTAGAGATGGTTTTGTAACCCTTTTTAGCTTTATACAAATCAATTATTTTGTGTCTTAAGTCTTCAGACAGCTCCTTTGAGCGAGGCATGATGCACAGAACATGCCTCTCATCAAAACACACCTTTTAACTGGTTTTCCAGTGGGGTGGGTAGCTTACGACACACCTCAGTGATTGGACATCAGGTTGGCTCACACCTGAGTCAAATTGTTTAATCATCTAATTAGTCTAATTAGCTCTTGGATGAGCCTTAGCTAAGGGTGTACTTACTTATGCCTCCCTATCCTGTCAATATTTCCATCTTATGGCCAATAAAAATATGATAACATGTAATTGTTTGAGTGGTTTTAGTTCAAGCAGACACTGTTTGTTCATTCTTAAGATTGCTGGAGAGTTCAGGCGATGTTTTATGACCAATTTAGGCAGAAATGTAAAAAATTCCAAAGGGTGTACAAACATTTTCCTCCGACTGTAGATGACATATCAAATGTTTAAACTGAGAAAATGTATCATTTAAAGAGAAAAATTAGGTGATTTTAAATTTCATGACAACACCACATCTCAAAAAAGTTGGGACAAGGCCATGTTTACCACTGTGAGACATCCCCTTTTCTCTTTACAACAGTCTGTAAACGTCTGGGGACTGAGGAGACAAGTTGCTCAAGTTTAGGGATAGGAATGTTAACCCATTCTTGTCTAATGTAGGATTCTAGTTGCTCAACTGTCTTAGGTCTTTTTTGTCGTATCTTCCGTTTTATGATGCGCCAAATGTTTTCTGTGGGTGAAAGATCTGGACTGCAGGCTGGCCAGTTCAGTACCCGGACCCTTCTTCTACACAGCCATGATGCTGTAATTGATGCAGTATGTGGTTTGGCATTGTCATGTTGGAAAATGCAAGGTCTTCCCTGAAAGAGACGTCGTCTGGATGGGAGCATATGTTGCTCTAGAACCTGGATATACCTTTCAGCATTGATGATGTCTTTCCAGATGTGTAAACTGCCCATGCCACACCCACTAATGCAACCCCATACCATCAGAGATGCAGGCTTCTGAACTGAGCGCTGATAACAACTTGGGTCGTCTTTCTCCTCTTTAGTCTGAATGACACGGCGTCCTTGATTTCCATCAAGAACTTCAAATTTTGATTCGTTTGACCACAGAACAGTTTTCCACTTTGCCACAGTCCATTTTAAATGAACCTTGGCCCAGAGAAGACGTCTGCGCTTCTGGATCATGTTTAGATACAGATTCTTCTTTGAACTATAGAGTTTTAGCTGGCAACGGCAGATGGCACGGTGAATTGTGTTCACAGATAATGTTCTCTGGAAATATTCCTGAGCCCATTTTGTGATTTCCAATACAGAAGCATGCCTGTATGTGATGCAGTGCCGTCTAAGGGCCCGAAGATCACGGGCACCCAGTATGGTTTTCCGGCCTTGACCCTTACGCACAGAAATTCTTCCAGATTCTCTGAATCTTTTGATGATATTATGCACTATAGATGATGATATGTTCAAACTCTTTGCAATTTTACACTGTCGAACTCCTTTCTGATATTGCTCCACTATTTGTCGGCGCAGAATTAGGGGGATTGGTGATCCTCTTCCCATCTTTATTTCTGAAAGCCGCTGCTACTCCAAGATGCTCTTTTTATACCCAGTCATGTTAATGACCTATTGCCAATTGACCTAATGAGTTGCAATTTGGTCCTCCAGCTGTTCCTTTTTTGTACCTTTAACTTTTCCAGCCTCTTATTGCCCCTGTCCCAACTGTTTTGAGATGTGCTGCTGTCATGAAATTTCAAATGAGCCAATATTTGGCATGAAATTTCAAAATGTCTCACTTTTGACATTTGATATGTTGTCTATATTCTATTGTGAATACAATATCAGTTTTTGAGATTTGTAAATTATTGCATTCCGTTTTTATTTACAATTTGTTCTTTGTCCCAACTTTTTTGGAATCGGGGTTGTATACAGAGACCAGAATAAATGAACTAGTGACTCGGATACCCTACTCCTGCAGTACTATCCACAGCAAATGTTGAGGCACAGGATCATAGGCATTCTCCAAATCCAGCCTAAACTTTGGATCCACCCAAATCACCCATCCCTCAAATAATCCTTAGTAACAAGTGTTAATGAGCGATCGTTAGATTCGTTTTCCTTGTCCAACATTTGACACTTGTCCATTTTATCAGATAAAGCTCATTTCTGTAACTGTATGCATGCATTTTCTTGCACTGTTTGTTTATTTTTTAATGATTCTGATGTGGAAACTAATTTTTGAACATGGATATGAGCATTTGGGAGCAAGGTTCATAGTGTCCTAGTTAGAGCTCAGACACGGTCGATGTTCGGCTTGTAAGGCTGCAGTTAAAACCATGCTGTTTTCAGGTTGTTGCACATGGGTCTGATTCACCTAAATACCCCCTCCCCAGTTGTCTCCTCAAAACCACAATCTGTGGTTGGTTGTTGACAGTCTTCCTTCTCTTCTGTTGGTTTTGTTTCCGTTTAGAGTATGCTGTGCATGTTTTTGAAGCCATTAACTACAGCTTTTATGTCGAGTCTCATCTCGTTTCTTTTCTTCTCAAATTTGGTTCCTGTGTGGCGCAGCTCCAAAAATGATTTGGATTTCACCTAACAGTGTGACAAATATTGTAAAACAGGGATTGTATATGAGACGGGCACCACATACATTAATCTTGTTCACACTACATGGTCAAAAGTTTGTGGACACCTGACCATCACACCCATATGTGCATTTTGAACATCCCGTTCCAGACTTACTCCTCATTTGCTGTTATAATATCCACCACTTAGTGGGAAGGGTTTCCTCAAGAGTTTTGAACATGGCTGTTTTGGGATTTGTAACCATTCACCCACGAGAGCATTAGTGAGGTCGGAGCTTTGATGTCAGGCGAGGAGGCCTGGAGTGCAGTCGGCATTCCAGTTCATTCCAAAGGTGTTTAGTGCGGTTGAGATCTTGGCTTTGTCCAGGCCAAACAAGTTCTTCCACACCAACTTTGGCAAACTGTTTTCATTGACCTCACTTTGTGCGCTGGAGCATGTTTCTCAATGGTTAAGGCTTTGGGTTACTGATCAGAAGGTCTGGGTTCATGCCCCAGCACTGCCAAGCTGACACGATCTTTGACTTGCAAGTGACGTCAAAGCAAAATAGTAACCCGGATGTCGGCGGAGATGCAAATGCGGGGTCAAGCGACGTTCCATACAAAACATAGTCACGCGTGCGCAACTCTTTTTGTTTTTTCGCTGCTTTAAGCGTTCTTTTAGATATGCCATATCTTTGTGCTGTGTACTGTTGGTTGGGGGTCACAACAGTACTCGTGACTGGGCGAGGAAACTCTGAGGCTTAGTACGGAGAGGAGACGAGCAGGGCTGGTCTAACAGAGGCTAAAAACCAAAACAGCTCGTGTTTGCAGGAATCATTTTATCTCGGGTGAGATTTAAAAGCTTTCTCAATAATATCATGGAAGAATTTAATTTCGTGTTGCTAGAATCTTGCTATAAAATGAGCGTTCTCTTGCCGTGGTTCACTTGGTCGTTGTTATAATTTTAACACGTGTATTACCATTTCGCTTCTCGGAGCGCCAGCAAAATTGTACGATAGAAACAATCCAGACTGGGCACCCACTCAGAAAATGGGCTGTGTTTCATCCAAGGTCGGACTTGATTCTTCGGCAGTCAAACCAGATAGAACGCGATATCTGGGTACTCGATGGTCAGTAGAAGCATCTTGTATTCAGAAAAGTCTGACTTTTTAAAATAATATGGGTCAAAACCACACATATCTATCTTTTCTTTGTATCGGACCTTCACTCGACTGTTCAAATTGTGGTAACACTGAGAAAATTCAGCATTGTTTACAGACACGCTTTCATTGGCTGCGATCCTAGTTGCTTGTATATCCACCATAACAGCGGACGCTTGTGACGTAGCACGTTTTGATCACGTGGTTGCAAGTCATCTATTGGGCCCTTGACCCTGTCTGCACCAGGGCCACCGTATCATGGCTGACCCTGCACTCTAACCTAAACAATGTATGGTAACGTGTGTGTATATATGAGGCAACCTTACGACTTTGTGGCTACTGTTTGGGGAAGACCAATGATTGTGGTGATCAGCTGTCCACAAACTTTTGTCTATATAGTGTATTTTTGCTTCATCACATTGGTGCAACTGTCTCACAACTGCATATTTGAGATCTTCGCAATGTATCATCTGTCAGACTTGATGACAAGCCTGCTGCTGCTGCTGTTGTAATCCCTTTAACTGCGTCAAAGAGCAGTCTCTTTGTGGAAGCGCTAATATGGGTCTCGACTGCTGAGGAAGTCCAGTCATTCAATAAAAATATCATCTCCGTATTCATCATAGGAGTCAGCTGTAATTCTGCGTCATAGCTGCTGAGATGAGATTCAGCATTATATGTACAGTGGTGCTTGAAAGTTTGTGAACCCTTTAGAATTTTCTATATTTCTGCATAAATATGACCTAAAAGATCATCAGATTTTCACACAAGTCCTAAAAGTAGATAAAGAGAAACCAGTTAAACAAATGAGATAAAAATATTATACTTGGTCATTTATTTATTGAGGGAAATGATCCAATATTACATATCTATGAGTGGCAAAAGTATGTGAACCTTTGTTTTCAGTATCTGGTGTCACCCCCTTGTGCAGCAATAACTGCAACTAAATGTTTCCGGTAACTGTTGATCAGTCCTGCACACCGGCTTGGAGGAATTTTAGCCCATTCCTCCATACAGAACAGCTTCAACTCTGGGATGTTGGTGGGTTTCCTCACATGAACTGCTCGCTTCAGGTCCTTCCACAACATTTTGATTGGATTAAGGTCAGGACTTTGACTTGGCCATTCCAAAACATGAACTTTATTCTTCTTTAACCATTCTTTGATAGAACGACTTGTGTGTTTAGGGTCGTTGTCTTGCTGCATGACCCACCTTCTCTTGAGATTCAGTTCATGGATAGATGTCCTGACATTTTCCTTTAGAATTCACTGGCATAATTCAGAATTCATTGTTCCATCAATGATGGCAAGCCATCCTAGCCCAGATGCAGCAAAACAGGCCCAAACCATGATACTACCACCACCATCTGTCACAGATGGGATAAGGTTCTTATGCTGGAATGCAGTGTTTTCCTTTCTCCAAACATAACGCTTCTCATTTAAACCAAAAAGTAATATTTTGGTCTCATCTGTCCAAAAAACATTTTTCCAATAGCCTTCTGGCTTGTCCAGGTGATCTTTAGCAAACTGCAGATGAGCAGCAATGTTCTTTTTGGAGAGCAGTGGCTTTCTCCTTGCAACCCTGCCATGCACACCATTGTTGTTCAGTGTCCTCCTGATGGTGGACTCATGAACATTGACATTAGCCAAGTTGAGAGAGGCCTTCAGTTGCTTAGAAGTCACCCTGGGGTCCTTTGTGACCTCGCTGACTATTACACGCCTTGCTCTTGGAGTGATCTTTGTTGGTCAACCACTCCTGGGGAGGGTAACAATGGTCTTGAATTTCTTCCATTTGTACACAATCTGTCTGACTGTGGATTGGTGGAGTCCAAACTCTTTAGAGATGGTTTTGTAACCTTTTCCAGCCTGATGAGCATCAGCAACGCTTTTTCTGAGGTCCTCAGAAATCTCCTTTGTTCGTGTCATGATACACTTCCACAAACATGTGTTGTAAAGCTCAGACTTTGATAGATCCCTGTTCTTTAAATAAAACAGGGTGCCCACTCACACCTGATTGTCATCCCATTGATTGAAAACACCTGATTCTAATTTCACCTTCAAATTAACTGCTAATCCTAGAGGTTCACATACTTTTGCCACTCACAGATATGTAATATTGGATCATTTCCCTCAATAAATAAATTAAGTTCAATATTTTTGTCTCATTTGTTTAGCTGGGTTCTCTTTATCGACTTTTAGGACTTGTGTGAAAATCTGATGATGTTTTAGGTCATATTTATACAGAAATATAGAAAATTCTAAAGGGTTCACAAACTTTCAAGCACCACTGTATCTCCACATAACTGTGGAAGACTGGCATCCCATGTTGTAGAATGGCTCTAAGCATACCGCTCTCAGCAATGGTGAAAAACCATCTGGATATGTGCTAGCCGGTTTTAATAACAATTGTAATTTATACGATCCTGTTCAATATCAGCAATGGCCGGGCTTTGGGCTGCCACACCATCTGTTATCTTGAAGATTTATCACTTAGTTTGCAGGCAATCCTCTCTGTGTGCTGTCCAGTGATTGTACTGTGACATAAACGCAGCAGACAATGTAAGAGTCACCGGGTTCGTGCCTGCAACTCATCACCTTATTTTATGAATTCGATCAAAGCACCCAGACGGGCTCGGCACACAACGGCCTCTTTAACGAAGCATGCAGTGAAAGTTTCATCCAGTCATCACGATGAAACATGCTTAAATGTCAGTGTTCAAGCTTTAAAATTTTACAAGCACTGAAAAACGCTCCTGCTGTCCAAGCATACTGGAAAGTGCATTCAGGAGGATTAAAGAGCACGCTCATCAATTGCCTCTTCCTCGGAGACAGCTCTTTGAGTTGCTTCTCAATCAGCTTGAGTTTGTCACTTGCAGGCCTGTGGGTTAGAAGATTAAGTTTCGGGAAGAGAAAATGCTTATTTGAAGGAAAACTTGAAAGCACTTATGCTTGCTTCCACACCCAGTTGCACCCTATAAAGCAGATTCTTTAGACATTTCAAGTATTTTAAGACATACAATTTTAGTATTTTCGGACAAATCTCAGGCATTTTAGCAAATCTTAACCAACCACTGTCAAGACTGTCTGTACCAAAATAAGGCAGATGCTAACAAGCATCAGAGCAAGATCACAAAACAGGCCTGTGTTTTTGTTCTTGGTTCTGTTGCAGAATTCTTTCTGGTATATAAATCCAAATTGTAGGGTGGCACAATGGGTAATGGGTAGCCATGCCACCTCATAACTCCTCGGTCCCCGGTTGGATCCCGAGCTCCGGTTACCATCTGTGTGGAATTCCGCATGTTCTTCCTGTCACAGTGTGGGTTTCCTCAGTGTTCTCTGGTTTCCTGTAACCATCTTAAACAATTGCTAGTGGAAAGGAATGTGTGTTTGGGGACTGGCATCCAAACAAGGGTGTATTCCTGCCTCGCTCCCAAGTGTTTCCGGATCCACCACGGCCCTGATCAGGATAAAGTGGTTCCTAAAGAATAAATGAATTACAGACAAGGACACCGACATTGCTGCCGTATGAAGCAGATTGCTCCGTGGAAGCTAGATGAGCAGGAATGCTAATTACACTTTTCAAAATAATGATAAACTGCGTCTCATGACCATATTGTCGACAGTTCCAGTCAAGGAAGAAAATGGACTCGCCGTCTCTTCATTTCTTTACTACTGTTACCAATTAAGGAATTGCAATCAAAGCTCTCTCAGGAAAATATCATTGTTTTGGTTCAAAAATGCCTGATGCTTACTTTGCCTGGCTCTTGGCATTCTCTAAAGAATTTAAGGAAGGTTCTTCCTAATACTAAGGCGCGTTGACCCGTGCGGT
This sequence comes from Neoarius graeffei, assembly GCF_027579695.1. Taxonomy (NCBI): domain Eukaryota; kingdom Metazoa; phylum Chordata; class Actinopteri; order Siluriformes; family Ariidae; genus Neoarius; species Neoarius graeffei. The sequence goes on from NC_083569.1 coordinate 45,094,551, forward strand.
TATGAAAGCATAACAAAGCGGGAAGAAACTAAACATCTGACAGCTGCATTGCCAATGCTGGAAACTCGCAACAAAAGTTTGCTGCGAAGTCCGCTCTCCAGCGCAAGCACGATACAAGGGGTTGTTGTACGTGAATAGGTCAATTGATTCTTGTTTCGCAGTGCCGACAAATTTCCTTCTATTCACTTGCTGTGGCAGGCGTGCGGCCCTTGACTCGAACAGAGTCCGTTTCCCGTCCACCAGCTGCTCTGTGGATAGACAGCGTGTGCGTGCTCGCACATGTGTGGTCACCATGGCGATGTCATGATTGATGGCTTAGTACAGCTTCTCAGTCATGGGCCTGTGATGTTTCATTTGTTTTCTTTGCACCATGTCTTTGTTAATTAAGAGGGAGAGGCTGGGACTCGCTGGCTGAGCCCAGGAACTGCCAACAGGAGCTTTAGAAGCGAAGTGCCAAACTTGTACATTTGCCCTTGCCAACTTTTATGAAATCCTTGCCAGTGCCCAGGCTCTGCGTGTGCTTCTTGTGCCTACATCCGTAAATATATTTAGTATGTTCACACATGACTTGGATTGTGGAGGTTATGCCCACATGGGTTTACTCCAGGGTTTTCCGCCTCCCAAAACTACGAATAGGTGAATTTAACTAGGCCAGATTGCCCCAAGCGTAAATATCTGTGCACATGGTGTGCGCGTCCTACAGCGTTAGCTAAGAGTCTATTCCTGCCTTGCACTCAAATAAGAAATTATTCAATTATTTTGGGCCACTTTTTAAATACCAAGCATGTTTGTGGTTCTTAAAGCTTTACTTCTTATTTAAAGGTGGAGTCATCAGTTCGGGAGAAAGGTTGTTGATATTTGAACTCAACAGCCAAACAAATACATACCTCCCTTCTGTGCTGCCTCAGAAGCTCCACTCCCAAATTCATGGAATGGAATTGAATTGTGTGGCTGTAAAACCCTTCACAAACATTGTATGAACCATGATCAAGTTAAGTGGCTCTGTCATTTTAACCGTATGCGTCCGGTACAGCACACAGTCAAATGAAACAGCGTTCCTCCAGGACCATGGTGCTACGGTTCTTGTTTGTTAAACTGTTTAAAATGGAAACTAAACAGTTTAATTGCATTGTAATTTAGTTGTGTGATATGTGATAAAGATATATTAAATGCATAGAGTATTGGTTAAATTTATTTGGTAACATTTATCAAAAGAATAATGACAATGATTACCTAATTTTAATGAGTAACGTAACGTAACCAAGTAAATTAAAATGTCAAGCACAAGAAAATAATTAAAATCTACTAAATTACTTCATAACAGCAAATACGACAGAAATATAAAATTTACTTAAAATTTTGAGTAAAATGATGTTCCTGCCTATGAAAAACAAGTAGGCTTAACTTAATTTGTTTAAATAAATATAACCGCAAACTTAGATGTAATTAAGTAAATGTTACTTAATATCTTCACAACTGTTATGTTTTATGGTAAGTAAAATTTACTTAATACTGGCAAGTGAGTGTTACTTGATATTGCAGCATTAAATTTTACTTAAATCATTTGCGTGCAAATACTTACAATATATTTTTTTAAGTAAATCTCATATCATCTCTAGCCGCTTTATCCTGTTCTACAGGGTCGCAGGCAAGCTGGAGCCTATCCCAGCTGACTACGGGCGAAAGGCGGGGTACACCCTGGACAAGTCGCCAGGTCATCACAGGGCTGACACATATGGGCCTTTTCCACTACCCTTTTTCAGCTCACTTCAGCCCAACACGGCTCGCATTTCGACTACCTCAGAGCAGCACGACTGAGCTCACTTCAGCCTTACTCAGCACCCAAAACTCGCACGGTTTTGGAGTGGGGCTGAAGTGAGCCCAACCGAGCCGAGTGGGGCTAGGGGCGTGAGGAGACACTCCCCTGTGCACTGATTGGTGAGGAGGAGTGTCCTCACATGCCCACACACGCCCCACGAGCACGCTGGGATCTGTAAACACCGTAAACCCGGAAGAAGAAGAATTACGACAAAGAAGAAGAAGAAGATCAGAAAACTAGAAGATGGAAGACCAACCCAAGCGAGGAAAGGCCAGCCAGTGGTCCATCGTGGAGACACAGACGCAACACTAACGACTCCATGTCCTCCATGTTTATTGTTTACTATCCGGGTTGTGAGACTACCGCTTAAAAGGTCACTGATGTCACTGTTTGCGCCGCCTAACGACATCACGTGACGTCCACCCACTTTCGCTAACTCCACCCAATGTGTCCACCCACTTCCAGCCAGCACGGTTCAGCGCGGTTGTAGTCGAAATGCAACCTCGACTCAGCCCAACTCAGCACCGCACGGCTCAGCCCAACTCAGCCGCGTTGGTAGTGGAAAAGCCCCTATAGACACAGACTTCCATTCACACTCACATTCACATCTACGGTCAATTTAGAGTCACCAGTTAACCCAACCTGCATGTCTTTGGACTGTGGGGGAAACCGGAGCACCTGGAGGAAACCCATGCGGACACGGGGAGAACATGCAAACTCCGCACGGAAAGGCCCTCGCCGGCCACGGGGCTCGAACCCGGACCTTCTTGCTGTGAGGCGACAGCGCTAACCACTACACCACCGTGCCGCCCCTTTTTAAGTAAATCTGATGTTATTTTTTTCAGTGTACCTCACTATCATGAGGCATGCAGTGTAACCCGTGGGCTACCGAGGCACATCTAGTGAATAGTCCCTGCCGTTTTCCCTTCACATACGGTAAATCACCTGTCAGATCTGTTGAATTAATTTTAAATTATATTGACATTGTGCTGTAACCGATTAGTAATTTCATTTCTATTAGGATTTCTCAGTGTGATTGGCAGCTGCAGCAGTGTTACGCTTCTTTCAGAAAACATATTCAAACTCGCTGTATGAGCGCATTAAAATCTTATGGCTTTTTAACTCACGGTGAAACTTCTCCGGGTTGAATTAACTAACTGAAATCAGCTGTTCTCAGCGTTTGATAAACCTGCTTTGTGAAACGGACAATCACTGCTCCTCCCCGTGGAAAAATGAGGGATAGCAGCTGGTTTTCACACAAGTTGCTTAGGGGCGTCACCAGTCAGGACTGCATTGACTACGTCATTGAGGGGGATAAATTATCTGCACTGACCAATCGGCAGACAGTCACGAACCAGTCAGGGGACGGCCAAGGGCCTGCAGAGGGCCAGTCACGGAAACACGGGAAAAAACCAATGGCTCCTACGGTATGTAAAACAACACAACTACGTGAGACTACACAGAATTAATAAGTCTGTATAGATCGACACAGGACTACATAAAATGCACAAGTGCAAACATTGCAAGACAATACAATAGTTACTGAAACGGAGCAATAGTAAAAGTTAAAAAAAAAAAAAAGTGGTAAAATGACCAGTACGCACTTCTAATGTGAATAAAGTGATTCGTGGTATCTAGAAGCTAGCAGAGTTCTGTGTTGATGTAAACACACAAGCAACCACCGTGAACCTTAACACAGGGAAGCATTTCTGTTGGCACAAAGCAAGGCGAATCCATCTTGCTGAATAGACTCCTGCTGGAGTCGGCTGTAGTCCAGTTTATTGTCCAGAGAGCAGCCATTGGAAAGTAAAGTGGAATGGAGAGTCGACCGTCTATGGTTTATTTTTTCCCCACGCTTCCTCAAACATCCACCACTTACGATGGTCCGTCTCCCAGCCTAAGGCCCTGTTTTCTTTCTTTTTTCCTTTTTTTTGAGGTTTATTAGCTGTTGGCAAAGAAGGAATTAGTCCATTACTTTATCAACTGGTATGGAGTATAGATCACCATCCTTCTCGCTCCGACCGCCCCTTTAAACCCATCTTTTCCTCTACACTCACTTTAAAGCCCGCTGGCTAACAAGCTTAAATTGGCCTTCCTTCTTCCTTTTCGTTTTATTGGACAAGCGTTCATATTTTAAGTCAAAAGTTATATTCATGGAAAAAGTATTATTTCCCATGTCGACTAATGACGCCAACACTGGTGTAGTAACCGTTTGGAACTAGGAAGTGGAATTTTACGTGGCAAATGCAAACAAGCGGAGTGATGTAAAAAAAAAAAATTAAACATCCCAGTGTGGTTATAGTAAATATAAGCACTCTTGGAGCACCGCTCAAGCAATCAAATTAGTGAACTGGAACTAACTGTTGTATAGTAATATGCAGGTGCATCTGTCTTTTCTCGAAAGCAAACAAGTTCTTGCCAAGTGCACCCAAAGAGCCTTCTTGAAGGTTAATAAGGACACCATGTGGTAGCGTGGGGTACGGTGTAACTGTCACTCTAGCTTTGTCACACACTCCCCAGTCACCAGCATGGCCATAATTCATAGCTTCAAGACTGCAGCAGAAGCAGGTGTGATTTAAAGATAGGTCTAAATTCGCCTAGAAAGTGGGTCATATTGAAAGACTGAAAAGGAAACGGTGTTGGATCTTTGTGTTCTTTTCACACAGATGTGTTATCAGGAGATGCGCCGCTGCTACGTAGGATGAAGATGGGGGTTCAGTTCATTCATACACATTTGCTGACTACACATTATAAATAACACTACGGCTTTTGAGAGAAAAAAAACCACGGCACAGGCATGCGGTTAGGTTTGGTTACCTCAAGTTTTTAAAAAAGCTTTCAGAACAGATACTCAAATCAGATAAGTGTGGCACAGTTGCCATGGAAAACTGGCGTGTGAAAGTGTTCGCTGTGAGATAATGAAACCAAGCAGGCTTCAGTTTTCAAGTACTATTAATCTGAAGATCTCAGCACCTGCAGAATTAAACAGAACGCACTCTACAAGAGCGTACAGGGGTTTCCCACTTTTATTTGCATTGTGGTTGATCTTGAGTGGTCAACAGGTGAGAAACCGAGGAATAAGCAGTCACACCTGAAGATTTGAGATTTCCCACATCTTCACCTGCTGCTCATTCTTACATTATACATTTATTATATATTTAAAAAATTTGTGATTTCACAATCCAGGAATTGTAACAGTCACCGTGCACCGACCTGCCAACCTTTACACGGTTTACCCAGGCGCTCTGGATTTTAAGTACGCTGCTTTGAGTTATCCCTCCAAAATATGCAAAAGAGTCTTCAATCAACATCTGAATCTGGAACGAATTAGATGTTTAATTGATAAGTGGCACTGCCTGTAAGCCCCACCCTCTTCTCCCATCTTATTACCTCCGCGAACTTTGTTGGAGGAGGCCTCGTTTTCACCTCTGTTTGTTTGCTGTTCCCAACGTAACTCAAAGTAGTGAACGGATTTTGATGAAATTTGGTGGAAAGGTGAGCCATGGGCCAAGGAACAATTGGTTAGATTTTGATGCAAATCTGGACATGTACGTGGCTCCACGATCCAGATGTGTATGCGGATCCAGGATTTTTTTTTTGACTTCCCAATGTAACTCAAAAAGTAATGAATGGATTTTGATGGGATTTTTAGGAAAGGTGGGCCATGGGCCAAGGAACAAATTATTAGGTTTTGATGCAAATCCGAACATGTGGCTTGGCGGAGGTATGCACTCTTCCAAGTGCCCTTTGAGTATGAGTAATGTTTTGGCCAGTGCTGCCATCAATGCTTTCTTTCAAGGTGAATGGAGACTGTTTTGAGTTCATTAACGTGAAGTAAAATCTATCAATGCGTGACTGACTTGGCTAACATCGGACAAGTACATAACTAACATCAGTTGTTAGAAGAAGAAGCCTTTATTTGTCACATGTACACTCAAGCACAAACTTGAGCACACAGTGAAATGTTTCTTCTGCATTTAACCCATCTGAAGTAGTGAACATGCACGCACAAGTCAGCAATGAGCGCGCACACATACAGTTAGGTCCATTTATATCTGGACACTGACACAAATTTTGTTTTTTTACCTGTTTACTGAAACATATTCAAGTTATAGTTATATAATGGACATAAAGTCCAGACTTTCAGCTTTCGTTTGAGGGTATCCACATTAAAATTGGATGAAGGGTTTAGGAGTTTCAGCTCCTTAACATGTGCCACCCTGTTTTTAAAGGGACCAAAAGTAATTGGACAATTGACTCAAAGGCTATTTCATGGGCAAGTGTGGGCAATTCCTTCGTTATGTCATTCTCAATTAAGCAGATAAAAAAGCCTGGAGTTTGATTTGAGGTGTGGTGCTTGCATTTGGAAGATTTTGCTGTGAAGAAAACATGCGGTCAAAGGAGCTCTCCATGCAGGTGAAACAAGCCATGCTTAAGCTGCGAAAACAGAAAAAAACCCATCCAAGAAATTGCTACAATATTAGGAGTGGCAAAATCTATAGTTTGGTACATCCTGAGAAAGAAAGCAAGCACTGGTGAATTCATCAATGCAAAAAGACCTGGACGCCCACAGACGACAACAGTGGTGGATGATCGCAGAATAATTTCCATGGTGAAGAGAAACCCCTTCACAACAGCCAACCAAGTGAACAACACTCTCCAGGAGGTAGGCGTATCAATATCCAAATCTACCATAAAGAGAAGACTGCATGAAAGTAAATACAGAGGGTTCACTGCACGGTGCAAGCCACTCATAAGCCTCAAGAATAAAAAGGCTAGATTGGACTTTGCTAAAAAAAAATCTAAAAAAGCCAGCACAGTTCTGGAAGAACATTCTTTGGACATATGAAACCAAGATCAACCTCTACCAGAATGATAGAAAGAAAAAAGTATGGCGAAGGCGTGGTACAGCTCATGATCCAAAGCATACCACATCATCTGTAAAACACGGCGGAGGCAGTGTGATGGCTTGGGCATGCATGGCTGCCAGTGGCACTGGGTCACTAGTGTTTATTGATGATGTGACACAGGACAGAAGCAGCCGGATGAATTCTGAGGTATTCAGAGACATACTGTGTGCTCAAATCCAGCCAAACTGATTGGTCGGCATTTCATAATACAGATGGACAATGACCCAAAACATAAAGCCAAAGCAACCCAGGAGTTTATTAAAGCAAAGAAGTGGAATATTCTTGAATGGCCAAGTCAGTCACCTGATCTCAACCCAATTGAGCATGCATTTCACTTGTTAAAGACTAAACTTCAGACAGAAAGGCCCACAAACAAACAGCAACTGAAAAGCGCTGCAGTAAAGGCCTGGCAGAGCATTAAAAAGGAGGAAACACAGCGTCTGGTGATGTCCATGAGTTCAAGACTTCAGGCAGTCATTGCCAACAAAGGGTTTTCAACCAAGTATTAGAAATGAACATTTTATTTACAGTTATTTAATTTGTCCAATTACTTTTGAGCCCCTGAAATGAAGGGATTGTGTTTAAAAAATGCTTTAGTTCCTCACATTTTTATGCAATCATTTTTGTTCAACCCACTGAATTAAAGCTGAAAGTCTGAACTTCAACTGCATCTGAATTGTTTTGTTCACAATTCATTGTGGTAATGTACAGAACCAAAATTAGAAAAATGTTGCCTCTGTCCAAATATTTATGGACCTAACTGTACATACCCAGAGCAGCTATGCTACGGTTGGGGGTAGGTGCCTTGCTCAAGGGCACTTCAGGCTTCCATGGCTGCCCCATGTTAACCTAACCGCATGTCGTTGAACTGTGGGGGAAACCCACACAGACACGGGGAGAACATGCAAACTCCACATAGCAAGGCCCCCGTCGGCCGCTGGACTCGAACCCAGAACCTTTTTGCTAACCACTACGCCACTGTGCGACCTGCTAAAACGTAGTACTTTTCTGCATGAAAGGGGCCAAAAAGTGTTTTTTGTTTGTTTTTATTACATAGACGTTCAGAAAAGGGTACATGCACTCTCTCTTTTGCTTATTCATTTCAAGTCAGAAAACACCGTTTACTACTTTTAATAGGATGAAAGAAGGTGTGCATGTAAACTTCTAGTGTCTACATTTGAACGAAGATGTCAGCTTTTTCGCTAAGCGCCTTGTGATTGCCATAAAACTGTATGCTTTTGTACAAGCACTCCACTTTCTATCTTCGGCAAGTGATTTTGTAAATGGATTATATTGGGGGGAAAAAGTACTGTGGGACGAGACTATGCGTTATTTCTTTTGGGGGGGAATCTGGAAAGTTCTCGTTGTATACAGTGGATGAGGTTACGAGTGCTATGTGGCCAGTCCAAATTCCAGACAGATCATGAAGAGATGATTGTGAAAAATGTCCTCGTGCCCTCCTGTGAGTCAGCGGTTAATATCAAGTGTGGATCAAACGGCATGACAAGCGGCAATGTTTAAATAACCAGCCTCAGAAGCCGTACCTGTTTGCTTTAGATACCGATAGTCAAATATGCTAGCAGTCTTTCTTTCTTTCTCTTTCTTTTTCTTTCTTTCTGTATTAACTATGCTTTGAAATGCGCCTCGAGGTAAAGATGAATGGATATTGAATATAGGTTGAATGAAGGTCAACAGGCATATTCAGGAAGCACTTTTAATATTTGTGTACAGACTGAGAAAGGCAGGAAATTTCATAAGCGCACGCTTACAAATTTCATATTCCCATGGAAGCCTGAAGCATTTGTTTCACTTGAGTAATTCTTTTGTTGTAGTCCGTTCTTGCCCCTGGCAGTTAGACAGACATCTAGAACAAATGCAGAATTGCAGCCTAGCTTATGTTGTGAAAGAATATCAGGGAGGGAAAAAAAAAGATTCTTGGTCCTTGTGATAGAGCTACTTGTGTGTAGTGTGATCTTGTTGAAACTCCCTTTTTATCCATTATTGATCAAATCCTACATTGATGAGCTATCCCAAAAGGCAGCTAAAAGCTCGTGTTCCAACGTTTGGTCATCGGGAAACCTAATCATTTCGGCTAAAAAGTAGCTAATGCAATTTAATAGTGTATGGTGAGCTTACTAGCTAAGCACACTAATACTATTTGTTTAAGGAAAACGAATGAAAATATTATTCGCTTCAGCAAACTTTCTGATGTAGCACATCATGTTTCCGCCCTCAAAAACAAAAATCTTTTCAGCAGTAAGCTGTTATGAGCATTTGGGAGGTGTTCAAGTCTCATATCCTGCTAGCTGTTCAATTTATCTCGGTATGTTTACAGTGCATATCACGGGTAAATTCAGGAGCAAGATCAATGTAATTCTCCTATTTTATATTAAACTTGGGTCAAATATCTGTAACATTCTCTGCAGTTTTTGTACCTTGCGCAATACCAGAAAAATTCAGTTGAAATCGAGCCATTTGAGGCGAATTGGTCCGCCTCTGAAAAAACTTGGCATTTGGATTTCCCGGCAAACACTGATTTTCGTGACGTCGCGTGCGGGACGCCTCCCTCTGAATCCTACGTCAGCGCTGGTTTGTTTATGAGAAAACGACCTGGTGGTTTTCTGCAAATTTCTTCAACGTTATGGCGTAATTATTAAAATGGTTAACAGATGTATCGTAGGAGGGTGTAGCAACACCAATCTTGATGGGATTAGTACTCATCGTTTCCCAAAAGACCGGACCAGTGAGAGAGAAATGGGAGCGCTTGGTCTACACAGGCTGTGCACTGAAACCGTGCAAAGCTCGCGCAGCCTGCTGGCGCTTCCGCAGGTGACGTCACGAATCTGGCTCCAGACTCCCTTGGGATTTTTCCAGACGCGTTTTATTTATTTATTTATTTATTGCTGTAGACAGATGGCCTTGTGCAAAATTACCCTTCTGGATGAGTGTGTAAAGGGACATACTTTCATATTATTAAAAAAAACAAAATTGGTCCAGAATATGCCCTTTAACTGCAGCAAAGATGTAGAACAGTTTTGCGCTGCAATTTATTTCACTCAGGTTTGGCTGTCTGTGTTTCCGCACAGAGGAGCAATCCAAAGTTTGGACACGCCTACTCATTCAGAGGTTTTCGTGTATTTTGACTATTTTCTACATTGTGGAGCAATTAAATAATATTGACTGGCTTTGAGTGGTATATCAGATATATTCTATTCAGCTAGCATGATGTTGAACGAGTCGAAGACGAGTAGCTGAATGGAATATATCTGATATACCACAAAAAAAGCTAGCCATTATTATACGTACACGCTCGTCATATCAGCATTCTCGAAGGCCAGCGCGAGCTTACCTGCGACTTGGTGGTGTTAGCATGGCAGTCCAGTTACCTTCCAGCCGGTGTAGTGTTAGCGAAGGCCAATGCTAGCACAGTCAAGCTGAATATTATTATAATATTTTCCCTGTGTAATTTCCTTAGTTACTTTTAAAATCAACATCGGCAACTACACACAACGGAGCGACCCGGCAGCCAAAATTCTCTCAAAATCTTCCGCTTTTAATGAAGCAAACCTTGCAGCCATGTTTGTTTTACAAATTGTCACAGTAACTCGCTAGCACGGAAGTTTTACATCTCCGATGTGTGTCTCTTCCAGTTTTTCAATGTCCATTGGTATGCTTTTCTCTTGTAAATATGCATGAAGAATATATAACGAAGTTTTGGTAGGCTTTCGGGTATTCAGTGCATCTTTAGTTTCGGTTTATTTATTGAGTGATTAAACCTAGCACTGGATCAGCCTCGTCTTCCCTCTTTCCCGGCCGACAAAGAAACGATTGTGCGCATGCGCAGCAGAAAAGTTTTGTCATTTAGATCTTTGCATCAGTTCCAATGTGTGACGTTGTGTTGTCTTGACAATGTGCAGTATGATAACAATATTGGATGCTCATTCTCATTCAAAAAACAAAATCAGTTTCATATTTTCCAGTAGATTCTTCAAAGTAGCCGGCATTTACCTTGATGACACTTGGCACACTATTGGCATTATCTTAACTAACTTCATGAGGTAGTCACCTGGAACGCTTTTCAATTAACAGGCGTGTCTCATCAAAAGTTAATTAGTGCAATTTATTGCGTTTGAGATCAAATAGTAAATAGCCCTGTTCCACAACTGTAGTAATCCATATTATGTCAAGAACCGCTCAACTAAGTAAAGAGAAACGACGCCCGTCATTACTTTAAGACGTCAAGTCAAGTTTATTTCTATAGTGCTTTTAACAATAAACATGGCGCAAAGCAGCTTTACAGGATTTGAACGACTTAAAACATGAGCTAATTTTATCCCCAATGAGCAAGCCTGTGGCGACGGTGGCAAGGAAAAACTCCCTCAGACGACATGAGGAAGAAACCTCGAGAGGAACCAGACTCAAAAGGGAACCCAACCTCATTTGGGCAACAACAGACAGCCTGACTATAACATTAACAGTCCTAACATAAAGTCAGCTTCGTTGATGCTATAAACCCCCACCGACGGAAACCCGAGCGCAAAACCGTTCACGACAACCGCAGCCCTAAAGTCAGCAAGTCAACTGCAGTCCCCAGCCACAAAAGCACCACTGCAAGAGTCCAGAGCGTCCTCCAGGCGCGACCCCCAACTGTCCACATGGGGCCGTCCTCCACAGGAGCGATGCAATGAGACTCCAACCAGACACAGGGCACCAGGATGGATCAGGCAGGTCCGAGGAGCAGAAGAGGTCAGCATCTCGATCCCAGGACTGACATGTAACTCAGAGGGACAGATTTGGGGGGGGAAGAGAGAGAAAACACAGGTTGTTAGGTATGCCCAATGTCACCTGAATAAGTAGGAACAGGATACATATTGCACTGAGTGCAAGCAGGGACTCCGGCAGCTAGCTACGACAGCATAACTAAAAGGGGAGAGCCAGAAGGTAACACAGGCATGAGAGAGCCCCGGGACATAAAGCAGCAGCCACTACACCGTCAACAAACTCGAGTGAGCAAGCGAGTGGGGACTGACAGCATCCATACATCCCAGTGATGTGAAGTGTCTTTTAATTAATAAAAAAATAAGGAAAATTTTCAATCACAAGGTGTGTCCAAACTTTTGGCTGGTTCTGTACCTGCATGTTCCTGATTGAGAGCTCCATGACCGTCCGTGCCATTCTATCAAAAGCCAGATCATGCCTCAGCACGAGTAGCTCGCTTTATACATACAGTATCGAGGTGTGTCATAGTACTTATGAAGTGCTTTTAAGTTTAAACAGCATACATATGAATCAAAAGTGTTTTACAAATGTCAGGGTTTTTTTTCCCTTTTCTATTTGTTGAATCGGCTTACCGTCCACCCCGCTGATATCGAGTTTACTGTGTAGACGGCACACTTTTTAATGCAGGTCTTCCATAATAAGCATATTATAGTGAGCCCTCAGAGAACATTGTTTGTGCTTATCTATAGCAAGTCTTTTCTTTTTTTTTTAATTGACAAAGACTAGAAAACATTAAGCTCCGTATTGCATTCTCTGTCCAGTAGCTCAGTCCTGAAAGTTTTGCATTCTTGTAACTTTTTTTTTAACACACTATAACCCTTCAATGAGCATTTTCATTTTCTACTATATTATATGTGTCTAAGGGCGGCACGGTGGTGTAGTGGTTAGCGCTGTCGCCTCACAGCAAGAAGGTCTGGGTTCGAGCCCCATGGCCGGTGAGGGCCTTTCTGTGCGGAGTTTGCATGTTCTCCCCGTGTCCGCGTGGGTTTCCTCCGGGTGCTCCGGTTTCCCCCACAGTCCAAAGACATGCAGGTTAGGTTAACTGGTGACTCTAAATTGAGCGTAGGTGTGAATGTGAATGGTTGTCTGTGTCTATGTGTCAGCCCTGTGATGACCTGGCGACTTGTCCAGGGTGTACCCCGCCTTTCGCCCGTAGTCAGCTGGGATAGGCTCCAGCTTGCCTGCGACCCTGTAGAACAGGATAAAGCGGCTAGAGATAACGAGATGAGATGAGATTATATGTGTCTATGTTGCAATAGCTGTGGTCGTCTTAGGTAATTAAAGCCTTGCTGAAAGAATGCTGCTTTTTGGTATGTGTGTTCACGCTAGACAGCTCAGCATTTCCACATTTGAGCATGTATCAACATGATTCAGCATTTTGGAGAAGAAGAACACTTTGTCCTCAAGCAAAGAAATGTTACCATCAATGTGTTCACATGGGAATAAAAATCTTTTTGGCAGCGCTTTTTTTTTCTCACAATCCAACAATGTGCAAGTGTACCAAGGGCGTGCCTTGTTCAGCATTGTGTAATCCGAGCGTACAGGAGCCTAGATGACTGACTGACTGTTTGAGAGCTCGCGGGCTTTGTCACTGCTTCAGCTCGTGAGCCCACATAACGGTCGTCCTTCAACCGTGCACCGCTCCACCTCTTATGTAATCCTCAAACCCACAGTGAACAGTTTGGTTCCTGCATATCCGGGACTGATCTGGACTGGAAGGTCTAAGGCTGAGAAAGAGACTTGTAGCCAGAAAGCCTCCTGTTCCTTTCATTTTTGCTTTGCTGCTACACTGAGGTCAGCGACCTTCTCCTCCGGCTTCATTCCGTGCTGCTGTTGGAGTTTAGACCCGTAACAGACAGACAGACAGAGCCTCCTGGTCGTTTCTTATCCTGTCAGCTGGGAGGTCTGGGCATGCTTCCCGGAGTTCCCCGAGACGGCTAAACGGCTAGGTCTCTGAAAACACCTGGGGTGAGAATTATAGATGGATTACGATGGTCTTACAGAAAAAAGCTGAACGGCGTATACAAAGATTTCCCAGCAGTAACTCACTCTACATTCCACTCATTGTCTCCACCCACACATTTCACAAACACTTTTCTTTTTGGTCTCGACAAGATCAAGGTAACATGGTAACCGGGGATTAGCCGAAGTATTGCTTTTAGAATTATCTGCCTCAGTAGTACAGTGGTACCTCGGGTTATGAACTTAAAGTGCATATTCTGGACCAATTTAATGTTTTTTTTTTGTTTTTTTTTAATCTGAAAGAATGTCCCTTTACACACTCCTCCAGAAGGGTAATTTTGCACAAGGCCATCTGTCTACAGCAGAAAAAAATAAAATAACAAAACGCGTCTGGAAAAATCCCAAGGGAGTCTGGAGCCAGATTCGTGACGTTACCTGCGGAAGCACCAGCAGGCTGCGCGAGCTTTGCACGGTTTCAGTGCACAGCCTGTGTAGACCAAGCGCTCCTATTTCTCTCTCATTGTCCGGTCTTTTGGGAAACGATGAGCACTAATCCCATCAAGATTGGTGTTGCTACACCCTCCTACGATACATCTGTTAACCATTTTAATAATTATGCGATAACGTTGAAGAAATTTGCAGAAAACCACCAGGTCGTTTTCTCATAAACAAACCAGCGCTGACGTAGGATTCAGAGGGAGGCGTCCCGCACGCGACGTCACGAAAATCAATGTTTGCCGGGAAATCGAAATGCCAAGTTTTTTCAGAGGCGGACCAATTCGCCTCAAATGGCTTGATTTCAACTGAATTTTTCTGGTATTGCGCAAGGTACAAAAAATTGCAGAGAATGCAGAATGTTACAGATATTTGACCAAAGTTTAATATAAAATAGGAGAATTACACTGATCTTGCTCCTGAATTTACCCATGATGCGCCCTTTAATTCGTTCTTTGACTCCGTTCGCGAACCGAAAGAATTTTTCCCACTGAAATTAACGTAAATCCAATTAATCCGTTCACCGGCCCCAGAAACATAAGGTTTTCGTTGTAACTTTTTATGGGTTTATGTGTGAAAAAAATACAGAAAGGTATTAATGATATCCTTAATTATAGAAAAATACGGCAATACTAAAATAAAACATAATTGTACAGTACACTTTACCTTTGTGGTTGATAGTTGCTGGCACACGTGGATGGAGAGGAGCACTATCACTAACACTTTTCACTTTCTTGGGAGTCATAATGAGGGTTAATTTAATGCAAAAAGCAAAAAAGAAATCATAACACAACGCAGTGACGAACAATGTTCACAGCGCGCCACCTTGAGTACAACTGATGCTTCCGCACGCCTCACGTGGTGCGGAAGCCTGCCAGTTTGTGCGTTCGTGCATCGAAGCAAAATTTGTTCGGAAATGGTGTTCATAGCCCGATTTGTTCGTGAATAGGGACATTCGTGACCCGAGGTTTGACTGTATTCCGGGTTTGTTCTTTGTAGGTCTGCAGGAGCTCTCTACCATCGTGAGAAGGATGATCTCTTCGTACCGCTCCATCTGGACAGGGCGAGCATGCCATCAGTGGTACACTAAAGAGGTCACAAGGGCCATGCTAATCGGCCATTTCATCTGGCTGCGCTTTGAAAATCACACCTGGGGCGAAAGAACATAATGGAGGCACCATATGTAGAAGATAGTGGGAAATGCGCCGTATAAAGCTGTTCATGACCCATCACCCCTATGGAGAGGTCGTCTGCTCAGACACTGCAGTTATTTTTTTTATTTTTATTTTTTGTAATATTCATTCGTTCTTGAAACTATCCAACCGAGTTTGCGATGAATACAGTTAGGACTATTTGCGCAGCAGTATTTTAGACTCCTGTTAGATGTTTATTTCAGTGTCTGCAATCTTCTCGTTCATATATCATCGTAGTAGATGTTTGGTTTTTTTTAAATGGTCTTGTTTTGTCTTACGTTTTATTACAGTTGATGGCAAAGAAAAATAGTTGTTCAGAAGGAAACGCCAGCATTTTCTCTCGTGAATTTTCTGAACTTGTGAAACCGTACCACATTTGGCCTTTTCACACACGTCGCTTGCGTTATTAGCTCACCGAACGTAGGGCGACGAGCCATCGCCATCGCGTGGCGTCCGTCCACAAGTCACAAAAATCGCTACTCCTCCTCCCGGAGTTTTCAATGGATTTTGATTCTGATTGTTGTGTTTGGAAGATCTGCACAAAAGTCACTCCCTGGTTTTGTGATTTTCTCATTAACAAGTTGCTAATTAGGCCGGTTAGCAAACGTTCAGGAAAATTGTGACTCTTCCCTGAGTTTTCAATGGACTTTGATTGTTTTGCTTGGAAGATCTAACTGTTCTCACGAAGAACAACTTGGTTAATTATAAACAAGTCTGGTTTCTCATGGTGTGGCCGTGTGAGCTACTGCATCACTGACGCTCTGGTTAGGACACTGTTTTGTTCCATTAAATATGTTCAGTGTGTCTCACTGGCCACTCGTTCATATAGAAAGTTATACATACAGGACACGTTTTCGTTGGAATAAAAACACGTGTTCTATTCCCTTTTAGCGGGTTTCATTCATTTGGTTCGATGGCATGCAGTATTGTTAGCCTATCGCTTATCCTGCATGTATTACGTCACTCTAAACCAGACATGGGCATTTTATGGCCCGCGGGCCACATCCGGCCCTTTGGTTCATTCTGACCGGCCCGCGTAAGGTTAATTAGAAATTACAAAATAAACGTATTTTCTAATTTTACCTCATGCATGGACTGAATGTGCATTGCTTTTATTTTGAAGTTGTGTTCAACAAAAACGCAACACGCGCGTGACATGAACATGACATGAAATCCCACGAAACCTAATCCCGCGATGATTACTTCCGTAATTTGTCCAGACCAACCACAAACTTGTACGTCATCCTTCAAACGGTCCAGCCAATCACATAGTGTGACGTCACCAGCAGGCGCCGGAGCCCGAGCCGATCTGTAGATCTGATACCTACGCCGAGGAGACATGCTCAGAAGATGTTTGTTCTCTTTGGCTCTACCTACATATGTGAACAAACATTTTCAGTGATGAAGTTTAACAAATCCAGGTATAGATCCTCTCTCACCGATGATCATCTGTCAGCTGTGCAGCCTGACTTTGATGCACTCGTTAACCAACAGAGACTAGATTTCTCTCACTGTGATTAGACTACAAATGTGGGCATCATTATTATAATATGACGCATCTTGCTTGATATTTGGAGTAGAAAGACAATATTGTGATGTCTTTATTGTGTTTTGGGGTGAATGTGACTGAAAAAAAATGGTACAAACGTTCACATTTTGTTAACCATTGTTTTGGGAAATTTGATTGAATAAATGACATTTTTTGTAAGGCAACCTCGTTTTTTCCATACTCTTACCAGTCTTAGCAGCTTGTAAAAACAATGTTATTTACTGCTTTATATAAAGAAATACAATTAATATTATGCAGAATTTAGTTCAGCCTTTTGGTCCGGCCCTCCACAAAATTTTCTGTTTCTCATGTGGCCCCATGGAAAAAATAATTGCCCACCCCTGGTCTAAACCAGTGTTTGCCAACCTTTCTTGAGCCACGGCACATATTTTACATTTGAAAAATCCCACGGCACACCACCAAACAAAAATATCACAAAAAAAAAAATTGTTTATATATATATATATATATATATATATATATATATATATATAAAATGATAATCTAGTCTCAATTTACTCACAATTTCCTTAGTGGGAAACCTGGGCCTGTTTAGTTGAACACAAAGCTGATATACTCATAGGAATTGAAGAAAGACACACACGAAGATCTTCAACAGCTCTGAGTCACTCTCCTTTTTTAGTTTTTATAGCAGTCATGCTTGAAAAGCCCAGCTCGCATAGATAGGTTGTGGAAAATCACCTTTTTTGCTTTCTTCTGACCTCTACTCATACTAGGGCCTTCATCTGGGTCAGAATTTTCTCCAGGGCCCAGTTTGGATTGTGTACTTTATCTTTTCAAATATTTATCTATCGCTATCACCGCTGTCACACCCGAAGCATTACTAATTCTATTGTTTGAATGGCAACAGGTAGATACACAGGTTAATTAGCTACCTGCTGTCATCTATTGGAAGAGTATTTAATTGTTCTGCCAGTCACTATACGTCGCTGGCATAGACAAACGAAGACAAAATTATTTGCAGTAAATAAATAATTTTCTGAGCAATTAAGTGAAATTGGATAAATGTCCCACGGTACACCTGATGATCTCTCACGGCACACTAATGTGCCGCGGCACAGTGGTTGGGAATCACTGGTCTAAACAATGGAGAATGAGCGCTGAATATGGCTTACGATATTGCATGGTTGTCAAGACAACATGACGTCACACGTCGGACACGTAAAACTTCTGTGTTAGCAAGCAACTGATGATTTGTAAACAAACATGGCCGCCAGGCTTGCATTGTTAAATACAGAAGGTTTTGAGACAATTTTGAAAGACGCGTTGAACACCTGAAAGGAATGTGTATGTATTATTATAATAATAATAATAATAATAATAATAATAATAATAATATTGGCTGGCTTGTTTTGTGGTATATGAGATCTATTCCATTCAGCTACTCGTCATCGACACGTTCAATATCATGCTAGCTGAATGGAATATATCTGATATACCATTCAACGCCAACCAATATTATTTATGCTCTTGCTTTTATATGGTTTTCCAATCAGCACTCCAACCAAAGGTAAAATGTGGAAAAGTCTTTGAAACTCCAAGAATCTTGGAAACGGACAAAACCGAAAGTGCACCATAAGCGCTAGAAAATGAAACGCCGGCTTGGCTCACTCGTCCAAACGGTTCCAAATTTAGGGGTGCGTTTTGAATCTCCAAAATAGTCACTACCCCAGCCTTTCATCTTTCCAAAGCACTCGTGGGTTAGTGGTAACATACACTCAGTGGAACAGTTTAGCCAACCCCTCCTCTGCATTTTTTCAGGCCAGCTTAACCTGAAACAGTGCTGTGTGTTTATCTGGACCACCCTCTCACCCATTGTTCTGCGCACTGTAAGTGATGTGGTCGGCTCTTAATAGCACGGCGCGCTGCAGGCTGCCTTCATTGGTTTCAGATGGTTGTGTTTCAGCCAGTTAAAGCCACAGAGGAGGAGTGCTTCTGACACATGGGTGCAATGGACTTGTATCCCAGTCCTGATAATAAGTTAATTGCTAGGTTTTCTCCTGATCGTGGTAGAGTTCACAGAAAGGTCTGTTGAGTCGGGAAATTTTTTGAGATGGACTCTCACCGAGGTCCACCTTGTACCATTTAGTGGTGCAAATACTGACGTAATAATAACAGTTCTTTTCTTGTCGTCTTTTAAAAAGAACCCTTCGTCATAAAGGGTTACTTTTCAACAGTGCGGTATTTGTGACTTCAAATCATTAAAGCTAGACGGCCTTTCGATTTCATAAAATCAGTGAAATTTAGTTCCCTCTGAAATTTGGTCATTTTGATCTCATCTCATTATCTGTAGCCGCTTTATCCTGTCCTACAGGGTCGCAGGCAAGCTGGAGCCTATCCCAGCTGACTATGGGCGAAAGGCGGGGTACACCTGGACAAGTCGCCAGGTCATCACAGGGCTGATACATAGACACAGACAACCATTCAGACCCACATTCACACCTACGGTCAATTTAGAGTCACCAGTTAACCTAACCTGCATGTCTTTGGACTGTGGGGGAAACCGGAGCACCCGGAGGAAACCCACGCGGACACGGGGAGAACATGCAAACTCCGCATAGAAAGGCCCTCGCCGGCCACGGGGCTCAAACCCGGACCTTCTTGCTGTGAGGCGACAGCACTAACCACTACACCACCGTGCCGCCCGGTCATTGTGATATTTTATTTATTTATTTATTTATTGGAGATATTACAGAAATAAAGCAGGCCGTTCTGTGGCTGGGAAGTTATTTAATTTGAAGGGATTCCCAGGCAAATTAAGTGCATGAAATCGCTTGCTTCGCGCAGTCAAGCAGACCGATGAAGTCCGTGCGCGCGTGCGCAGGTTTACTTTGACCGTGCACTGACCGTTCCATCGTTCTGTCGCTAAATGAACAGCTGATCACACCGAGGTGCTCGCTGACTGCCGATATTTATTAGTTTGGTCCTGCGTTTCCTTTCCTTCGCAACATAATGCCTTTTTTTTCGTGGTCCGATTTCCATCAAATCCTGCGCTCTGATTGGCTGGCGAGCGGGTCTGTATCCTGCGTTACGGACCCCGGTTACGGACCTCTGGCGACTCGCTTGTTCACACCAACAACATACATGGTAGCAATTTTTGTCAACATTTTATCTTTTTTACAAGACTTATTTATTTTATAAGATTTTTATCAAAAATCTTATAAATTTTTGCCAGCATTTCTCAGGAGAATAGCATTAATTTTACAGCATGGATAGTGATAACGACAGTGTTCACAGTGAAAGCGAGTTTTACTACCCTGAGGAAGAAGAAATAAAATATTTCAGGAGAAAGATAAAAACCTCTAACTGTTGCTAACGTGGAGCAAAAACATGGCTGAATCCTGAATGACTCAATTTTGTATAAATCGGGGACTACATAGGTGGCAAAATGTAGTTTTTTTTTCCTGCCATGGAAGTGCGCTTGTATACCGAGGAGGAAGCAATTTGCATTACAGCCGTGAATGAGGATTCAAAATGGCGGCTCAGCTCGGTTTTCCCTTTCGGGCGCTCTCGTTTTCTGTTAGAATTTGGTAAAGAAAAAAGGTCGGTCCGTATGGTGAAATACCATGACCGAGGCCTTGAATACTGACCGAGGCCCTCAGTACTTTCAAGACCTCGGTCACGGTATTTCACAATACGGACCTCCCAGCTGGTAAATAACCCGTATTTCTTCTCGCTTTCCGTTACGGTAGTCGGTCTTTCACGTTTCATTCACGTCCTCCATTTTTCTCTCCTGTTTCAAATTTGTATCCCACAATGCCTTGCGCGAACAGGGAAAGCCCACCACGTCATGCATGACGTAGTACCTTGAACTGGATCATGGTGAAGCAGGAAAAAATAGCTGGAGAATTTAGGGCCATGTGGCCTTAAATTCATTAATTTGTTCCATTAAAAAAAAAACTGATAAAATTGGAAGTCTGTGATTCGAATTCAGTAGCTTTCGGTCCACTAAACAAAAATAGTTGGCCGTCAGGGAGAATTCTTTTTATGACCTAAACTTGCAAAATCTGAAAGGTAGTCTAGCTTTAACAAAGCTTCTCAGTCATGCTCATTTTCAGTGTATATAAAGACTTCTTTATTGTTTGTGATCCCACTCGCCTATAGAGCTCTCAGTCAGGCTTAGGGTCTCATTCTAGATCCAGCCATTCCAGAGAGCCTCCAGGCCCTAAAATAACAAAGGAAATACAGACACAATGGGAGTTTTTACAGCATCCGGAGCTTTTATGGCTCAAACAGACGTACACAAGTGTATTCTGATTTACGAACCAGAATTTGGACCAAGGTTTTTAAGGTCTCCAAATGGTCGAGGCTCTATGGGAGGCCACGCAGGCGCTGTAGATCAAATGTGGATTAATGTGAAATTTTTACAATGGCCTTGTCCTGGCTGATTACGGCAGCGCTTAGCATTCACGTTCCCTTAAATAAAACATAAACCTTGAAATGCAGGTGTAGGAAGTTCATAAGCACTTTGTATACTTGCAAGGAGTGTTCATAGACCATCACATGCGGGCTCTTTCCAAATGCCGGATTATTCCCCTGTCACGCTTTCCTGATGCAGCACACGCAGGGCCTTTTTCACTTCTCTGAGTGCCAGAAAGATAATCTCTTTCTTTCAGCATCTAAATCTGGACCAGTTTCCGCATACACACTCGCACCCCCCCGGTCTGTTTCATTTATGACCAGTTCATGCTTCACTGTATTATGTAAGTGAAAAAGGGAAGGATGAGGAAGAAAAGAGAAGGAAGACATAAAGGAAGAAGTGGTATGGGGAGAGGAAGAAAGAATAAGACAGTGGGAAAGGACTGCTGATGTATTTTTAGGAGACTCTTGGCTTGGCTAGAACTGAAACCGCATCAGTGCCCGAGGCAGCGTGCCTGGAGCTGCTGGTTACATTGCACAGCGCCTCATCCACAAAGCCGCCCCTCAGGAGGCCAGAGACAGGCGCGGCATTGTGTGAGCGCACTGCGGCACGGGCACCTAACGAGGGTTTCGAACTCTGCTCATGCACCCCAAATAAAAGCGCGCGGCTTGTATCAAGGCCGCTCCGGCTAAAAATATCGCAAGGCTCCCCATTTAATTAGCACGACGTCAGGATTCCTTCTCAGCGTGCCAAAGAGAGCAGGATGTGGAGGGGACTCGCACTCAACCGTGACAAATAACAGAGCGTTGGCAATGAAAACGAGGCTTTCATGAAGTCTCCGAAATATCGTAGCAGTCGTTTTCTTTTGTTTTCTTTGACTGGAGACAGCAAACACACACCAGGACAGGTGGATGGTTCACATGGAGAGTAAGACCGTGCACCTTTTGTGTCCTGTTTGACCTGTAAATATCTGGAGCATGTGCTTTATTGGGCGAGATCTCCATGGGCACCATGCCACAGTTTAACTGTGGCGTTAATACGTAATGAGTAACACATTAGTCCTGTCTAATGATTCTATAAGCTGCTCTTTAATAATGGAAAGCTCTAGACCCTTCCATGCTGTCTTGACCACACTCGGATTGGAAAAGAAACCCAAGAGGGTGAAGAATCAAGATGCATGGTTTTGAGGGCAGAGGTGGACAACCAAAGATGGAAATGTGAATTCACAAAATGAACGCATGCTGTGCCATCATGGTGGTTTAATGTTTAAGCTAGCTAGTCAGTGAAACGCCGCCCGACATGCTAGCAAACTCTTTTCAAACTCGAAATCATATCGGGTCGCTAACGCTACTAGAAAAGAAAGATTTCTACATTCTGTTTATTTGGCAAGATTATGCTTTCTGAAAGGACTTCAGATAAGTTAACGTTATTCATGTTAGCGTAACTCCGCTTTTACATGTTAACTAGCTGTGTGTTAGCGTTAGCCGTGGACAAGGCGACGGCAACTTGGTGGGCAAATCCATAGAAAGTCATTTGACGAACTAGATTGCATAGCTATTGGGACGTTAACGCTAGCTCTAAAAGCACAGGCAACTTCATTGCAAGCTTTCTCTTGGAATAAAACGTTTACATCCCTCAATATGCTTCCGCAGGTCGGACGGCGAGTTTTTGTAGGCCGTGATGTTGTTCGTTTTCGGCAAACGTTTAAAACTAAATGAATGTTTAATCCTTTCAGAAAACTGAAACATGGGTTCTCGGTAAAGCCATGAGTGCGTGCGTTCCCCAGAAGAACCGCCTCCTTCCATTCAGCCGTCAACTGATCGTGTTCAATAACGCTGCTGAGAAATCACTGAACTTGAGTTTATCCAGTCTATGGACGTGACGCGACCCTAGTGATTACTGATCGGCTGTCTCAGTGTCACCTGCGGAAAAACCAATCACGTTTTAGAAAAGAAAAGATAAAACATCAACTTTCAAAGCTGCTTCATGGTAATGAGTAACGAGGACCTTGATAGAAATGTCGTGGACGATATTTGCCTTTCAAATGTAGTGAAGTTAAAGTCATAAGTTTCCAAAAAAAACAATACTCAAGTAAAGTACAGATACTCAAAAAGTGTACTTAAGTACGGTACTCGAATAAATGTCCTTCGTTACTGTCCACCTCTGTTTGAGGGACTCGGGGATAGAAGCTGATAAAAGGATCCTTTGTTAAAAACCTTTCTACATTATTCACACATCATTAAAGCTCTCCAGATGAAAGCCACGTTCAGTAATGACGGTGCATCTCTCCTTGACTTCACATTAGTTAACGCCGCCTTGTATTGCCGAATTTAACCCGTCGACTTTGCTACTGTTACATCAGCTGGAGTCGGGTTAGACTGAAAGGTAATCATTTGCCTGTACAATACTAAAGCCATTCATGCATTTTAACTCTGTGCATAAATGCAAGAGAAATAAGCACGGGCACCAGGGAAACCAGTGCAATCGGTCATCCATTTTCTTAATGGTTATACATTCCAGCTGAGAGGGAAAACCGGATACAGGACACGCTATGACAGTATAGCGTCATGAGGAAATCTCAAACGTGCAGTATATTTCCCATCAGATGTAAAACAAAGACAAGATTTTAAAGCCTCGATGAATAGTTTCACAAATGCTCCTGAGTTTCTGTCCACCGCATCTGTAGCTCCATAATTACTGGCACCATTCGTTGAAGGAAAAACTTGTTATAAAAACTAATTGCGCATGCAGTGATCTGATATTCAGTACTTAAAAATATGCAAACATTTTTTTTTTTAATACAGAAATAAATGTTTTTTTATATCGGAGGTTTGCTTCAGCAAAATGATGAGAACCTCCGCTATTGATATTCAGTGAAACTTCCTGCAGGGAGAAAAACATCATTTGGTGTTGGAGATGCTTGTCAAGATGCAGTAAACGTCGAGCTCCTTTAGATTACTATGCACGCCCAGGGTTCCGCCTGGGTTCTGAAAAAAAATTCTCCATTTTTTTCATTGAAAAATAAAAAGTCAAAGAAGTATTCTTCCCTTTCTCTTAGTGTTTTTTTTCCTTTCCTCTTAGTGGACTTAATGCAGGTTTATACCAACCAAACTGGCATAGTTCAAATACTTGTACAGATACAGCAAGGCCTCTCCATTACATTACATTACATTAAAATTGAGGCTCCGTTCCAGCCTCTGATGAGAGAGACCTGATTTTGGGCTCCCTGCGCACCATCAAGTGAAAATAAACCTCTTTAGTTTGCGCTTACTGAAGGTTATTTTAGCAGGGAATTACAACCCCGATTCCAAAAAAGTGGGGACAAAGTACAAATTGTAAATAAAAACGGAATGCAATAATTTACAAATCTCAAAAACTGATATTGTATTCACAATAGAACATAGACAACATATCAAATGTCGAAAGTGAGACATTTTGAAATTTCATGCCAAATATTGGCTCATTTGAAATTTCATGACAGCAACGCATCTCAAAAAAGTTGGGACAGGGGCAATAAGAGGCTGGAAAAGTTAAAGGTACAAAAAAGGAACAGCTGGAGGACCAAATTGCAACTCATTAGGTCAATTGGCAATAGGTCATTAACATGACTGGGTATAAAAAGAGCATCTTGGAGTGGCAGCGGCTCTCAGAAGTAAAGATGGGAAGAGGATCACCAATCCCCCTAATTCTGCGCCGACAAATATGCCCCTTTTCCACCAAAGCAGTTCCAGGGCTGGTTCGGGGCCAGTGCTTAGTTTGGAACCGGGTTTTCTGTTTCCACTGACAAAGAACTGGCTCTGGGGCCAGAAAAACCGGTTCCAGGCTAGCACCAACTCTCTGCTGGGCCAGAGGAAAGAACCACTTACGTCAGCGGGGGGCGGAGTTGTTAAGACCGACAACAATAACAAGCCCGCGAAAGATCGCCATTTTTAAGCGACGAGAAGCAGCAGCTGTACAAACGCGAAGTCCATTATTATTATTATTGTTGTTGTTGCTGCTGCTTCTTCCGCGTTGTTTTTGCTTCGATATTCGCGCCAAGGTTTATGCAAACGTAGCGAAGTAACTGACGTATACAGCAACGTAATGACGTATACAACGATGTAACTGACGTATACAGCGACATAATGACGTGTCTTCTCTTAGCACCACGAGTGATGGAAAAGCAAGCTGGTTCTCAGCTGGCTCGCAAGTTGAACGAGTTGTGAACCAGCACCAGCACTGGCTCCGAACCAGCCCTGGAACTGATTTGGTGGAAAAGGGGTAATAGTGGAGCAATATCAGAAAGGAGTTTGACAGTGTAAAACTGCAAAGAGTTTGAACATATCATCATCTACAGTGCATAATATCATCAAAAGATTCAGAGAATCTGGAAGAATCTCTGTGCGTAAGGCTCAAGGCCGGAAAACCGTACTGGGTGCCCGTGATCTTCGGGCTCTTAGACGGCACTGCATCACATACAGGCATGCTTCTGTATTGGAAATCACAAAATGGGCTCAGGAATATTTCCAGAGAACATTATCTGTGAACACAATTCACCGTGCCATCCGCTGTTGCCAGCTAAAACTCTATAGTTCAAAGAAGAAGCCGTATATAAACATG
The DNA here is from genome assembly GCF_027579695.1 of Neoarius graeffei. Taxonomy (NCBI): domain Eukaryota; kingdom Metazoa; phylum Chordata; class Actinopteri; order Siluriformes; family Ariidae; genus Neoarius; species Neoarius graeffei. The sequence goes on from NC_083569.1 coordinate 45,120,238, forward strand.
ATCCAGAAGCGCAGACGTCTTCCCTGGGCCAAGGCTCATTTAAAATGGACTGTGGCAAAGTGGAAAACTGTTCTGTGGTCAGACGAATCAAAATTTGAAGTTCTTGGTGGAAATCAGGGACGCCATGTCATTCGGACTAAAGAGGAAAAGGACGACCCAAGTTGTTATCAGCGCTCAGTTCAGAAGCCTGCATCTCTGATGGTATGGGGTTGCATTAGTGCGTGTGGCATGGGCAGCTTACACATCTGGAAAGACACCATCAATGCTGAAAGGTATATCCAGGTTCTAGAGCAACATATGCTCCCATCCAGACGACGTCTCTTTCCAACATGACAATGCCAAACCACATACTGCATCAATTACAGGATCATGGCTGCGTAGAAGAAGGGTCCGGGTACTAGGGCAGCCTGCAGTCCAGATCTTTCACCCATAGAAAACATTTGGCGCATCATAAAACGGAAGCTACGACAAAAAAGACCTAAGACAGTTGAGCAACTAGAATCCTACATTAGACAAGAATGGGTTAACATTCCTATCCCTAAACTTGAGCAACTTGTCTCCTCAGTCCCCAGACGTTTACAGACTGTTGTAAAGAGAAAAGGGGATGTCTCACAGTGGGAAACATGGCCTTGTCCCAACTTTTTTGAGATGTGTTGTTGTCATGAAATTTAAAATCACCTAATTTTTCTCTTTAAATGATACATTTTCTCAGTTTAAACATGTGATATGTCATCTATGTTCTATTCTGAATAAAATATGGATTTTGAAACTTCCACATCATTGCATTCCGTTTTTATTTACAATTTGTACTTTGTCCCAACTTTTTTGGAATCGGGGTTGTATTCAGAAGGACTCTCTTTAGCCTTTACTTCAACACACAACTTGATTTACGATTGAACAGAGTTGTGAAGAGTCTTGGACCAACCAACAGTGAAGGCATTTGAATTTTTCATCAACTCAACACGCAGCGCTGCCTGAAACATGGCTCCCTTCAGTCACTTGCTGGCTGACAGCACTTTCACTTTGGGGTGTTTTAAACCGACCCCTGTATTACTGATACTCTCCAATGTGCTCAGGGACGGTAGGGGCTCTGAGCGTGCCTCCCCCATGGCTGTTTCGACCCTTAAATCATCTTCAGTGCTTGAAGAAGCCCCCCCCCCCCCCCAAAAAAAAAAACCCCCAACTTCATCAGCTTAGACTGCGCCATTGTTCGGTTCACGCAGAGATGATTACACCACCACACCACACCCGGCCGATTAAGACGTGCTGCGATTGGTCAAAAGCTTGGCGCTCATTTGGTCATTATGCGTCATCGATTCTTACTGGTCACAAGCACATGGTCATTGTTTACACTCTTTCCTGCCATCTCTTCACTGGGGTTGGATTTCAGCAAATGGAGGGATGACTTATGATAATGATGACTGATACATTCGTCACTGTGACCACTGCTAATAATTTTCTCTTCGTCACTGATGGATTATGTTCATCAGTGACGGAGTGTGACGAGCACCAGTGGGAACCCTGCATATGGACTGACCATCAGTTAAAGGGGAACTGAAGTCAATTTTAAACTTGCTTTATTTCTTAATTAACGTGTTGTTCAATTACATTTTCGGTTTTATTAACCTTATATCGTGACTCGTATCGGAGTATTGTATTATATTACACTTATCAGCCTTTTCGGTTTTTAGCCATGTTGAATGTAGTTCGTTTGGTCCACGGCAGACGTCGCTTATCCGCGCGATCTTCACAAGACCTTCAAACGTGACGTGTCAGCGCCGCCATTTTGAAAACTGTTTACACAGCGGCCAGATCACCATATCGTTCCAATTTAGATTAATTTCGAGATTTGCCAGCTTCATCAGTGATGGAGTGTCGGTCCTGCGCGCTGTGGCGTGTGCACCTGAAGGAGCGCCGAGTGGACTCCAGCACGCGCACCGTGAACAAGGCGCACCTGAGCTCAATTAAGGAACTGTGTGTTTACCTATTTAAGGACTGTGCTGATGCATTTGCATCGCGAAATATTACGATACGCATGTACACATTACCGAGCCTTTCTAGCCGTTGTTTTGATTTCCTGTTTCTCGTTCTCGTCCTTGCTTAGCCTTTGGTGTACTGTTTGCGCTTCGACTGACCCTTTTGCCTGTGTTTTGGATTGTCTGCCTGTGTATATATTCTGCACTTTATTAAACTGTATACTTCTGCACATGCATCTGCCTCCCTCGCGTATGTGACATGGAGATTATTCCATATGACTTCGAACCAGCGACGAGTCTGTTGCGCTGGTATTTACGTCATTACTGTCGCACGATTAAAACGTGCCAGATCAGTCGGCTGGTGGGTTTTCAAAATAATAAATACATGCATGTATATTTGTTTTAAATCCATATTATACTGAGCGCATTTCCAACACAATCCTCACTAAGGTTTCGGACAGCACTACAAAATGGCGTCCGCACTATATAGTGCCCTATAGGGAGCGATTTCACACACGGAAAACTTCCGGCTTGATTACGTCAGCATTCGAAGGAGGGCGCGCGCATCTTTTGGCAACGTTGGCAGATGTCGGTCACTTTGATTCCCGCTGTACGTTTTACTTCCGTCCTACGAAGTCTCGCACAGGTCTCAGCGAATCTCGTTTACAGCCATTGCTTTGACATATGGACTGATATATTACAGAGCGTATTTCAAACACTCAGAACTCGCTATAGCAGCGACAAAATAGCTGTCAGAAATGCATTCCAATATTTATTAAAATGAGAAATGGAATTTAATGATAAATTTGCCTTCAGTTCTCCTTTAAGATCAAGTTTTCAGCATGGGTCAATACCATTGATTACATACTGTAACTGTTTCCATGCTGGTTTATGATGATTATCTTTCTGAAAAACTTAATCTATGGCCATGTACAGAACCAGTCAAAAGTTTGGACACGCCTTCTAATTCAGTTTTTTCTTTATTTTTATGAATTAAAAGACGCTTCATGTCTTAAAGTAATGATGGATGTCATTTCTCTTTACTTAGGTGGGGTTTACATTAGACCGTATCAGCGGATCATCAGATTAACGTTTTTAAAATGATTAGCGTGCACACAGCAACACCAATACACGATTCGCGTGCACACAGCAACGCCAATACACGGATACGCTCGGCTCCGCAGGCATCCTGCGCTCCAAATCACTCCGCCCTGAACAGCGAGTGCCCTCTGGAGGGTGCGCACTCCGGCCCTGCGCAGCTCATAGAGCGCGCGAGTATAGCGCACGAGCAGTGATTCGGGACTGAGCCGCTGTGTGTGTGATCCCAGCGCATATCACTTACCACTTGCAAGTGGAAGGATGGCAAGCCTAAAGACAATCATAACTACACAATGGGCAGTATTTGCATCAGTATTTGCAGTATTTTCATACTTTTATACTCTTTAATGAAAGGTGATACAAGGCGGAAGTCCGCGCCGTTTTTCAGCAGTCGCGTCACATGACCAGTGCCAGCGAATCAGGAAGGTGGATGTCACAGTGACATTGTCCAATGACGACGCCAGCTAGAGCTCAGCACAGCGTATCCGCGTATTCTCAATGTTTACACAGTACCGGACCAGACACGATCTGGATTGAATACGTGGACCCTGGCGGATTCCCGTTTCCCGGCGTTTCCAGGCGGTTTAATGTAAACGGACAGTGCATCCGCGAAGAAAACGAGACAGATACGGTCTAATGTAAACTTGGCCTTAGTTGAGCGGTTCTTGACGTAATACAGATTACTACAGTTCTGGAATAAGGCTGTTTACTGTTTGATACCAAACACGTTAAGAAGGCAAGAAATTGCACTAATTAAATTTTGACGAGGCACCCCTGTTAATTGAAAAGCATTCCAGGTGACTACCTGGAGTGACTACCAGGTGACTATCATGAAGCTGGTTAAGATAACGCCAATAGTGTGCAAAGCGTCATCAAGGTAAACGCTGGCTACTTTGAAGAATCTAAAATATGAAAAACACACAGTTGTTTTTTGTTTTGTTTTTTCCCCCCCATTTACCACATAATTCCAGACATGTTCCATGTGTTATTTCATAGTTTTGAAGTCTTCAGTATTGTTCTACATTGTGGAAAATACTCAGAATACAGAAAAACCTATGGGGTGTTCAAACTTCTGACTGGTACTTTATGTATAAAACATATCTGTAACATGTATGTAGGCCATACCTGAACTATGAATGAGAAAACATGTTTGAACATCATCTGTATTTTATTGCTTGCAGTTACGAACACCTCTACTTTTTTTGACTACGTTTTGGGTGGGAGATCATCCAAAGGAGCACGACATGGAATGTTTCTGTCCTCAAGGAAAAGGATCAAAACCTTTCCCACAAGGTAGGATTGAATCTTTTGGACTTTTAATTTATTGCTATTTTTATTTCTTATTATTTTTGCAACTTTTCAATTTGCACAGAATGTACAGTGGCTGTAAATAAATAAATAAACCGTCTACACACCCATGTTAGTATTGTAGGTTTTTGCGATGTGAAAAATGAAACTGAAATACAGTTGTGCTCATAAGTTTACATACCCTGGCAGAAGCTATGATTCTTTGACCATTTTTCAGAGAATATGAATGATAACACAAAAACATCTTTTCCACTCATGCTTAGTGGTTGGGTGAAACCATTTATTGTCAAACAACCGTGTTTTCTCTTTTTAAATCATAATGACAACAGAAACTACCCAAATGACCCTGATCAAAAGTTGACATACCCTGGTGATTTTGGCCTGATAACATGCACAGAAGTTGACACAAATGGGTTCGAATGGCTACTAAAGGTAACGTCCTCACCTGTGATCTGTTTGCTTGTAATCAGTGTGTGCGCATAAAAGCCGAGTGAGTTTCTGGGATCCAGACAGACTCTTGCATCTTTCATCCAGCCACTGACGCTTCTGGATTCTGAGTCATGGGGAAAGCAAAAAATTGTCAATGGATCTACGGGAAAAGGTAGTTGAACTGTATAAAACAGGAAAGGGATACAAAAAGAGATCCACGGAATTGATAATGCCAGTCAGCAGTGTTCAAACTGTGATTAACAAATGGAAAATCAGGGGCTCTGTTAAAACCAGGGCTTTGAACCAGAATTTTTTTCCTATTGGTTCATTCCGAACAGAAACGGAATTTTAACGTTTCCGGTTTTGGGTTCCACCATTAAATAGATGTTCCCGAACCGGTTAGAACAAAAAAATTTCGTTCCCGGAACGGTTAATTACGTTCCCTGTCAGCTGTTTAACAAATAGCTATAAAATTATGTCTCTGTCTCATCCAGCTTAAGCCAAATGTAGGCTAATTCTATTACAACCTTCATTAAATAAGACAAGAAATAATTCAAAACAATTATTATTTCAAATGTTGGCGATTTGGATTCCCAGTATGTCTTCCCATCTACACAAACAGAAAAAGTGCCAAAAATGAAAGATAATTCGTTTAGTGTGTTACCAAAGGCTAGTCAGGCCCTATAGAGGGCTACCGCATGACGTCACCGCGCCGCGAGATTTTGTTAGGCGCCATATTGGAAGACCAAGTACACATCTATGCAAGTACATACATACATAAAACAAACTACACCTGAAATGTAGCCAGGGCCGGTTCTGCCCTAATCTGGACCCGGGTGCAACATCGCGCAATGCCCCCCCCAAAAAAAACACCAGTCTAAATCAGGACAACCATCACATAACTATAACTATAAACATTTTATATCAACTATTTTAACTAAATGGGCTATAATAAATAAGCCTGCAGGTAGCCACGGCGGGCTGCCTCAGAAAAGTAACCATTCAATGACACAACTGAAAGCCTGCAGCCACGGCGGGCTGCCTCAGAAAAGTAACCATTCAATGACAACTGAAAGCCTGCAGCCACGGCGGGCTGCCTCAGAAAAGTAACCATTTGTCCTACCTTAAAACTCGTTTTGCATTTTCTGCCTCCTTTTTTGTATTTTCGACCCTCCGTTTATTTTCTTTCCTTTTCTGAAAACCCGATTTGTGTCCAGACATTTTGTTCTGCTACCAACGAACTAACTCGTCAGGTCTCGTCTCTCGAGTCCGCGATGATTCCCGTGGGAAGGGCAACAACTCATACATTTTTACAAACAGCCAATAGGGAGGTTGCAACGTTCAGGCTCTTCTTTGCTCAGACACTCAGTAATGCACTTACTCACTTTATCACATGGAGACGTGATAGCAGTCCACCTTCCCGCTCTCTCCATTCAGTCAGCGAACGTCACACAGGAAGTGAACCCCAGCGGGTCATAGAAACTTGTGCAGGAGAAGAATGGCTTTTTTATTTGTAGGCTACGGAAACTTTGAGGAACGAAATAAAAACCGGTATTAACCGGTTACCATTATTTTTAATCAGCGTTTCTGTTCCGGAACATAAAAAATTATAAAGTTTCTGGTTTCGTTTCTGTTCCATGTGAAATAGAAAAAGTTCCCGGTTTTCGTTTTCGTTCCTTGAACCAGTTCAAAGCCCTGGTTAAAACCAAACCACAGTCAGGTAGACCAAGAAAAATTTACGCCAAACAGCACAGAGACAAGCCTCAAAACTTCTGGAACAAGGTAATTTGGAGTGATGAGACCAAAATTGAACTTTTTGGCCACAGCCATAAGCGTTACATTTGGAGAGGTGTCAACAAGGCCTATGATGAAAGGAACACCATTCCTACTGTAAAGCACGGAGGTGGATCGCTGATGTTTTGGGCATGTGTGAGCTACAAAGGCACAGGAAACTTGGTCAAAGTTGAAGGAAAGATGAATGCAGCATGTTATCAGCAAATACTGGAGGCAAATTTGCACTCATCAGCCCGGAAGCTGCGCATGGGACGTACTTGGACGTTCCAACATGACAACGATCCAAAACACAAGGCCAAGTCGACCTGTCACTGGCTACAGCAGAACAAAGTGAAGGTTCTGGAGTGGCCATCTCAGTCTCCTGACCTCAATATCATTGAGCCACTCTGGGGAGATCTCAAGCGCGCAGTTCATGCAAGACAGCCCAGGAATTTACAGGAACTGGAGGCTTTTTGCCAAGAAGAATGGGCAGCTTTACCATCTGAGAAAATAAAGAGCCTCATCCACAACTACCACAAAAGACTTCAGGCTGTCATTGATGTTAGAGGGGGCAATACACGGTATTAAGAACTGGGGTATGTAAACTTTTGATCAGGGTCATTTGGATGTTTTTTGTTATCATATGATTTAAAAATAGAAAAAACAGTTGTTTATCAATAAATGGCTTCACCCAACCACTAAGCATGAGTGGGGAAAAAAGTTTGTGTTATCATTCATATTCTCTGAAAAAAGGCCAAGAAAGCAAAAATTCTGCCAGGGTATGTAAACTTATGAGCACAACTGTAAATCCCGTCACATCTTTTCAACCTTGAATCTGAAATAGCAAACAACAAAATTCAAGTGGAAAACCAACAATAATGTTTTAGTAGTCTGCATACCTTTTGCCTGTAATATGCAACTTGGCACGTTGTGCTTTGTAATTTTACTCAACTGTTCCTTGTAAAAAGAAAAATTCCAGAGCTATCAAATTGCACAGCTATCTTTAAGTCTTTCCACAGGATTTTGATAGGAGTTAGGTCCGGGTGCTGACTGAGCCATTACAAAACTCTGATCATCTTCTGAAGCCATTCCTTTGTTCACTTGATTTGTACTTTGGGTTACGGTCACGTTGGAAGGTGAAATTTTTCTCCATCTTCACCTACTCTATAGATACCTGCGAGTTTTGGGCTGAAATGGATTGGTATTTGGAACGATCCGCGATTTCTGTCTGTCTGTAAAGCCTTAGTCCCAGCTGAAGAGTAGCAGCCCCATTTGCATAATGCTGCCACCACCAAGCTTTATCATGGGTATGGTGGTGTTTAGCTGGTAAACTGTCTTGTTTTTACACCAAACGTATCTTTTAGAATTATGCCCTTGGTCTCATCAGACCATAACACAAAAGCGCGTGTTGGTTTTCGGTGGTGGTTCAGTGGTTAATACCGCGAGTGATTAGCATGGCCGCCTCTCGATCGGGAGATCGCGAGTTCTACTCACGGTCGGGTCATACCAAAGACCATCATAAAAATGGTGCCTACTGCCATCTGGCAAGGCACGCTGCAATACAGATATGAGTGGGGAGTCAAACTCTCGCGGTTACCAGAGGACCCGGCCCCCCCCACTGTAACCCTAGCTATGTAATAGGTGAAAGGCAGAGGGCTACAGAAATGGAGCTCGGCGCCGCCCTATGCACCACATGGCGTGGGAAGGACTTTCAGTGGTTAATACGCCGGGTTACTGATCAGAAGGTCGGCAGTTCAAGCCTGTCAGACACTGCCAAGCTGACACTTTTTGGCCCTTGAGCAAGGCCCTTGGCCATCTCTTCTCCAGGGCTGCTATATCATGGCTGACCCTGCGCTCTGACCCCAACCTCCTAACAAGCTGGGATATGCAAAGAAAAGTATTCGTTCTTCCTCCTCCTCAAAGACATGCGGTGAGGTTAACATGGGACAGCCATGGCCTGAGGTTGAGCTGAAGGGCCCTTGAGCAAGGCACCTAACCCCTGCTCTGGGTATGTGTGTGTACTCACTGCTCACTTGTGTGTGCATGTGTGTGTTCACTGCTTCAGATGGGTTAAATGCAGTGGAGGAATTTCACTGTGTGCTTAAGTTTGTGCTTGAGTGTACATGTGACAAAGGCTTCTTGGCTTGGCTTCTCCTCTTCTTCTTGTTCCTCCTCCTCTTCGATTTGTGAGATAAGGCTTAATGTTCAGCCACTGTACCACACACAGACCAGTGAAGAATACTAGAGATTGTTGTCGCATGCAAGGAGTTACTAGTACCTGCCGCATAGTCCTGTCATTCCTTTTAATATAGATAGGGCCCAAGACACAGTAAATTTCAAATGGTGGTAGCTGGCTTGCCTGAAATCTGCCTAGCTATTGGTGGAAAAAGCTGTCATGCTTGGATGTGAGCTTCCAGCTGGTGGTTAGTTACCTGAGAGAAGCAGGAAGGCAGGGATCTACATTAAGGACTGCCCGATTGCCCGGGGCAAGTGAAACATGCATTCGGGCAAGTGGGATATGTCCCTGACATGCCTGACCGGGCAAGTTGGAATGAGCATATATTACGAACTAGCACCACAAAAATGAGGCTTTTTGATCTTTTATTATTTCAGTTCCTAAAAGCGTCCCTCACTACGTATCCAGCATTACGTCTTGGCTGTTTTCTTAGTCTCGGTTTCATTTACTGCTTTGCAAGTTATTTTATATACCCCCGCTGTTGTAGTCTGGTACGCGTACTGTTTATAGACCCCTTGCGCATGACGTCACGCATTACGTGATAATTACAGCTGGGGTCAGACAGACACCGTCTTTCATGCAAGCAAGGGTTCATCTGTCTTCAGTATGGTTCATTTTTGCACCGTTTTGCTTGTTCAAGCAGAGAAATAGATAAAAGGCGTTACCGTCTCCCCGCTATCAAGTAAAATGTTAACAGATAGAAGCAAATGCTTCAAGAACAACGAGGAAATGAGCGGTTAAAGAATACGAGGAGAGGAGCTCAGCCTGAAAACTCCAGAGAAATTCACGACTGTATTTAAAATGTATTTTACAAAAAACAAAGTTGGAAGTGAGGATGGAAGAGTTTGCATAAGAATCTTGTTTTTTTTCCCCCCTGCTCGAATTCGAGTTAGTGCCTTCATGAAAGTGTTTGATTTTCTTAAAGGTGAAGTCACTTCCTTATTCGACACAGAAAACCCAGATTGGTTTCAAACAACTCGGGCATAAAAAACTCAACAAGGAGCGACATGCGCGATAAATCCTGAAAGAACAGAACAGATTAAGAGCAGAGAGAGCTGGAGCTTTGTTTCTATTAGAGGAACACAGTGCTGTGCTAAATACTTGTATATCGGGGTTTTTTTTAATATCATCCACCTCCTAGGTAGAAAAAAAAGCACTGCGTCATGACAGACCGGCTGCACTGATTCAGTTACAGGTTGCCAGGTCTGTATAAAACACCCACCCGCACACTAAATAATGATTTTAAACTTAAACATTGTCCTGTCTGTCATGATGCAGTGCGGGTGTTTTTTTTTTTAAACCTAGAGGTGGATGATAAAAAAAAGATGTATAAATATTCTCAACCACAGTACTGTTCAAAAGTCTTGGCACCCTATTGTTTTCTTCATATAAAGTTTGTTATAGATTTCTATTTTATGATTTCTACATTATCAAGTAATGAACCTACAGTCTGAGAGAGTTCTACACAAACACACTGAACTTTACAACAGCTGCATGCATGTGAAATGGAAACAGATCGACTAAGGCAGGAAAAGCTATTTTGGATAAAATTTTTATTGTCCTTTACAAGTAAAAGTAAAAAATAACCAAACTTAATCAATGACCAAACTTCAACTCAATGTGTGTTCTTCATTTTATGTTGCAATTCACAACTATTCTATGGTTTTCTTAAAAAAAAAAAAAAAAAAAGTAGTACTCGCAAAATAGGGGGCAAGTGATAATATTGGGGGGGGGAGTGGGTTTAAAAGTTAATGTCGAGCCCTGGAAGGTAATCAGTTCCTTGATTACGAGCGCCTTTTGTTTTTTGGACAGGGCTGGTGTCGGGCTGCACTGTGCCAGAAAAATGATATTGGACTGCATAATATCTTCTTTTAGGCTTCACCATCTTCCACATGCGGATGATGATATCATTACAGGGCTTTTCAGATGTGTAATAATGGAACAGTTAGTATTGCCTATACCGTTCAGTTGAGCGGAAATCAATATTTCGGTCTTTGTGAGAGTCGTGGTGTTGACGCTGTATGGTTTGGAGCAGTGGATCAATAGAACGATTCACCCCTTACTGCTTCACTGTGTCAGCAACACGGACTGATGGGAAGCAGTTACGAGGGTCAGAGGTGAAGTGATTAGCAGTAATTATGAGTAGCAGGGTTGCCAATTGTCTGCAGCAGCTTTGACGAGGTCACCGCTGCTGCGTTCGACTCACAGCACGAAAGGTTGAGCGTCTGCTTTCTTCCCCCTTTTCTAATGTTTCCAGATTGTTCTAAAAATGCAAAACAGCTGAAACTTTGTGAAACTTGGCCATTCCAACTGGGATGCCAGCGAGTATCCATAGTTCTTTTGTGTGTAAAATCCCCTTTAGAGATCCTGACTAAACTCTGTCTGATGCCATCAGTAATTCACCGAGGCAGCCAGGCATGCATGCAGTCATTTCCATTTCATGGCTCTTTTCACTTTTGCCTGAAGAAGCGGGGATGAACCGAGATGAGTTTTGAAGTCTTTCAACTGATGAGTGCCCATTCAGCACCTTTTTAGACGTGTGAAGCTGGCTTTTTTCCCCCCCTTTTTTTTTCTAATACTGGTTCACATTGTCATTTGGAAAGTAAGGTAAACCTCACCGGGTTGGAATGCACTGGGTCCAGTATACGCACTGGCAATTTGAACTGGAATCGGCCAAGTCGAGAATAGAATCAGTGATGGTTATGAAGAGGTTGTGAAATTCCTGGACGAGAGTGAGATAAACAGATCTCAGAGATGAACATGCATCTCTTTTACCCCTTTTCCACCAAATCAGTTCCAGGGCTGGTTCAGGGCCAGTGCTGGTGCTGCTTCACAACTCGTTCAACTTGCGAGCCAGCTGAGAACCAGTTTGCTTTTCCATAGCTCGCGGTGCTAAGGGAAGCCACGTAATTACGTCGCTGTATACATCAGTTACGTCGCTGTATACGTCAGTTACGTTGTTACGTTTGCATAAACCTTGGCGCGAATATCGAAGTAAAAACAACACGGAAGAAGCAGCAACAACAACAATAATAATAATAATAATAATAATGGATGACTTCGTGTTTGTACAGCTGCTGCTTCTCGTCACTTAAAAATGACGAACACCCCCCCCCCCCCCCCCCCCCCCGCTGACGTAAGCGGTTCTTTCCTCTGGCCCAGCAGAGAGTTGGTGCTAGCCTGGAACCAGTTTTTCTGGCCCCAGAGCCAGTTCTTTGTCAGTGGAAACAGAAAACCCAGTTCCAAACTAAACACTGGCCCCGAACCAGCCCTGGAACTGCTTTGGTGGAAAAGGGGCATTTGTAAGCTTGTAAATCTAGGATTACAAGGCATCTTATGTAGCTGCCACATTACCACCACGGATATACTATACGAATCCTAACTGGGTATGAAGTAACTGGGCACTACACATTTACGCTTGATTTTATGGCGAACATTTGTAGAACATACACTGAACTAGGGAAAACGTATTGCCCAGTTGGTATCTTGGTACTTTTAACACCATAAATTGCCTGTTGTTGGTATTAATTGGTGAATGTTGTATTGCTGCTCGAAAAACTATTCACAAAAGGTAGCTTATCGGACATGGACTTTGTGTAACGTGCACTATATTTGTAAACCAAACAGCATTTGTTTACCGCGAGTTGGCCTAGTGGTTAGCGTGTCCACCACTCGATCGGGAGATCGCGAGTTCTACTCTCAGTCGGGTCGTACCAAAGACCATCACAAAAACGGTGCCTGTTGCCGTCTGGCAAGGCACGCTGCAATACAGATGCGAGTAGGGAGTCAAACTCTCGCGGTTACCAGAGGACTAGCCTCCCATTGTAACCCTAGCCAGGTAATAGGTGAGAGGCTGAGGGCTACAGAGATCGGTGCCGCCCTATGCGCCACATGGCGTGGGAAGGACTTTGACACAGCATTTGTTTATCTATTAACGGGATTTTTAGGTTGGCGATGATGCTGTTTTTTATAGCAATGCGGTGCATTGGCCATTTAAAAGATGGCCCAAAAATCAAACTTTAGTCATCTCTGATGACTCCTCTTCTTTCAAACAGACCAGTATGATTATGATTTTGATTGTAGTTAAGTTTTTCACAGTTGCATATTGTTAGTGTGAATACTGCTTGTACTGTGTTCAAGTTGAAACGTGGCAGAAAAATTGTTCTCTTAGCTATATTCCATCTTTATACTAGACTTGCTGTGAAATTGTTAGACTTTGTGCCAGTTGTCAAATTATTATTACATTTCTCTAGCTTGGAGCACTGAGGGAGTGCTGTTGCAGGAAAATAATCAATGCAGGGTTGGTGTGATGTAGCCTGGTGTTACTGTTTCTACCCTGAAGTTGGTTATTTTCCAATAAAAACATGTCCTGGATTGTTTTGTGTCTTCTTATATTCTTGTACTACAACAACCAGTGTTGCTGTCGAGTCACTAAACTTCAAATCCGAGTCAGTAAAGAAAATTTCAAGTCGAGTCCGAGAACAAAGACTCCAACCGCACCAAGATGGCGGCTGTTTTAGCGCCATTGACATTAGTTTGTTCCTGAACATGATGTATGAACAGGTGAATGTGCATTCTCTTTGTCAGGGAGTGTGAAATATTCTGTCAGAGACGGTTGGGAGACGGATGTAAGTGCAGAAGGTATGTTTTTATTAATCCAAGTGAAGACGGTAAACAATCCAGACCTCCAGACAAAATCATAAAACAGTGAAACGGGCAATAGGTCGAGCGAGGCACAAACAGGCTATCGTAGACTCGGCAGAATCAAAGACGAGAAACAGGAAATCGGGAACCCAAACAAGGAAATAAGGCTCGGTAATGTGTCAGCAACGCAGCTCAATACTTCGCAAAGTAAGTGCGTTTTAACAGTTTTTATATCGGCGCGCTGATTGCGCCTTAATCCTGTGCACGCGCTGTCCGGCGTGTGCCCGAGAGTCTATCTGATGCACGCGCCAAGGCGTGCAGGTGTGACACTCTTGCACGAAATTAGTACAAAAGTTAATGGACGTATAAATATCTCTCATCTCATTATCTCTAGCTGCTTTATCCTGTTCTACAGGGTCGCAGGCAAGCTGGAGCCTATCCCAGCTGACTACGGGCGAAAGGCGGGGTACACTCTGGACAAGTCGCCAGGTCATCACAGGGCTGACACATAGACACAGACAACCATTCACACTCGCATTCGCACCTACGGTCAATTTAGAGTCACCAGTTAACCTAACCTGCATGTCTTTGGACTGTGGGGGAAACCGGAGGAAACCCACGCGGACACGGGGAGAACAGGCAAACTCCACACAGAAAGGCCCTCGCCGGCCACGGGGCTCAAACCCGGACCTTCTTGCTGTGAGGCGACAGCGCTAACCACTACACCACCGTGCCGCCCACGTATAAATATGTTATGCCAAATTATTATGGCATGTTACAAAAAAATAAAGAGAAAATCCTTGTCTCCAATTTACGAGTCTGAATGCAGTTAACGCACGAGTCCGGGTCATCAGTGCTCAAGTCCAAGTCGAGTCACGAGTCCTTAAAATTAGGGCACGAGTCCTGGACTCGAGTACTACAAGCGTGACAACAACGTCACGTATCGTTTTTAGTTGTTTTTTTTTTTAATGAAAGGCATCGTGCTTTTTCGCAGTTTATAGTTATCCATGTGACAAGTTAGTTCCTTTTATAATTTATAGTATAACAGCTGTAAACAGTTATTCTCATTCTTGAAGACAAAGAAAAATATTCCAGCATGTGATGATGTCAAGGAAACAAATGCAGAAAGTCCTCTGTCCTGATGCCTTGTTACAAAGCGCAGACACTGGAGACACTTGACATGGAAGGGTAACTAAACGTCTCCGTACCAAAGCTTCTAAATAACAACGCTTTTTAAAATCTATTTATTATTAGGCTTAGATTAGGAAGATCCTGTGCTGTAGAAGTCCCTCAAATTTGTTGTTGCTCTAGAAAGAAGGAGTTGTATATTAAAATGAAGACGTACAAGCGTTTAAATTGCAGCAGGCACGACGGTCAGAGCTGCTGTTATCGAAAAGTAATCCACCGACCAATCAGATTCGAGAATTGAAAAGCGCTGCGGAGTAAGGATTTTTAAATGCTCTTCCAGGATTTACCAGCAGCCATCTCCAAAAGAGAGACAGACTAAAACGACCTTGTCCAACATTTAAGCTGTAATCCTGAGAGGGTTATATAACGTCTGGCCAAGACACTGCTACTTATGTGTTTTGATGATAAACTGAGTACAAGATTGCTCAGGGACTCCTGGACCAGATGAAAGTGATTTTGCTTTGAGAAGCCAGTATTAAAGGGTAGGAGAAAAAGACTTGGGTCACAGTCAAGCCACCCACCGTTTTCTTTGACCCATTATTACTGGAGTGGAGGTCAGTCACTCGTAGACATTGTTTCTGTTTGTGGTCAGCCACAGTGTTGTTGGGAGGGACTGGAAGAGAGACATTATTCCTTTTTTATATGGGTGAATAAAGGGAAATAACACTTTCTGTACTGGTGGGAATGAGCGATTTTGCTGAAACGACTGAGCCAAAAATACCAGCGGACGCTCAGATTGAAAGTGTACTCAGCATGTTGTGTAATTAAACTTTTACACCATTTTCTCCCAGTGTGACGATTTGCCAGCGATTGTGATTCTGTTGACACTTTTTGTTTTTCCTTCTTCTTCTTAAAAACAGCACAGTTGAACAATCGGAGGAAACAGCGCTAACTGCCCTCTTCCGCATACATGAGCTCACAGATAGACAGGATTTGTTAGCGTCACTCTGATTGACGGAGAAGAAAGAGAACGTTCTCAGTCCCTTTCACAGGGATGAGAATTTTCCGCCGATCGGCGGATTTCCGAATTTTTCAGACCAAAATGATCATTTTTGAGATCGATGTAAATCCGTTGAGAAATTTTCGGGGGGGTATGGTTAACGATCTGTGGTCACCTTATAACGCAGACATCCCAAGTCTCCCGGAAGTTCCGGGAGTCTCCCGCATATTTATAGTGGCTCCCTGATGCCCGCAAATTGAAGAATATCTCCCGGAATCTAGAGCAAGCGAGCAAGAGCGTGCACGCGAAACATTAATGTCTGCATCGCGCATCTTAGAATGTGCGCATATGACGGAGCACGCGAGGGAGAGCGAGAGAGACTGTGCGTGTGCCTGTTCACGTAGCGCATGCTAGACAAAGAGCATCCTGATTGGTTTACTCAGCAAAATAAGCCAATCAGCTTTCAGTGTGGGCGGGCTTTTATCTCTTTTCTCGAGGACTGAAGTTTTCAGTTGAGTCAGTGCGGCCTACGGGATCGGCATGGCAGAGAGAGAGAGAGAGAGAGAGTGCCCCAAAAAACGAAAGTACAAAACCCAGTTCACCTCAGATTACACAAAAGAATCTCCCTGTCTAATAAGGGTAGAAAATACTGACAGTTTCGCGCAATGTCCTGTTTGCAACAGTGGTTTCAGCATTGCCCATGGTGGCTTAAATGATTGTAAAGGACATGTTGAGGTGAGGAGTGTCATTTCATGTGCATTATATTTAGGTCTGCAACAAGCTGGCATGAAAAGACCAAACTTATTGAAGATTTCCGTAAAGTAACAATGTATGAATATACATCATATATATCACATATCTATCAAATACACGTCATATATAAGTGTGTATCTTTTATAAATGGGGTTAGCTTATCTAAAGCTAGCCACAAACTACACCGATTTTCAGCGTACCGAGCCAACTGAAGTTGCGAGTCAGGCCTAAAGACTAGTTTTCGATGGTACCGACTCATCTCACAGCTGATTCGAAAAACTAATCGGGAGCCAGACTGATCGGCGAGAGTCGCTAGCAATAGCCAATCATATCTTTCGCATATAACACGTGACATCATTAAACACAATTTCTAGCGCGAGAACTATGTGTTGGTAGCACCTAATGCAGGTATATACTGTAATTCCATAGACTGAAGCTTTATCCATAGACACAGTCACTACGTTTACATGCACATAGAGAGAATCGAATTTCTGCTGTTGCTCGACTGAAATCGAAGTTCAAAATGCCATGTATACACCTTAATTCGGCTGAAATTGAACCGAACTTGATTTCTTTGAATCGAGCTACACCACCTAGTTTATGCGATTTCTGCCGAGCTACTTTGCGCATGTAAACCCTATCGAGCTAGTTGTCGAGCTACTTCCGGAAGTGACGAGTGACGAGACCACAAGCGGGAAACACAACAGCCTCGGTCGGCATGACAACGAATCATGACAACGGCATGAATCTTTTATTTTTGTGGCATTGTTTGCACTGTTAAAATTTAGCTCACTTACTGTATCACCAAATACATCTGTACAGCTGTTGCATAGCTGTGAATTGTGTACATAAACAAGTCATTGTATTTGTGTGTGTGTGTGTGTGTGTGTGTGTATATATGTCCAACATCTGAAGAATGTCAATAAAAACAAAACAATTGAACTTTTTGTGTGTTTATTAAGACATAAGTTAAATTGTAAGCAAAAAAAATATTTTTTTGTAAGCAAAAAATGGACTTTAGAAAAATATTATTGTGCAAAATAAGTTGTCTTACAAAACAGTGGTCTGCGCCGGACAGTTTGTAGCCATAGTCTGTTAGAGCAAGCCTAACAGCTTGAACACGGAACTCTAGTGTTGCCAGATTGGGGGTTTTAAGTGCATTTTAGCGGATTTGAACATGTTTTGGGCTGGAAAACGTCAGCAGTATCTGGCAACACTATAGCTCTTCTTCATGACGACAACCGGAAGTGTACCAACACGATGGAGCGTGTAGCGCCATGTGTGGCTCGGGTGCACAATGCACCTTGCACAATAGCCCGATTTCACTTGTGCATGTAGGACTGGATTTCTCTGGCACCCCTGCTGGGACCCTTTGCTCGATTACAAACAGCAGCTCGATTTGGACGTGCATGTAAACGTAGTCACAGGGCTGGAAAGCCACTCTGCTCAAGTTGTGTGGCTGAATTCCAAATCGCTTTAACTCCCCTATATAAGTGCACTATTTAAGGTTGGAAATAATAGCTCATGCAGCCTAGATAGTGCGCTACATATTCCATGTTGTATCATTTGTAATTCAGCCTGTAGCATCTTCAAGTGTTGGATTTAACAGTAACTATATCCAATAGCCAATCACAAAGCTATTAAATTGTCACGTGATATTTAGCGGAATGTTTGTTATGATGCTTAGTTCGCATAATCTCATTTGGTGTCGCTTCAATCGCGACTGCACTCGTCAACAGTCGTGAGTTAGTCGGGGATATGTGCGTGCCCTGTCGGGAGTCGGCTCTGAAATGGGTCGGTTCGGTACCGCGTGGATCGGCGTAGTATCGTATCTATATTTCTGATAAAATTGTAGGTATGATACTGTGTATAACTCTCCTACTTATTGCTCATTTCATAGGGGGACGGGGGGGATTGCTGGCATGTGCCGCGCGGGAGCGTCTGCCCAAATTTTTTAGGCCGAGATGAACTTATAGTTTTTGATTTTAAAAAAACGTTCCAATATGTAATGCCCATTGTACATGCCTGTTCTTTAATTCAAAATCACCATCTCGATCTTCAGATTGGCCAGATGGTATCTGTATTACATTACACAGCATCCTGTCCAGATAAAACCTCGTTAGTACACACAACAGTTGAAAGGGAAGTGGTGAGTGATGTTGAATGTTGCCTGCTTAATATGCAAGACCTCCTGCTACCATGATAACATCAGAAGAACGCTTCAGAGAATTATATGATAGAACTTTTTTCTGGTTTGCACTTCATTTTAAAGGATTAGAGTATTCAAAGACATGAATAGCTAAAATGCAGAAATATAATACTGTAGAGCTCGTTTATATTAAAAGGTGCATTTGATTTTTTGAAATCCTCAAATGTGAATTGATTAAAAACAAGTCTCATGTACCATATTAATCATTTTCACCTGGGAGTCCACCAAGAAGGGGAATTTATTTCCAAATAAACTGCAACTTTTTGCTGATAAAATTAATGGTTTTGGGGTTAAAAAATAGCCAAAAATCATTAGCTCCCGCCCCCTGGGCCCCGCTGGGTGCCTACGGCCCCCAAACCCCCGGCTTTTTTCAGACTTTTTAAAATATTTTTCATTCTCATCCCTGCTTTCAGAAAGCACAATCAGTTCTGCTCTCTTGCGTCCCGGCCGTGGATGGCAGTGGCACCGGAATTCAAACACCTCTTGACAATACCAAAGTTCTATCGCTGGGTTTCAGTCACGTGACTTTTCTTAGCGGTTTTACCGGACGTGAAATAGCTGGTGGTCTAAACGGCTGCCATAGCGCAAACAGCTAGCGATAAGTTATCAGAGTACGCTCGTAATCTAGAAGCCACCGCTGGCTTTAGAGCTATTCAGAAGATTGCTATGTGCAACAGAATCGACCCCTACAGTCTGGGAAAGAAGGATTCGTCGTACGATCTCGAAAACGACCCTTCAGTCGAGTTCCCCGACATCTCGAACTATCTGGTGTTGCAGACGTCCTTCTACACCGCAAAACAGATGAAAGCGTGGAAGAGTCTGGAGGCTTACGACTGTTTTGTATGTGGCTGGGTAAAGGACCTCGCTATCAAGTCGCTACCCAGTGAATCCTGGATTGTGCAAGGTTTTTTTTTGTTAAAGCTTTTCATTTGCGTCTTTACAACGAAGCGCTGCAAGTTGAAGTGTAAATAAACAACCACTGGCTTGATTCTGACTTGTGTTGGCTGTCATCTCTCAGGTAAATCATTCACAAAGATCATCAGAAACCCCTTTAAAGACCTGGATCTTAGTTAAACAGGACGGAGAAGTGATCACGGCGCATTGTAACTGTGTGGCTGGGGAAGAATTTTGTCGCGACCTTCACGCATATGGACTTTGTGAGGAGTAAACAAAGAAACAGCTGGGAACTTTAGCGCTTCGTGACTTAAAAAATAAAAGTACTGTAAAATAACGACACACAGCAAGAAAAGTACTTGAAGAACACTAAGGACAGCTGAGAGGGAGATACAAACCTTTCACCAAGTGATCACTGCAAACTCGAGCATGCTTCGACTCGGCTCCCTTCGATTTCGGTCAGAGGTTCAAAAGCCACCTTTCTCCACGTCTTTTTGTGAAATCCTGTGTTCGTTCACCCTTTTTTATTCGTTCACGGGGAACCCTGAAGAAACTTTTATTAGTTTCACAGTTTGATTGATTCGAACAACGCAAGCGTAACGCATTTTTCATGCGAGCAATGCACCTTCTCCATACAAACGCTTTGTCAACTGAGCTTTGGTAGACCACCAGCTAAAGTTTTGAATAACTAATGAGGCGGATGTGACATCACATGAAACCCAGCAATATCGAGATAGAGCAACCGGAATAGTTCCAGTCTCAAGTGACCTGTGTTGCCTTAAGGCCAATTTATGCTGACAACCCAGTCCTCGCAGATGGCATCGCAGACAGTGTCTGCGTAGCCCCCCCCACCTTCGCAGACGCTCTGCGCGCACCTCCCAAAAATTGTAACCACCGCAGAAGCCTCGCAGACAGCGTCGCAGACAAGAGGGCTCTGATTGGTCCACTCTACATCCGCTGTACACGCACTTCCGCTTCCCTACTTTCCCGGTTTGTTTTGTTTTCACGACCGGCATTTTTAAAAACACGAGCGAAGATGGAGCAGCACGAAGAGCGGTTGATTGAGGAAGTACGTACATCTATACGACTCCAGTTCTAGTCATTATAAAAAAAAAAAGTTCTAGTCATTATAAGTAACCGGAGGATAAACACTCCACTAACCACACCCACCAACTACTCCTAGCGACTTCGTGCCCCCTTGCGTTGTGCCGGTGAATAACATCGCGCACGCCTTTACTCCCCGCTCAACGATAAATTACAACTGTCTGCGAAAAGCTATCTGCAAAAGCCTTGTCGCAAGAGCATGCAGAGGCCTTTACACCACAAACGGACCTCATCACTCATATCAGGTCCATATGGCAACGCAACGCTTGCTGAAAACGATGCAATACACATGCCACACCTTTAGGGGCGCTGTAAGACGGCCCCTTCGGAGACATGAGAACAATAGAAGAAGTAAGGACGCATGCGCATAAACTATTATGCACGAGACTTCATATTAGCCACAAAGTCAGGAAAATCTGTTTGTAAAATTACATTATAATGACCAAATACAATGAAAAGTATTTTTCCAGTCTCACCTGTGAAAGGTAATCCCATGTGATCTCGTTTGGACGGTAAACCTGTTGGTACAGTTAAACGCAGCTAATCTTTATTCTCCGCTTTGACCTATCCAATATGGTGGCGAGGATGACCTATGATTCTACGCGGAAGGCGGCGTCTTTAATGGTCCGGAATAAATTGAATGCTACACGTTGATGGATTAATTTGTTGTTTCTCACCTGTGAAAGGTAATCCCATGTGATCTCGTTTGGACGGTAAACCTGTTGGTACAGTTAAACGCAGCTAATCTTTATTCTCCGCTTTGACCTATCCAATATGGTGGCGAGGATGACGTATGATTCTACGCGGAAGGCGGCGTCTTTAATGGTCCGGAATGAATTGAATGCTACGTTGATGGATTAATTTGCTCCTCTACGCCCTTTTTGAGGAATGTATTGTCGGACTTAAACCAACATCTGAAGAGGTGAGATCGCTCCTTTTTTTCGCTATTTTTGCTGGCGGGATTGACTCTGCCCTACGGGCTATTCTCTCTCTCTCTCTCTCTCTCTCTCTCTCACTTTGCACCATTACACAATAAATATTCACAGTGAAAATATTTTGTAAGCGCGTTTCATGAACCAAGTTATAGGATTTGTTGACAACTCGCATCGCATCGCAATGAGAAGATCATTGGCACTACTGGTGTTAAGAATCAGACCATTTCATAAATGAATATTTTGCTGTAGAGCTGCAGTGTTTGTACAATTGCATGTTTTTGCTTCACTATTACTGTCACTATTCTGCTTCTTGCATTATTACTGTGAACTAACACTGAACATAATAATAATTATAATATCCAAGCTCGTGTTTCACTCTCACTAGTGCTCTGTAAGGCTTTTTCCTGGTGATATCCTGGTGATATTCGTTACACTTCTACCCGGCGTGAAGCACTCACAGTCATGTGGTTGTGACGTCATCGTAAACAAATCCGTTCTACTCATCCAGACGACTTCACAACGGCAACGTTGCCAGATCTTTCCACTCTGGAACCCGTTCTCAAAAAGATTGCGTTTTGGGCACCCAAAACGCCGGTGCCGTGTGGACGCCAGGCCTAAACGATAAGCAATTGTATCGGAGTCACCTGAATCCGTTGCCGTGTGGACAGGGCCTCACTTGAATGGCGCACTGAATCGTTCTGCTCTGCATGAAGGGGAATCAGTCCTTTGTTTTGTTATGCTAATGTTTTCGTTACGCTACTCAGAAACCATCATTTTTGAAGCATTTCATGCTTAGTTAGCATTACTATGTGAAAGATAAACACTAAAGGTACTGCCCCGGTAATAAGAAAAGGTACTGCTTAGTACTTTTCTGAAATTGGAAGATTCCCTAAGAGTTTTTCCCTTTCATAAAGATATCAAAGTAGCACTACTGGAGAAAGCTAGAACCAGCAACCTTTTTTTTTTTTAAAGCCTCTTGACAAGCCTTTTTCCAAAAGGGTTCTGCATCGAACTTTTAAGGGCTCCCTAATAGGACAAACCAGAGAATGCTTTTTTCCCCCCCCAATAGTGTTTCTGTTTGAAGTGACTAAGGTTGAGGTTGCTGGCTTATCTCCAGATTTTGGCACTACCTGGAATTGCCTGTCGAGTTTGTGCGTCTTTAGGTAGTGACGACGGTGCAGTGTAGGATATCTGATCGCATCGTCTGCTGCTCCTTAATCAAACTGAGTGATGTATTGAGTATATGCGTGAGGCCAGGGAAGGCACTATGGCCGAGTGCCACTGTTGCCTTGGGCCCAACGGACAAGCTCATAAAACACATCTGTTACATACTCGCCAGCTTGTGAAAGTTTAGGACGTGCTCTGTAATAGGCTTTTCACGTTCCGTTTATGGCCGTTTTTAAAATCTAAGATTAAAGCCGCAGCCAAGAATTTCACCGCGCTAATGCTGGCTGTGGAGATTCGGAAGCAGCCGAACATGCCTTCAACAACCCGGAAAGCCACGTAGAATTTTATAGTGTCACAATGTGATCCGGATACCGTGGGATACACTCTTTCAGTAGTGGAACAGGTTCGTTTGGAGTAGCATTAGTATTATGGTTGTTTGATAAATCCAGCAATTGGATTTCAGTTTTAATACTTAAACCTACTTAGACTGATCATAAGGGGTGTTCACACGGCAACTTTTACTCCGGTGTAGCACCGGGGCTGCCCCGGTAGAGCGTTCACACGGTACAAAGTTATACCGGTGTAGCCCCTGAAAGCTGTTTAAACCGGTGCAAATCTAACCCTGCTCGGGAGGTGGTTTAAGAAATTTACTCCGGAGTAAATGCTAGTTTGCGGGGCAGCACCGATATAAAATGGGACGTCTGAACGCTACAGGGGTAGACTTGCTACGCGTGAGGAGAGTTGATTACATACGGACATTGCATAATTTGCATCCTGGTATTTTGCGCTTCCAAAATGGCGAATATCAACAACAACAGAACTGCGTGTCTTCCAGTGTTGCCAGATTGGGCGGTTTTAAGTGCATTTTGGCGGATTTGAACATATTTTGGGCTGGAAAACGTCAGCAGTATCTGGCGACACTGGTGTCTTCATCCACGTTGTTTTCCCAGCGCTTGGTGATGCCATGACAACCGGGAAAAGGAAGTACATTTTCACGCATGTGCATATTTCATTTCCGCATTATTACTATCGTACAGCACGGTCGCAAAAACTGCCGTGTGAACGCAAGTGGGGCTGCACCGGTGCTAACACGCTTCTCTCTAGTAAGCATGTTTGTGACGTGTGAACGCTCCACAAAATTTGCACCGGTGTAAGAGGTATATCGCAACAAAATACGTCGGTGCAGCATCGATGCAAATATGTGCCGTGTGAACACCCCTATATTTCTTCATACGCTTGTACGCCAAATGCGCGTTTTGTTTATCAAGTTAATGAAAATACAGCATTCAAAAAATCCTTCCTGTACAGGAGTACAGAGAAGAATCTTGCTGACTCAGAAGCTCCAGTAAAGTCCAGATGAACTTTTTTTTTTTTTTTTTTTAGATAAATTTCCCAATGCTCACTTATTTTTCATCCAGACATCTTTGGGTTCCACACTTGACTTTGAGCACGCAAGGTCACAGCCAGGCCGAAATATGACTTTCACGCTTTTGCATTGCACCAAACATATCGCTGACGCAACAGGACTGCAGGCTTTGCTTACCCTCATCATGAAAATGAACATCCGTCTTACTCCACTGAAGATTTAGCACCACCGGTAAAAGGCAGCAGCGATGCAGTCTTCAGGTTGTTAGTACACTACTGGGCCACTGAGCCAAGAGAAATAATCCAATCATTTGTAACGAATGATGGACTTTCTGAGCAGCGTGCATTGTGCTGAATTTACGGACATGTGTTTTATGGTGATGCTTAGCTCAGATGTTTCCTGTCATTGATAAGCTTTAACGATGCGGTAATGGTGTACGAGAGCCACAGAGAGCTGAAGGAATCCTAATGTAATCCTCCGCGCAGTGAGCTGCCGCGCCGTCGCGCTGTGTTGATGATGATGTCGGAGAACATTACACCCAATGCAGTATGCTTAGGACCAATTACACGTACCATTTTAAGAGGCTCTCATTGGCCTGGGAGTGTGTGGGGGCATGTTTTTCCATCTTGATGGGGATCAAATGGCCCGACAAACAGTTTTGACTTTGTAGGGATATTTGGTTCCAGTCAATCCATTGTAGGCATACCATTCGTTGCTACAATAGTAATTATTCTCACAAAGATGGTAAGACAAATGTGTGTGGTGTTGAAGGACAAATTGAGGTGGTGTTTACATTAGACCGTATCAGCGAATCATCAGATTAACGTTTTTAAAACGATTAGCGTGCACACAGCAACACCAATACACGGATACGCTCAGCTCCGCAGGCATCCTGCGCTCCAAATCACTCCGCCCTGAACAGCGAGTGCCCTCTGGAGGATGCGCACTCCGGCCCTGCGCAGCTCACAGAGCGCGCGAGTGAAGTGCACAAGCAGTGATTCGGGACAGAGCCGCTGTGTGTGTGATCCCAGTGCATATCACTTACCACTTGCAAGTGGAAGGATGGCAAGCCTAAAGACAATCATAACTACACAATGGGCAGTATTTGCATCAGTATTTGCAGTATTTTCATACTTTTATACTCTTTAATGAAAGGTGATACAAGGCAGAAGTCCGCGCCGTTTTTCAGCAGTCACGTCACATGACCAACGCCAGCAAATCAGGAAGGTGGATGTCACAGTGACGTTGTCCAATGACGGCGCCAGCTAGAGCTCAGCACAGCGTAGCCGCGTATTCTCAATGTTTACACAGCACCGGACCAGACACGATCTGGATTGAATACGTGGACGCTGGCGGATTCCCGTTTCCTGGCGTTTCCAGGCATTTTAATGTAAACGGACAGTGCATCCGCGAAGAAAACGAGACAGATACGGTCTAATGTAAACTTGGCCTGAAGAGCCAAGGTTTATTCAGATGTTAATGAGAAATGCTGAGTAAAAATCGAGGGCAAGATATAATGTCCATTGTGCTTGGCCACAGCGCAAAAGTTCCTTTGAATTACATTCGACTCCTTTTATGCTTCAAAGTGTATACACACACACACACACACACACACTGATGGATCTCTTAAGTATTCATGAACTGCAACGAGGACAGTGATGAATGTGGCTTTCAGAGCAGAATGTGCAAGCAATTATGAGTCGTGTGGCTGGAGGGTGGGCTTCCTGGTGGGCCTGCCCATGTGGTACACAATTGTCAGGGTTGGGGTTCAAAAGCCAAATAGATTTGACAAAGGCTTAACTTTGTCTTTGTGTCAAAAGAAAGACGCCTTGTCTTGCCATGCGCTAAATCGGTTTCATCTGGCGGCTTCTGTCTCCACGGTTCGGGTCGACGATGCTCAAGCTGCACAGCCAGTTATTTCATTCGTCACAAAGCAACTTTATAGAAATGTATACATTCTGGATTTAATAATTTAGTTTTTAAATTTATCCCGAATGAGGAAGTCTGAGGTGACGAACAAGGGGGGAAAAAAAAAAACTCCGAGGTGACACGAGGAAGAAACTTGAGAGGAACTAGACTCAAAAGGGAACCCATCCTCATCTGAGTGGCACCAGATAGTGCCATTATAAAAAATTTCCATTCTATAACAGTGCATCATTTTTCATCAAAAAGTGCAATTGTGCAACCAGGAACTTATGAGTATGAGCATATGAGCATCAGAGTCACTTCGGAATGCATTATAGCTTTAAAGAGGAAACTCTGGGATTTTTTTTTTTTAAACCCAGGCTCTATTTTCACATATTTTTGGGTACAAACAGGGACAAAAATGATCAAAATCGGTCCCGTATTGAGTTAAAACGCTACAAAATTAACAATATAATCCTCTGGGGCAACCCTCCGCGTCAGCGTAAACTGCTTGTTTTCACCACTGGCAGGTTAATAATGTTATTAGAAATGCCTAACATGGAAAGGATCCCGACAGAGATTTGCTTCAATACCTGTAAAGAAACTGGAGAATATAATTGCTTCTCCACTCATTGTTTTACCTTTCTATTCTTCTGGTCTCTAATGCAGCGCCCCTTTTAGTGCCTGTAGTCGATTATCACACGAGGACTGTTTTCTGATGTTTACTAAAGGGGAAGTCATGCAGAGTTTTGTGAAGTCTATTTCCGAAGAATTGCCTGAATATTTAGCTGATTGCGGCAACATGGACGAGGCATTTGAATCCGAATTTATTTGAGCCCGAAAACAGCCGTGTGTGATAATTGACTACAGGTTATAGCGTTCGAACTCAATACTGGACCGATTTCAGTCATTTTTGGAGCGAGTAAAAATCCGGACTGTCAACGATGGGGAAAATATGGCCCAGGTAAAAAATAAACAAATAAATAAAATTCCCCAGAGTTTGCCTTTAGCTTGAAGCATATTGTGTTGAACAGTTCAGTGATGGAGACTCAAGTGCAGAATGTTCTGAGCACTTGCAGTCTTAAAGTGCACATCAATTCAGGAGCAAGATCAGTGTAATTCTCCTATTTTATATTAAACTTGGGTCAAATATCTGTCACATTCTGCATTTTGTGCAATTTTTTTACAGTACCTCGCGCAATATCAGAAAAATTCAGTTGAAATCAAGCCATTTGAGGTGAATTGGTCCGCCTCTGAAAAAACTTGGCATTTGGATTTCCCGGCAAACATTGATTTTCGTGACGTCGCGTGCGGGACGCCTCCCTCTGAATCCTACGTCAGCGCTGGTTTGTTTATGAGAAAACGACCTGGTGGTTTTCTGCAAATTTCTTCAATGTTATCACGTAATTATTAAAATGGTTAACAGATGTATCGTAGGAGGGTGTAGCAACACCAATCTTGATGGGATTAGTACTCATCGTTTCCCAAAAGACCGGACAATGAGAGAGAAATGGGAGCGCTTGGTCTACACAGGCTGTGCACTGAAACCGTGCAAAGCTCGCGCAGCCTGCTGGCGCTTCCGCAGGTGACGTCACGAATCTGGCTCCAGACTCCCTTGGGATTTTTCCAGATGCGTTTTGTTATTTTATTTTTTTCTGCTGTAGACAGATGGCCTTGTGCAAAATTACCCTTCTGGATGAGTGTGTAAAGGGGCATACTTTCATATAAAAAAAAAAAGAAATTGGTCCAGAATATGCACTTTAAGGCTATCCGAGGAAGAACGTCCATAGATCTATGTGGCACCATCCATTACTGGACAATGTGCAATATAAACAATATAAATGTGCAATACCTGTCCTGCTGGACTTTTTTTTTCCTCTCCCCACATCTTATTCTTCTTTATATTTGTATATGTAAATACTAGGGCTGTCAAACGATTAAAAAAATTTAATCGCGATTAATCTCAGAATTTCATATAGTTAATCGCGATTAATCGCATTTTTTTAAATCTATGTAAATGAATAAGGCTTTTAAAGTGAAATGTTACAATTAAAATGGTGAACACATTTTATGCTAAAAGTACTTGTTAAAAACTGCTGGGACAAGAGAAAATGGTAAGGGAGTTTATTCACTCACATACTAGGCAGTACTGAACATACAAAACACAACATTGGATTTTGTGATGGATTAGGCAGCTGTAGTCTCAAATATAAAACATGTAGTCACATACTACTGTGTCTCAGTTCAGACGTGTGACAAAAGAAAATAAAAATGAAATAAAACTTCAGTTGTGCTGGAGTTGTATTCAGTCACAGCCTATAGGACTTCACAGTGCTGTGCAAACAAAAATAAATTGCAGCTGGACTTCAGTAAAGACATTGTGTCATATCACAGTGCTACAGCATACTGACATCTCACTTTACAAAAGGATTTTAGAACTGCAAAGTGCATACCAAAACCAACTCAATCACACTCTTCTTTTGAAATGAAACTTCCCGTTTAACAGACCTTTCTCCATCACTCACACTTAAGGCCAGTTTATGCTGACAACCCAGTCCTCGCAGATGGCGTCGCAGATGGCGTCTGCGAAGCCCCCCCCTTCGCAGACGCTCTGCGCGCACCTCCCAAAAATTGTGACCACCGCAGAAGCCTCGCAGACAGCGTCGCAGACAAGAAGGCTCTGATTGGTCCACTCTACATCCGCTGTACACGCACTTCCGCTTCCCTACTTTCCCGGTTTGTTTTGTTTTCGCGGCCGCCATTTTTAAAAACACGAGCGAAGATGGAGCAGCACGAAGAGCGGTTGATCGAGGAAGTGAGGAAATACGTACATCTATACGACTCCAGTTCTAGTCATTATAAGTAACCGGAGGATAAACACTCCACTAACCACACCCACCAACTACTCCTAGCGATTTCGCGACTTCGCACCCCCTTGCGTTGTGGTGGTGAATAACATCGCGCACGCCTATTACTCCCCGCTCAACGATAAATTACAACTGTCTGCGAAAAGCTATCTGCGAAAGCCTTGTCGCAAGAGCATGCAGAGGCCTTTAGCCTTATTGAAGCAGCGCGCGGCAAGCCTCAACAGGAACTACGGGTGACTCGCAGGGCCAAATTAGAATTTGCGTTAACGGCACTATTTTTTTAAATCGCAATAAATTGAGATCGCGTTAATGTGGTGTTATCGCATTAACTTCGACAGCCCTAGTAAATAATTTAATTTAATCTATCTAGAAGTTTTCTCTATTTTCTATTCTCTGTTTGTCCTGTAATGATGCTGCTGGAATTTTAATTTCCCTGAGGGAACCCTCCCGAAGGGATCAATAAAGTTCTGCCTAATCTCATCTAATCCACAGTAATCTCATCATGACCAGATGACTACATGTGAAGCCATCCTCAGCAGCAGCAAGTGATTTTCAGCTGATGAGAACTCCAGATAGAAGTAGGGCATGAGGACGGATCAGGCAGGTCCAGAGAGCAGGAGGCGTCAGGATCACTGGTGGGTAGGAGGAGAGCACAGATTATTAGTTCTCGTCATGTAACGGTTAAAGAAAATGTACATTGTGCACACAGGGACCTTGTTTGAAGGTGAATCAGTGATTGTTGTGTTTGTGGATCTCAAGTTCAAAACAAAAGAAAGAATATAACAATTGCAATGACTACTACTAAGTTCCCTGGCCTTCATGATTCCTTTCTGTTAGGATATGACTTGGCGAGTCCAAAGCACATCCACATCAATGTAGGTCCTAGCTCAGGTAGCCTGAATTGCTGGGATGTGATATAGACACGCGCGCGCACACACATGCACACACCCACACACACCCAGCATGGACATGCTTTGCTGATGATATGAAGTTGACAATGGGAGATAAGGCTATTAGAGCACATACACAGGAAACAGCCGTCAAAGCAGCGCTTTGTAGTTTGTGTACCCAAGATCCCGACCATTCCTTATCTCAAGATATACGACAGATTTCCTGCTTTCTTTTGGCACCCGTTCAGTGTTTGAAATGTGCCTGGCATTAATACAACACTTGTGGAGGAAGGAACAACCGTATAAGGCTGTTGGGTTTGCGCCAGTATCCGTTGCTCATCGAAACGGAGAGCGAGTTGCAGAGCACCGGGTGAGAAAATGACCTCTACTCTAGTAGCTTTCACAGAAAAAAAAAAAAACCCAACCCAAAACTATTTGTTGAATACTACACTTATCTTCCTGGATATATTGCGTAAAGTGTAATAAATCCTGTGAGCAGTGTGAAAATTCATTTCACACCGAATGAGCCTCGAAGAGGGAGCGAAAAGTTTGAAGTCTTCCAATAAGCAGTGCCTTCCACGTTAGATAAACAAACAAAATTTCCAAGCCTTCGCCACCCACGTGACCAATGTTGTATTTCAACAATTATGAGACCAGGCAGCCCACAGAAGCTAGTGCATTCTCCTACCAGGAAAAATCCTTTACTCGTATTTAGTTTTCTTCGGATCTCCTGATTTAATAGCCCCAGCTGCAGAGAGCAATCTTTTCTATTGAAAGCTCTTTGAACATGAGCCATGAGGTCGGCTGTGTTTTTAATGGCTCCGGTTTGAACTCCTCTTCCCCATCATTCCCTTATTGTTTACTTGGCCTGACCTGTCTGACTCCACAGAACCTGATACTCGCTCACTGTCATTATGAGCACAGATTTTTCTTTTCTTCTTCTTTTTTTTTTCGAATTTAAACCTGCGAAAATGTCATTTTCCTACATTTCGTACATATAACTTCAGGACCCGGGTCTTTCTTGAACCACGGTAAACAGGAGGCATGTCCGTCTCTCCACAGTGGCACGTTACCCCACAATCGTCGTCTTAGAATTTCCTCGACCCAGCCTAGCAACTCGAGACTGGATCAAAGAACCGTTTCAGGCATCTGGAGCTGCAGCTGGAGGGCATGCCTACACACCTCCTGTTACACACAATCGCACAGGAATCTCTGATAGGACGTTCTTCGTAAACATGTCTACTGCATACTGCTATATGGAGACGTGCATAATTATTCGGAAATCTCCTCACACATCAGATTAGTGTCACTCTGCTGTCTAGACCCTCCTCTCTTCAGGATACCGAAGTCGGATAGAAAAAATGTCTGATCTGGAATTAGGACTCGAGCTTTTTATTTATGCAGGTGGTCTTTTCTGAGTAAGGATTTCTCCTCCAAAGGCAAATATCTTTACACTCGGAGGCTTTTCATTTTGCTATATAATGTCCTAAACCATCTGTTAAGCAAGGAATAGGCTTGTGCAATACTGATTTTTTTTTTTTTTTCTTCCTTGCTTTCCATGTTAAAATATCATCATAAATAAGAATCATCCAGAACTGATAGTCTAATAAAGACAGGAAAATGAGCATTTCCCCCCATTTTCAATTTTAAGAAGAGTACAGGAAGGTATAATAATATTACCAGCTGTGCAGGAAGTTGGCTGGGCAGCTGCAATCGTAAACAGTCACCTAGATGGTGGTGGAGTGTGTTTTTTTTTTTTTTTTTTAAGGTGATTCTGGGGGAAAAAAAAACACAGCATATTTAATCGCTTTCTACAATAGTGCTTGAAACTTTGTGAACCCTTTAGAATTTTCTGTATTTCTGCATAAATATGACCTAAAACATCATCAGATTTTCATACAAGTCTTAAAAGTAGATAAAGAGAACCCAGTTAAACAAATGAGACAAAAATATTATACTTGGCCATTTATTTATTGAGGAAAATGATCCAATATTACATATCTGTGAGTGGCAAAAGTATGTGAACCTTTGCTTTCAGTATCTGGTGTGACCCCCTTGTGCAGCAATAACTGCAACTAAACGTTTGCGGTAACTGTTGATCGGTCCTGCATACCGGCTTGGAGGAATTTTAGCCCATTCCTCTGTACAGAACAGCTTCAACTCTGGGATGTTGGTGGGTTTCCTCACATGAACTGCTCGCTTCAGGTCCTTCCACAACATTTCAATTGGATTAAGGTCAGGACTTTGACTTGGCCATTCCAAAACATGAACTTTATTCTTCTTTAACCATTCTTTGGTAGAACGACTTGTGTGCTTAGGGTTGTTGTCTTGCTGCATGACCCACCTTCTCTTGAGATTCAGGCCCTGTCCACACGGCAACGGATTCAGGTGACTCCGATACAATTGCTTATCGTTTAGGCCTGGCGTCCACACGGCACCGGCGTTTTGGGTGCCCAAAACGCAGTCTTTTTGAGAACGGGTCCCAGAGTGGAAAGATCTGGCAACATTGCCGTTGCGAAGTTGTCTGGATGAGTAGAACGGATTTGTTTACGATGACGTCACAACCACATGACTGTCAGTGCTTCACACCGGGTAGAAGTGTAACGAACTCGATGCGAGTTGTCAACAAATCCTATAACTTGGTTCATGAAACGCGCTTACAAAATATTTTCACTGTGAATATTTATTGTGTAATGGTGCAAAGTGAGAGAGAGAGTGAATAGCCCTTAGGGCAGAGTCAATCCCGCCAGCAAAAATAGGGAAAAAAAGGAGCGATCTCACCTCTTCAGATGTTGGTTTAAGTCCGACAATACATTCCTCAAAAAGGGCGTAGAAGAGCAAATTAATCCATCAACGTGTAGCATTCAATTTATTCCGGACCATTAAAGATGCCGCCTTCCGCGTAGAATCATACGTCATCCTCGCCGCCATATTGGATAGGTCAAAGCGGAGAATAAAGATTAGCTGCCTTTAACTGTACCAACAGGTTTGCCGTCCAAACGAGATCACATGGGATTACCTTTCACAGGTGAGACTGGAAAAATACTTTTCATTGTATTTGGTCATTATAATGTAATTTTACGAACAGATTTTCCTGACTTTGTGGCTAATATGAAGTCTCGCGCATAATAGTTTATGCGCATGCATCCTTACTTCTTCTATTGTTCTGATGTCTCCGAAGGGACCGTCTTACAGCGCCCCTAGAGGTGTGGCATGTGTACTGCATCGTTTTCAGCAAGCGTTGCGTTGCCATATGGACCTGATATTTTACTGATCGTTGCCCATTTGGACACGATATATTTTTAAATAATATCTCGTTGCCGTTGTCGTGTGGATGTAGCCTCAGTTCATGGACCAATGCCCTGACATTTTCCTTAAGAATTCGCTGGTATAATTCAGAATTCATTGTTCCATCAATGATGGCAAGCCGTCCTGGCCCAGATGCAGCAAAACAGGCCCAAACCATGATACTACCACCACCATGTTTCACAGATGGGATAAGGTTCTTATGCTGGAATCCAGCGTTTTCCTTTATCCAAATATAACACTTCTCATTTAAACCAAAAAGTTCTATTTTGGTCTCATCCGTCCACAAAACATTTTTCCAGTAGTCTTCTGGCTTGTCCACGTAATCTTTAGCAAACTGCAGAAGAGCAGCAATGTTCTTTTTGAAGAGCAGTGGCTTTCTCCTTGCAACCCTGCCATGCACACTATTGTTGTTCAGTGTTCTCCTGATGGTGGACTCATGAACATTAACATTAGCCCATGTGAGAGAGGCCTTCAGTTGCTTAGAAGTTACCCTGGGGTCCTTTGTGACCTTGCCGACTATTACACGCCTTGCTCTTGGAGTGATCTTGCTCTTGGAGTAATCTTGAATTTCCTCCATTTGTACACAATCTGTCTGACTGTGGATTGGTGGAGTCCAAACTCTTTAGAGATGGTTTTGTAACCTTTTCCAGCCTGATGAGCATCAACAACGCTTTTTCTGAGCTCCTCAGAAATCTCCTTTGTTCGTGCCATGATACACTTCCACAAACATGTGTTGTGAAGATCAGACTTTGATAGATCCCTGTTCTTTAAATAAAACGGTGCCCACTCACACCTGATTGTCATGCCATTGATTGAAAACACCTGACTCTAATTTCACCTTCAAATTAACTGCTAATCCTAGAGGTTCACATACTTTTGTCACTCACAGATATGTAATATTGGATCATTTTCCTCAATAAATAAATGACCAAGTATAATATTTTTGTCTCATTTGTTTAACTGGGTTCTCTTTTGTCTACTTTGAGGACTTGTGTGAAAATCTGATGTTTTAGGTCACATTTATGCAGAAATATAGAACATTCTAAAGGGTTCACAAACTTTCAAGCACCACTGTAAACAATTGTTCCAAACAATTGTTCTGTCACCAGCTTTTCTTCTTTCTCTTGAAGTTAATAAGACAAAAATGAAAACCAGAGACAGAAAACTCCTCTGAGTGCTGAAAGAGTTTCCCATGGGGAAAAAGTTACTGATATTGGAGATGCTTCCATAAATGTTCAATAAACATCTCCATATAGGCATATAACACAGCCTATATATGGGCTATAACATGAATTTGATTGGGTAAATTAGAGCGGATGCAAATTAGCATGACATCAGTGGTGTGTGTGTGTGTGAAATTCCATCCATCATTTTGAAAGTTGCACTGTAATAAGTTGATCACTTTGCAAAGGTTTAATTCCACCTTCTTGAAGCCATTTACCGAAAATTGTAAATGCTTCCACATGGTTTTTTTTTTTTTTCGGGTGGGCCCAGAACAATATTTAACCATATATATGATATGGAGACTCATTAACTACAATACCAGAATTATTAGCATCCTTCGTGAAAAGTCAGTAACCTCATTATCCTGGTCTTGGTGCATCTCAGGAACACAAGACATGCAGCCTGAATGAGATGAAGTCAATTACAGGGCAGCTCACATGTGTGTGCATGCACGCGCGTACACACACACACCTGCAGCTAATGTAGTCAGTCCACCTACCCGGATGGGAGAAAACTGCAGTATCAGGTGGAAAACCACAAAGACACAAGAAGAGCGCTATTGAGGTATTTCACCTGACGTCACAGGGTCACGTGACGCCCCGGTGTCCGTCATTTTGAAGGTCAAGCTAGCTAATGTCAACAACATAGTAGCTAGTATGTTACTGTAGCAATGTTTACGTTCAGTCATTTGGATGACTGTTAAAACCTTTCAGTCTCAAGTTTTTCCTTTACTGTATTTACTAGTTTACTGTAATTATGATCCGGCAGCTATTTACACCGGATCCAGTGTAAATAGCTGCCAGAGCGCTCTCCGGCTTGCTCCCCCTCAAATTAAGCAGCGCGCTCCGGCTTGCTCCCGGAGTGCTCCGGCCGAGGTTCCGGAGCGCGCTCCGGCTTGCTCCCCCTCAAATTAAGCAGCGCGCTCCGGCTTGCTCCCGGAGTGCTCTGGGAGCAAGCCGGAGCGCGCTGCTTAATTTGAGGGGGAGCAAGCCGGAGCGTGCTCCGGCAGCTATTTACACTGGGTCCGGTGTAAATAGCTGCCGGATCATAATTACAGTAAACTAATAAATCCAGTAAAGGAAAAACTTGAGACTGAAAGGTTTTAACAGTCATCCAAATGACTGAATGTAAACATTGCTACAGTAACATACTAGCTACTATGTTGTTGACATTAGCTAGTGCTAACAGCTAGCTGCTAGTGCACTGCTACAACACAGACACCGACCCTAATGATACAGTTCTTGGTCATTGCCTGGTAACAGCAAATTTATAACGGGCCATGTCTCAACAGACTAAGAAGTTATTTCAATGACATTTAATAACATTTTGTTTATCCTGAGGACCGAAAGTAAATGAAAATGTGAACAAACCTTAGCTGTAATAAGATGGCGACCACCGGCTCCAGGGACGACCCGCTGATGTAGGCATGTTACCCAGCCTGACACAAAATATTTGTAGGCATCCAAACTCTTATACCCTTTCAGATCAATACCTGTGTATGGCGCTGGGTTTTTAACGACATAGGTATACAGATCATGTGGGCCGAAGTCAGGTAAAGACGAGGGCTTTGTGTACTTCTGTACGTCAGTGAACAGTCCTAGTGGAAGCAGGTAAACGTCGTTCTCTAAGCCTGCTAACCTCAATTTTTGCAAATACCTCTCCCTCTGCTCACCCTGTAAATGCCCTATGTCACTGGATAGTGAAGGTGTTTTCTGCATCTCGCTCCTTTTTCTTTTATGTTTTTCGTTTGTCGCCTTCCTCGCATTCAAACTGATTCGAGCTGTGACGTCCAAAATGGCAACCTAACGATGCATCACATGACTTGGTCACGTGGGTGAAAAACCTCAATACTGACAGAAATCTAAACTCAGGATCAAATCCCAGACCCTGGAGCTGAGGCACCAACAGAGACTAAAAATTATCATGTTTACCTGGAATAAATACAATCCATCCTTAACCCCTTCAGTGCCCTTGGACGAGTCATGTACGTCATGGAATCTTTTACCGCTGTGTCTTATGACGTACGCTACTCATCATAAACACCTCCTTTTATGCACCTTACATGGCACATTACTTTTACTTCACAGTGGTACATATGAGTTACAGTCAATGCCTAAAACATTCTTCCGTCATAAGGCACAGCGGTAAAAGATTTCATGACGTACGGGACTCGTCCAAGGGCATTGAAGGGGTTAATTATCCTTAAAATGTATAGATATGTTTAAATTGTTTTAAAATATTAATATAACAGTATTCCTTAAAAAAAAGTTAAATATGTAACCTCTATCAGGTCCCCCCATTGTTGTGTTAATCAATTTAGATATTTGTTTTTGGTCATTTTTATGAAAGGTGCCAAAAATACTGGTACACTGGAGGGTCCAATGCGGTGCATGGTACAGACGTCCATTTGTAGAAATATTTAGTTTTAATCGTAATACACATGTAAGCATAAATAAATTCATGCAATTATACAGACAGAATCATCCCGCATTTACTCTCTGATCTTTTACTGTTAACCCCTACTGTTAGTCAGCCAAGGTTTGGCTTGTCTGGTCATCCTGGACTGTGGATGAGCCAACTGATAAAGCTGATGCCATCTTTTTTCTTTTTTTTTTTGTCTTCAGAATACACAAAACACAACGATCCAAGATGGCAGATGATCCAAGATGGTGATGCGCTAGGTCGCAGCGGCCATACCTGTTCTCAACCATGGTGCGATTTTTGTACTTTTCTTGCAGAGACTGCATCTTTAAGTTTAGAATGTCAGTAGGAACAACTGGTTAACACTTCGACAACTGTCAACAGCTTTTGGATATAGGAAAACACAACCAGATGGAGACACGCTGGAGAAATTACGCTGCACAGGCATTTTAAGGACTCTGTGTGGCCATCCCGTGGCATCACCTAGGTTCCGCGCCCACCCGGAAGTTCAGCAAAAGCGGTGTGCAAAAAAACTGAAGCGCAGCAAGATATCTGGACCCCATGCAAGGCTCAAGGCTAACCAGAGCCAGCCGGCACTCCCTTCTCTTCTCCTCTCCAACATCCATAGATGATAAACTGAACTGTTTAAGACTGCTTCTGACCTCCCGGAAAGAGATAAAATACTACTGTGCTCTCATCTTCACCAAGACATGGCTGTACGAAGGCATCGCTGACTCCGTGATTCAGCTAGACAGGCTTCCACGCCCGCCAACAGAAACGCTTCCTTGTTGGGTAAGATGTGTGGCGGCTTGTGCATTTACATCAATAGCATCTGGTGTACGAATGCAGCGGTGGTCTCTGTGCGTTGTTCAGCACTTGTAAAGGTTTTAGCAGTTAAATCCAGACCTTTTTATATTCCCAGAAACCTCACTACAGTTGTTATTGCTGTGTACATCCTGCCTAGCATTAATGCTAAAGCTAGCGGTGCCCTGAGCGAATTCTATGGGAGAATCAGTGAGCTTCAGACTGCTCAGGTCCTCGCTGAGGACTTCAACAATGCATCGCTCAAGTCAGTTCTCGCCCTATTTTATCGAAACATTGACTTTGCTACATGAGGGGATAACATACGAGAGCTTGTATATACAAACATCCAGCACGCATACAAGGCTGCACCCCTCCCCCACCTTGGACAATCGGACCACATCTCCGTACTTTGCACCCCCGCGTACAGACCCATTAACAAACGAGTCAGACAGGCCATGGGAGAGGTGAGAACCTGGCCACAAGGTTCTATATCTGCCCTACAAGACTGTTTTGACTGTAAAGACTAGAACATATTCAGGGAAGCGGTTACCTATGAACATTCAGTGGACCTGGACAGGAGTATATGGCCTCACTGACTGGCTACATCAGCAAGTGCATTGAGGATGTCACTATCTCCAAAACTTATTTCCCATGCAAGCCATAATTCCTGGTTCTCTGCAGCGCTACGCAACCTGGTGAAAATCAGGGATTCTGCTTTCAAGTACAAAGACAAGAGAGGCTTGCACTACAGCTAGGGCCAAACTGTCACGGGCCATCAAAGAGGCAAAGCATGCATATGCAGAGAAGATTAATGGTTATTTCATGGACTC
Organism: Neoarius graeffei; assembly: GCF_027579695.1. Lineage (NCBI taxonomy): Eukaryota > Metazoa > Chordata > Actinopteri > Siluriformes > Ariidae > Neoarius > Neoarius graeffei. Next base: position 45,158,508 of record NC_083569.1, read on the forward strand.
AAAGGGCACTTGGCAGATATGGCAGGGCATTCAAACCATCATAGACTACAAGCCAACATGTCAGGCCTGCAGCAGTGAGCCCTCTCTGCCAGATGTACTGAATGACTACTTTGCACGTTTGGAGACACAAAACAGGGAACCAGCAAAGGCAGCGACCCCCTTCCCCAATGACCAGGTACTCTGTCTTTCTGCTGCTGATGCCAGGAAGATTCTTTGCAGAGTCAGCCCATGAAAAGAAGCAGGCCCTGACAAACATACCTGGCCGGGTGCTCAGGGAATGTGCTGATGAGCTTGCAGACAGCTTCACAGATAACACATACCTGAGCACAGCTGTGGTACCTTCATACCTCAAAACCACAAAAATCATCCCAGTGCCAAAGAAATCTACCATGTCCTGTCTCAACAACTACCAGCCTGTAGCAGTCATGCCATCATCATGAAGTGCTTCAAGAGGCTGGTATTGAGGCTCAAGAAAACGTGACTGCCACATGAATCAGAACCCCTACAGTTTGCTTATTGCTGAAACCGTATCTCCGATGACGCCATTTCAGCTGCCCTCCATTTGACCCTCTTGCACTTGGACAAAAAGGACAGTTGCGTCAGAATGCTGTTTACTGACTTGAGTTCAGCATTCAACACGGTCATCCCACAGTAGCTGGTACAGAACTTGGACCTGCTGAGCACAAAGACCTCGCTTTGTAATTGGATCCTAGACTTCCTGACTGGCAGGCCTCAGTCGGTCTCTAGAGGACACAACACCTCTGGGGTCCTCAGACTGAGCACAGCCCCCCCACCATGGCTGTGTTCTCAGCCTGCTACTGTTTACTCTGCTGATGCGCAACTGTGCTTCCCAGCACAGCTCAAATTACATCATGCTTGCAGATGACACAACCGTAGTGGGTCTCATCAGTAGTCCACCAAAAGAAGGTCAGGATGTAATTCCAATGGTGTAGCTACCACAGTCCCACCAAAAGGCTCATGAAAATAAGTCCCACACTGCCTGCACAGCTGCTGCCGGGCAACATCGCTCCAAACACCGCGCCATGGATCCACAAAGCGAGCACAGAAGCACCGCCACGCAGAGCGCTGGTATGTCCACCTGTACAGCCGCTGTGACACTACCAAGCAACATCACTTGGAACATCGTACCAAGCACAAAAGCACCACCGCACAGAGCACTGGAAAACCACGATGTTGAAAGAGCAATGCGCTCACTGCATTCCATAGCGAGGCGCACAGGCATCACTCACGGCGGACCGAGGCCTGGAGGGAACTGATGCCCAAAACTGGGTCTGGAGTTACATCACAACTGGTGGACAAAACACTCAAACAAAAACCAAACATCAAACTACACAAACACACACAAAACCAAAAGGGAAAATAAAATAAAATAATCAAAAGCTCCAGCCCTGTGATGACCTGGTGACTTGTCCAGGGTGTATCCCTCCTCTCGTACATAGTCAGCTGGGATAGACTCCAGCTTGCCTGCAACCCTGTAGAACAGGATAAAGCGGCTACAGATAATGGATGGATGGATGGATGGAAAAGCTCCGGTGAGAAGCAGTAGTCAGAATGCGCACGGTGTACTCTCAACTGGAAATGGAAAACATTATTTATATACCTTATTTTATAATCTTTTTTTTTTTTAACTATAAATGCACCATGGGCAGCCTGAGGGAAACGGTATTTCAGTGCACTGTGTATTTGTATATGAACATATTGACAATAAAGCTCTATTGAATCTTGAACACGATGAAGATCTGCTCAGCCGTTTATTTTAAAACAGCTAAATCTGGTCTCACTATGGCAAAACTCTAATTGTTTCATATATGCAGATATGTTTTTTGTCTTTGCTGCTTTAGATTTGTAATTAAACAACACCTCTATATCCAGAACCAACCACCCACTTTATATTTTGAAGTTCTGCCATTTTGTAGTTATGTCCAAATGTAGCGTATAATATCTTGTGCATTCATGAAATTCCACAAGGTAATGAGTGTCCAAATGATGTGTTCTGTTGCTGGTTAAAGGTAACGTGTGAGACCTGTCATCTAAATGAGTGAATAGGCTGTGGTTTGGGATTTATCCACTGTGGACTGCAACTGTATATTTGAATCATTGTGTTTAATTTATATCTGGGTCCGTCTCAGAAACTGGTCTCTCATTTGGGACATTATGGTCAAAAAATAAATTTCAGATTTTACTTTTTTTTTTTTTTGCATTTACTTAACACTCCATGTTTCTTTTGTCATGTTTAATAAGAATAAAGATAGTATCTTGCTTTATCTGGCCTCCACTGTGGGAAATCTTTTTGATGACAGTTCAAATGCTTTTGTAAAATTGATTTCCATATAAAATAACTCCATCATGAAGAATTAAAGCCCCTCCTTCACAGATGAGTGAAAATATTGAATAAATTTCCTCTTTTTGATTGCTTGGGTTAAAATGCCAAGTTATGATGACTGAATTGATTATTCACTTAAATATGAATAATATGATACATTTTGGGGATTTGATATGGCGAAATAGGACACAATGGAAAAATCAAGAACACACCGGAAAGATGAGAATAACGGCGCTGGTAAAAGAAGAGCGACTGTACCGGCTGAAGGTCGCGCGGGTCTCTGCTGCGGCGCACGAGCAACGCGACATCACACCGCACCGGACGGAGCGCGAGGCGGGGGCGGGGCAAAATGACTGGCCGTAGATTCTATCAAAAGTTCGATCTAAATTGTCCATGGTTGCAAAATATTGGCCAAAAATACGCAAACACTACGAAATATGAAAGTAAGATGAAAAAGAAACATTCTATTGCCTTATACTGCAAGACTAAAACAAAATAAAACCGTCAAAACTCACCTTTTCAGTGATAACATCCGAACAGATCACCCGCGTAACAGAAAGACCGCAAATGGAAGCACAATCAACTTCTAACTGTTGGAGTGGAAAATTCCATTCTACACATGCAAATTGTTAATGTGTGTCCTTCCCCGCACACAAATAACACGCTACGGTAACAAATAGACCACAACTCATTTTATAGCTCAGAAATTCATACAAGACCAGCTACCATCGTAACATATTCTGTAAGAAACATATTCTATACCTAACTTTCAGCTTCCGTTTTAAAAAACAAAATCGCAGATTTATAACTAAATGTTTCTATGGCGTAGTGATTTTAAGTTACTACTTTTGGTGAGGTAGTGACCTTGACCCTGAGGCTTTCCGTTTAGATCAAAACACGCGATCGTATTGGTTTTGGGTCTGCGGAAAATGGAGTTATGACGGTGATCAAATATTTTGCATGATGTTTTATTACGGTTATGATTATTCTGTGAGCGCACCAATCCTTAGGTGTATAAAGTTACAACTTAAAATACAATTAGTGATAACTGTAGACTTTTCAGTGGACTACAACCTTTTTAAGGGAATGCGATGGAGTCAACCATTTATCATGTCCCAGATCAAGCCGCCATTTTTCCACAAATTTGCGGAATTTTTGGCAAATTCTGAATAGAGTATTCACATCAAAGATTTAGTTTTATCTGTATTATTTCTTTCATCATTTTATTTCAAATTAAAACCAACATCACCATTCAAAACCGTATAGTTTATTGACTGAGTATATTTAGTGGGGTACCCACACAGTACCCAGTTTCTGAGACAGACCCATATATATATAAAACACTGAATACTATGCACACTTGTAAAGATTAGTAAAAATGGTTCAGGGGGAACCACCTTTTGGGGAAGTAGCTTCATCTCACACTGAAAAGGTTAGAAAAACCCAACCTTTAATTGAAATAAATTTATTCAGAGAAAAACAAATCCTTCATCAAGAAATAATTATTTTCAGCAAAAACATGTGCCACTATTCATGGCACCCCTGGAAATTCTCGTAAACACAATGTACTGTAACTGAAGCATGTTTCCCATTTAAATTGTACATTTCTGAGTTGATTGGAGTGCGTAGGAACTTTCAAGTTGTAATCCATGACTTCCTGATTAACTGGGGAACAAATATGAGGTGACACAGAGGCCAAATTCCCTTAGTTATCCATTAACATGGGAAAGAGAAGAGAACACACAAACCTAATGAGGGAGTAGTGTGTTGACCTTCATAAGTCAGGAAATGGTGATAAGTTACTCAGCTGAAAATGTTCATTTCTACTGTTGGGGCAATAATAATAATAATAAAATTTGGACACCAACTGGAAGTGTTACAAACTTGCCTGGAAGAGGATCCAAGTTTATTTTGCCCCCATCTGCAGTGAGGAGGATCACTGTTGGTGAATTACAAGAAAAATTAAATCTTGGGGTTTCCAAGTCTCCAAAACCACCATCAGACGCCACCTCCATGCCAACACATTACTTCGAAGGTCAGCCAGAAAAAAAAAAAGCCTTTTCTGTCAGTTAACCACAAATGTAAGCATCTGGAGTTTGCGAAATGTTACTGCAACTTTGACTGGAACTGTGTTCTGTGGTCTGATGAAACAAAAATGTAGCTTTTTGGCAATAAACACTGAAGATGGGTTTGGTGTAAAAAGAAGGATGGCAATAATGAAAAGAACCCGATCCCAACTCTAAAATATGGAGGAAGTTGTTTGATGTTTTGGGGCTGTTTTTCCTCCAAAGGCCCTGGAAACCTTGTTTAGGGTACATGGCATCATGGACTCCATGAAATACCAGGACATTTTAAATCTAAATCTGCCTGCTTCTGCCAGGAAACTAAAACTGGGTCGTCATTGGATCTTCCAGCAAGACAGTGATCTGAAGCATTTGTCCAAATCAACACACACATGGTTCACTGAGCACAGAATCAAGCTTCCACCATGGCCATCTCCTACCCCTTTTCCACCAAATCAGTTCCAGTGCTGGTGCTGGTTCACAACTTGTTCAACTTGCGAGCCAGCTGAGAACCAGTTTGCTTTTCCATAGCTCGGGGTGCTAAGGGGAGCCACGTCATTACATCGTTGTATATGTCAGTTACATTGCTGCGTTTGCATAAACCTTGGCGCGAATATCGAAGCAACAACAACACGGAGAAGAAGAAGCAGCAGCAGCAACAACAATAATGGATGACTTCGCGTTTGTACAGCTGCTGCTTCTCGGCGCTTAAAAATGGCGACCTTTCGCGGTCTTGTGATTGTTGTTGGTCTTAACAACTCCCCACCCCCCGCTGACGTAAGCGGTTCTTTCCTCTAGCCCAGCAAAGAGTTCCTGGAACCGGTTTTTTCTGGCCCCAGAGCCAGTTCTTTGTCAGTGGAAACGGAAAACCCGGTTCCAAACTAAGCACTGGCCCCGAACCAGCCCTGGAACTGCTTTGGTGGAAAAGGGGCATCAGTCCCCTGACCTGAACCCCATTGAAAGCCTGTGGGGTGAGCTGAAGAGGAGAGTGCACAAGAGAGGGACTGGGATCCTGGATGATCTGGAGAGTGTGTAAAGAGGGATGGGTTCAGATGCTCTCTGTATCTCCAGTCTTATAAAATGTTATAGGAGACTCCGTGCTGTTTTACTGGCAAAGGAAGGTTGTACAAAGTTTTAAATGCAGGGGTGCCAATAATAGTGACACGTTTTTATTAAAAATAATAATTTCTTGAGGGATGTTTTATTTCTGAATAAATTTTTCAATGAAAGGTTAACACCACCACCACTATTTGTGAGATGAAGCTACTTCACCAAAATGTAGAATTTTTTTCTTCCCCTTTTGTAGCAGAGCTCCTCGTGCACGAACCATACTTGAGAGAAAATGGTAATGCATCGATCTGATTTTTGATGGCTTTTGCAGCTGTTACGATGTCTGTATGAACAATATACGTGTACCGCTACAGGATATCTGATCGTAAGTGCAAGGAAATGTATCTCATAAACACTTGACCACCAGACAATGAAATTTGTATCTTTATTTACATAAGATAGATGGGTTTTTAATCCAGCACTTTTATTTTTAATTTGCTTTTTCAAAAAAAAAAAGATTTACGAACACATTTTACGGAAAAGGCAGCACGGCACGGTGGTGTAGTGGTTAGCACTGTCACCTCACAGCAAGAAGGCTCTGGGTTCGAGCCCCATGGCCGGCGAGGGCCTTTCTGTGTGGAGTTTGCATGTTCTCCCCGTGTCCGCGTGGGTTTCCTCCGGGTGCTCCGGTTTCCCCCACAGTCCAAAGACATGCAGGTTAGGTTAACTGATGACTCTAAATTGACCGTAGGTGTGAATGTGAGTGTGAACGGTTGTCTATGTGTCAGCCCTGTGATGATCTGGAGACTTGTCCAGGGTGTACCCCGCCTTTCGCCCGTAGTCAGCTGGGATAGGCTCCAGCTTGCCTGCGACCCTGTAGAACAGGATAAAGCGGCTACAGATAATGAGATGAGATGAGTTTCATATAAGACTAGTTAAACAGTTTTATTGATCCACTTGCTTGTTGAACACTTAACAGTTCTCACCAGACAACTGTTTCAAACATCAGGTTTGAAATATCAAGATTGCAGCTCGGACCCTCAGAGCTCATACACTGCATTCAGTCGAGGAGCATGTTCTCCAGTAGTAGTCCCCCCCCCATAGCAGGCAATGTATCTTTGCATTATATACTTTTTAACCTGAATGATTTCTCACTCTGCACACTCGTGTACACAATTATTGTATAGTTCAATAGCAATTATGAGCAGCTATTAGTTTTAGATAACCTAAAACTACCACGGATCATTATTGATGGGTTCTTGTGTCCAGTAATATTGGATCGTAACTATAGTAATGCTGTAAAGTGAAAGCGCTGGTTCACTGCTGTCCACCAGGCACCCAGCAGTGTCACACCATAATAAGTGTCATGGTGGTGTTTCTGGCACATGGCATGTGGTGTCAAAGAAAGGAATAAATATGTATCGTGACCGCGATGCGCATCTCATTACTGGTATCACTGTCACAAGACAATGCAGCAGTTTATTGACGTGAACGACACTACACAATTCAGTGGTTCATACGCTATTATTATTATTCAGGTTGCTTTTGTACCTTTGCAAATATTTTGCTCATAAACTCATCAGGAGCTCCACTTTTAGGCAGTGCCACTATCTGTCTATCTATCTAGAGGATATTACATGGTGGAACAAAGACATGAAGTTTTATCTTTGAGTGGTGAATGAGTGAAAATATTTTCAACACGAAGATAAACTTCATCTCTTCGTGCCACCATGGAATGTTCTTTATATTATATGGACACATCCACCAAAAGAATTTTAATTTTGTCATTTTGACATCATCAGCGGGAAAACACCGGGAGTGACGTCACTGGAGTGAAATATTGCAAGTTGTTATACATACGGGCCACTTTTTCCATGGAATAAAACCGTGTTCTATTCCCTTCTAGCGGGTTTATTGATGGCATGCAATATTATCATATCGCTTATGTATTACGCCGCTCTCCCGAATGGAGAATGAGCGTGCGATATTGTTATAATATTGCACATTGTCAAGCAGCATTGGCCTGCGAGAAGGCAGCTGGACTTCTGTGCTAACAGCACCAGGTCGCAGGTAAGCTTGCGTTGGCTTTCGAGAATGCTGATATGAAGAGTGTGTATGTGTAGTAATAATATTAGCTGGCTTTTTTTCGTGGTATATCAGATATATTCCATTCAGCTAGCATGATTATTTAAATGTCACTCAGAGCCGTGATGTATTTTGAATGAAAAATGCGAGTTTTTCAGCATGAGAAGATAAATGTCATCTTCAAGCCAGCGTGTGATTTTTTTCTTTTTATTATATCGACACATTCACAAACAAAAAGTTCCCAAATTTATCAAAACAATTCATTGATTTCCTCACGAGTGAAGATACTGGAAAATATGTTATAGTTGTAGTTCTTGATGTCCCGGATGTAATGTAGTTCATATTTAAAAAAAAAAAATACAAGTGGTGTATTTCATATTTCCCAGTAAAACAGTAGTGTACACTAAATACCATTAATGTAATGTCGTGTCATTCATATATATATATATATATATATATATATATATATATATATATATATAAAATAAACTGTGCTTCTTTGTAAGGAATAGTGCAAATAAGGTGATGAAATGAACACAGGAAGTGACAGTTAAGTGATTGCCAGCCAACTTATTGGTCCATCAGGAACTTAAATATACAAGTGGTTAAACTATATAGGAACATGTGAACCACACGTCTTTAGGTGGCCAAAAGTAATTATACACTTGGTTGCACAGTTATTTCCTGGCCACCATGTGTCTGTGTCTGTCTATACTGATGCTGTATGGAAAGTTTGAGAAATGGAATTTGGTGCATTACTAAAATTCACAAAGTTGTCCCTTCCACATAATCATCACAACTCTGCATTCGTGCTCTGAGCAGCTTCTTTGTCTCTGAACAGAAAGTGAATACAAAATTCATTTTCTAACTTGGGCATTAGAAAATATTTTATTATTAATATAATATTTAAATATTTTATTATTACAAAATATTTAAAAAGCCACACGACCGATGAGTATGGGATATGTGGTGGAAAGTTCTCACAGTTTCATAGTCCATTTCCATTCAACCATTGATGAAAGACGAAGGTAAAACTTAAGTTTAATAGCAGATGGTGTACAAAAGAATAAAATTACAGTCAAGGCTGAAGCTGCTCTGGGATTGTTGGGGTACTAGTATTTCATACTTTTTGAAAACCTTTTACTCCACGAACATTCGATTATTTTGTTAATAGATATGGTGGAACGAACTGATGGGGAAAAATTTGCGTCTGTAAAGTTTAATAAATGGCAAAAACTTGATTGGATTTATGGACAGATGCATATATTTGCTTTTACGGTGGTGCTTGAAAGTTTGTGAACTCTTTAGAATTTTCTGTATTTCTGCATAAATAACCTAAAACAACATCAGATTTTCACACAAGTCCTAAAAGTAGATAAAGAGAACCCAGTTAAACAAATGAGACAAAAATATTATACTTGGTGATTTATTTATTGAGGAAAATGACCCAATATTACATATCTGTGAGTGGCAAAAGTATGTGAACCTTTGCTTTCAGTATCTGGTGTGACCCCCTTGTGCAGCAATAACTGCAACTAAACGTTTGCGGTAACTGTTGATCAGTCCTGCACACCGGCTTGGAGGAAATTTAGCCCATTCCTCCTTACAGAACAGCTTCAACTCTGGGATGTTGGTGGGTTTCCTCACATGAACTGCTTGCTTCAGGTCCTTCCACAACATCAAGACTTTGACTTGGCCATTCCAGAACATTCACTTTATTCTTCTTTAACCATTCTTTGATAGAACAACTTGTGCGCTTAGGGTCGTTGTCTTGCTGCATGACCCACCTTCTCTTGAGATTCAGTTCATGGACAGATGTCCTGACATTTTCCTTTAGAATTCACTGGTATAATTCAGAATTCATTGTTCCATCAGTGATGGCAAGCTGTCCTGGCCCAGATGCAGCAAAACAGGCCCAAACCATGATACTACCACCACCATGTTTCACAGATGGGATAAGGTTCTTATGCTGGAATGCAGTGTTTCCTTTCTCCAAACATAACACTTCTCATTTAAACCAAAAAGTTCTATGTTTGTCTCATCCGTCCACAAAACATTTTTCCAATAGCCTTCTGGCTTGTCCATGTGATCTTTAGCAAACTGCAGATGAGCAGCAATGTTCTTTTTGGAGAGCAGTGGCTTTCTCCTTGCAACCCTGCCATGCACACCATTGTTGTTCAGTGTTCTGCTGATGGTGGACTCATGAACATTAACATTAGCCAATGTGAGAGAGGCCTTCAGTTGCTTAGAAGTTACCCTGGGGTCCTTTGTGACCTCGCCAACTATTCCACGCCTTGCTCTTGGAGTGATCCTTGTTGGTCAACCACTCCTGGGGAGGGTAACAATGGTCTTGAATTTCCTCCATTTGTACACAATCTGTCTGACTGTGGATTGGTGGAGTCCACACTCTTTAGAGATGGTTTTGTAACCTTTTCCAGCCTGATGAGCATCAACAACGCTCTTTCTGAGGTCCTCAGAAATCTCCTTTGTTTGTGCCATGATGCACTTCCACAAACGTGTTGTGAAGATCAGACTTTGATAGATCCCTGTTCTTGAAATAAAACGGTGCCCACTCACACCTGATTTCAATCAATGGGATGACAAACACCTGACTCTAATTTCACCTTCAAATTAACTGCTAATCCTAGAGGTTCACATACTTTTGCCACTCACAGATATGTAATATTGGATCATTTTCCTCAATAAATAAATGAGCAAGTATAATATTTTTGTCTCATTTGTTTAACTGGGTTCTCTTTATCTACTTTTAGGACTTGTGTGAAAATCTGATGATGTTTTAGGTCATTTTATGCAGAAATATAGAAAATTCTAAAGGGTTCACAAACTTTCAAGCGCCACTTGAAGACAAAATTTCGTCCGAGTGAATCCTAAAGACATGGAAGATGTTGGGATATGGAGATATGAGGAGAAAAGAGAGAATAAAATGTCGAGCGGTTTGGCAGTTTGTGGCCAGCTGCTTGGATTCAGTCTTCCATGAATGCTGAATAGTCAGGGGTAGATAATGCCCCATAATCTCTCCGTTACATAACCGCCACACTCGCGCTTTGTTTTGATTTGATTGGATATTCCCCTGATGCTGGTCAAGCCGGTGATTTCCCGCAAAACAAAGCCGTCGTAACCAAAGCAGCTTTCCTCGGTTCAGCGGTTAAACAAACGTTGTTGTGTTTTTAAGTGAGGTGGACAACTGTGCACAATTGTTTCCAAGGTTTCCAGGAAGCAGGATAGATTTTCAGGGACACTAGGTATGAATCTGTCCTCTCGATACCGCTCACAGTGTTCATGCCATTGTTTGACCTTGTCATTACAGAGCGAGAGAATCAGTGTCCTACCACATCAACACTGCATTCAAGGAGACTCTGGAGCTGAGCATCCCCTTTATGGCTCAGTGATTTATACTCGTCAGTGATAAGAGACGGGATGCATGACAAAGTGGTGAAGAACTGGAAAAATTTTTTAGATGACTGTGTGATCTGGTATGATCATGCAGCATTAAACTGGCATTGAGCTCCTAAATAAGGAAGTTGTGCACTTCCTTTCTCAAAATAGATTTGACTCGTGCTGAGTAACACATTTAACCGTGTTGTTTCCGTCACAAAAATGCTTCTCTTTACTTGACTCCAAGCAGAAAAAGCCTCTCCTACGACTGATTTCATTTACAGTTATTTGTTAATTAATATTAACCTGATTGGTCAGAATATGTTGGTTTCATTTTCCATAACAGCCGCTCAGGCTGTAATTCAAATAACACCACACTCTTACTAATGCGTTATGGTTTCTGAAGCAACAACTCATTCACTGGGATTTGTAAAGTGGCCGCGCTACATAATCTAAGACTAATAATAAATAGATAAACAAATGTTTAATCATTTATGGAAGGAGTCTCTGGTGTCGGTGCTTTGTAATTCGATAAGCCTTCCACCACACAAAAGTCTTCAGGGTAGAGGACTTTGCGCCTTCTAGTTGCTCTGTAACAAGCGATGGTTATTTTTGTCTCATTGCTTTTGACACTAATTTAATTCCGTATATTAAAGAGAAACAGGTGAGGGAACAACTGTTTAAAGCTGCTGTAATTTGTCAGTAAAAACAGGAACTAACTTTTTCAACAATATTAAATGTAACTATAAATACATGGAAATCATGATCATCATCTTCTAAAGTCCTTCCCACCGCCATATGGCGCATAGGGTGGCACCGATCTCCGTTTCCGTAGCCCTCGGCCTTTCGCCTATTACATAGCTAGGGTTACAGTGGGGGGGCTAGTCCTCTGGTAACCGCGAGAGTTTGACTCCCCACTCGCTTCTGTATTGCAGCGTGCCTTGCCAGACGGCAGTAGGTACCATTTTTATGATGGTCTTTGGTATGACCCGACCGAGAGGCGGCCACGCTAACCACTAGGCCAGCTTGCGGTACCAGGAAACCATGATCTAGTACCAGTCAATTGTTTGGACGCACCTACTCATAAGTGTTTCTGGATTTAGACTATCGTCTACATTGTAGACGAATACCGAAGACATCAAAACGATGATAATGACATGGAACTGCAGTAATCCATATTATATCAAGAAGGCATTAAGTGTCTTTTAATTAAGTTTTAAAAAAAATTGAATGAAGTGGTGTCCCCAAATTTTTGGCAAGGACTGTACGTCATTTCCATCCATCCATTGTCCATAACCGCTTATTAAACCCCTGCTCCAAAGGAGGGGGGTATACTGGTTTACCTCTGTCTGTCCATCCGAAACACCCTTTTTCACAGCAACCACAAATCATAGCCACTTGGTACCAATCTTCATCTTGGGGTTCTATACCGTGTATATCATTTTCAGGTCTGTCGCACATCGACTTCCTGTTTACCGACTGAATGTATTTACTAAGCATATAGCATGGATTTCCAAAATTTTCGTAACACTTTTCTCAACAACTACAAATCACAACTGCTTGATATTTGGTACCGAGCTTCAGGTTGGGGTTCTATACCGTATATACCATTTTCAGGTCTGTCACACATCGACTTCCTGTTTACTGACTGAATGTATTTACGAAACATATAGCGTGGGTTTTGACGCTATTTCAAGAAGCAAAATGCTGTTTCAAAATGACAGTTTACCAGGATGCTATTTGAAATCCCTGGGGAGAGACACTGCTCTTTACTTACACTACCGTTCAAAAGTTTGGGGTCACCCAGACAATTTTGTGTTTTCCATGAAAAGTCGCACTTTTATTTACCACCATAAGTTGTAAAATGAATAGAAAATATAGTCAAGCCATTTTTCTGGCCATTTTGAGCATTTAATCGACCCCACAAATGTGATGCTCCAGAAACTCAATCTGCTCAAAGGAAGGTCAGTTTTATAGCTTCTCTAAAGAGCTCAACTGTTTTCAGCTGTGCTAACATGATTGTACAAGGGTTTTCTAATCATCCATTAGCCTTCTGAGGCAATGAGCAAACACATTGTACCATTAGAACACTGGAGTGAGAGTTGCTGGAAATGGGCCTCTATATACCTATGGAGATATTGCACCAAAAACCACACATTTGCAGCTAGAATAGTCATTTAGCACATTAGCGATGTATAGAGTGCATTTCTGATTAGTTTAAAGTGATCTTCATTGAAAAGAACAGTGCTTTTCTTTCAAAAATAAGGACATTTCAAAGTGACCCCAAACTTTTGAACGGTAGTGTACTTGTTTCAGGGTTCATTATTTGTTGAAGTCAACATTAGTGATAAGTGCTTGCATTCTGATATAAGCACGAGCGGGGGTGTATGTAAGTGAGCAGTAGCTCACAGTTGATCTTGTCCTGTGCAGGGTCATGGGCAAGCTGGAGCCTATCCCAGGTGAGGGGCAGGGTACACCCTGGACAAGTCGCCAGGTCATCACAGGGCTGACACATAGGCTACATCCACACGACAACGGCAACGAGATTTTAAAAAAAAATATCGCGTCCACATGGGCAAAGGATCAGTAAAATATCAGGTACATATGGCAACGCAACGTTTGCTGAAAACGATGCAGTACACATGCCACACCTCTAGGTGCGCTGTAAGACGGTCCCATCGGAGACACCACAACAATAGAAGAAGTAAGGATGCATGCGCATAAACTATTATGCGCGAGACTTCATATTAGCCACAAAGTCAGAAAAATCTGTTCGTAAAATTACGTTATAATGACCAAATACAATGAAAAGTATTTTTCCAGTCTCACCTGTGAAAGGTAATCCCATGTGATCTCGTTTGGACGGCAAACCTGTTGGTACAGTTAAACGCAGCACATGAATGAGGCATCTTTATTCTCCGCTTTGACCCATCCAATACGGCGGCGAGGATGACGTATGATTCTACGCGGAAGGCAGCATCTTTAATGGTCCGGAATAAATTGAATGCTACACGTTGATGGATTAATTTGTTCTTCTACGCCCTTTTTGAGGAATGTATTGTAGGACTTAAACCAACATCTGAAGAGGTGAGATCGCTCCTTTTTTTCCCTATTTTTGCTGGCGGGATTGACTCTCACTCTCTGTCTCTCACTTTGCACCATGACACAATAAATATTCACAGTGAAAATATTTTGTAAGCGCGTTTCATGAACCAAGTTATAGGATTTGTTGACAACTCGCATCGAGTTCGTTACACTTCTACCCGGAGTGAAGCACATGTGGTTGTGACGTCATCGTAAACAAATCCGTTCTACTCATCCAGACGACTTCGCAACGGCGCCGTTGCCAGATCTTTCCACTCTGGAACCCGTTCTCAAAAGATTTCGTTTTGGGGCACCCAAAACGCCGGTGCTGTGTGGACGCCAGGCCGAAACGATAAACAGTTTTATCAGATTCACCTGAATCCGTTGCCGTGTGGACAGGGCCATAGAGACAGACAACCATTCACACTCACATTCACACCTACGGTCAATTTAGAGTCACCAGTTAACCTAACCTGCATGTCTTTGGACTGTGGGGGAAACTGGAGCACCTGGAGGCAACCCACGCGGACACGGGGAGAACATGCAAACTCCACACAGAAAGGCCCTCGCCGGCCACGGGAACCTTTTTTGCTGTGAGGCGACAGCGCTAACCACTACACCACTGTCATTTATTAATCAATTAAAAATTGGAATCATCGGCAAGTTGATGTGGTATAAGGGGAATAAAGCATCCCACGATGTGCCGTTAGTGGAAAATTATCCCCTTCTGAAGCATTTACTTGCTCTCTTAACATGGCCTGTGGTGAGTTGTAGTGCACGGTGACGTATTTTCCTTATACACGTGACCCCGAGCTACGCAAGCTGGTACACTCACTGCACTGCCATATGCCGATCCCTTCTCGTGTCACTCTCCTAATTATTTACAGGGCAGCAAAGTTGTGCTCTTGTGGTTTGCAACTCTGGGATGAAATGACTATATTGTGTTTATTAACCCACCTTTACACCCGACACAGGAAACGAGAGCAGGTGTGCTTTGTTTAGAAATATGGCACTCGGTTAATCATTAAAGGCGGATTTTATGGCCGATGCAGAACCGAGTGAACGTTAAAGACGTCTTGTTGGTTTGAAGTCCTTTTTTTTTTTCTGAATGAGTTCCCTGTGCTCTCGCCGGTTTTATATTAAAGCCACCAGTTGCTGGAAAAGGCGTAACTGCTTGTATAAGGACTTTGTTGGTTTGAGGTAGTGTTTCATTTTTAAGGGAAAGATAGTATTGGGACTTTAGAATAGACACGGAGTCTGTGACGCTCGCACAAGCATAGATCACAATGTGTTTTACATTTACCAAATGTACGTGCTTTAATTTACATGAAAGGACTTGCTATTTTATATATATGTGTGTATATATGAGGCTGGAAAACTGTCCTGTGGTGACAGGGTACACCACTTTGTCATGTGGTTGAACATAATGGAGCTGTGACCCCACCACCACAGTGTACACACACACACACACACACACACACACACACACACACACACACACACAGTGTTTATGAACTACAGCTTTCAAAGTAAGCCGTTACCCATATAGTATGGCATGGGGTACCCTCGTCACTCTGCCAGTTTTCAGTTCCAGGAATCCGTCTCTCTTTCTTATTTCACACACATACACAGGTCAAGAGATTTATAAGAACTCCAACAATTCATTGGTAGCACAGATCCTCCCCTCCCCCCCAATCCCCCTTACACTCCTCCATGTTCTCCCTTTTCTCTCTCCTTGTTTATCTTTCTTCCTCTCCCCTTCTCTCTCAATCAGTAAAGGGTAATAAAGCACTTCAGCCCTGCTCTTATCTTCACCCGTGTGCTCTTCTTAAGAGACACGTTACGGAAGTTCCCACACACACACACGCACACAAAATGTCATTGGAGAATTTGGGGCCACAGATCAAATTTCATCCCAACTGCAGCGGGTTAGGAATACGTGGACTGCCCGGAATCCTACGATTGCGTGCGTGAGGAGGGAAAAAAAAAAGCTGAAACCCAAAAGACTTTAATGAGCAGTAAACAAACTATGAGTGGTAAAAGTGCTATGGGGACTGAAAATGAGTCATCTTGGGAGAATGTCCGAGTTGAACCTAAAGCAATTCGCAGTTTAACTAACATTTAGGTTTTGTTCAAACGTAAAGAAATGCAGCATTAAGAGAACACTAATACATATGAGGTGTGCTTTGTCATCATGATTGAAAGTTACCTTCAGTACAAACACCTTTTTTTTGTGTGGGGCGGGCGGGGGGGGGGGGTCAGTAATTTTGTATAAAGTCATATTGCAGTTTTATTTTAACTTCTAGCAGTTTTGTCAATATTCACACCACCAAAAGGTGGCAAAGGGTTTGCAAAGCGTTACTGAAAGTATGTCAGGTGGCTTTTACAAGAAGAAACCCCAACACAAATGGACACTGTTCCTTCATGAAAGTTGAGGCGGAAGTCAGCTCTCCAGCTACGTAGGTGGTAAAACACGTCGTTTATTTAACACGAAAGGACCTGCATTGAGTCAAGATGTAGGTAACGTACTATCACAAATATTCCATACCTTCAGATTTGTGGCAGTAGGTGTTTTAGATGAACACGCTGTCCTTGCCTGTGCATCATTGTTCTTGGAATGCAGTTTTATGCACTTGATTAGGTTTTACTGCCTGGAATGTTACGGTACTTGAGAGTTTTATTGTCCCAGCGGCATTTTCAAGCCCAGCTCGTCATTGCTCTTTGAAGATACTGCCAGAAGGAAGTGCTGTGTGCGATTTCCCAACTCGAACACACCAACTAATCCTGCTTTCTCATGACTTGGACTAGGAAGTTGACCTGACTGGTTTTTGTTTCCCCTTTACACAATACTCAAAGAAACAAGGGGCTGGCTTCCCAAAACCAACCAAGACTTCTAGGCTACATGTCATCCTTGCTTTTGTATTCAGTGTCTCCAGTCTGTGCGTGTAGGGAAAAATACAGGAGGACAGAAGGTCAAAACAACCTACGCTCTACAGATGGGTGACAAAGGAAAAACCGAGTTGTTTGAGGCTGCATTCACATTACAAGCCTGACTGGACAATTCAGATTAAAAAAAACATTTTTTTTTTGCTCAAATCAGATTTGCCCATCTTTACAGTTCACGTTCAGAATTACAAGTGACCTGTGTTTAACTGTAGCGTGAACGGATCGGTTCTCCAAAGCGGCACGGATGTGCACATTAATACGTTATTTTTTGCTTGTTTGTTTTTGTTTCGTTTTTGCACGAGTCAATCTGCGTCACCACAAATAACAAAAAAGTTATATTTGCGAGATGACTCATGGTATTAAAGGGGAACTGAAGGCAATTTTTTTTCATCAAAATTCTGTTTATCTCATTTTATTAAATATCGGAATGCGTTTCTGACAGCTATTTTGTCGCTGCTATAGCGAGTTCTGAGTGTTTGAAATACGCTCTGTAATACATCAGTCCGTATGTCAAAGCGGTGGCCGTAAACGAGATTCGCTGAGACCCGTGCGAGACATCGTAGGACGGAAGTAAAACATACAGCGCAAATCAAAGTCGCCGACATCTGCCAACGTTGTCAAAAGACGCGCGCGCCCTCTTTCGAACGCAGACGTAATCAAGCCGGAAGTTTTCCCTGTGTCCAAAATCGCTCCCTATAGGGCACTATATAGTGCGGACGCCATTTTGTAGTGCTGTCTGAAACCTTAGTGAGGATTGTGTGGGAAATGCGCTCAGTATAATATGGATTTATGACAAATATACATGCATGTATTTATTATTTTGAAAACCCACCAGCCGACTGATCTGGCACGTTTTAATTGTGCGACAGTAATGACGTAAATACCAGCGCGACGGACTCGTCCTTATCCTGTCACCTTTCCAACTCTTCTCTACTCCACGCTGGTTCGAAGTCGTATGGAATAATCTCCATGTCACGTACGCGAGGGAGGCGGATGTATGTGCAGAAATATATACACAGGCAAACAATTCAAAATGGCAGGCCAGATCAAAAACGCGAATACAGCCAAACGGGCCGGTCGAGGCGCATCAAAGGCTAAGCGAGAATGAGAAACAGGCACAAGGATTGTGAAACAGGAAATCAAGACAACGGGTAGAAAGGCTCAGTAATGCGTACATGTGTATCGTAATACTTCGCGATGCAAATGCATCAGCACAGTCCTTAAATAGGCAAACACACAGTTCTTTAATTGAGCTCAGGTGTGCGCCTTGTTCACGGTGCGCCTGGTGGAGTCCGCTCGGCGCTCCTTCAGGTGCACACGCCACAGCGCGCAGGACCGACACTCCATCACTGATGAAGCTGGCAAATCTCGAAATTAATCTAAACTGGAACGATCTGGCGATCTGGCCGTTGTGTAAACAGTTTTCAAAATGGCGGCGCTGACATGTTACGTTTGAAGTCTCGCACAAGTCTCGTGAAGATCGCGCGGATAAGCGACACCTGCCGTCAACCAAGCGAACTACATTCAACATGGCTAAAAAACGAAAAGGCCGATTAGTGTAATATAATACGCCGATATGAGTCACAATATAAGGTTAATAAAACCGAAAACGTAATTGAATAACACATTAATTAAGAAATAAAGCAAGTTTAAAATTGACTAAATGGACAAACCAGTAGCTAATGCATGCATCGCATTTTGCTCTGGAGGATAGCAAACAGTTCGTCAGGTGTACATGGGCGAAAAAAAAAGAGCCAGTCAGCTAGCTTTTACTGTTTTCACAGCTATTGTAGTCCTCATCTATTGTCATTTTGCTGTGCTCTTGATAAGCAGGACAAAAAGCCACTTGAATTCCAAGCTGACGGTTCTCATTCATGTTGCACGGCCATGAATCAGATTTCGGACCACATATGAAAGTGACTCAAATCCAATTTGAAAAGGTTGATATCAGTCTTTCACAGGTCCGCTGAATTCATGTTACCTCCAATGTTTAATGGAGGAGAGCATCGTGCAATATCTGCAAAAAACAGCAAAACCTAGCCATCTGGGGTATTTTTCGCCTTCTCGACCTGATCATGTACACCTGACTACTCATTTGCAGTGCATGCATTAGCTACTAGCACTGTCGTTTTTTCGTTGTTGGTGACGCAGATGACTTGTGCAGAAACGTATCAATGTGAGCGTGCGTGCCACTTTGGAGGACGGATGCTTTGACGTTACAATTAGATACAGGTAAGTTTAATTATGAACATAAACCGTCAAGATGGGTAAATCCAATCTGAGCCAGAGATTGGAATTGAACTTGTAACGTGATGGTAATTGTAGCGTGCTTTAGTAAGATATCAACAACCAGCTGTCAGTCTTCCACACACAAAATCTGAGGAGAACATGTAGGAATTTTTGGCCTAGAACCATATCTAATCAAGAGCTACTCAATAGATGCCAGATAGAGAGCATGGAGAATATCATAATGAGACGGCGCTGGAACTGGATAGGGCATGTCATGAGAAGAGAGCCAAACAGCATCCCTAGAGGAGCCCTGCATTGGACATCAGAAGGTAGAAGAAAAAGAGGAAGACCCAAAACCAAAAACGTCGGACTGTGGAGGACGAGATGCAAACCATGAATCTGACTTGGGGGAGTGTCCAAAGGCCAGCCCAGAATCGGCAGGAGTGAAGATCCTTCGTTGATGCCCTAAATGTCAGAAGGCATAATGGGCAGTAAGTACAGTGGTGCTTGAAAGTTTGTGAACCCTTTAGAATTTTCTCTATTTCTGCATAAATATGATCTAAAACATCATCAGATTTTCACACAAGTCCTAAAAGTAGATAAAGAGAACCCAGTTAAACAAATGAGACACAAATATTATACTTGGTCATTTATTTATTGAGGAAAATGATCCAATATTACATATCTGTGAGTGGCAAAAGTATGTGACCCTTTGCTTTCAGTATCTGGTGTGACCCCCTTGTGCAGCAATAACTGCAACTAAACGTTTCCAGTAACTGTTGATCAGTCCTGCACACCGGCTTGGAGGAATTTTAGCCCGTTCCTCCGTACAGAACAGCTTCAACTCTGGGATGTTGGTGGGTTTCCTCACATGAACTGCTCGCTTCAGGTCCTTCCACAACATTTCAATTGGATTAAGGTCAGGACTTTGACTTGGCCATTCCAAAACATAAAATTTATTCTTCTTTAACCATTCTTTGGTAGAACGACTTGTGTGCTTAGGGTCGTTGTCTTGCTGCATAACCCACCTTCTCTTGAGATTCAGTTAATGGACAGATGTCCTGACATTTTCCTTTAGAATTCACTGGTATAATTCAGAATTCATTGTTCCATCAATGATGGCAAGCCGTCCTGGCCCAGATGCAGCAAAACAGGTCCAAACCATGATACTACCACCACCATGTTTCACAGATGGGATAAGGTTCTTATGCTGGAATCCAGCGTTTTTGCTTCTCATTTAAACCAAAAAGTTCTATTTTGGTCTCATCCGTCCACAAAACATTTTTCCAATAGCCTTCTGGCTTGTCCATGCGATCTTTTGCAAACTGCAGACGAGCAACAATGTTCTTTTTGGAGAGCAGTGGCTTTCTCCTTGCAACCCTGCCGTGCACACCATTGTTGTTCAGTGTTCTGCTGATGGTGGACTCATGAACATTAACATTAGCCAATGCGAGAGAGGCCTTCAGTTGCTTAGAAGTTACCCTGGGGTCCTTTGTGACCTCGCCGACTATTCCATGCCCTGCTCTTGGAGTGATCTTTGTTGGTCGGCCACTCCTGGGGAGGGTAACAATGGTCTTGAATTTCCTCCATTTGTACACAATCTGTCTGACTGTGGATTGGTGGAGTCCAAACTCTTTAGAAATGGTTTTGTAACCTTTTCCAGCCTGATGAGCATCAACAACACTTTTTCTGAGGTCCTCAGAAATCTCCTTTGTTCGTGCCACGATACGCTTCCACAAACGTGTTGTGAAGCTCAGACTTGGATAGATCCCTGTTCTTTAAATAAAACAGGGTGCCCACTCACACCTGATTGTCATCCCATTGATTGAAAACACCTGACTCTAATTTCACCTTCAAATTAACTGCTAATCCTAGAGGTTCACATACAACCCCAATTCCAAAAAAGTTGGGACAAAGTACAAATTATAAATAAAAACGGAATGCAATGATTTGGAAGTTTCAAAATTCCATATTTTATTCAGAATAGAACATAGATGACATATCAAATGTTTAAACTGAGAATATTTAAAGAGAAAAATTAGGTGATTTTAAATTTCATGACAACAACACATCTCAAAAAAGTTGGGACAAGGCCATGTTTACCACTGTGAGACATCCCCTTTTCTCTTTACAACAGTCTGTAAACGTCTGGGGACTGAGGAGACAAGTTGCTCAAGTTTAGGGATAGGAATGTTAACCCATTCTTGTCTAATGTAGGATTCTAGTCGCTCAACTGTCTTAGGTCTTTTTTGTCGTATCTTCCATTTTATGATGCGCCAAATGTTTTCTATGGGTGAAAGATCTGGACTGCGGGCTGGCCAGTTCAGTACCCGAACCCTTCTTCTACGCAGCCATGATGCTGTAATTGATGCAGTATGTGGTTTGGCATTGTCATGTTGGAAAATGCAAGGTCTTCCCTGAAAGAGACGTCGTCTGGATGGGAGCATATGTTGCTCTAGAACCTGGATATACCTTTCAGCATTGATGGTGTCTTTCCAGATGTGTAAGCTGCCCATGCCACATGCACTAATGCAACCCCATACCATCAGAGATGCAGGCTTCTGAACTGAGCGCTGATAACAACTCGGGTCATCCTTCTCCTCTTTAGTCCGAATGACACGGCGTCCCTGATTTCCATAAAGAACTTCACATTTTGATTCGTCTGACCACAGAACAGTTTTCCACTTTGCCACAGTCCATTTTAAATGAGCCTTGGCCCAGAGAAGACGTCTGCGCTTCTGGATCATGTTTAGATACGGCTTCTTCTTTGAACTATAGAGTTTTAGCTGGCAACAGCGGATGGCACATTGAATTGTGTTCACAGGTAATGTTCTCTGGAAATATTCCTGAGCCCATTTTGTGATTTCCAATACAGAAGCATGCCTGTATGTGATGCAGTGCCGTCTAAGGGCCCGAAGATCACGGGCACCCAGTATGGTTTTCCGGCCTTGACCCTTACGCACAGAGATTCTTCCAGATTCTCTGAATCTTTTGATGATATTATGCACTGTAGATGATGATATGTTCAAACTCTTTGCGATTTTACACTGTCGAACTCCTTTCTGATATTGCTCCACTATTTGTCGGCGCAGAATTAGGGGGATTGGTGATCCTCTTCCCATCTTTACTTCTGAGAGCCGCTGCCACTCCGAGATGCTCTTTTTATACCCAGTCATGTTAATGAAATATTGCCAATTGACCTAATGAGTTGCAGTTTGGTCCTCCAGCTGTTCCTTTTTTGTACTTTTAACTTTTCCAGCCTCTTATTGCCCCTGTCCCAACTTTTTTGAGGTGTTGCTGTCATGAAATTTCAAATGAGCCAATATTTGGCATGAAATTTCAAAATGTCTCACTTTCGACATTTGATATATTGTCTATGTTCTATTGTGAATACAATATCAGTTTTTGAGATTTGTAAATTATTGCATTCCATTTTTATTTACAATTTGTACTTTGTCCCAACTTTGGTTGTACTTTTGCCACTCACAGATATGTAATATTGGATCATTTTCCTCAATAAATAAATGACCAAGTATATTTTTGTCTCATTTGTTTAACTGGGTTCTCTTTATCTACTTTTAGGACTTGTGTGAAAATCTGATGATGTTTTAGGCCATATTTATGCAGAAATATAGAACATTCTAAAGGGTTCACAAACTTTCAAGCACCACTGTAAGTTAGTAAGATGTCGGGCTGCCGCAAGTCATCAGAACAGCTTCAGTGCTCCTTGGAATAGATTCTCTCGAACACTATTTGACGGATGAACACCATTCTTCCTTCAGTTAGTGTTTTGCATGGTGGTGCAGTAGTTAGCACTGTCGCCTCACAGCAAGAAGGTTCCAGGTTCGAACCTCTCAGTCGATGGGAGCCTTTCTGTGCGGAGTTTGCATATTCTCCCCGTATCTGAGTCGGTTTCCTCCGGGTGCACCGGTTTCCCCCACAGTCCAAAGACATGCAGGTTAGGTAAAATACCCAGTTGCACAAGCCAGTGCATACTTGGTGCCAGTCCCATGCCCGGACAGATTGGGGAGGGTTACGTCAGGAAGGGCACCCGGTGTAAAAACTATGCCAAATCACATATGTAGAACTTGATGATGCGCTGTGGGAACCCCTAACGGGAGCAGCCGAAAGAAAGTGTTCAGTTGGGTTGAGATCTGGTGATTTGAATCAGGTCCGAGCATCTGACTTGCATATAGTGTCTTAGGGATATCGCCATCCTGGAAGAGACCACGCCCATCAGGATAGAAACGCTTCATCGTAGTCATAGATGATCAATGAGAGTAAGTTTGTATTGATTTGCAGTGATGCTTCCCTCTAAGTGGAGTGAAACCATGCCAGCAAAACGTCTCCAACAGCCTTACAGGGCCACTGCTTCCTCCTTTAATATAAATGTATGGATAGTCATTTGGCAGAAGGTTTTATGTAATTCTTTCTTTGAATCATGATGCATTTTAAATGCTTGTGTGTGGGGTTTTTTTTCCCTCGCGAATCATGGAATAAATCTGTTCCCGTAACATTTCTTGTCCAGGCTATTTAACTGTGAAGCTCAGTTTAGTTGATGTTTCACCTTATTTCAGTTTATCCAATGCAATTAGTTTAGTCATTTGCTCAGAAAAGATCATTTTACTAATGTAGCATGTCGCTGTAATGGTTTTTTTTTTTTTTTCTAGCCCAAGGAGAATAAAAGTTAATATAGATTTCCATAAGCATTAGGAACCTATTGTGTTCCTCAAAGGAAGTTACTCACATTGCACTAGAATAAGCCAGTGTTATTGGGGCTAATTCCTCTCTCCTATCTCATCAAAGGGCGGCTTATATTTCAAATGCAGAACTGAAATCGAATCCTCTATAAGTAAGCTGCAAACGCAGCTCGCTCGTAATTATTCAGTCAGAATTGGTCAATGATATAACGGTATTCAAGCATTAAGATGTAATGGTAGACCAGCGTGGTATTGAGTTACAGAAAAGCTGGGCAGGACTAATTTCTCTGAATTGGAGCAGGATCTCAATGTTTGCTCTCTCTCCCTCCCTCCCTCTCTCTCATACACACACACACACACACACACACACACACACACAAGTTGTAGTGAGAGTTTGATCTGAAAATAATGAAGCTCTTGGAAACGCTCTTCGTATTGGCAGTTAAAAAACAAAACACACATTAGGTGAGCCGCAGTAAACCAACCCTGCCCATGTTTGATTACCAAAACCCTTTCGGTCCCGTGCCTGTTTCATTCAGAACACTCCCTTCGTATTTTAACGATAATGCCACAGCTACCAGACCAACTGATCCATCCACATGTACGACGACTACTCTTTGAATAGACAAAAGCGTAGTCCAGTGATTCACAACCACCGGACCCCAACGATATGGCGGAGAGGTTGGGAATCAAGCTTTCTGGCTCACCAACAGCACATCACAATTGCTGTGTCCGAAATCACTCGCCACTCGCTATATAGTGAGTTCGCCATTTTGTAGAATGTATAGTGAGAATTATTACACCCTATATAGTGGACTCATAGTATCCCACAGTGCACCGTGAAAAGTAGCGGACAACCGATGGTCACTAACCAAGCATCATGGATAGCGGTCACGTCGCACTGAAAGAAAAATGGCAGACGACGGGATAAAAGTTCCACCGCAGAGCGAGGAATTGATCAAAAGCCTCCAATTTGATTGAATAAAAGGCAGCGACAAAGGAGAAAAAGTATTCAGCCTGGATTTTAAAAGAACTGAAAGGTGCAGGTACTTTGTATTTATTAATGTGGGAAATGCGCTCGGTATAATATGGATTTATTTACAAAAATACATGTATGTATTTGTTATTTTGAAAACCCACCAGCCGACTGATCTGGCACATTTTAATTGTCTCATCTCATTATCTGTAGCCGCTTTATCCTTCTACAGGGTCGCAGGCAAGCTGGAGCCTATCCCAGCTGACTACGGGCGAAAGGTGGGGTACACCCTGGACAAGTCGTCAGGTCATCACAGGGCTGACACACAGACACAGACAACCATTCACACTCACATTCACACCTACGCTCAATTTAGAGTCACCAGTTAACCTAACCTGCATGTTTTTGGACTGTGGGGGAAACCGGAGCACCCGGAGGAAACCCACGTGGACACGGAGAGAACATGCAAACTCCACACAGAAAGGCCCTCGCCGGCCACGGGGCTCGAACCCGGACCTTCTTGCTGTGAGGCGACAGCGCTAACCACTACACCACCGTGCCGCCCCCAAAGTGTGCATAATAAGTGTTATTCTAAGTGTTTGCTACATGTTTCTTGCAGTTGACCATTCCTTGTTTTTTATGCCATCAAGCCCAGTTTAGGCTTGGACTCTTCATCCCTGTGTGGATTTCACCGCTACGCAAGCAGCGCAATACACACTTGCCTCCATACCTTATTACATCTGGACGATTAAAACCGGTTTCCGCTAAGGGGAGGTCAGTGCCAAGCATACTGCACCACAACTGCAGTGCTTTGGTTGAAACTGGCAGAAGCAGCATCACCAGTGTTTGATCAGACAAACCATGAAAGTAATCTTAAGGCAGTTTCTTTCATCATAGCAATATAAAAAAAATGATGAGCACTGGGTTGCATGACATGCTATTTATTTTTACCCCATTTCCCACAAATTTGTCATTTTCCAGTTCCTACACCACCCAAGGAGGGTGGAGGCTGTCTTGTGCTTCGTCTGAGACACATAAAGCCACAGAAACTTTTCAAACTGCCCAGCTGGACACATTTGGAGAGGAAATTCAGCTAACTACCCTCTTCCACATACACAAGCTCACAGACACCATGACTGCCTCGTGTCTCTCTGATCCCTCCCACGCGGAGAGCACGGCCAATTTTGCTCTCTGAGACGCCTCGTCATGGACAGGTAATACGGATGGCGTTGTCTGGAATCTCAATCTTCCAAGTCTTTTCGCAGAAGTTCTAAAGTCTCTTAGCATAACTCTGGATTATGGTCACGATAAGCGAAAAATGTTTCAAGTTTAATTATTTCACTTTCTTGCATTTCGAGGTCACAGCAGTGATCTAAAATGTAAATAGCCTAATAAAATAATTGAAATAGCTGCACATAGTTTTCCTTTCTTTCGACCTTTTTTCTTTTGTAAAAAATTAAAATAAAGAACAAACAAAAAGCTTCCTTTCAACTCTTGTAAATTTCGCTTGACTTTACGTTCTTTTTATCAAATAATAAATATCATTTCAGCTTGGAACTTTAATAAAGACAAAATAAACCTGGAAGTTGGCTGTAGCGGTGTGCTGTGTGAAATAATTTTGAGGGAGGATTGGTGACTAACATACGGGCTGCATCAAAGATGGCGGCGTGGGGAAATCCAATCGCTCGTTTTCGATCAGAACCTCGGCAACTTTCATAAAAAAAATCCATCAAACCATCTTTAAACATGATCAGTAAGTATTCGTAATAAGGATTAAAGGAGAACTGAAGTCATTTTTAAACTTGTTTTATTTCTTTTTTTTTTCACTTTAATTTTTATTGAAAATTTTCTTTACAAAGGAGGAACAACTCAATAATAAATTACAACAAGTAAGAACACGTTCAGAAATATAACAAATGGGAGTCTCTTTACGTATAATCTGTCCATATTCTTTTTTCTTTTCCTTAATCAAGTTTTTTAGTTTTGTCGTTGTTCAGTGATAAATATTGTCCATCTCTTCCATTTCTCTTTGAATTGGGCTTCCTGTAGCCTCAGGCGGTGTATCATTTTTTCCATTGTGTATATTTCCTCAACCAGGTGAGTCCATTGATCTTGAGTGGGGGTGTCTTCCCTTCCCCATTTCTTTGTGATGGCTTTCTTAGCTGCTGTTAGTAATATTTTTACCAGGTATCTATCTTTCGGTCTAATATTTTCTTCACATAGGTTACACAAATACAATACTGTACAAGTCATTGGAATCTTATATCCAAGAATTTGCAACAATGCATCGTGTACCATTTTCCAAAACAATCTGATTTTATCACATTTCCAGAAAACGTGCGAGTGATCCACATTCATTACTCCACAGCCTCTCCAACAAGGCATATTTTTGTTCACCTGTTTACTCTTGACTTTGGGTGAGATAAAAAAACGTACCAGATTTTTCCAGGAGAACTCCCTCCAGATCCGTGAATTGGTGGATGTGTGGTGTATCTTCCACATCTTTAACCACTCTTCTTCTGTGATTTTTATCTTAAATTCTGATTCCCATTTTTCTTTTATGTATTTGGTTGAGTGCTTATTTGATATTAATTTTTTATATAACCCGGAAACAATTCTAATTTTGTTTTCTTTGTATATATTGATTACGAGTTGGATCACACCATGCACTTCTCCGGAGGGGTCCATCCTGATCTCTTTCAGAAAGTAATCTCTAAGTTGTAGGTACCTACAGAATTCCTGTTTATCCAAATCAAATTTTTCCTTCATATTTTGGAAACTCTCCAGCTGCCCGTTCTTCACTAGCACACACCACGCTGTGATTCCCTTGGTTGTCCACCACTTAAACCCTTTATCATGTCTAGCTGGTTTGAATTTGCTATCATATGCTATCCATTTTAATGAATTAGCATCTTTTTGAATCTTGTATTTTTTTATTATGCTGAACCATAAACTTGTTTTATTTCTTAATGAACGTGTTATTCAGTTTTCGGTTTCAGTAACCTTATATCGTGACTCGTATTGGCAACTAATCGCAATTAAATATTGTCCTTATCGGCCTGTTTGGTTTTTAGCCGTGTTGAATGTAGTTCGTTTGGTCCACGGCAGAGGCGTCGCTCATCTGCACGATCTTCACCAGACTTGTGCGAGACTTCGAAACGTGACATGTCAGCCAGGTGTCAGTGGCGCCATTTTGAAAACAAAAACGAGTTTAAATGACGATTACTGCCTACTTTCTTCAAACTTTCCTGATCGCTATTAAAACAAACAAAACTTCCGGCTTGATCACGTCAGCATTCGAAGGAGGCCGCGCGCGTCTTTTGACGACGTTGGTCACTTTGATTCCCGCTATACGTTTTACTTCCTTCCTACGAAGTCTCGCACAGGTCTCAGTGAATCTCGTTTACGGCCATCGCTTTGACATACGGACTGATATATTACAGAGCGTATTTCAAACACTCAGAACTCGCAAAAGCAGCGACAAAATAGCTGTCAGAAATGCATTCCTAAAGGGGAACTGAAGTCATTTTTAAACTTGCTTTATTTCTTAATTAACATGTTATTCAGTTACGTTTTCGGTTTTATTAACCTTATATCATGACTCATATCGGCGTATTATATTACACTTATCAGCCTTTTCGGTTTTTAGCCACGTTGAATGTAGTTTGTTTGGTCCACAGCAGGCATCACTTATCCAGACGATCTTCACGAGACTTCAAATGTGACGTGTCAGCGCCGCCGTTTTGAAAACTGTTTACACAGCGGCCAGATCGCCAGATCGTTCCAATTTAGATTAATTTCGAGATTTGCCAGCTTCATCAGTGATGGAGATTATTCCATACGACTTCGAACCAGCGTGGAGTAGAGGAGAGTTGGAAAGACGACAGGACAAGGACGAGTCCATCGCGCTGGTATTTACGTCATTACTGTCGCCCAATTAAAACGTGCCAGACCAGGCGGCTGGTGGGTTTTCAAAATAATAAATACGTGCATGTATTTTTGTGATAAATCCATATTATACTGAGCGCATTTCCCACACAATCCTCACTAAGGTTTCGGACAGCACTACAAAATGGCGTCCGCACTATATAGTGCCCTATAGGGAGCGATTTCACACACAGGGAAAACTTGCGGCTTGATTACGTCAGCGTCTTTTGACGACGTTGGCAGATGTCGGCAACTTTGATTTGCGCTGTACGTTTTACTTCCTTCCTACGATGTCTCGCACAGGTCTTGGCGAATCTCGTTTACGGCCATCGCTTTGACATACGGACTGATATATTACAGAGCGTATTTCAAACACTCAGAACTCGCTATAGCAGCGACAAAATAGCTGTCAGAAATGCATTCCGATATTTAATAAAATGAGAGATAGAATTTTGATGAGACTTTTGTGCTGAACAACCATAAGCCGGCAAGTAACACCAAATGTAAAATCCAAACTTGGCCTAAAAGGTGACTAGACAGAACACGCTTTCAGAATGGCTTTATTTTGAAAAGATCCGCACAAGGTTGTGGGCCCTTCTGAATTGTTAAAGCTTGGCAACCTTGGTCTCGACAGACAAGCCGTCTGTGCATAACACGAATCAATCACTACGTTTACATGCACATAGAGAGAATCGAATTTCTGCCGTTGCTCGACTGAAATCGAAGTTCAAAATGCCATGTATACCCCTTAATTCGGCTGAAATTGAACCGAACTTGATTTCTCGGAATCGAGCTGCACGACCTAGTTTATGCGATTTCTGCCGAGCTACTTTGTGCATGTATACCCTATCGAGCTAGTTGTCGAGCTACTTCCGGAAGTGACGAGTGACGAGACCACAAGCGGGAAACACAACAGCCTCGGTCGGCATGACAACAGTAGTAGCGAGCAGCAGAAGAGGTCAGGAGGAACAAACGAAGAAGAGAAAATGGCGATGTAGAGCTCTCTGAAGTGTGGGTGGAGCACAGAGGACGGCAGGACAAAGCTTCTGGTACTAATAGGCTTTTTATTGTCAGACTTTTCAGTTTAACAGCCTACTTTTATTCTTGAGAGAAAAAAACACACGCACGCGCGTGCTGTGTTGTAGTCCCGGGATGAGCTGTCCCCTCTGCTCTCCCTCTGCCTCCTTAAATAGGGCGCGGTTACTGGGAAGACACACAAACACAGGTTAATTACCGTCAGGTGTAGTGATTCTGCCACTCACCTTCCCTGGCTCCGCCCTCCTGTCACAGACTGGCGCTTGACCACGCCCCCACTGCCACAGGCAAGCAGAAACGTGCACTTCTGGAGCAATGAGGAGACAGAGTTCATGCTCATTCAGCTTAAGGAGTTGAATATATTAAAATTCATGGACGGGAGAAAAACGCGCAATGGAGAACACGGAACTGATAACTTTGTTTACACTCTTGAATAGCTCTTCTTCATGACGGCAACCGGAAGTGTACCAACACGATGGGGCGTGTTGCGCCACCTGTGGCTCAGGTGCACAATGCACCTCACACAATAGCCCGATTTCAGTTGTGTGCATGTACGATTGGATTTCTCTGGCACCCTGCTGGGACCTTCAGCTCGATTACCGACAGCAGCTCGATTTGGATGTGCATGTAAACGTAGTCAATGGCTAAGAGGTTTCACTTAAGTTTAAGTCTATTGGTATGCAAAACTCGACTAAATGGTCTTCAATGGTTTGTAAATAAGATGGCAGTGAAATCCATGCATCTCCAAGAGTCGTCTCTGCTGCAGTAATCGCAGCTCGACTGTGCCCTCGGGTCATCGTGGATCTCCGGAGAGATCGGATACAGGCCCGGCATTGTTTCACGTCTCCACGCCTGACAGCTGGAGACTGAGGTGTTATGGGAAGTCGGAGGGAGAGACAGAGGTGCAAAGGGTGCAGCACAAGAGGCTTCTGTTGTATTAGAACTTTCCTGACCCTGTTCCTTCACTCCCCCACACACACGCTAAACCTCTAAAGCATGACCCTCGAGAGATGAAACACAGCACACATGACTAAATGACTGTTTTCATTTTCAATCGTCTGTACAACATAAGCATTTGAGGTCGAGTGTTTGGTTCATGTCCCGCTGCCCCCTCTGTATGAGGTAAAGGACTTTTCTATCAGTTTCTGACCCTCTGCGTTTTCAGCTCTGCACAGCATCAGTGCTGGCTTTGTTCAGAGGAACAGCATGAGCAAGGCTTCGTGTAGGAGTGATGCCAGACTCCTTCAGTGTGGTGGTGGTGGGGTGTGTGTATGTTTTTATATCTTGCTGGAGACCAAAGGATTAAGGTGTAGGCATGGCATTAATTCTCTGCGTTAATTATTATGCCAAAGGAAGGTCCCCTTAAGAACAGTAAGACAAGTGTGCGTAAGAGCCGATTTATACTTGTGTGTTGAAGCACGTTTGCTCGTCTCCGTTGCGAGGAAGAGACGGGATTTGTGACACACTCGCGTGCTGTGCTCCAGGAAGCTAACTGCGTATTGTTCGTATTTATGATGAAGCCCATGAACCAGCCTTCACGCAAACACTGATCGGTTGGCAGGGAGGTGTGTTCAGTTATATGCCTAGAAATAATGTAACAAGGTGCTGTGGGCCTTCTTCCACTGACTGGTTGTATCCAATATTCCGAGAGTGATATTCTTCCCAGTAGATCTCAAGTGTAAACAATAAGAGTTTAACAAAATAGTTTTCACTTAGTATAGGATTTAGAAACTGGTTCCGTCCGTCTGGTCACGTTTTCATTTCCAGGTCATATCTTTAAAACTGGGCGGCACGGTGGTGTAGTGGTTAGCGCTGTCGCCTCACAGCAAGAAGGTCCTGGGTTCGAGCCCCGTGGCCGGTGAGGGCCTTTCTGTGTGGAGTTTGCATGTTCTCCCCGTGTCCGCGTGGGTTTCCTCCGGGTGCTCCGGTTTCCCCCACAGTCCAAAGACATGCAGGTTAGGTTAACTGGTGACTCTAAATTGACCGTAGGTGTGAATGTGAGTGTGAATGGTTGTCTGTGTCTATGTGTCAGCCCTGTGATGACCTGGTGACTTGTCCAGGGTGTACCCCGCCTTTCGCCCGTAGTCAGCTGGGATAGGCTCCAGCTTGCCTGCGACCCTGTAGAACAGGATAAAGCGGCTACAGATAATGAGATGAGATGAGATCTTTAAAACTACTGAAGATATCTTTGTGAAACTGTGTATACATATCAAGCAACATGTGACCGGGTGCCGATTTATTTTTTTGGGGAAAAAAAAGTATTTTTCAAATTTTTACATAAAAATAGATTTTGACTTTGTTTCTAAGAGCGACGTTCATTTCCAGAGCGTATATCCAAAACTATTCATGATACGGATTTGAAACTTGGCAGACATGTTAACAAGGTGATGTAGATGTGCCTTGTCATACTAAGAAATTTGAGAAATTAAAATTGTTCATGTTTCCATGGAAACAAGTTCAGACTCCGTGTCTCAGGTTAGTCTAAGGGGGTAGGTTTTGTTTTTGGAACAGAACTTGAAAACTATGAGTGGTATGGTCTTGAAAGTTGGTATATGTGTTGATTAAGTAATGTACATGTGCATTTTGATACTAAGAAATGTGAGAAATTTTCAGTTTTAGCTCACCTGGACCAAAGGTCCGGTGAGCTTATGCCATGGGCTGCTGAGGTCAGTGTAAAGAGGTAGGGTTGGTTTCCTGAAGCGCAACTTGAAAAATATAACAAATAATATCTTGAAACTTGGTATATAGGGTGGGGGATGTAGAGGACTCCGTCTTCTTGGCATATTTATGTGGTGGTTTTGCTCCCCAACCCCTTTTTGAATGTTAAAAATCTTGTACGTACACCGCAGCCCCGCTATAACGAATTCCTTAGGAGACGTCCAAATAGTTCGTAATAAAGAAAGGGACCCACTTGTCACACCAAACATTCAGGTGTCTCATCTCATCTCATTATCTGTAGCCGCTTTATCCTGTTCTACAGGGTAGCAGGCAAGCTGGAGCCTATCCCAGCTGACTACAGGCGAAAGGCGGGGTACACCCTGGACAAGTCGCCAGGTCATCACAGGGCTGACACATAGACACAGACAACCATTCACACTCACATTCACACCTACGGTCAATTTAGAGTCACCAGTTAACCTAACCTGCATGTCTTTGGACTGTGGGGGAAACCGGAGCACCCGGAGGAAACCCACGCGGACACGGGGAGAACATGCAAACTCCGCACAGAAAGGCCCTCGCTGGCCACGGGGCTCGAACCCGGACCTTCTTGTTGTGAGGCGACAGCGCTAACCACTACACCACCGTGCCACCCATACGCTCAGGTGTATATGTGAATTTTTAGGCACGTTCTAGTCATCATGAATTTCTCCTTCTGAGTCACTATCGCAGCTCGTTGAATGAGTTAAAGGATCTCAAACGGACGGAGGCAATGATTTCTTCATCTGTTATAGAAATGGAAATGTCCATACACTGACTCACTACGTTTTCTAAATCTTCACCATTCAGTTCTTTCGTGTGCTGCAAATCCCTGACGTCATTTCATCCTTTTATCGATCCTTTGATCGCTCTTCTCGATAGTTTTTAGTGGACAGAAACCTAAGCGAGGCTTGTTAAGCCCTTGTTTTTGTTTTATGCCATTAACACGTATTGTTAATTTGACTGCAGACTTGATAACTTATTTGGCTCTGGAGAGAAGAGGAGCGCATGACTCAGTGATTTTAAATTTAAAGACTCCGATTCATTGTCACTAAACGCAGGGGACACGAACTTAATTTGTAGTAAAAGAGATTGGTATTGCGGGGTTGCAGCGCACATGCTGTTAGTGTCTCAGGCTGGTGTCTTTTCATAAAATATCTGTAGATAAGCTCTCACTTTTACAAATGTACATCATGAGTGAGTCGATCGTCCCCCCCCCCCCCCGCGCGTTTCATGTTTCATGTGTCATCGCATGACCGTATGATCACATTAATGTATTATGGCTTGACTTAGAGAAAATGGTAAGCGTGATCTAATAATCAAATATACCATGCACTGAGAGGCTCCGGTTGAAATTATAGATTCTCTGAGGTGACTGGTGTAGTACTGTTTTCTTAAGGGCACAGCCAGTCACTTCGGAGAATCCATCATTTCAACCGGAGCCTCTCAGCATATGGTATATTTGATTTATATCCCTCATCAAAAAAATTCCAAACTAAATGTTGACTACAAAGAATTAGAAATAAATCTGGGGGGGGGGGGTCGTATCGCAAGGTATGATCATGATGGGTAGATCTACACACACACACACACACACACACACACACACACACACACAGAGCGAGCTGTGA
Source organism: Neoarius graeffei (assembly GCF_027579695.1). Lineage (NCBI taxonomy): Eukaryota > Metazoa > Chordata > Actinopteri > Siluriformes > Ariidae > Neoarius > Neoarius graeffei. The sequence continues at coordinate 45,192,671 of NC_083569.1, forward strand.
CTCAAGTTGGCCGTATCACTTGGAATTGTGACCTCAGTTCATGGTATATCCAGGATATACCATGACTGACTCACACCATATCCTTTTTTTTTTTTGGACGTCACAAGATACATGGCTTAATCAGTGGTGGAACTATTTTATGTCCCGTCAGCCATCCTTGGCCAATCCCTGCATGGGAATTTTTTGATGAGGGATATAATTTGAATGATTTATTTATTTATTTATTTTTGCAAAGGTCCCTTCAGGCTTTCCATGCAACTCTGATCACATCCTTTGAAAAGAAAAGGAGAAGGGTGGGGGACAATGAACAAACACTGAGCACTATAATGAAATTCCTGGTTACAGAATCGCAGTTTTTGACTAACAACTTCTCGAGAAGTGAGTTGTTTATGATGGAACTGTCCTGTGAGAAATGAGGACAGGTTTCCTTTTGAGTCTCGTTCCTGTCGTCTCAGGGAGCTTTTCCGAAAATTGATATAGTTCTGTAAAGCTGCTTTGAGACAGTGTCCATTGTTAAAGCAGATACGCAGAACCTTTATTTTAATATACATTTCTGAGTGGATAGTCTCTCCATCCTTGACTCTTGTATGCTGCATAAATAGGAATAAAAAAATATATTTTTGAGAGTAAAATCAACCACAAAGTTGGCATTGGAGCTGCCCCGCTGAGCCAGCCAGCCCTGAGTGCGTGACGTCACAGCGGGAACCGGTTTTAAGGCCGAGGCCTTTGACAGCTATAGACCAAAGTCATATAAATAAAAATTTATGTTGAAAGTAAGAAATAGCGTTACCGACTCGCTCAACTAAGACTGATTTGACTTCACTGATTGTGGGTTGACTCTCATTAAAACAGGATGGGTGTTATAACGTATGCAACATACATGTACATGCATGCATTTTCACTGATAAAACGTAAAAGGCTAATTAAATAATCAGATGAACTGAGACAATCACATTCTGAAGCAAATTAAATAATCTTATACCGCCAACTTAAACGCACAATACAAGTTACATGGATTAATCTAAATGCAGGTAAATGACGTGTTTTTGTTGTTTTGTATCCAAATGAGAGTTGGAGCTTACCCGTCTGTGTTCTCGCTTCTTGAAGGCCAATCTTGTGGCCGATTGTTTTGAAACAATCTGACTTTCAGTTGTAAGCATATCCAGCGGAGAAATCAGACGGCTGGTCAACTCATTCTCCATACTGAGTACTCCACCATTACTGCTCGGCTCAGGCAATTACTAAAACCTGGGACGGGACCTCACCGGTTTTAGCAACAACTGCGGGGAGGTCACGTCCCGTTCCGTCCCGGGTTTTACCAAGAACCCTCGGCTCACACTCCGGGAGAACTGGTGCAACTGAACTTGCTTTCCTTTTCTTGTCTGAAGATTCTCAATCATCCAGGTCATAGTAAACTGTGGGTGGTAGAAAAGGGCAACTGGACTTGCTTGAAGATTCTTGGAAACGTTTCACCTCTCGTCCAAAAGGCTTCCTCAGTTCTGTCTGACTAATAGGGAGTATCAGATATTTATCCTCTCCTCTCTTCTGATTCTGATTCTGAGCCAGGAGAGGATAAATATCTGATACTCCCTATTAGTCAGACAGAACTGAGGAAGCCTTTTGGACAAGAGGTGAAACGTTTTCAAGAATCTTCAAGCAAGTCCAGTTGCCCTTTTCTACCACCTACACTTTCCTTTTCTTGTTTTCTTTTCCTTTAATTGTTGGCACTGCACCCTCTTTCAGTATGGGCTTATAGCCAACGCTCCTCAACAGATCAGAGATTTCGTACGAGTCTTCAGTAAAATGTGCAGAGCAGAGGAGAGACCACTTCATAGGCTCCCAATGTGCCCGTGAACTTCTCGCAAAACGCGTCCAAATCTTTGCAGTTTGAACATTCTTGGGCCATGAATGCAACGTAAATCCACCTTCTGTCGTGTTGCTGCACCGGCCAGCAACACATCTACGTGTCATGGCAATAAATTAGCTCAAAATGGAGGATCGGAGTCGCAGTCAGCTCTGTGATTTAGTATAGCGGAAATGGCGATGACACCGATAGACTTCCTGTTGTGACGTTACGGACGCCAAGGTCATTCACTCAGACCGCTACCTATATAAATCACTTTAATCATAAAAACTACTATATTAGATTTATTGTTAACGCTTAAAACTATTCCTGTGCCATTCTTGAGGTCTCAAGGCGTTTATAAATAAAAAGTGAGGCCATGGCTCTGCGTATCTGCTTTAAAAGTGTTATACAAATAGAATTGAATTGAATTTTCTCATATACGTTAAAGTGTGACACTTTAGGCGAGCTCATTATCGTGGCCAATTTAATCCTGCAAGGTTGCTCACTTTGCTTTCTTATTTCTTCTAACGTACTCGTAGTAAAGATGGAGCGCATAGCATGGCAGCTTAATTAAAAAATGTGAAGCATCTGTCATTACGTGATTGCTTGAATTGTGGATTTAAACACTAGTTTCTTCAGCGCCTGATACGGATGAGTGAAAACGAATCAGAAATGCTTTCTTCGGGATTTGACTTCTAACCGATCCCACTTTTCCCTCCCAACAGCACTTTTCGAATCAAATTTATACCAAATGTCATCATCTCTGCTTTGTTTACGCTCCGAGAGCGTTCTCTTCTGTTTCTATAAATTCCCGTTCGGTTCCTGTGACCCCTGTCCATGTGGTGTCTCCGCTCATGTTGTATATAGATAGTTTTCACATGACGTCACAGAGTCGGGGATTCCCTAGTGGCGGCCATCTTGCAGGTCAAGCTTACCGTACGGGTGACTGAGCACACATTGTAACGCGCGAGTACAAAGTCTTCAAAAGAACCCAAACAGGCTATTTAAAGCTAGCAATGGTGCACACCTGTTGTATTCACGGCTGTCGTAATAGGTCAGATGATGAAGTCAAGCGGAACTTTTATGGAATTCCCACTGTACGGGAGCACGAAGGCGAGCAAACAAAGAAACTCAGCATACAAAGGAGAAATCTATGGCTTGCGAGAATCAACCGCAAGGATTATCAGCCTTCCAAACACAGCAAAGTCTGCTCCGATCATTTTATAAGTGGTAAGTTGTTTAAATAAACAATCAATTGTGTTTGTTTGTTTTTGGAAACCAAAACATCATGTGAACAATCTCTGGAGAATGCCTAACTGGAACCGCTGAGTGTACGTTTACATTGTAATGTACACTTAATATCGCTCGTTTGTCACGTTTCTTTTTGAAAATTGTCACTTCACTCACGCAAGGGTCATTTTTGAAAAACATTTTAGGTCTATTCTGTATGATTTGATTTGTGTTTGGGATGCAAACAGCGCGCCTTTTGGCGGATGCCGCCTGAATCGCGCAGATCCGATTTTTTTTTTAGGGGGGCATTGGAGTGTCTGATTATAATTTCAAAGTAAATTCTGTATTAAAATTACTAAATAAGCAAATCCGTTACAGTCCATGAAACAGGAAGTATAAGGATGAGAAAAAAAACAGTTTAAATCGGAAAGCTGCGCACATTTGCGCAGCCCGAGCGGTGTGCAGGACTGCGCAAATGTGCACAGCTTTCCGATTTAAACTGTTTTTTTCTCATCCTTATACTTCCTGTTTCATGGACTGTAACGGATTTGCTTATTTAGTAATTTTAATACAGAATTTACTTTGAAATTATAATCAGACACTCCAACGCCCCCCCCCCAAAAAATCGGATATGCGCGATTCAGCCGTGAAAAAGGCGGCATCCGACAAAAGGCGCGCTGTGAATATATAAAGTTGTATATATCAGACAGCCTTTAAAGTTTGATGAAGTCAGTTTCAGGCTTTGGCAGCCCTGCATAGTCACTTGAAAATGCATCTTTGTCCACTTTGTAGGGGTCAATTCCCCCAATCAAGGCCAGTTTGGCTGCATACCATTGTCGTGAGATGTTGTCTAATGTATCTATATACTTCTGTTTGCTTGATTTTGCCGACATTGATCTTTATTTTAGAAAACTGACTATATAACTTCATAAATTCGTCCGAGATAACGTAGCCGGTAATGGCGATGGTCCGTTTTGTTTGCCCTACAAGATGGTGGCTGGAGGGTGTTCCCTGGAATGCCGTGGCATCAGTGAAAACTATCTATAGGCAGACACCTATGCAAGTGTCCACAGCGCGACACCTTGACGTGTCGGCAGATACACAGTCATCGACGCGTAATTCAGCCTTCACAGCTGCGATGTGCTTGCGGAGTCTGGAGACTGGAGATTTGAAAGCAGTCTTGAAGCAGAATAGACGGAGATACACTTCAATGCAAGACCTGATTTAGAACAACACCAGTATCAAAACAGCAGCTTAGAAATCATTCAGTTCCAAAACAAATACGGAGAACCTTTTGTTTAAAACGTAAGGATAACATGTGACTAAATATTTGCCATTTCTCTTTGTTGATGAAACTCGAGCAACTCACCAGCACGCTGGTTGATTGTGAACGTGAGTCACTTTATTATGAAAACACCATGAGGTGTTCGGCATGGAGCCGAGACTCATCGCCTCGATTCTCATTCAGCTGTCAGCTCCACTGCAGGTTTATTCACTCAGGTGTAAACAAGCAGCACCCAGCATCTACAGAAGGGCAACGACTCGAAACAGCATGACTTTTTTTTCCGAGTTTGTTCGCATTCGGCTCCGCCTGTGAGCAATTAGGGGTAAAATTAGCCCTGAGCTTTATGTTGGGCTGAATTTTCCTTCTGTACGCAACCACTGTTGCAGAGCTTTCTGAAATGTCATTTGACCTTTTGTTTGTGCTGAGAGAGCAAAACTCTTTACAGATTGCACTGCGATATAGCGTTTTAGACTTGAGGAAGGGAGCCTTTTGTGAAGAGAGAGGCATGACTTTTTACTTTTTACCCCCTCCCTCCCAGTTTAAAAGGCGGGATCAATCGCCTCTGGAGCAGGGCCAACCTCATGAGGATGTGCCGATATTTAGAATGCGCAAAATTGTCATGGACGCTTGCATCGTAAATCATGATAAAAGCTTCGGCACTTATTGCAAGATGAATATTTAATAGTGACACACGACTCTGCTGAAGAATAGCTCAAATACATTTTTCCTTTCTCTCCAGAGAAAGACAGGAAGGGAGGGAAGGAGGGAAAATCATCTTGCAGGCTTTTAGGACATTTGTTGGTATAAGCACTGGCCACATGGGTGAGTGTTGTTTTGAGGGCAGCTACTGTTTTCCCAGTGATTCACTCTGAAATTATTCACAGCAGACGTTTGTTAAAGGGAAGTGCTGCTTCCTGCCTATAAACGTTCACTCGATACCAGGCTTTTCTGTCAAAAAAGAAAGCGAATCACAAGATCTGCAAGCAAAAATGTGATGGACGTTGTGAAGACAAATGACCTGATATTCGAACTTTACCTCTTGGGGTTTTTTTTTTCCTTCTGACTTTCATACTTCAGTCAATTAATGACCTGACTTGTAATTTCTAACTTCAAAAACCAAAGGAAGCCCCTTCAACACTTGAATTCCTCCTCGAGAACTCAGGACGGTTTCCTTGACCCCGAGTTCAGCGAGTGACGTGAAAATTCACAGCGTCAGCAGTAAACAACGCAGCACCTCTTGCAGTTAACTGAGGTATGCTGTACTACTGTATATACAAGTATTTGATTTAGATCATCCAACATATAGATATATCCACTTGTTAAATCTATCGCTATCAGCAGCGTTTCCGTTTACATGCTTTATTTGAAATTGTGAGCAAAATGAGGAATTTTGAATTAAAAAAAAAGTCTCGTACGACAAAAACGTTTTTGTTCACATGAGGAGGTGGTATTTCGGACGATTTGATAAAGCAAAATTGAAATGTCAACACTGGGGGTTTTACTCTAAAAGCACCGTAGATACACTATTATTGGTGAAGCCATGGCCTAATGGTTAGAGAAGCAGCTTTGGGACCAAAAGGTCACTGGGTCGATTCCCTGGACCAGCAGGAATGGCTGAAGTGCCCGTAACTGCTCCCCAGGCTGCTCTGGGGATGTTGTATGTCGCTCTGGATAAGAGCGTCTGCTCAATGCCGGTAATGAAAATTTTTCGCATTTAAGTCACATGACGTGAAGAGCAAATGGAAACGCGATCTTTCTGAAAAAGCAGATTGTTTAATTTGCAGTTTTGTCAATTTTTAAAAATATCGCTTCTATTTTACGCAAAACTGCAATGGAAGCCCAGCTCCTGACTATATGGTTTTCAGGAGGTCCTCAAACATCACCATCATTGTGACTCTTTTAAAGTGCATATTCTGGACCAATTTCGTGGGGGTTTTTTATATGAAAGAATGTCCCTTTACACGCTCATCCAGAAGGGTAATTTTGCACAAGGCCATCTGTCTACAGCAGAAAAAAATAAAATAACAAAACGCGTCTGGAAAAATCCCAAGGGAGTCTGGAGCCAGATTCGTGACGTTACCTGCGGAAGCGCCAGCAGGCTGCGCGAGCTTTGCACGGTTTCAGTGCACAGCCTGTGTAGACCAAGCGCTCCCATTTCTCTCTCATTGTCCGGTCTTTTGGGAAACGATGAGTACTAATCCCATCAAGATTGGTGTTGCTACACCCTCCTACGATACATCTGTTAACCATTTTAATAATTACACGATAACGTTGAAGAAATTTGCAGAAAACCACCAGGTTGTTTTCTCATAAACAAACCAGCGCTGACGTAGGATTCAGAGGGAGGCGTCCCGCACGTGACGTCACGAAAATCAATGTTTGCCGGGAAATCCAAATGCCAAGTTTTTTCAGAGGCGGACCAATTCGCCTCAAATGGCTTGATTTCAACTGAATTTTTCTGGTATTGCGCAAGGTAAAAAAAATTGCACAAAATGCAAAATGTGACGGATATTTAACCAAAGTTTAATATAAAATAGGAGAATTACATTGATCTTGCTCCTAAATATACCCGTGATATGCACTTTAAGGCTTAACCTCAACTCATCCATCCTAGAAGCTGTTCACTGTCCATTTCTGACATTCTTTTGATCCCTGTCCATCTGCCCAGCTGTTATTTCCCTTTGCTTGCCATAGGAACCATGAACAACATCTGTTTTTGTAGTGTTGAGTTGGCCATTCCCACACAATGGCTTTACCACTCTAGATGTTGTCTTTCTTGGTACTCATTGTGCCAGTACGTCAGTGTACATCTTCACTGGAATCAACGAAGGCGTAGTCCCAGTTCCCTGCTGTTCTCAGTTAAGTTAGTTATCAGTTAGCTGACTGGATTGTTGGTAACAAAAGGCGAACATAAAGGCGTCCATCTTTTTCCCCAACGATGTAACTCAGAACACACGACGGTTAAAAATTACGTCATTCTCTTCCCCCTTCGCCATGGTTCATTATTTAGAATTTTGCGTGACGATTCCTCTTAGCGGCGGCACAGTGGTGGTGTGATTAGTGCTGTCGCCTCACAGCAAGAAGGTCCGGGTTCGAGCCCCATGGCCGGCGAGGGCCTTTCTGTGCGGAGTTTGCATGTTCTCCCCGTGTCCGCGTGGGTTTCCTCCGGGTGCTCCGGTTTCCCCCACAGTCCAAAGACATGCAGGTTAGGTTAACTGGTGACTCTAAATTGAGCGTAGGTGTGAATGTGAGTGTGAATGGTTGTCTGTGTCTATGTGTCAGCCCTGTGATGACCTGGCGACTTGTCCAGGGTGTACCCCGCCTTTCGCCCGTAGTCAGCTGGGATAGGCTCCAGCTTGCCTGCGACCCTGTAGAACAGGATAAAGCGGCTACAGGTAATGAGATGAGATTCCTCTTAGCCATGCCCACTGAATGAGTCCACGGTTTCTCGCTTGATGACTGGAGTGACTTCAGTAAGCAGTGTTAACTGTAAATGCGATTAGCTACTGCCTTGGAAGGTGATTGACTACTCCACCAAATACTGAAGAACCACAACTCCAGGAGTCCCATCAGTTTTACTTAAAACAAACTAACATGGTGTGATTTAAAAAAAAAAAGTATTTTCAACAGCTATCTACCAAACCCAATGGCTAATATATCGCAGAATTCTATTTCTCTTAGCAAGCGTATGTAATTGAACATGGCTAGCTGCGTAGAATTTCACATGTGAACATGTTGAGTGAAGTGCTACATTCCATTGAACGGGCAGGGCAAAGCGTAAAGACTTGCCACTCCAAATTTTAATTAACCAGGTGTACGGCTTCCTGGGAAATCCACCCACGTGTGAACAGTGCCATAAAACATAAACAAAGGACTTCTTGCATTTTGCAACATCACTAATTAAATTTTGAACACAGGGTCCTGAGTTCACACGGTTGTGTTATACGGGTTTCTCTCCAGTTCTCTGGTGACTGAAGATAAATGAATAAACGATCATTTTCATGATGGCACACGATTGACTCCATAGTCCTACCACACTATGAGCATCCATGAAAAGGGAATATAAATTATATCAGAGGGTTGGCTATTTATTGAAAAGAACCATTTATTAATGGTAAATACGAAACCGATAGATGAACAGAAGTCAAGATTTAGCTGGCTGAAGCAGTTCTGGATCGACTTGAGAAAGTGCAGCACGTTCAGATTCTCGTTTATAGCCACTCGTAAAATCTGGCCATTAATATTTTAGTGGGTTTTCTCCGAGTATCAGTGTTATTGCTGCAGTGTTGCCGCCCTGTCCGTATGGAATAAAAGGCCCGGATAGACCTTTATAGATTGGATTACCTTTCTGTATCTGTAAGCTAAAAAGAATACATCAAGGAGCACAGAGACATGTCTCTGAAGGAGAACATTTTCTACCGATTCTGTATTACAGGCCTCAAGAGAGCCAAGCAGCTCTCGAGTGATGAAGTCTCAGAATCATAGCCAGCCGTCACATTTAGGGAATAAATGTATACAGTAAAGCAGAGGATTGGAAGCTGCACGTCAGGGGGGGAAATGCTCACGCACCAAGATCAGAGCTCGACATCTATAACTGTATCTTTATAAAATACTCCCAGTACACAATGAGAGCTCAGTTTGGAAATGTCAGTTTGACTTATTCCACCACACAACAAAGTATTTTAGCCTTCAGCATTCCAAATGATTCATGACCTTCGGTGGGTGGTATAAACGCAAAGCCACGCCCTTTTGAAGATTTAAAAAAAAAAAAAAAAGAGTATAAGGTTTCATTTTTGGCATTCGCAACAGATGATTTGCCATTAAGTGCATCAAACTGGATTCTTTTGGACTTTCCTGGAAGCAAAACTGCATCATTAGTGGTCGTAATAAAAATACACAGATTATCCCTTTTCGACAAACAGGGAACGGGTTCAGTTCTGGATCGTGTACCAAATTTAAAGAAAGAAAAGAAAGCAGAAAGCACAACTTTATTCATCACACACTTGTGAAATTCCTCTCTGCATTTAACCCATCTGAAGTGAACACATGCACACACACATACCCAGAGCAGTGGGCAGCCATGCTAACAGCGCCCGGGGAGCAGTTGAGAGTTAGGTGCCTCGCTCAAGGGCACCTCAGCCCAAGGCCGTCCCATATTAACCTAACTGCATGTCTTTGGACTGTGGGGGAAACCGGAGCACCCGGAGGAAACCCACGCAGACACGGGGAGAACATGCAAACTCCGCACAGAAAGGCCCTCGCCGGCCGCTGGGCTCGAACCCAGAACCTTCTTGCTGTGAGCCGACAGCGCTAACCACTACACCACCGTGAACTGTTCAGAACTTGAAAAGTTGCTTCCCAGCTGGAACCAAAATATAGCTCTTTTTTTCCAGTGTGAACCGTGATATAATCAGTGGGCGTGTCATTAGTTTGGAGAGGAAGTGGAGCACAGCAATGGAAAAGGATACAGTGGTGCTTGAAAGTTTGTGAACCCTTTAGAATTTTCTCTATTTCTGCATAAATATGGCCTAAAACGTCATCAGATTTTCACACAAGTCCTAAAAGTAGATAAAGAGAACCCACTTAAACAAATATGAGAAAAATATTATACTTGGTCATTTATTTATTGAGGAAAAGGATCCAATATTACATATCTGTCAGTGGCAAAAGTATGTGAACCTTTGCTTTCAGTATCTGGTGTGACCCCCTTGTGCAGCAATAACTGCAACTAAACGTTTGCGGTAACTGTTGATCAGTCCTGCACACCGGCTTGGAGGAATTTTAGCCCATTCCTCCGTACAGAGCAGCTTCAACTCTGGGATGTTGGTGGGTTTCCTCACATGAACTGCTCGCTTCAGGTCCTTCCACAACATTTCCATTGGATTAAGGTCAGGACTTTGACTTGGCCGTTCCAAAACATTCACTTTATTCTTTTTAACCGTTCTTTGATGGAACGACTTGCAGGGGCGTAGCTGGGGGGGGGTGCATAGCTGCCCGTTATGCCCCCCCGTTTTGTCGGACCATACCTTTTTTTCAATAGCAGCATAAGAATGTTAGAAAAACGCCCACTGTAATTTTTCAAAAAAAAAATTTTTTTTAAACTAGATTGTCACCTCAGCCTTATTAGGCTGTAATAACCTTGTATGGACTTTCTGTGGTTTGGACGCGAAAACCCAGTTTGTCAGAGTGTGTGCGAGAGAGGCGGATGTACGGTAAGTGCTGATATGTTAAATAATACACAGTGTGATATGAGCATAAAGTGCGTGAAACGCACACAGCAGGCAAAGTCGTAATCGAGGAAACAGGCAGGAGGTCAAGCGAGGCGCGGACAGAATATCAGAGGCAAAACTATACAAGATCAAGGGACGAGAAACAGGAGTCGAAAAACCAGGTGGTCAATAAGGACAGGGAACAAGGCTCTGTAAGGCACACTAGACGCGGCATAATACTTGGCTTCATCCTTGCATGGGCGCAGTCCTTAAATAGCCCAAACATAGTTCGTTGATTAGACAGGTGTTTTCTGTTAACGGCGCGCGTGCCGGAGCTCGTTAGGCGCACGCGCAGCCTGAGGCGCGTCTTCAGGTGCGCAAGCCAAGGCGCGCCAGGCTGACAGTTCTGCACAAGCGCAACACGATCGCACTAGAACGCATGGTCAAGCTGCCAGTGTAGCTGCAGTCTTTTTAGCTGTGAATTACGAGTATTTCCTCTTGTGTTAATAATTCGCCATGTCAAAACAAGCGAAACTTTCTTCCTGCTTTCGACGTGAAGAGAGGTAAGAAATCTAGTATATATTTTTTTTCTATCAAAGTTGCATTTTGTGGCTTCGAGCTAAATTTTAGTGTGCCGTTTCTAGAACACATCATCAAGAAAACGTGGAAGAAACCAATAATGGAAGAGCCGGTTTCTAAGCTGCCTAAAACGAGCAATGGTAATTTTTTTTTTTTTTGTTACATAATGTACTCAGGTTGCCAGTCAGTGTGTGGACCTCCCCCCCCGAAAAATCCTAGCTTACACCCCGACTTGTGTGCTTAGGGTCGTTGTCTTGCTGCATGACACGCCTTCTCTTGAGATTCAGTTCATGGACAGATGTCCTGACATTTTCCTTTAGAATTCGCTGGTATAATTCAGAATTCATTGTTCCATCAATGATGGCAAGCCGTCCTGGCCCAGATGCAGCAAAACAGGCCCAAACCATGATACTACCACCACCATGTTTCACAGATGGGATAAGGTTCTTATGCTGGAATGCAGTGTTTTCCTTTCTCCAAACATAACGCTTCTCATTTAAACCAAAAATTTCTAATTTGGTCTCATCCCTCCACAAAACATTTTTCCAATAGCCTTCTGGCTTGTCCACGTGATCTTTAGCAAACTGCAGACGAGCAGCAATGTTCTTTTTGGAGAGCAGTGGCTTTCTCCTTGCAACCCTGCCATGCACACCATTGTTGTTCAGTGTTCTCCTGATGGTGGACTCATGAACATGAACATTAGCCAATGTGAGAGAGGCCTTCAGTTGCTTAGAAGTTACCCTGGGGTCCTTTGTGACCTCGCCGACTATTTCATGCCCTGCTCTTGGAGTGATCTTTGTTGGTCGACCACTCCTGAGGAGGGTAACAATGGTCTTGAATTTCCTCCATTTGTACACAATCTGTCTGACTGTGGATTGGTGGAGTCCAAACTCTTTAGAGATGGTTTTGTAACCTTTTCCAGCCTGATGAGCATCAACAACGCTTTTTCTGAGGTCCTCAGAAATCTCCTTTGTTCGTGCCATGATACACTTCCACAAACATGTGTTGTGAAGATCAGACTTTGATAGATCCCTGTTCTTTAAATAAAACAGGGTGCCCACTCACACCCGATTGTCATCCCACTGATTGAAAACACCTGACTCTAATTTCACCTTCAAATTAACTGCTAATCCTAGAGGTTCACATACTTTTGCCACTCACAGATATGTAATATTGGATCATTTTCCTCAATAAATAAATGACCAAGTATAATATTTTTGTCTCATTTGTTTAACTGGGTTCTCTTTATCTACTTTTAGGACTTGTGTGAAAATCTGATGATGTTTTAGGTCATATTTATGCAGAAATATAGAACATTCTAAAGGGTTCACAAACTTTCAAGCGCCACTGTTACCGTACATCTTCAGAAAACAATGGAGCAAAAACAAATATCTGCAAAAACAGAACAAAAGCTTGGAGGTGATCAATGTGCGCCACCATTTTGTTCAGAGGTGGACAGTAACGAAGTACATTTACTTGAGTATTGTACTTAAGTACACTTTTTGAGTATCTGTACTTTACTTGAGTATTATTTTTTATTTTGAAACTTATGACTTGAACGTCACTACATTTGAAAGGCAAATATTGTACTTTTCACTCCACTACATTTCTATCAAGGTCCTCGTTACTCGTTACCATGAAGCAGCTTTGAAAGTGGATGATTTTTCTTTTCTTTTCTAAAACGTGATTGGTTTTTCCGCAGGTGACACTGAGACAGCCGATCAGTAATCACTAGGGTCGCGTCACGTCCATAGACTGGATAAACTCAAGTTCAGTGATTTCTCAGCAGCGTTATTGAACACGATCAGTTGACGGCCGAATGGAAGGAGGCGGTTCTTCTGGGGAACGCACGCACTCATGGCTTTACCGAGAACCCATGTTTCAGTTTTCTGAAAGAGTTAAAGATTTGTTTCGTTTTAAATGTTTGCTTTGTTTGCCTAATACGAACCACATCACGGCCTACAAAAACTCGCCGTCCAACCTGCAGAAGCATATTGAGGGATGTAAACGTTTTATTCCAAGAGAAAGCTTGCAATGAAGTAGTCTGTGCTTTTAGAGCTAGCGATAACGTCGCAATAGCGACACAGTCTGGTTAGTCAAATGACTTTCTATGGATTTGCCCACCAAGTTGCCGTCGCCTTGTCCACGGCTAACGTTAACACGCAGCTAGTTAACTTGGACGCTGTTAGTTAGCATGTAAAAGCGGCGTTACGCTAACATGAATAACGTTAACTTATCTGAAATCCTTTCAGAAATATGTTTCAGCATAATCTTGTTAAATAAACGGAATGTAGAAATCTTTCTTTTCTAGTAGCGTTAGTGACCCGATATGGGTTTGAAAAGCGTTTGCTAGCATGTCAGGTGGAGTTTCACTGACTAGCTCGCTTAACGTTAAACCACCATGATGGCACAGCATGCGTTCATTTTGTGAATTCACATTTCTGTCCTTGGTAACGGCGTTAGGTTTTGTAAGCGTTGTGGCAATAATACAACGATGCCTTGACACAAAATGTACTTTTAGTACTTAAGTAAAAATTTGACTGAATGACTTTCACTTGTATCGGAGTAACATTTGACCAGCGGGATCTGTACTTTGACTGAAGTAATGAAGTTGGGGACTTTGTCCACTTCTGATTTTGTAACTACTGTTTACTCCTGCTGTGAATTCTGTTATGCCCTCCATTGATTACATTGTGTAACGCATCCTTGATTATAAAGGTTCTGCTCAAAAATGGTGAAAACGTGGGCCGGTTCACAACCTGGCACCAAGGTTCAAAGAATCCTGAATGGAGCTGGTTCAAGAACCCGTTCCCTGTTGGCCAAAAAGGGGTAAGAGTGGTGTGAAGAAATGAGGCTGAGGCTGAATTCTTTCTAGCCCAGACTGTAGAGTCATGCAGTCTATCAGTGACAGCTGGATCAGATCAAACACTCCTTCATTTGGGATGATATTTTTCAGCCACGTTCGTAGACACATCCATAACGCATCATCAGATTTTTTAAATTATTATTATTATTTTGCTTATAGGGGAAACTAAAAGTTGATAGACTAATCAGATGTTTTTCAGTCAATCTACTGATCACACAGAAGGACAGATGACTCAACCATAAATTTAGTTGGGGGTTTTTTTTTTGGTTTGTTTTTTAGTTTGAACGACATCTTTTCTGTTTAATGTGTCTGGTATTTGGAGGAAAAACAAACCAAGGAGAGCGTAAAAATTTTTCCATCACAAATGCAGCTGCCTGTTTGCCTTCAAGTGCGTACAAGTGTAGTACTTTTTCCCCACGTCCTCCTTATTATGGAATCATGATACAATGCACGTCATTGTCAGGCTATTGATTTGACATTAGATTTAAGCCTCCTATCCAATATCACGCCCAGCTGTCTTTGGTAATGACAACGTGTTTGGACAAAGTTGACATTTCTGGTCCAACTCCCCAGAGAGACAGCACACAGAAAACTGTTGATGCAGTTCTGTCTAATTGCCGAGCCCAGACGGAGGCTGCGGAGTGTTTTGACTGTAGTAGATTAGTGGGACGAGACCTAATTACAGTAATGCGTTTTCACAGGGGCAGCTGGGCCACTGCCACCGGACTGCGGCGAGATGATCATTCCCTCAACATAACACTGAGATGAAAGTGACATTATACGTTTTTGGTTTCGGTTAAAAGTGGCATCAAAATCAAGCTGCGAATTTTCTGCTGAAAGCGTCTTCAAATAAAATCACAGATATAGCATGTCCCCGTCAGGAAGTAGTGTGTGTCGGCCAACTGCGAAACCACAGGACGTCCTAACATTAATGAGGAAGTACTTTTTTTTCCCCCCCGCATTTAGATGAGTTTGCTGAAACCTGGCCCCCTTCTTCTCACGTCTCCGGAGCTATTTTTGGTTCACGCCACGCACCATGTCCAGTAAAAGTGTGTTCACGAGGATGTTCATTGTTACCTGTGTACCATTTTAACTTCCTCGTTGTCTGGATTTGAGATTAGCGCCATGCAGTTCCTCTACTACGCATTCATGTGACCTGACCCTGTCTGTTGCACTGCTGCCATCTGCAGCTCCCTGTCTGCACTCGACACGTCTCAACTGTTTGGCGTCTGCTCACACACAGCAATGAACAAAAGACCAGGCATTGTTTGTTTCTGTGCGGCGTACAGCAGTGTGTGTGTCAGACTTGTTCCAACACCTTCATCCGGACGCATGAGAGTCCTTCCATATCCCTTCCATATCAACCGTAGCAGGTGCCAAGATCAAATCCGCCTGAGTCATCCAGCACACTACATTGGAATGACGTTAGTCATCCAGGGCTGCAGTTACTCCTGGTTTTCACATCTCGATTCTCTAAATCGAGGTCCACTCATAACTTGGTAGAACTTGCTCTTTATTTCAGTGCTCTGGGGTCAGTCATCTGATGAGCAGAAGTTGAGGAACATGGATGAAACCAGTAGATGTTGGAAAGGAACTAAGGAAGTCATCGTGGTTCATTCCCAACTCTTTCCCTCGCTTTAGTAGACAGTCTCACTCTGATACTGGAGATTGATTTGTACCTCTGCTGTAATCATACCCCTCATCCCAGGACTCTTATTTGCAAGAATGGGCTCATACTGAATGTTAATTCTATTTTTAAAACCACTATACAAAAAAAAATCAGTTGATTAGCGTTCAGATTTCTCCAGATGTTAATGGAGTGTCTTTGTTTGTTCAGGATATATTTCCGGGGCTGGCACGGTGGTGTAGTGGTTAGCGCTGTCGCCTCACAGCAAGAAGGTCCGGGTTCGAGCCCCGTGGCCGGCGAGGGCCTTTCTGTGCGGAGTTTGCATGTTCTCCCCGTGTCCACGTGGGTTTCCTCCGGGTGCTCCGGTTTCCCCCACAGTCCAAAGACATGCAGGTTAGGTTAACTGGTGACTCTAAATTGAGCGTAGGTGTGAATGTGAGTGTGAATGGTTGTCTGTGTCTATGCGTCAGCCCTGTGATGACCTGGCGACTTGTCCAGGGTGTACCCCGCCTTTCGCCCGTAGTCAGCTGGGATAGGCTCCAGCTTGCCTGCGACCCTGTAGAACAGGATAAAGCGGCTAGAGATAATGAGACGAGATAGATACATTTCTGCTTTGCTTGTTTGTCATCATAATTATTGAAAGGCCCAGACGTGCATCAGTAATTACTGAGTAGCAAGAAGATGGTAGATTAAATATCACTATTACTGCATGATGGATCTCAGCGCGCTTTTTGAAAATAGCAAGAAGGAGACGGTAAAGGAGGACGATATGGCAGCTGAGGGAAAGGCACCCATTTTCATTTTGAAGTAAACGAATGAACAGAGTGGTGCGCACAAAAGGACCACGCTTAGGGTCGAGGATTTAGATTTATAAGTGACGTTCTGGCGCCGTGCTTTCCCCTGTGAGCAATACCTTTTACTCATAAAATATGACTCTCATGTGGGCCGTGACGAGCTCGGAGGTTGGCAGTGACCTGCTGAAAGTACGTCCTTAGATCCTAGAAAAGAGCGTTCCTCTGTACACACAGGAAAGGATTTAATCACGACTGTTTGAGCTCTTTATACCCTCCCATCGTGGCGTTCTCACTTGGTCCCCAAGCACTTCTGAGGTGACTTTGTTTGTTTTTTTGTGCTGACACCAGCGCTGAAGAGGAGCGTAAGTAATCTTACCGCCATATGGTGTTTGGTCTGTTTTGTAGTGGCCACCCTGGGAGACGGAGGCCTGGAATTACAGGTCACACACACACACAAACTGGCAGGAAGTCATCGCCTGTGCCTCTGAGTGTACAGCCAGGGTGTGTAAACAGACAGGCATTTGGCTCTGCTCCAGACCCCCTTGGCGAAAGTATCTTGATCAGTCAGGAAAGCCATTAAGAAAACAGTGTGTGTTCAGCTCAGAGAAAGCGTGATAGAGTACAGATGAAATTTAATCGAGTTTTCCCATCGAGACCAGCTCTATCTGTGCATTACTCACGATGACGGTAAACCCCTCACCCTCTGACGCGATTTCCTCAGTACAGTCAGCTGACCGCCAGCTGACCAATCAGCAGCCGGTTACGCACACTGCATTCCATGTGGCTGAGAGGGAAAGTTGGTTCCTGTTCCAGCTGTTCCAGCTGAGCTTGAGAATGCAGCGCGGCACTTTTTCCAGCTTCGTTTTTCTCCCGCGTGGTTTTGGACTCTCGGCCCATCTTGGCAGGGAAACGCGGCTGCAGTCGGGGTGAAGGGAGATGATCGAACCGTTGCTCATGTGTTGACTCAGTGATCGGAAATCACAAAGAGGATACATGATGAGAAGTCCAGTTTCGCTGTGTTCGTAACACGGATGTGGGTTTGGAACCAATCTTCGCTTACAGAAAGCATCTTAAAAGTTGTTCTGACTGCATATCCACTAATGATGGCATCCAGATGTGTGACTCTACAGAAATTCCACCAGCAAATTGGGGTCGGGGGGAACAAACAAACCCACCACCAGCGGATTTACAGTATTAAATATCAATACACCAGGTTTTAGTGATTGTGAAGCGAGAGGTCATGAAAAGTTTTTTAAACAGCTGCTTTATTTTGTTCAAAAGAGAAATCAAATGTCAAAACAACCATCGTTTATCAATGGAATGAAATTACAAACATGTTTCTACGTTGGCACTTTATCAACCATTTAAAAAAAATAATAATACACCGGGGTGATAAAACGATTTAAAAAAAAAACAAAAAACACACACACACACAGCAGAGGAGCTCCTTTTCTGAGTTGCGTAAAGATCACCAAACAGCAGTGTATCCCGATAGCTGCCACCTGACACATGGCCATTTTCTCCGTATAGAAAACCTCCCAGTCTCTTCAGAAGAGGGTCGAAATCCTCGTTACGTTCCAAAAAGTACCGTTTTGTGGACGCTGTCAGACTTGTAACATGTTTTTGATTTGCTTGGAGGTAGTCTCCTCGTTCAAATGTTTTGTCGTGTACCTTTAGTCAAAGACAATCATTATTATTATTATTATTACAACCCCGATTCCAAAAAAGTTGGGACAAAGTACAAATTGTAAATAAAAACGGAATGCAATAATTTACAAATCTCAAAAACTGATATTGTATTCACAATAGAACATAAACAACATATCAAATGTCGAAAGTGAGACATTTTGAAATTTCATGCCAAATATTGGCTCATTTGAAATTTCATGACAGCAACACATCTCAAAAAAGTCGGGACAGGGGCAATAAGAGGCTGGAAAAGTTAAAGGTACAAAAAAGGAACAGCTGGAGGACCAAATTGCAACTCATTAGGTCAATTGGCAATAGGTCATTAACATGACTGGGTATAAAAAGAGCATCTTGGAGTGGCAGTGGCTCTCAGAAGTAAAGATGGGAAGAGGATCACCAATCCCCCTAATTCTGCGTCGACAAATAGTGGAGCAATATCAGAAAGGAGTTCGACAGTGTAAAACTGCAAAGAGTTTGAACATATCATCATCTACAGTGCATAATATCATCAAAAGATTCAGAGAATCTGGAAGAATCTCTGTGCGTAAGGGTCAAGGCCGGAAAACCATACTGGGTGCCCGTGATCTTCGGGCCCTTAGACGGCACTGCATCACATACAGGCATGCTTCTGTATTGGAAATCACAAAATGGGCTCAAGAATATTTCCAGAGAACATTATCTGTGAACACAATTCACCGTGCCATCCGCCGTTGCCAGCCAAAACTCTATAGTTCAAAGAAGAAGCCGTATCTAAACATGATCCAGAAGCGCAGACGTCTTCTCTGGGCCAAGGCTCATTTAAAATGGACTGTGGCAAAGTGGAAAACTGTTCTGTGGTCAGACGAATCAAAATTTGAAGTTCTTTATGGAAATCAGGGACGCCGTGTCGTTCGGACTAAAGAGGAGAAGGACGACCCAAGTTGTTATCAGCGCTCAGTTCAGAAGCCTGCATCTCTGATGGTATGGGGTTGCATTAGTGCGTGTGGCATGGGCAGCTTACACATCTGGAAAGACACCATCAATGCTGAAAGGTATATCCAGGTTCTAGAGCAACATATGCTCCCATCCAGACGACGTCTCTTTCAGGGAAGACCTTGCATTTTCCAACATGACAATGCCAAACCACATACTGCATCAATTACAGCATCATGGCTGCGTAGAAGAAGGGTCCGGGTACTGAACTGGCCAGCCTGCAGTCCAGATCTTTCACCCATAGAAAACATTTGCTGCATCATAAAACGGAAGCTACGACAAAAAAGACCTAAGACAGTTGAGCAACTAGAATCCTACATTAGACAAGAATGGGTTAACATTCCTATCCCTAAACTTGAGCAACTTGTCTCCTCAGTCCCCAGACGTTTACAGACTGTTGTAAAGAGAAAAGGGGATGTATCACAGTGGTAAACATGGCCTTGTCCCAACTTTTTTGACATGTGTTGTTGTCATGAAATTTAAAATCACCTAATTTTTCTCTTTAAATGATACATTTTCTCAGTTTAAACATTTGATATGTCATCTATGTTCCATTTTGAATAAAATATGGAATTTTGAAACTTCCACATCATTGCATTCCGTTTTTATTTACAATTTGTACTTTGTCCCAACTTTTTTGGAATTGGGGTTGTATTATTATTTTTGAAGAGACTAAAACAGTGTAGTGTTGTGAGGACACGGACCTGAGCGCGTTAAGGAGACCTTCTACTCTGTTCGGAGGCTGATCCCGCAGGACTTTAATGCATCCTTTCATCTGTGAACAAGAGCAGGATTCACACACAGGCAGGCGGTAATTAGACGTTAAATGTTATGCGTTTTTACGTGAATACACCTGTGTCGAGAGCGTTTCTGCACATACGTCAATTTTTGAGGACTTGACGAAAGCTCCAGCAGGGTGAACGTAGTCGTAGAGGATGATGACTCCCACCATGACGCGCAGGCAGAATAACACTGTGTCTTCGCTCGCAAAACGGGTGCGGTACTCCCTGAGAGAGAGCGCGTGCACACAGGAAGAAGAAATGACTCTAGTTCTCTTAGTCAAAGAGCTAAAGGGCAAATAAAAGAAGACTGATATATGAATGAACTTACGGTGTGTCTAGCATGACTTTACACACGCTCGCCATCGTACTTAGGCAGTCTGTTGTGTTTTCTATGGGTAAATCTGAATTCTGTCAAAATGGGGGGGAAAGCGACATGCATTCAGAAATTTCGACTCGGGGTCTCCTTAGAGAGAATGTGTTCATGGACAAATTGTGAAGACTGACCTCGGATACGAACTTCGTCGTGGCATCACTTAATGTTTTCAGCATTGGTGTCGCGTTGGCATAGAACAGAGACATGCGGTTGGCCAGTTCGTTGTTTACTTCATTCTCTTCCTCTGTCTAGGGACGAAACATCAAGTAGTTAGTCCATCTGTGGTATCATCGCTGTTCTTTCACTTACACCAACATGGTTCTGTACAAAGGGCTATCAAAGGACTGAGTCATAATCTTTTGGTAAGAGATACATATGTATACACTACCGTTCAAAAGTTTGGGGTCACCCAGACAATTTAGTGTTTTCCATGAAAAGTCACACTTTTATTTACCACCATAAGTTGTAAAATGAATAGAAAATATAGTCAAGCCATTTTTCTGGCCATTTTGAGCATTTAATCGACCCCACAAATGTGATGCTCCAGAAACTCAATCTGCTCAAAGGAAGGTCAGTTTTATAGCTTCTCTAAAGAGCTCAACTGTTTTCAGCTGTGCTAACATGATTGTACAAGGGTTTTCTAATCATCCATTAGCCTTCTGAGGCAATGAGCAAACACATTGTACCATTAGAACTAGGGCTGCGTACCTAAACGTAACATCAGGTACCGGTACAGAGGTTTAGGTCCAGGTCCGGACCTGTACCTGTACCTGAACAATTTGACAAATTAACATGTGTTCTTCTGAACTTCTTCAATAATGACAGAAACGTTAATAAACTGTTGACAACCTGTCAGTATCTTTATTCAAAGAAAACCGAACATAACTAGGTTTCCTGCCTCACTTCTCAGTCTCACACTTGGTTAACTTGGGACAAAAAGTCATAAGTTGTCTCACAGCGAGAAGTGACTACACTAGAGTATTACAGACTACGCGCAGTCCGCGGCCTTTAACTTTCGCGGCAAAATTACACAAAGCAACAAAGGCCGCCAATGCCAGCAAAGGAGAAATGGCTGACCTGCTTTTGAGTCTTTTTGACCAATCAGAACGCTGGATCAGCCAAGCTCTCGCAATGTCTCGTGAGACTGTGGCGAGAGGATCTCAAATCAAAGATGGCTCTGATTTCAAGTTTCAGCGCGGCATTTTACGTCTTTTCCAGTGCCAAATTTTCGTCTTTGTGGTAGGATTTACACATCTTCAGTCACAAAATAAGCAGATATTTGGTGTAAATTTATATCGGTACAGTACCGGTACTTCATGATCCGGTATTTTGGACCTGTACCGAATCGATTTTCACAGTACAGTACCGGTACACAGTACCGGTACGCAGCCCTAATTAGAACACTGGAGTGAGAGTTGCTGGAAATGGGCCTCTATACACCTATGGAGATATTGCACCAAAAACCAGACATTTGCAGCTAGAATAGTCATTTAGCACATTAGCAATGTATAGAGTGGATTTCTGATTAGTTTAAAGTGATCTTCATTGAAAAGAACAGTGCTTTTCTTTCAAAAATAAGGACATTTCAGAGTGACCCCAAACTTTTGAACGGTAGTGTACATACAGGGGGCTGCAAAAGTAGGTATACAGTAATGAAGCGCAAAACGTTATTTTATTGATTATACAAACATATCAGTAATTGACATATTAATCCCTCAATTCACACACACTCCCATGGACACCCGTGCACACTCTGGCACAAAGGTCTTTATCAGCATCGATTTCCTGGCAAGCCTCTTGTATGAACTGAATCATGGCATCAGCAGAACGTAGCTTGCGTGCGAAAAAGCAGTCCATAGGGGTGAGATCCTGCGAACATGGTGGCCGGTTAACGGCTCCTCAACGTCCAATCCACCTGCTGGGAAATTCTTTGTCAAGTAGCGCACGTACATTGAGTGCGAAGGCGCCCCATCCTGTTGAAAGTAGAAGTCGTCTTGCTGCTGCTGTTCGCGTCTAATCCTTACTGTATACCTACTTTTGCAGTAGTGTATATAATGTATGTATTTTTTTTCCAAAGTCCTTCCCAGACCATTCATGGCACGTTTGGTGGCACCGATCTCCGTAGCCCTCGGCCTCTCGCCTATATTACATAGCTAAGGTTACAGTGGGGGGCTAGTCCTCTGGTAGCCGCAAGAGTTTGACTCCCTACTCGCACCTGTATTGCGGCGTGCCTTGCCAGACGGCACCATTTTTATAATGGTCTTGGGTATGACCCGACCGTGAATAGAACTCGCGATCTTCCGATCGAGAAGCTGATACACTAACCACTAGGCCACTATTTATATATAATGTGATCAGTTCTGGCCTCTTGATCAGTGATGCATCATCATTGACTCATCATGATGTGCTATAGTATATAACCAAAGGTATGTGGACACCTGACTGCCGTAACCAGAAGTGCCTGGTGAACATCCTAATCCTTATATGAAGTCTTTGCTGCGAGCCTCCACTCTCCTGGAAAGGCTTTGCATTAGACTTTCTCATGTTGCTCATTCAGTCCCAAGAGCATTAGTGAGGTCAGATGAGGAGGTCAGATGAGGAGGTCTGGGGCGCAGTCCATTTTCCAGTTCATCCCAAAGGCGTTCAGTGGGGTTGAGATCACGGTTATGTGCAGGTCACTCAAGTTCTTCTGCACTGACCTCAGCAACCCATGTCTTTGTGGACATGGGTGTTGGTCTACTGGAACGTGGTGCCATGTTCTTTGGGGAAAGCCCACATATCGGTGTAATGGTCAAGTGTCTACATAAGAGTTTATGTAAAGTGGGATATACAGTGAGGGCTTTGTGATTCACAAGCAGCGCTACATTGCGGTTTGTAGTTTAATACAGTGGAAAGCTGTGTATGGGTCAGACGTTTTTTGAATTTACCTTGTATGATTTTTGACTGGAAAAAAAAAAAAATCAGTCATCGTAACTGAATTCTTAGTGCGAGCGTCTGACCATGCCAGTCTAAACACCAGTTACAGTCTTAGACAGAATTCACAAAACTGCTAGAAACACAGCAGCAGCAAAGGTGGAAATGAAGAGGGTGTGACTTGTTTCATCGTGGCAGCAGTGAGAATGTCTCCTTGATGTTTCATCATACTTCTGTCATGTCAGGAATGCAGCACGGAAAGAAAGAGAGGATGAATTACAGCTTCCAAAAACAGGTCCAAACTCCTCCTCATCACCTTTTTGAAACGAGTTTTCTCTTGGCATTACAGTGCTAATTCTTTTCTGTCGGGGTCTGGATTGCACTGAATGGTGATGTAATAAATAATCGCAGATCTATTGTTGGAGGATCTTCATCATATAATTTGACACGGAAAGAACAGTATCATCACACAAGGTGTTCTAGTATCACTGGGTTTCAGTCACATGACTTTTCTTAGCGGTTTTACTGGAAGTGAAATAGCTGGTGGTCTAAACAGCTGCCGTAGCGCAAACAGCTAGCGATAAGTTATCCGAGTACGCTCGTAATCCAGACGCCACCGCTGGCTTTAGATCTATTCAGAAGATTGCTATGTGCAACGGAATCGACCCCTACAGTCTGGGAAAGAAGGATTCGTCATACGATCTCGAAAACGACCCTTCAGTTGAGTTCCCCGACATCTCGAACTGTCTGGTGTTGCAGACGTCCTTCTACACCGCAAAACGGAAGAAAGCGTGGAAGAGTCTGGAGGCTTACGACTGTTTTGTATGTGGCTGGGTAAAGGACCTCGCTATCAAGTCGCTGCCCAGTGAATCCTGGATTGTGCAAGTTTTTTTTTTTTGTTAAAGCTTTTTTTCGCGTCTTTACAACGAAGCGCTGCAAGTTGAAGTGTAAACAAACAGCAGTTGGCTTGATTCTCACTTGTGTTGGCTCTTATCTCTCAGGTAAATCATTCACAAAGATCATCAGAAACCCCTTTAAAGACCTGGATCTTAGTTAAACAGGACGGAGAAGTGATCACGGCGCATTGTAACTGTATGGCTGGGGAAGAATTTTGTCGCGACCTTCATGCATATGGACACATGCCCCTTTTCCACCAAAGCAGTTCCAGGGCTGGGTCGGGGCCAGTGCTTAGTTTGGAACCGGGTTTTCTGTTTCCACTGACAAAGAACTGGCTCTGGGGCCAGAAAAACCAGTTCCAGGCTAGCACCAACTCTCTGCTGGGCCAGAGGAAAGAACCGCTTACGTCAGCGGGGGGGCGGAGTTGTTAAGACCAACAACAATAACAAGACTGCAAAAGATCGTCATTTTTAAGCGACGAGAAGCCGCAGCTGTACAAACACGAAGTCAGCCATTATTATTATTGTTATTGTTGTTGTTGCCGCTGCTGCTTCTTCCGTGTTTTTGCTTCGATATTCGCGCCAAGGTTTATGCAAACGTAGCGACGTAACTGACGTATACAGCGACGTAATGACGTGGCTCCCCTTAGCACCGCGAGCTATGGAAACGCAAACTGGTTCTCAGCTGGCTCGCAAGTTGAACGAGTTGTGAACCAGCACCAGCACCGGCCCCGAACCAGCCCTGGAACTGATTTGGTGGAAAAGGGATATTAGTGAGGAGTAAATAAAGAAACAGCTGGGGATTTTAGCGCTTCGTGACTTAAATAATAAAGTACTGTAAAATAACGACACACAGCAAGAAAAGTACTTGGAAAACACTAAGGACAGCTGAGAGGGAGATACAAACCTTTCACCAAGTGATCACTGCAAACTCGAGCATGCTTCGACTCGGCTCCCTTCGATTTCGGTCAGAGGTTCAAAAGCCAACTTTCTCCACGTCTTTTTGTGAAATCCTGTGCTCGTTCACCCTTTTTTATTCGGTCACGGGGAACCCTGAAGAAACTTTTATTAGTTTCACGGTTTCAGCGATTCGAACAACGCAAGCGTAAGGCATTTTTCATGCGAGCAACGCACCTTCTCCGTACAAACGCTTTGTCAACTGAGCTTTGGTAGACCACCAGCTAAAGTTCTGAATAACTAATGAGGCGGATGTGACGTCACATGAAACCCAGCTAAAATTTTCTTGGGATCATTTCATACAATGGAACAAGTAATAATCATTCAGTGCAGAGCTGAAGAGAGAAAACTACATGAATACGGTGTTGGTACTGTAGTTTGCTTGGGCAGGATAAATTATTAATTGTTAGAAAATAAAAGTTGCTCAAAATATACCTCGTGTACCTAATCGTGCAAGTGGGCCCAAGAGTACAAGTCGGCTCTCTTCTCTTGCTGAAGAAGCATATTCTCCTGACCAGAAGCTGGTCATTCATTTCCCTCGACTACATTTGACATGCGGGCACAGAATATCCTGCCAGCCCAGCGTATGCTGCACAACACCGCCGCTTGTGATTCATGAAGTGAGGGGCAGTGATGATTATTCCTGACTCCGAAAGCTTTTAATTGGCGAGGCAAGGTCATGCAACCTCCATCTCCTCTCCAATTTGGGATGGTTATGAGGCTGAATCCATTAGCATACACTCATGTAGAATCCACCTCCTCGCTGCACACGATCAAGTCCGCATCGGCGAAAAGTGAACGGGGGGAAAAAGGGAATGGCTGTTTGAATGAAATGAGCATTTCCCTGACTCAGGACCTCGCTCGCTTAATGATCTGAGGGGAGCAGATCAGAGCGCTGCTCGTTAACCCCGGACCCTAGTGAATTGGCGCATTACTAAAACATGTGTTCGCTGACGATGAGCCGTATTTCCATGAGAGCACATACAGAAAACACGTGCACTTACTGCCAAGTTGTTGATTCGCATGCGGCTCAGGGTCCGGCGGTAGTAGCTGAAGTCGTTCTGAATGGCCGGATTAGTCATCTGGGAAGAGAAGATACAGGATCCGTCGTCAGACGTGGACAGTAACGAAGTACATTTACTTGAGTACTGTACTTAAGTACACTTTTTGAGTATCTGTACTTTACTTGAGTATTATTTTTTTTGGAAACTTATGACGTCACTCCATTTGAAAGGCAAATATCGTACTTTTCACTCCACTGCATTTCTATCAAGGTCCTCGTTACTATGAAGCGGCTTTGAAAGTGGATTCTTTTCTTTTCTAAAACGTGATTGTTGTTTTTTCCGCAGGTGACACTGAGACAGCCGATCAGTAATCACTAGGGTCGCGTCACGTCCATAGACTGGATAAACTCAAGTTCAGTGATTTCTCAGCAGCGTTATTGAACACGATCAGTTGACGGCCGAATGGAAGGAGGCGGTTCTTCTGGGGAACGCACGCACTCATGGCTTTACCGAGAACCCATGTTTCAGTTTTCTGAAAGGATTAAACATTCGTTTCGTTTTAAATGTTTGCCGAAAACGAACCACATCACGGCCTACAAAAACTCGCCGTCCGACCTGCGGAAGCATATTGAGGGATGTAAACGTTTTATTCCAAGAGAAAGCTTGCAATGAAGCAGTCTGTGCTTTTAGAGCTAGCGATAACGTTGCAATAGCGACGCAGTCTGGTTAGTCAAATGACTTTCTATGGATTTGCCCGCCAAGTTGCCGTCGCCTTGTCCACGGCTAACGTTAACACACAGCTAGTTAACTTGGACGCTGTTAGTTAGCATGTAAAAGCGGCGTTACGCTAACATGAATAACGTTAACTTATCTGAAGTCCTTTTAGAAATATGTTTCAGCATAATCTTGTTAAATAAACGGAATGTAGAAATCTTTCTTTTCTAGTAGCGTTAGCGACCCGATATGGGTTTGAAAAGCGTTTGCTAGCATGTCAGGTGGAGTTTCACTGACTAGCTCGCTTAACGTTAAACCACCATGATGGCACAGCATGCGTTCATTTTGTGAATTCACATTTCTGTCTTTGGTAACGGCATTAGGTTTTGTAAGCGTTGTGGCAATAATACAACGATGCGTTGACACAAAATGTACTTTTAGTACTTAAGTAAAAATTTGACTGGACGACTTTCACTTGTATCAGAGTAACATCTGGCCAGTGGGATCTGTACTTTGACTGAAGTAATGAACCTCTGTCCATTGTTTAGACTTTCACTTTACGTACCTTTATAGGTAAACCGTATCAGCTGAACTTATCAGTCGTAGTGGATTATTTATGACGCCCTGTTTGTTTGAAGTTGATAATTTTCCTCAGGTATTGATCTGTATACTTTTTATTCGTTTATAGCTACATTTAATGTAGTGACATGTCTTTGAAATGAGTTCCCATGACCACTTATGTGCTAGCTATGAGCAGTCGTTCCTTCACCATCCTGTCTTTTTTCTCTCTCTCTCTCTCTCTCTCAAAGTTAATAATACAAGCTCGTCCTGTTAGCAAGAAACCATCCTAAAGACTTTTCTCATGAAAGAAACCTTCTTTCCAGCTTTAACCCCTTACCGTGCGGACACTAGTCTCCATACATGTTGCATCAACATCACTATATCAGTGATTTTATTTTTATTTCTGACATAACGCATTCTCCAGTTTGTTTATTATTAGTCTTGGGTTACGTGTAGCTTCTGCCATAGAAGTCCCCGTGAATGAACGGTTATTATTAGCGATGATATGAACGGGGTCGAGCTTCTAAACTCATGATGTCACACTTAGCTACTTTCTGCCTCAGTGTGACAGCTGCACAGCCTTTTGTTCCTGAGCAATGTCTTTCTTCCTCATCCTCATCTCTACATCAGCTGTCTCACTCTGCCTTCATTTACCTCTGTCTCTTTTTCAGACTCGTGTCCTCCTGACGAGATGGATAAAGAGACACTCGAGGCTTCCGCTAGATGACCGAAGTCTCTTCAAGAGACGAGAAGTAACACCTTCGTCATATCCATCTCTATGCACGTACCTTGAGCTCGTCGAAGCGCAGAGTGAAGTGGAGGATCTCGGCGAACTGGCGCGCCAGAGCCTGCTCCTGCTCCAAGTGCTGCGTGGGGCTGCAGCGCGCACTCGTTAGGAATCCCAGCAGGCCGTGCAGGGCACCTTCTGCACAACCGAGACCACAAGTAATATTATATTCCCTTCATGTATGGAATCAATTTTGTGCCAAAATGTTCATGCAATACTTTTGAAATGTCAAACAAAAACGACAAATCAAAATACAAAAAAAGAAAAAAAAAAGTCAGTTTTTTTAGACTGGCAAACAAATTATTGGTGTAATGGTGCAAAATATCAGTCTATCACTCTTCAGAAAGCTTTTATTTTTGTTCCGCGTCTTTCTCAGTTTTGTTTGACGTAATTTATTTTGGTTGCGATTCCAGCTTTCTCGTTTGCGCTCCCTGACTTTTTGCTTGCAGTTTTGGCACAAACTTCCCGTGTGGGCGGGCTGTCCAGGAATGCATTCCCATTGGCTAACTTGTGTTTGACTGACAGCTACGCTCAGCCATTCCCTACTCGGATTCTGGCGGACTGTTTGACGAGTGACCGATCCATTGACGGTAAACAAGCATCGAGTGGACTTCAGTGGCGACTATGATATTGAACTTACACTTTGTTGAATTAATTCAATATCATAGTCGCCACTGAAGTCCACTCGAGCCTTGTTTACCGTCAATGGATCGGTCACTCGTCAAACAGTCCGCCAGAATCCGAGTAGGGAATGGCTGAGCGTAGCTGTCAGTCAAACACAAGTTAGCCAATGGGAATGCATTCCTGGACAGCCCGCCCACATGTGAAGTTTGTGCCAAAACTGCAAGCAAAAAGTCAGGGAGCGCAAACGAGAAAGCTGGAATCGCAACCAAAATAAATTACGTCAAACAAAACTGAGAAAGACGCGGAACAAAAATAAAAGGTTTCTGAAGAGTGATAGACTGATATTTTGCACCATTACACCAATAATTTGTTTGCCAGTCTAAAAAAAACTGACTTTTTTTTTTTGTATTTTGATTTGTCGTTTTTGTTTGACATTTCAAAAGTATTGTATGAACATTTTGGCACAAAACTGATTCCATATTCATGGGGTCAGTTGTAAAGAGATGGTGCGCAGTTAGAGATTTGGATGGATGGATGGATGGATGGATGGATGGATGGATGGATGGATGTACGAGATCAGTTTCATTAATAGAGTATTAGTGAAAAACAAACTCAGTATGTTGAGCAAAGGAAAAAGGAACACGATAAGGTCTCATGGCAGGAATCCAGTTGAAAGGTGTTTTCCGGAGTCCTGCCTCGAGCAAAACATGTTCGTAATTTTTTTTTTTTTTTAATTCAGGTTCACACAGAGAACTCCTCGAGTGGATCACAGTGAGTTGCACAGACCTATTTCCATCCACAAGCATTTTTAACTGTCTAGTCAAATATCTGACAAAAACGCCCAAATCTTGGTCGCGATCAGAGACGCGTTCGGTTAGCGTCTGTCTTTGAAACCCTTACTCCAGAGACCGCTGCAGGTGGTTGGTGATTGTGAATTTAGCAGATGCGTCATAGTTAACTGGGACATGATCCTCATGAATCGCGGCTACGTACAGATCGGATACCAAACTGCTGTTCTGCCGAATAAAAATGAATCATTGTTTTTCTTAGTAATGACTGTTGACTTTATTACTCATTTGATTTAATACTGCGTGGCTGTTTGTGTGTAAAGACAAAGTACTGCACCTTCCAGGACGTCTTTATTCAGGCAGTACTAACAGATATCAAATTACATTGAACACAGCTGCTGCATTTCACAATTTAAAGAAAGAACAGAAAGTAATATTTCACTAGTGGAGGTTGTTGCCTGGTTCGAGACTGGTGAGCGTGAACTGCAAACATGCACCGAGTATAAACGCACGCATAATATGAGCATCGGAATCGTCATAGCATTAACCTCACCGCAGCCCTTCCAGTATGATATTTCGTTACAGCCGGGTCTGTTCACTGTTCAAATGAGTCTATCTATCTATAGGACAATGCAAAAAATAAAACAAAGAGAAGGAATTTAAGGATATTGTGCATACAGAAAAGACCCAAGAGGTGTTGAGGGTGCTGTAGAAGCTGATGAAGGTTAGGCAAGTCCTTTATCAAGTCAAACAATGCTGAGTGATTCAACACTAACTAGCACATCATCTGACGTGAGTGGCAGTCACTGTGTGTTTGCGGAGCTCCAATTCAGCTGAAGGTCAGTCTACACTTGTGTGATTATTAATTTGCCATAAAAAAAAAAGCTCAATTCACCGTTTAAGGAAATATCAGCCGTGTAGTCGGGAACTGCTTGCTGGCAGCGGCAGCAAAATTGCAAAAGCTGAGGTGGATGTTTGAGGTGATTTTTAAACTTGCTTTATTTCTTAATTAATGTGGTGTTCAATTACGTTTTTGGTTTTATTATTTTTTTTATTATCCGTTTTGTTATTACGTTTTTATTATATTATTTGCGCGATCTTCACAAGACTTATGCGAGGCTTCAAACGTGAAGTGTCCATGCCGCCATTTTGAAAACTGTTTACACAGTGGCCAGATCGCCATAACGTTCCAATTAGATTAATTTCGAGCTTCATCGGTGATGGAGTGTCGGTCCTGCGCGCTGTGGCGTGGCACCTGAAGGCGCACCTGAGCTCAATTAAGGAACTGTGTGTTTGCCTATTTAAGGACTGTGCTGATGCATTTGCATTGCGAAGTATTACGATACGCATGTACGCATTACTGAGCCTTTCTACTCATTGTCTTGATTTCCTGTTTCTTGTCCTCGCTTAGCCTTTGGTGTACTGTTTGCGCCCTCGACTGACCCTTTTGCCTGTATTCGCGTTTTTGATCTAGCCTGCTGTTTTGGATTGTCTGCCTGTGTATTCTGCACTTTATTAAACTGTATACTTCTGCACATACATCCGTACGTGACATGGAGATTATTCCATACGACTTCGAACCAGCGTGGAGTAGAGAAGAGTTGGAAAGATGACAAGATAAGGACGAGTCCGTTGCGCTGGTATTTACGTCATTACTGTCGCACGATTAAAACGTGCCAGATCAGGCGGCTGGTGGGTTTTCAAAATAATAAATACATGCTGTATTTTTGTGATAAATCCATATTATACTGAGCGCATTTCCAACACAATCCTCACTAAGGTTTCGGACAGCACTACAAAATGGCGTCCGCACTATATAGTGCCCTATAGGGAGCGATTTCGGACACAGGGAAAACTTGCGGCTTGATTACGTCAGCATTCAAAGGAGGGCGCGCGCGTCTTTTGACGACGTTGGCAGATGTCGGTCACTTTGATTTGCGCTGTACGTTTTACTTCCGTCCTACGAAGTCTCGCACAGGTCTCAGCGAATCTCGTTTACGGCCATCGCTTTGACATACGGACTGATATATTACAGAGCGTATTTCAAACACTCAACTCGCTATAGCAGCGACAAAATAGCTGTCAGAAATGCGTTCCGATATTTAATAAAATGAGATATAGAATTTTGATGATAAAAAAAAATTTGCCTTCAGTTCTCCTTTAACAGGCTTGCTCATTAGGGATAAATTAGGGATAAAATTAGCTCACGTTTAAAGTAATTAAAATTCTTTAAAGCTGCTTTGCGACAATGTCTATTGTTAAAAGTGCTATAAAAATAAACTTGATTATACTGAAAATGTAAATATATTAAAGCCAACGTTTTTATTTCATTTGGCCCTCTGCTACCGAATTTTTTTTAAATGCATCCAAATTCAATAAATCTTTAATTTTCATTGCAAATAACAGATTTCACTGTTGGTAAAAGTAAAAAAAAATATTTGGTCAAAATCTTGTCAAAAGTGCCATTTTTAACCATTTCCAGTTAACTGATGTTCGTTTTATACTAGCTATGTTGAACACGTGCTGATGTTTTATGTCACATTAACGAACTCCAAGCATTCTCCGTTGTCTTAGCTTGACGGAAAAGTTTATTCGAGAGCTGGAGTGTGAGACTGAGGAATGGGGCGGGGCTTCCAGGCCGTGTTGGTTAACAGAGATGTCCAGATGCGCCAGCGACTGGTTGGTTTTCTCCGCCGGCTACTCGATCCCAGAGGGAAAAACCCCCAAAAACTTGCCTTTTGATGTTCAAGCGATTTATATCGTCTCCGCTGCAAATCAAATTATTTCACCATGAAACTGTCTTCAATTCAGGTCGATCGATTCTCGTGCTCTGATTGGCTGAACTGGGCCATGTGACTACGCTGTCTCATATGTAGTTATGTTACAGAGCCAGGCAGCGTACTACAGAGGGTAAGTGAGCAAGTCAAGCGCGCGCACAGCTGGCGGGAAATTTCATACGTAATTTGCAAGTACTTTGGTTGGTAATTTATTAGCTGAGAATGCACCAGAAGGCATGTGAATTTAAAAATTTTCTGGGGGGGGACATGCCCCTTTAGCATTAGCGCGTTAGCATTAGCTACTTTTTTTTTTTTTTAAAAGCCAGCTACTTCAGATTTTCTGAAGAACCCTTGTTAATATATGAGAGTTCACAACACCAATACTATTTCTCCTGTTTTATTTGGAAGGAAAAGGCTGCTCTTTTGGTGTACTAGTATACTCCAATGCTGAAGCGTGTAAGCAGGTTAAGCCTAGGTCACAACTGGACATACGATTTTTTGGCCGTGCGATTTTTGGCGTTTCCCAAATCGCTGCGTTTTTTTTGTTCGTGGAGAAAGACGCGCCTTGGCTGTAAGTTTGTCTTGCAACCTGAAAAAAACGTAAGCGCCCGTAGAGTTTGTTTGACATGACAAAGAACCTCTGTGGCCGGTCTACGGCTCGAAAATCAGCACGTCACACGCGCGCCCTCCGTGCGTTTCTTGCGTTTTTTGCACGTAGACCGGCCGTAGGAGCACGTACGGCCGGTTGTGACCGAGGCTTTAGCAGGTCTGGTGAGGTCATGTAACAGAGCAGAGTAAACGTCACTGGATATTATAGAATTAGGCAGGGACGATTAAATCACACAAGCCTAGTTCAGTCACATCCTACAGTCCCTTTTTCTGCACAAGATAAAATGTTAACGTGTATGTGTGTGTGTGTGTGTCACATAAAGTGAAGTCTCATACCCAGCTTTAGGGAGAACTCGTAAAACTTCTTTAATTTGCCCACCAGCGGCACCACGGCAGTCCAGGCTTTCTCTTGCACGCTTTCGTTAGTCGGCTGCTGGATGGCCTGGATACACAACACACGCTCCATCAACATCCGCCCTGAATAACTTTCACATGAACTCAGACTAACAGCATTTCCCAAGCACAGCTTTCTCTGAACACTCCTGTCAGCACTGGGGCTGTAAACTGCACTCCTCCTTCGATGTGAGTCACCTTATCGAAGCCTCGCCAAACGCCTGGCGTATTGATTCAGGTGTGATGAAGCAGCTGAAACACTGAACACCTCAGTGACAGTGTTCCTGGAATGCACTTTGATTCGGTTGGATCCCAGGAATGCGTTTCGTTTATGTATCTGCTTCTTCTTTCCTCATGGACACGGTGCTGGGTTCATGCTGGTTCAGGCAAACTTTTTTTTTTTTTTGAAGAACAGCCCATTGTTTGTTTGTTTTTTCCACTGGTTTACAAGCAGTATAGAACTAATAACAACCAAGAAGGATTTGACCTCCGATTGAGAACAGATTCATAATAGAGTCAAGATTAGATACTTGTTGTTTTTTTTTAAATTGATTTCCATTAGCACGAGAAGTTAATATAAATGCAGATTTTACTTAGACTACGTTCAGACTGCGCCCTGAAACGACCCATATCCGATTTTTTTGCCCATATGCGACCTGTATCCGATTTGTTATTGACAATCTGAACGACACAGATCCAATTTTTTCACATGCGACCCAGGCCGCTTGGATATGTGGTCCTAATTCCGATGCATATCCGTTATTTTCACATGCGACTGCAGTCTGACCGGACAGGTCGCATTCATGTGACCTACACGTCATCAACAAGAGACAAACGTCACTATTCTGCGTTGGCTAATCCCGCCTCTTTGGTGGAAAACAACAACATTTGTACAGTTTTCAGAATTTAAATAGACTTTTATAGAATTGATCAAGCTAATGGTGGATTTGGTAGGGACCTGGATGTTAAATCATCCTGTATTACAAGATTATAAGATTGTTCTGGAAATTTCCAGTAATTTGACACCTTCGGTCTCATTAGTCTGCTGCCCACATTAATCAGATTATTGTGTGAGTTCCGCCGCCGCCACAAAAACCACATCGCCAGGTCTCGCCTCATCTCCATGCTTTACTTGCAAACTTGAAGAGTGCGCTTTTTTTTTTTGCTTACGTATTACGTAGATGTGCTTATTACGTGTCAATTTGTGCATGCGGGACACTTTTGGGTCGTTTTCCGTTCATACTGGAGATCGCATACAAGTCTCGTATAATTGGTAATGTGAACGGCCTAACAAAAAAATCGGATTTCACAACAAATCAGATATGGGTCGTTTCAGGTTGCAGTCTGAACGTAGTGTAAGTGCAGCGAGGTGCTCATTCTTACACAGAGAAGTGAACATGAGCGTAAGAGACTAAGTGCAGCGAGGTGCTCATTCTAATGCAGAGAAGTGAACATGAGCGTATGAGACTAAGTGCAGCGAGGTGCTCATTCTTTTACAGAGAAGTGAACATGAGCGTAAGAGACTAAGACTACGTTCAGACTGCACCCTGAAACGACCCATATCCGATTTTTTTGCCCATATGCGACCTGTATCCGATTTGTTATTGACAATCTGAACGACACAGATCTGATTTTTTCACATGCAACCCAGGCCGCTTGGATATGTGGTCCTAATTCCGATGCATATCCGTTATTTTCACATGCGACTGCAGTCTGACCGGACAGGTCGCATTCATGCGACCTACACGTCATCAACAAGAGACAAACGTCACTATTCTGCGTTGGCTAATCCCGCCTCTTTGGTGGAAAACAACAACATTTGTACAGTTTTCAGAATTTAAATAGACTTTTATAGAATTGATCAAGCTAATGGTGGATTTGGTAGGGACCTGGATGTTAAACCATCCTGTATTACAAGATTATAAGATTGTTCTGGAAATTTCCAGTAATTTGACACCTTCGGTCTCATTAGTCTGCTGCCCACATTAATCAGATTATTGTGTGAGTTCCGCCGCCGCCACAAAAACCACATCGCCAGGTCTCGCCTCATCTCCATGCTTTACTTGCAAACTTGAAGAGTGCGCTTTTTTTTGTTTACGTATTACGTAGATGTGTTTATTACGTGTCAATTTGCGCATGCGGGACACTTTTGGGTCGTTTTCCGTTCATACTGGAGATCGCATACAAGTCTCATATAATTGGTAATGTGAACGGCCTAACAAAAAAATCGGATTTCACAACAAATCGGATATGGGTCGTTTCAGGTTGCAGTCTGAACGTAGTGTTAGTGAACTGCAGTTGGCGTTAAAAATAATTTTTGCCTCAAGTAATTTATTCATTTATAATATTAGTTTGTCATTTTGTACTGTAATGATCATGTCGCCTAATACGGGTGTTTTTTTTTTAAATCTAAAGTAAATAATGATTGATTGATTCTTTCTACCAAAGTCTTTTTGCACATCCTTTTCCATAAATACTGACAACATAACAGATTTTATGTCTCTATAAGCTGGCAGAGAGAGTAGCTGCAAGGAAAGACCAAAAAAAAAAAATCACTCTAGGACTGCAGTGTGCAGCACTGCTCAGCCAGAAATAGCGGTTTGGCTTCATTTTAGTCAGCCTGACCATGTTGTCGATAGCCTTCGAGTATGATGACGTTAAGAACAAGCCAGGAGCGACAGCGGTGTGACGTGTTTGCAGCAGATTACACAGCCAACTAGTTTTCAGCGCAGTCTTCATCTTCTGTGCAGAGAAACACAGGTTTCTGCAGCGTGATTTATGGCCTGCGTGTCTTTTGTGAGTCACACCCGGACAAAACAGAAAGTGAATTGCTGGCATGAGCTCGATCGAGTTTAAGAAGAAAAAAAAAAAGATGAACGGTAATAGATGGAAATGTGTTTCAGTCTGGGGTGCAGTAACCATCTGATCTACTAAGCTACTAACCGTGAAAATATGACACTGTACACGACAATTACAATAAAATGTTTTTCTTGTTCCTAGACCTACTGCTTTTCGTGCTGGAACTGAGCCAGTCGTGCCAGCTGTGGAGAAGCTATGGAACCAGCGTGACGTTGGAAAAGCGCTTTTGTGTATACATACACACACACTATATATATATCATAATCTCTCAAAACCCACCTGTCTAATGGCTTCTCCAGCTCCACTGTAGGACTGCAGATCCTGCAGAACGCTCATGGCCTCCATCAGAACCTTGTTCACCTGTTCCCATAACTCTTTCTCTGCCTCAGTCGGCTGAGCGTCTGTGAAAACACAGACGCTGAATGTAGTCGTGTTCAAAAGTCTGAGATTTTTTCCATTTCATCATGTATACAGAAGACTTATAGC
Organism: Neoarius graeffei; assembly: GCF_027579695.1. Classification (NCBI taxonomy): domain Eukaryota; kingdom Metazoa; phylum Chordata; class Actinopteri; order Siluriformes; family Ariidae; genus Neoarius; species Neoarius graeffei. The sequence goes on from NC_083569.1 coordinate 45,229,291, forward strand.
TGTTCGAGATCGCCTGATCCGGAACAAACGTCGAGCTGAATGCTCCGTTAACACACTGATTCATTAGGTTTAAAAACTGTTGTGATTTTCTTTCTAACACACACACACACTTGCTTTCATGTTTTAAAGGGGAACTGAAGTCATTTTTAAACTTGCTTTATTTCTTAATGAACGTGTTATTCAATTACGTTTTCGGTTTCAGTAACCTTATATCGTGACAGGGGGCGTCGTGGCTCAGGTGGATAAGGCGCCATACCATAAATCCGGGCGACCCGGGTTCGATTCCAGCCCGAGGTCATTTCCCGATCCCTCCCCGTCTCTCTCTCTCCCGCTCATTTCCTGTCTCTACACTGTCCTATCCAATAAAGGTGCAAAAAGCCCAAAAAATATCTTTAAAAAAAAAAAACCTTATATCGTGACTCGTATTGGCAACTAATCGCAATTAAATATTATCCTTATCGGCCTGTTCGGTTTTTAGCCGTGTTGAATTTAGTTCGTTTGGTCCACGGCAGGCGTCGTTCATCGGCGCGATCTTTACGAGACTTGCGCGAGACTTCGAAGCGTAACGTGTCAGCGCCGCCATTTTGAAAACTTTTCCAAACGAAATATTGCACAAGTTTAAATGACGATTGCTATCAAAACAAACAAAACTTCCGGCGCGCGCGTCTTTTGACAACCCCGTGTCCGAAATCGCTCCCTACTCGGTATATAGTGGAGACGCCATTTTGTAGTGCTGTCTGAAACCTTAGTAAGGATTATTTACACCCTGTATAGTGCGCTCAAAGTATCCCACAATGCATCGCGAAAAGTAGCGTACATCGATGGTCACAAACCAAAATGATATATCCCATCATGCAGTGCGGTCGCGCTGAAAGAAAGGCAGCGGCAAAGAAGAAAGTCCGACTGATCTGGCACGTTTTAACTGTGCGACGGACTCGTGTCCGAAAGTGTTTTTTCATTTTACCAATGAGCTCACTATACAGTCCTCTATATAGTAATTCCCTATATAAGGAGTAGTGAACGAGTGAGCAATTTCGGACACAGGGATTGATTTGCGCTGTACGTTTTACTTCCGTCTTACGAAGTCTCGCACAGGTCTCAGCGAATCTCGTTTACGGCCATCGCTTTGACATATGGACTGATGTATTACAGAGCGTAATTCAAACACTCAGAACTCGCTATAGCAGCGATATTTAATAAAATGAGAGAATTTTGATGATAAAAAAATTTGCCTTCAGTTCCCCTTTAAGTGTTGAGATGAGTGTCTCAGTCCTGCATTGTTGGAGAAATGTGTGTTGTTATGAAATAACACACACTATATAAACTTACTCTCAAAGTCCAGGAAAAAGTTCCCCGCGTTGTTGTCGATGTCCCTCGTCAGAACCTTGATCAGATTCCCCATGCCGTCCAATCAGAAACCTGACAAGGAGAGGAGTGGATTAGTGACATCCTGCTGAGGATATAAAGATCGTATTAAAGCGTCGTGCTGTGCAACTGCGTGCGTCCAATAAATCAGCAATGTCAAGCACTTGTCTAAGCTCTCCTCAGCCTAGCATCACTCATATCCCTGTTTGTCCCAGCATCTGGAAACACACACAAGTGTGAACAGCTGTTCAAAGCAGTGCAGACAGAAGAAGACCAAAACACCACACACACACTGCCACACCAGGATATAAACAAGTAAAGGTTTATATGACAGTCTTAAACATCACAACATGGGTGCAGCAATACACAAAATTCACAGTACAAGAAGAGAAATGATATATATATATATATATATATATATATATATATATATATATATATATATATAATTTGTGCTTGCGTGATCTCCTTTCAGCGTATAATGAAATAAAAGCTGTGCGTTAGAATGTAACTAAATTAAACAGTAGCTCTCCGCCCAAGCTTGGAGGTTTTGTCTTTATCATTCTGCTGTTAGGTTTTTGTCATGTCACTCACACAGCTCTCCGTATCCCGAGTTCTCCACTATACAGAGTTGGCCTCATATGAGCAGCTATGAGCTTCAGAATCACTGCGCTCATTTCTTTAACTTGGTACCAGGACGTACTTTTTGAAAGGCAGCATTAACGATGGACGTAAGCTTTTGTATTGCATGCATATCTTGGATCGTGAGGACAGCTGAGGAGATCATCGGAGTCTGTCTGTATCCGGAAAGCTACCAGCGTTATTTATGGCCCCACGTCCCCTTCACGCGATCTATTCACCCTCCTGCCGTCTGGAAAAAAGGTACCGAAGCATTTGGACCTTCACAGCCAGGCTCTGTAACGGTTTCTTCCCACATGCCGTCAGACTCGACTCAACTCTGAGGGACTGGACTGATGATCACGCCACTCCCACTGCAGTCTTTGCACAGTGAACAATAATGTTTTACAATGCTCAGCACATACACAATGTGTTTAAAGTGCATATCACGGGTAAATTCAGGAGCAAGATCGATGTAATTCTCCTATTTTATATTAAACTTTGGTCAAATATCTGTCATTCTCTGCAGTTTTTTTTACCTTGCGCAATACCAGAAAAATTCAGTTGAAATCGAGCCATTTGAGGTGAATTGGTCCGCCTCTGAAAAAACTTGGCATTTGGATTTCCTGGCAAACATTGATTTTCGTGACGTCGCGTGCGGGACGCCTCCCTCTGAATCCTACGTCAGCGCTGGTTTGTTTATGAGAAAATGACCTGGTGGTTTTCTGCAAATTTCTTCAACGTTATGGCGTAATTATTAAAATGGTTAACAGATGTATCGTAGGAGGGTGTAGCAACACCAATCCTGATGGGATTAGTACTCATCGTTTCCCAAAAGACCGGACAACGAGAGAGAAATGGGAGCGCTTGGTCTACACAGGCTGTGCACTGAAACCGTGCAAAGCTCGCGCAGCCTGCTGGCGCTTCCGCAGGTAACGTCACGAATCTGGCTCCAGACTCCCTTGGGATTTTTCCAGACGCGTTTTATTTATTTATTTTATTTATTTTTTTCTGCTGTAGACAGATGGCCTTGTGCAAAATTACCCTTCTGGATGAGTGTGTAAAGAGACATTCTTTCATATAAAAAAACTCACTAAATTGGTCCAGGATATGCCCTTTAATTCGTTTTACACACACTACTTCAACTTTCCGCACAATGACGGTAAAAGGTACTGGTTGGCAATATACCGTCGGTTGTGCTAGTTGTCCTTGTTGTCGATGTCTTTCACTTTTTGTGTAGTTTATTGTCTGCAATGTTTGCACGCGCTGTACTCTTGTATGTAGATTTTTAGTCCAGCGATGTTTTACCGTATGTAGCACCATGGTCCTCGAGAAACGCTGTTTCGTTTTAACTGTCTACTGTGCCAACTGTATATGATTTGAAAAGACGACAAAAAAGCCTTGACCTTGATACTTGACCGATTCAGCACACTGTTTCAGCCCACTACTCGTTGCTGGTCAGTGATGTAGCTTCCCATGAAGCCAAAGTGCTAACAAACACCACATCTTAAATATTTCAGGGAATCTTTCAGCTCATGCTTGCTGGCTGAATCCACTGCTGTTTTTCTCATGAGAAACAGTATCTCGAAAAAGGGGGGGCTAAATAACAGTGGAAAGTTTCTTCATCGGGGGCAGGAGTGTGGGCGTGATTGTGTAAATGTTTTTCATCTTCTGTAATGATATACTGTGTGACAATAAATCATGATTCAAATCAGTGAAATAAAAAATTAAATGTGATTTATCAGGCTGCATCATCTTAGTTTTTCCTCGCTGTAATTGTGTTGTTTAGACAGCAGAGGGGACAATAACGTAACAGGAATACACCTGACTTCAGCCTAGGTGGAAGTAATACAGCTCTAATGCCACAACAAAAAGTCAGTCCCTTCTATGCCAGAATCTGGTCTTCCCAGGTAGTCCCAGCTCTTCGAGGCACATGGGTGCAGCACCAATCTCCTTTTCCATAGCCCTCGGCCTCTCGCCTGTACAGCTAGGGTTACGGGGAGGGGGGGGCTAGTCCATTGGTAGCCATGAGGGTTTGACTTCCCTACTTGCATCTGTGTTACAACATGCCTTGCCAGATGGTAGTAGGTACCATTATTATATAATGATCTTTGGTATGACCCGACCGTGAGTAGAACTTGCGATCTCCCGGTCAAGAGGTGGACACGCTAACCGCTAGGCCAACTCAACACAAAACAACACAAAAACCACCCCCACAGATCTAAAATGTGAAAGATCTGTTGTGTGACTGACTTTACAAACAAATGTAACAAAAAAAATGGAGCTCACGTTTTACAGACTGACGAAAGCTAAAGAAAAGAGAAGCAAATGGACGTAGTACAAAAGTTTATTAAGAAAAGGCTGATTTTTTTTTTAAATAAAAGGATTCTTTTGGTTAATAGGCTAATTTTACTCCAACCTTTACAAATGTTTGTAAATAATTGTCGGTTATTAAGAAAATGAAGCGTTTGGGTAATAATTTTCTTCATTTAATTTTTTTCCCCAAAAAAATACTGTGAATTGGGCAAATTGTTACTTGCCTAATAATATAAGCTGTGTTTATGACCAATAGCCAAGATCATTATGCATCGTGTTAACTTTATTGTCCAATATATCTAATTAAGAGTTCCAACCCAATCCTTAAATATCACTGGCTTCTTCCACTGCTGTATATCTGGACCTTCTCTGGCTTGCTCATTAGGGGCTGGAATCTAAATCTTTATCCAAATTTTTTGTCAATTGAGTGGCAGTGCAGGGCGACACGGTGGTGTAGTGGTTAGCGCTGTCGCCTCACAGCAAGAAGGTCCGGGTTCGAGCCCCGGGGCCGGCGAGGGCCTTTCTGTGCGGAGTTTGCATGTTCTCCCCGTGTCTGCGTGGGTTTCCTCCGGGTGCTCCGGTTTCCCCCACAGTCCAAAGACATGCAGGTTAGGTTAACTGGTGACTCTAAATTGACCGTAGGTGTGAATGTGAGTGTGAATGGTTGTCTGTGTCTATGTGTCAGCCCTGTGATGACCTGGCGACTTGTCCAGGGTGTACCCCGCCTTTCGCCCGTAGTCAGCTGGGATAGGCTCCAGCTTGCCTGCAACCCTGTAGAACAGGATAAAGCGGCTACAGATAATGAGATGAGATGAGTGGCAGTGCCCGTTGTTAAAAGTGCTGTATAAATAAAGTTGCTGTCTTCCAGTTGCTCTCTTCTACCAACCACAGATTACTATGTACCTGGACGACTGAGTATCTTCACAGATATGTTTCTACGCACTTTGGGATGAGATCCCTTCGACTGGTGCGGGAGTATGAGAGGACTTCCAGAAAACTGGCAGACATCTTGGCCAGAGAGGATCGTTCATTTTTGTCAACCTGGAACGACCATCACTGAACAGAGGTGGGTGTCTATGACATCTATCAGCCACCTACAATGCAGCCATCAGCATTCTGATTCGGATTCTATGATGATCCATGAGAGGATAAATACTGGATACTCCCTATTAGACAGACAGAACTGAGGATGCCTTTCGGACGAGAGGCGAAACGTCTTCAAGACTTTTCAAGCAAGTCCAGTTGCTCTCTTCTACCAACCACAGATTACTATGTACCTGGATGACTGAATATCTTCACAGATACGTATAAATAAAACGGAGCAGAACTGGCTTATTTCCAGGAATCGCTTCCCTGGAAATCCAGGATTCCTCTCCTGTGAATCAGTTGTGTCATTGTATGGGAGTCATCGCTCTCCCTAAAGCAGGGAGGACTTCAGAGCTACGCATGATGTACAGGATTTCAAACCACCCACGAAAAGGGAGGGATCATCTGTGGAAAGAGACGGAGCTCAAATTAAAACACTGCAACAGCCTGTTCCAGGCGCCACAAAATTCCTTTTGCAGGATTAACTCTTTAGAAGCAACTGCCAAACTCGGACTGCTTTACAGAACAAATGGTGGCAACAAAAGGAGGTAAAGAGGTCGCTCGCTGACCTACGCTGCAGTGTGCGCGCGTGCACCTTCAGTACTACACATGGAGCCATGCAGAGGAAGTAAATAATCACTGGCAGCTCGGTCCTGAAGCCCTGAATCCACCTTGATGTGCTTCAGAGGGGGGAGTGTAGGAGAGGAGGAGGAGGAGGAGGATCAAATCCAGCTTGTTCATTTGACTATCACTTATCCACTCTGTCTTCCTATTGGCTCACGACATTCTGCTGTTTCCATGGAGCCAAAAAACGGATCTCTACACTAAAAATAATGCAGCAGCCAATAGGAGCCGAGCTCTGGGGTGGGGCGAGGTGAGCGCATGGAAGATGATACTCAGCAGACTCCAAAGGACATACTGACACTAATACGGAAATAGAACCGATGCACGGTTCAGAGGGAGAAGAACTGAAGTGTTTGAAAAGGAACGATTAACCAGGGGGAGGATTTTTCAAGACACGCCTCTCTTTTTTTTTTTTTTTTGGCTGTTTGGTTTCTGTTAAAATGTCCATTCAGCATGAATGTGTCTATAAAAAAAAAAAAGCATTTCTTGCTCAGCACTCACGGGATGAGACCCAAATGAGAGCATCTTGATTAAAATCCCCAAATCCCATTAGTGCGATGCGCATAGAAGCGTGTGTGTGTAAATCTGTCAGTGTGTGTGCAGGAAACAGCATGTGTCAGCATAGAGAGCAGCATGTGTGTCCACGTGCCCTCTACTATTACTACTACTACATCTACTACAGCTCAGCCAGTAGAGCACATAGACCCGCCTTCCCCTCTCTCTCTCTCTCACACACACACACACGTGTACACAAACACACTGCGCAAAGCAAGCTAGAGGGAGGGGAGCGAAGTCACATGGGCTGAGGCACAGCGGGGTGGGGCTCTGCAGTGCCGGGGTGCTGCAGCGAGAGAGAGAGAGCTGCATCCTTCTGACCCAGATTTGGTTTCAGAGCGATGGTGTTCACCTCCCACTGTGCCATCAGCCAGCCAGAGCGCTGCCGTGAAGCTGCGGGTTCAGCGAAACCCGGTGTTGAGGATGTATTTGGGATATACGTCCTACTGAATTCTGCACAGCCAGAAACGGTGAGCAACCATGAGCTCAGAACAGCTCCGGTGTACTCATCGCTCTTCGCTCCTGACACACATGCTCCAATACCCTGGCCATCTCTTCTCCCTCAGCATCACTTCTCATAACTCACCCCCTCACCCATGTAGACCTCAGTGGTGGTGTGACACACTCATGAGGCACTGTGTATATCCACACACACACCAGCATGACAGCCCACAAACAGCACTGCGCCGCTTTAAAGTGGGAAGGAGAGGCGTGCAGTTGTTCCGGACAGCTGGAGTGACCAGGCTAAGAGCTTCGCCGCTGCCTGAGCAGTGAGTCACACCCACACACACACATGAACTGGAAAGGCATGAGAGTTAAACTCTGCCACCTCATCATGTACAGCTGTCATCACTGATGATCTATTACACTCTTAAGCCAGCATTTATTTGCCGTTTGATTAACGGTTGTGCTTCAAGTCATATTATGTAAATCCTGATAAATCCGACCACATATCCTGTTTCTCGAGGCTGTTATAAATCATGTGAAATACGAAGGCCTCGATCGTCCCTTTATACTGATCTGTAGCTCTGTGACCTGATTATATATATTGACTATTGTTCAACATTCTGAAGATAAATGTTGTTACTGGTTGACCTTTACATTATGACTAATATCTAAACCGAGGACGGAAACTTGACCCTTCTGTCTCAGAGTACAAACTGTTCCTGTTACTTCAGAACAGGATGGGGTGGGATTTTACTGCCCCTTGGTGGACGCATTTGACTACTGCAGCTTTTTCGGGAGCTGTAGTGATTCATCTCATCTCATTATCTGTAGCCGCTTTATCCTGTTCTACAGGGTCGTAGGCGAGCTGGAGCCTATCCCAGCTGACTACGGGTGAAAGGCGGGGTACACCCTGGACAAGTCGCCAGGTCATCACAGGGCTGACACATAGACACAGACAACCATTCACACTCACATTCACACCTACGCTCAATTTAGAGTCACCAGTTAACCTAACCTGCATGTCTTTGGACTGTGGGGGAAACCGGAGCACCCGGAGGAAACCCACGCGGACACGGGGAGAACATGCAAACTCCACACAGAAAGGCCCTCGCCAGCCACGGGGCTCGAACCCGGACCTTCTTGCTGTGAGGCGACAGCGCTAACCACTACACCACCGTGCCGCCCGTAGTGATTGTTTTTAATAAATATAAAACTGCTAAGTATTAAAGCTGGTACTGCCTTTCAGATTTTTCAAGCGTAGGTCGTAAAAAGAGTTTTCCCCGACACCCAGTTCTTTTTGTTTTGTGGACCGAAAGCTACTGAATTCGAATCTCAGACTTCCAATTTTATTTTTTTTAATAGAACAATTAACGAATTTAAAGCTCATAGGCAACGGTTTTAATTTTACGCACATTTGAAACTTTCTATGTTAAAAAACCCTCTGTAATTTTCTTCTGGTCCCAAGAAGTATTGTTAATAAGTAATAATTAAAATAAGTTAGCGCAGATCGCGGTGAATTTCTGTTCGGCTGTTTTCGTGACCACTCGGCACGTGATGTCATTTAAGTCAAACAAACCGCTTGAGTTGAGTCCACTTCCGTTTACTTACATTGCCGTTCGGCTTGAGTGCAGACGTGCGTTCGGGAATTTCCAAAGAAAAACCCCGTGCCTTATTGTTGTGCAGTGAACTGTAACAACGGGACCGGCTCAGGAAGAAGCTTTTACCTTTTTCCGAGAGAGGAGAAGAGGCGGAGAGAGTGGGTTGGCTTTTTCCGAAAGAGGTGGAGCGAGTGGGTTGGCTTTTTCCAGAAAACGAGACGAGGTGGAGCGAGTGGATTGTGCGCGTGAAGCCAGAGGGTTGTTTTTTTCCGGAAGAGGAGACGAGGCGGAGAGAGTGGATTTTGCGCGTGAAACAAAATCAAGCAGTCAAAGAAGAAACAGAGCAGCAACGCTCAAGCAAAAAGGAGAAGATTGGAGGTAAACATTTTTACTTTTGCTTGCAATTGACAAGTCAAGACTCCTGAGGGATCCTGTACAATCATTGTGGAAATGAGACAAAGGGATATTTCCTCGCTTAGAGGAGGCTAGAAATAGTATAATGCCGCGGATGGCAGGCTAATGTGGCCTACCGGCGCACTGTCCAGTAATCGTTCCCTATATCCACTAGGGAGGGCGGTTTAATTATTCTTCAAAAGGGCTCTTATTTAGTATTACGACGAAAGTAGGACTTCATCATAACTACCAGGATAAATCGTTTGGGTGCGAGTCTTGTTGAGGTCCGGGGTCACCGTGATCAGAGTCGGCCGAGTCGCTGTCCGATTCCGAGGCCGCACGGTCAAACCAGTGAGCCACATTCACAGATTGCTTCGCAACGGCCATAGGTTCATACATATACAGTATGGTTTCACCTCTCGATATTCAATTTGGAGAGTTCCTACTTCAAAATCGCCATCGCTTTCAGACATTTTACACAACCTCTCATGACCAGAGTCCGTACACGTGTGCTCGGTTCGCAAGTAAACACAGAGCTGCTCCCGGTCTGTTTGGCTTAAATGACGTCACGACGACGGCCCCCTGGCGGTGAAAGCGCGCATAAGTGAGATGTAAACAAACCTTCAGAAATTGGGCAAAACAGTATATTTTAACCGTTTAATTCAATTTTAGGGTGCAAATTAGACACCAGGAAGATTGAATTCGCTTTTTGGGTCGTTCATCTAGACAATCAAGTTGATATTCTACGTTTCACCTCCGACCCTTGCCTATGACCTTTAAGGCCACGTGGCCCTAAATTCTCTGCTATTTTTTCCTGCTTCACCATGACGCAATACAAGATACTACATCATGCATGACATGGTGGGCTTTCCCCGTTCGTGCAAGGCATTGTGGGATACAAATTTGAAACGGGAGAGAAAAATGGAGGACGCGAGTGTGTGAATGAAACATGAAAGAGCGACTACAGTAATGGAAAGTGAGAAGAAAAGACGTTATGTTGCGAAGGAAAGGAAACGCAGGACCAAACTAATAAATATTGGTGGTCAGCGAGCACCTCGGTGCGATCAGCTGTTCGTTTAGCGACAGAACGATGGAACGGTCAGTGCACGGTCAAGGTAAACCTGCAGATGCGCACACGGACTTCCTCGGTCTGCTTGACTGCACGACGCGGGTGATTTCATGCACATTATTTGCTCGGGAATCGCCTCAAATTAAATAACTTCCCAGCTACAGAATGCCGTGAGATATTACAGAAATAAACACACATCACAATGACCAAATTTCAGAGGGAACTAAATTTCACCGATTTTATGAACTCGAAAGGCCGTCTAGCTTTTAAATTCACGGTTTCAAAAAATGGCACACTACCAGTACAAGCACAGATTAGCACATCAGTTCATTTCATGTCCAAAATACACTACAACTATCCAAACAAAAATGTTTACATAGAAAAAAAAAAAAAGAGTGCTAATGTTTATCAGTGAACGCATGGACCAAAGACGCACTAATAACAATACAACTCGTAGTGTAGAAGATATTCATGTAATCAAGCTTTTTTTTTTCCTTTAGTTTGGTTTGTACTTTTATTTATTGTCCTCCATCCATTATCTGTAGCCGCTTATCCTGTCCTATAGGGTTGCAGGCAAGCTGGAGCCTATTCCAGCTGACTATGGGCGAGAGGCGAGGTACACCCTGGACGCCACCAGTTAACCTAACCTGCACGCCTTTGGACCGTGGGGGAAACCGGAGCACCCAGAGGAAACCCACGCAGACACGGGGAGAACATGCAAACTCTACACAGAAAGGCCCTCGCCGGCTGCTGGGCTCGAACCCAGAACCTTCTTGCTGTGAGGTGACAGTACTAACCGCTACACCACCGTGCCACCTGCGATAAAGGTTTTACAAATTTTCAATTACAAAGAAAATGCTGGACAGAAGAAAATTATAACCTTAAGCGAAAAATAAACCCCCATCATAAACTTTCCACTTAAGTTATGGTGAGTAATGTAGGACTGAAACACATCTCATTCTCCATCATGTAAGGGACTGTGAATAAAATCAACTCCAGAATTATTGGCACTCTTTATATAAAGACGTATAAATGTGTTGTAAAAAAAAAAACACGTCTGAAACTCAGACTGAAAATATGACAGGAATTCAACCTTTAACTGAAGTTTATTTTAATTAAAAAAAAACAACAACCCATAAATCATAATTACTGGCAGCACTAGAATTTCTTCGGGACAAGAGAGTTTTGTTCACTGGGGTATAAATATGGTGCAACACAAAGTGCAAATTCACTTATCTTGGGAAAGATTAAAGCATACACAAATGAGAAAAAAAAAAGTATGTTGACCTTCATAAAATCAGACTATGTCTACAATTCTGAAAACACCTGTATCTACTGTTAGGGCAATAATTAACATCTGGAGCTGTAAAGAACCTGCCTGCAAGAGGAAGCCTCTGTGTACATTGAAAAGGCTCATGATCTCAAAATCTATAAACACCACCTCTATGTTAGCAAACTTCTGCCATGGCCAGGAAAAATAACTACTTTTCGTCTGTTAAAGGCATTAAAAGGACGGTTCTAGTGAAAAGAACCTAATCCCTGCTGTAAAGCATGGTGGAGGATGTGTGATGTTGCAGGGCTGTGTTCTTCTCCAAAGTGGCCTTGTTAGGACACATGGCATCATGGAATCCATGAAGTACCAGGAGACTTGAAATAAAGAAAAAACTGGCGTCTCTCGGGTTCCCTACAGTGGTATGCAAAAGTTTGGGCACCCCGGTCAAAATTGCTGTTACTGTGAACAGTTAAGCAAGTTGAAGATGAAATGAACTCCAAAAGGCATAAAGTTAAAGATGACTCATTCCCTTTATATTTTAAGCAAAAACAATTTTTTATTTTCATCTTTACATTTTCAAAATGACAAAAAAGGAAAAGGGCCTGAAGCAAAAGTTTGGGCACCCTGCATGGTTAGTAGCTAGTAACACCCCCTTTGGGAAGTATCACAGCTTGTAAACACTTTCTGTCGCCAGCTAATAATCTTTCAGTTCTTACCTGGGGGTTTTCACACATTCGTCCTTGCAAAAGGCTTCCAGTTCTACAAGTTTCCTGGGCTGTCTTGCATGCACTGCTCTTTTGAGATCTATCCACAGATTTTCAATGATGTTTAGGTCAGGGGACTGTGAGGGCCAGGGCAAAACCTTCAGCTTGTGCCTCTTGAGGTATTCCATTGTAGAGTTTGAGGTGCGTTTTGGATCATCGTCTTATTGTAGGACCCATCCTCTTGTTAACTTCAACTTTTTTACAGATGGTGTGATGTTTGCTTCCAGAATTTGCTGGTATTTATTTGAATCCATGCTTCCCTCGACCAGTGAAATGTGCCCTGTGCCACTGGCTGCAACACAACCCCAAAGCATGATCGATCCACACCCATGCTTCAGAGTTGGAGAGGTGTTCTTTTCCTGGAATTTGGCGTCCTTTTTTCTCCAAACATACCTTTGCACATTGTGGCCAAAAAGTTCTATTTTGATTTCATCAGTCCACAGGACTTGTTTCCAAAATGCATCAGGCTTATTTAGATGTTCATTTGCAAACTTCAGATGCTGAATTTTGTGGCTAGGACACAGGAAAGGTTTTCTTCTGATGACTCTCCTATGAAGGTCATATTTGTTCAGGTGTTGCTGCATAGTAGAACAGTGCACCACCACTCCAGGGTCTGCTAAATCTTTCTGAAGGTCTTTTGCAGTCAAACAGGGGTTTTTATTTGCCTTACTAGCAATCCAACGAGCAGTTCTTTCAGAAAGTTTTCTTCATCTTCCAGACCTCACCTTGATCTCCACTGTTTCTGTTAACTGCCGTTTCTTAATAACATTACAATCTGAGGAAACGGCTACCTGAAAACACTTTGCTACGTTCTTGTAGCCTTCTCCTGCTTTGTGAGCATCAATTATTTTATTATTCAGAATGCGAGGGAGTTGCTTAGAGGAGCCCATGGCTGTTGATTTTAGGGACAAGTTTGAGGAGTCAGAGAGTTTATACATCTTTGAAATCTGCATCATCTGACCTTTCCTAATGAAGAATTTGAACAAGCCACAGCTCAATAAGCTAATTAAGGTCTGGAACCTTGGTAAAAGTTACCTAAGAACTCAAATGTATTGGGGTGCCCAAACTTTCGCATGGTGTTCCTTTTCTTTTTTCACTCTCCAGTTGTACAAAACAAAAATAATACACAAATCTTGCAGAAAACGCTGAAAAGAAACGTGTCGTCTTTACCTTTATGCCTTTTGGTGATCAGTTCAGCTTCTGCTCACTTAACTATTCACAGTAACAATTTCAGTAAGGGTGCCCAAACTTTTGCATGCCACTGTACTTTGTATTTTCATTTTAAGCATTAACAATTGGAAGAATATCCATCTATAGTGCTCATCCATCAGGGTCGTAGGGGGAGCTGGAGCCAATCCCAGCTGACTTCGGGTGAGAGGGCGGGGTTCACCCTGGACGGGTTGCCAAGCTACAACAGGAGTAACACAGAGACGAAAAACCATTCACATCTCTGGGCAATTTGGACTAGCCAGTTGACCTAATGCTCACGTCTTTAGACTGTCGGAGGAAACCCACACAGGTATGAGGAGAACATGCAAACTCCATCCATGAGATTCAAACCCAGAATCTTCTTGCTGTGAGGTGATGGTGCTAACCACTGCACCACCAGGTTGAGAATATTTTTGCTTCAATTAAAATGTTTGATTTCAATGTGAGATTAAGCTAATTAAACAGTGCTTGTTTTGCATCTGTAACCATTTTTGAGACATGAAGTCAGCAGTGGGTGGCACGGTGGTGTCGTGGTTAGCGCTGTCGCCTCACAGCAAGGAGGTCCGGGTTCGAGCCGACGAGGGCCTTTCTGTGTGGAGTTTGCATGTTCTCCCCGTGTCCGCGTGGGTTTCCTCCAAAGACATGCAGGTTAGGCTCACTGGTGGCTCTAAATTGACCGTAGGTGTGGATGAGTGTGTGTGTCAGCACTGCGATGACCTGGCGACTTGTCCAGGGTGTACCCCGCCTCTCGCCCATGGTCAGCTGGGATAGGCTCCAGCTCGCCCACGACCCTGCACAGGATAAGCGGATGGATGGAAGTGAAGAGCGTGCACAGTGTCGAGCATCAGCTCATCAGCTGTTCCCTCTGAGACTCTGCTCATGCCTGGACACTCTTCCTGAAGGTCAAAAAACTCTGTGCATTCAAATGAAACGAGCACTTGGTCTGTGTCAGTGTTTGGGAGATCAGGTCATTAACACACACACCGCTAATCTGTCAGTAACACATCTGAACTGTTTCCAGTGCGGCTCATTGGAACGTTATGATTTGTTGAACGTTTGGGTGTGTTGTGAATGTTTCTCATCAAAACCTGGACATCTTGTGTCTTTAGCTGTAAGCCAGAACTCTTTAAGCAGCCATGGCCTAAAGGTTTGAAAAGCAGCTTTGGGACCAAAAGGTTGCTGGTTCGATTCCGTGGACCAGCAGGAAAATGGGGTGAGTGAGCAGCACTTTCCCCTTGGCTAGGCTTGGCTTGGCTTGGCTTGGCTGAAGTGCCCTCACGCCCACTGCTCTGGGTGTGTGTTCACAACCTCAGAATGCTGTACATATATACTGGAATTCGTCTCTTCTCTGAATTCCCTTAGAGAAATGCAAAAACCTATAAATGTTCCTGTTAAGTGGTTCTGGTTCTGACCCTTGAGAGCTCCTCAGCAGGTCTCCTGCCCTTACTTTCTGCTCTATACACACACACACACAGTTATACTACACCACTGTTGTATTCTTGAATCTGATTGGTCAGAAAGCGTTGGTTAATTTAAAAAAAAAAAAAGTTACTTACCAAAGAATATTATATAATAGAGAAGGTGGTGAAGTTTCTTTCACAAGTGGACGGAGTCTCAGTGTCGGCGATAACAGGGTGCATCAGTTGCCCCCTAAAAATGAAAAGTTCCTCCGATCATGATGCATTTTTGTTTTTATGTTCCTTTTGGTAAGAAAACACACTGGGTGAAATATTTTGACAAAATTCAAAAGTTTAATGGTGGCACCAGGAGCTCAAAGTTATGGAAAAAGCTGCTATTTTATGACTTTTATGACAAAATTTCGATCACTTTTCATGAAACATTATGGCACCTTATAGAGTATACCAAATATCTTAGATACACATTTTTAGTACATATTCTAAATATATTATCAAGCACGGTTTGAGTTTTAGCTGTTCACTGAATCATTGTTCAACTACTTTTAAATAGGGCTGTCGAAGTTAACGCGTTATTAGTGCGTTAACGCAATTTAATTTGATCGCAATTTTAAAAAAATGACTGCGTTATCGCAGGGTATTTAAACAGTGAATTGGGCTCATCTTGGTAAGGAGCAATGCAGATTTTCGCGGGTGACTAGCATGCAAAATAAAGCTAGTTATAACATTAACTTTGTGGTAAAACGTAGCTCTACAACTTGTCAAATAAACCCGCAACATGGTCAGTTAAATTGTAGCCTGCATATGCAATGCGGTGCGAGTTCCGTTTACTTTCACTTTACCGGGTGAAATGTGTTGATATCTGGTGGGCTACGATCGGGAATGCGCACATTCCCTTTTCTCCACCTGTAGATTGTAGGTAGCCTAGCGATTTCCAAATAGCCTACTGCTTCACTTGAATGAACCTGCAGGAGTCAAACTACTTCCTCTTTGCTCTTCAAAGTGTAGCTTGCAGCCATTACAGTTGAGAAAAAAAATATAGTCTGTTATTTCTCCAAATCGTATTTTGCACATAGCCTACAGTATGCCGAACAGATGTCTGATAGGCTACATTGGAAAGAATATGCTGCATGCCTAGATCTAATATCAAAACCCGAATGCCAAATATTTGTGCATTAGGCCTATATATTGTCTATCATGGAGAAGATGAGCCTTATAATTGACATGGACCATCAGAGCATATATTCAAATGTTTGCTCTGATGTAGAAATGTATTTGAGTACAATTTAAACAGATGTTTAAAGATTTTTTGCGATTAACTACATAATTTTATGAGATTAATCGTGATTAAAAATTTTAATCGTTTGACAGCCCTACTTTTAAACAATACAAATGTATTATGAATCACATTAATGCTTCTCAATCCCTTGCAAAGGTTCTTAACATGATCTCTGGCTCACAAGAAATCAATAAATGGAGTCCAACGTTGTGATTCAAACCTTACGTGAAAACATAAAATAAGCGTTTTTTGGCAAAAAATGAACCTCATGGTGCCACCATTAGACTTTTGAATATGGTCAAAACATTTTACAGGATGTCTTTATTGGTGAAAAGGAACAACCAAACAAAAATGCATCAGATTTTATGAAAGTGAGGGCAACTGATGCACCCTAAGCGATAAAGCTCTTCCTTTACCCTTTCGACACCGGGAAGTCTTCAAGACCGAATTTTGAACATTCTGGTTTCTCGATGACAAGCTACAGACTTTCTACAACATTAATTCTCAGATCGTACGGCTCAAACTCGCGTGTTCTTTAATAAAAAAAAGTATTTGTGAGCAAATTGATATGGTATAAGATGAATAGCATGCTGGAGTGTGCTGTGCTGTTGATAATTATGGCCTGTAACAGCACGCTCCGTGTTGCCTCCTTTAGCTCATTCAAACTTTCACCTGTACTGTTCGCTCCCAGTGTTACACTAAACATGCACTCGTGTGGCACGGATCTCACGCTAACTTTAGTGGCGTACAGTACGACCTCAGGTTTGAAAATGAGATTTTTCTCTCCATAACCTACTGACATCTTCAATAAATCAAATTTCCCCCAAAATAATGTTTGTTGTGGTTTTTTGTATTAATTTCCAACATGTGCAAATATCATGTCAGGTAGATGAGCAGCAAGTTTCACAACCACAGCTGTAAAAAGACTGCAAGCTCGGCAGGCGTTTTTATTTTTATTCTTTTATTACATGATTAATACAGCATAGATAGCAGTTGCTTTTAGACAGTGAGTGAAATTTTCTCCCTTTACACCTTTGGGTGGACGTTACTACACCTTAAAGATGTACTGCACACTTAAACGTATTTTCTGAGCTGTCAAGTAAACTGGTCTGTGATGAAACATCAATGCAAGGCCGATGCTGATGTAGAGTCAACCGTTTAGTGTTTCTTTACATCAGGAAATATCTGGGTCCGTCTCAGAAACTGGTCTCTCATTTGGGACATTATGGTCAAAAAATAAATTTTCTAATTTTACTAACACTCAATGTTTCTTTTGTCATGTTTCATTCATTCATTCATTATCTGTAGCCGCTTTATCCTGTTCTACAGGGTCGCAGGCAAGCTGGAGCCTATCCCAGCTGACTACGGGCGAAAGGCGGGGTACACCCTGGACAAGTCGCCAGGTCATCACAGGGCTGACACATAGACACAGACAACCAATCACACTCTCATTCACACCTACGCTCAATTTAGAGTCACCAGTTAACCTAACCTGCATGTCTTTGGGCTGTGGGGGAAACCGGAGCACCCGGAGGAAACCCACGCGGACACGGGGAGAACATGCAAACTCCGCACAGAAAGGCCCTCGCCGGCCACGGGGCTCGAACCCGGACCTTCTTGCTGTGAGGCGACAGCGCTAACCACTACACCACCGTGCCGCCCCCTCAAATGCTTTTGTAAAATTTATTTCCATATAAAATAACTCCATCATGAAGAATTAAAGCCCCTCCTTCACAGATGAGTGAAAATATTGAATAAATTTCCTCTTTTTGATTGCTTGGGTTAAAAATGCCAAGTTATGATGACTGAATTGATTATTCACTTAAATATGAATAATATGATACATTTTGGGGATTTGATATGGCAGAATAGGACACAATGGAAAAATCAAGAACACACCGGAAAGATGAGAATAACGGCGCTGGTAAAAGAAGAGCGACTATACCGGCTGAAGGTCGCGCGGGTCTCTGCTGCGGCGCACGAGCAACAGGACATCACTACCGCACCGGACGGAGCGCGAGGCGGGGGCGGGGCAAAATGACTGGCCGTAGATTCTATCAAAAGTCTGATCTAAATTGACCATGGTTGCAAAATATTGGCCAAAAATACGCAAACACTACGAAATATGAAAGTAAGATGAAAAAGAAATATTCTATTGCCTTATACTGCAAGACTAAGGCCACTCATTTTATATTATCTGGTTGACGGATCCACCGAAGTGCTGAGAAAAGTGCCGCTTGAAAAAAAATATTCAACTTTATTTTTTATTTTTCCCCTGCCGATCTCTCAAAAGATGCCGATGTGAAAATAATTTTATTTAATCTAAATTAAACGTAAAATCGCATCTTTATCATGACCATTTGATACCTCGCGATACAACTTGCCATTTTTTTCGGTCACTGTATTGACCCCACTGTATTCGCGTCTCGAGAGTTCCCAAAGTGCATTGCGAATAATGGCGGCGTCCAGGAAGCGTGTTCATGCCCTGTGAGAAGAATCGAATAACAAATCACAATGACTTCGTTCGTGCAGGTTCATTTAAATGGGGAACAAGCTGCATTTAAGCAGTCTGCCGAACGGGGATGAGAATTTTCCGCCGATCGGCGGAAGCATGATCAACTTCTAACTGTTGGAGTGGAAAATTCCATTCTACACATGCAACTTGTTAATGTGTGTCCTTCCCCGCACACAAATAACACGCTACGGTAAAAAATAGACCACAACTCATTTTATAGCTCAGAAATTCATACAAGACCAGCTACCATCGGAACATATTCTGTAAGAAACATATTCTATACCTAACTTTCAGCTTCCGTTTTAAAAAACAAAATCGCAGATTTATAACTAAATGTTTATATGGCGTAGTGATTTTAAGTTCCTACTTTTGGTGAGGTAGTGACCTCGACCCTGAGGCTTTCCGTTTAGATCAAAACACACGATCGTATTGGTTTTGGGTCTGCGGAAAATGGAGTCACGACGGTGATCAAATATTTTGCATGATGTTTTATTACGGTTATGATTTTTCTGTGAGCGCACCAATCCTTAGGTGTATAAAGTTACAACTTAAAATACAATTACTGATAACTGTAGACTTTTCAGTGGACTACAACCTTCTTAAGGGAATGCGATGGAGTCAACCATTTATCATGTCCCAGATCAAGCCGCCATTTTTCCACAAATTTGCGGAATTTTTGCCAAATTCTGAATAGAGTATTCACATCAAAGATTTAGTTTTATCTGTATTATTTCTTTCATCATTTTATTTCAAATTAAAACCAACATCACCATTCAAAACCGTATAGTTTATTGACTGAGAGTATATTTAGTGGGGTACCCACACAGTACCCAGTTTCTGAGACAGACCCATATAAGAATGGTAACGCCCTCTAATCAGAAGTGGGTGGGCCACCTCCAGCCCTGGGCTTTGAGTGGGAGTCTGTGAAACCCCACTCATTTTCAAATATATGCTGATCAAAACCCCTCATTCACAGGAGTTTATGCTGTTTCCCGACCCCAACCCCTTCCCCATCCGCTCCTAGCCCCTCGCCCACTTTTTATCATTTTTCTAAATTATGCAGAGGGCGGAGTTTGGCTTGTGGCTGAAGTTACACTTTTTATTATTTATAGTTTTGAAAACTACATTTTGAAATGTTAAAATGTCACTGTATGAAGCGTTTTCTCAGGCTGGCACACTTTTAATATGGACCAGACTGAATATTACTTGATGTGGTTCTAAATTTATTTCTACTTGTTGTATATCAGGCTTGTAGCGCTCGAGTCCGACTCATGCCCTAATTTTAAGGACTCGTGACTCGACTTGGGCTTGAGCACCAATGACTCGGACTCATGTGTTAACTGCATCTGGACTCGTAAATTGGAGACGAGGACTTGGATTTTTTCTTTATTTTTTGTAACATGCCATAATAATTTTGCATAAGACGTTGGTGTAGTGGTTAGCGCTGTCGCCTCACAGCAAGAAGGTCCGGGTTCGAGCCCCGTGGCCAGCGAGGGCCTTTCTGTGCGGAGTTTGCATGTTCTCCCCGTGTCCGCGTGGGTTTCCTCCGGGTGCTCCGGTTTCCCCCACAGTCCAAAGACATGCAGGTTAGGTTAACTGGTGACTCTAAATTGACCGTAGGTGTGAATGTGAGTGTGAATGGTTGTCTGTGTCTGTGTGTCAGCCCTGTGATGACCTGGCGACTTGTCCAGGGTGTACCCCGCCTTTCGCCTGTAGTCAGCTGGGATAGGCTCCAGCTTGCCTGCGACACTGTAGAACAGGATAAAGCGGTTACAGATAATGGATAGATGAATGCAGTGATTTGCAAAGTCTTTTATAATCAACTGAATACAATACAAAGACAAGATATTTCATATTCAAACTGAAACTATTGTTTTTTGTAAATATACACTCATTCTGCAACAAAAAACTGGGAAAGTTGTGGAAAGCTGAAAACCCCGTTTGGAACATTCTACAGGTTAATTGGTAATTGGAAAGGCTCAGATGTTCACAAGCAAGGATGGGGTGAGGTTCAGCACTTTGTGAAAAACTGCATGGGCCAAAACATCCAAAAGTTTAAGAACAAACGTTTCTCAAATGTACAGCTGCAAGGAATTTAGGGATTTCACCATCGACAGTCCATAATATCGTCCAAACATTCAGAGAATCCAAAGAAATCTCCGCTGAAAACCAACAATGAACGCCTGTGGCCTTCGATCCCTCAGGTAGCCCTGCATTTAAAAACCGACATGACTGTATAAAGGACATTACTACATGGGCTCAAGAACGCTTCAGAAAACCGTTGTTGGTAAACGTAGTTCATCACTGCCTCTACCACACGACGTGAAAGCCAAATAACATCATTCGGGAACACTGCCGGCTTCTCCAGGCCCGAGCTCGTCTGCGACGGGCTGACACAAAGCGGAAAAGTGTGCTGTGGTCTGACGAGTCCACATTTTAAACTGTTTTTGGAAACGGACATTGTGTCCTCCGAGCTAAAAAGGAAAAGGACCATCCAGATTATTAGCAGCACAAAGTTCAAAAGTATGAGGGTGTGTTTGTGCCACATCTGTGAAGGCACCATTAATGCTGAAAGGTACATATAGGTTTTGGAGCAACATACGATCCCATCCAGAAGACGTCTTTTTCAGGAACGTCCCTGCTTATTTCCACCAAGACAACGCCAAGCCACATTCTGTCAGTGTTACAACAGTGTGGCTTCACGGTAAGAGTGCAGGTGCTAAACTGGTCTGCCTGCCCCCCCCATTGAAAATATGTGGTGCGTTATGCAATGCAAAATACGACACTGGAACCTCAGACTGTTGATCTGGAGTTGTATATCAAGCAAGAATTTCACGCTCAGAACTTTAACAGTTAGTGTCCTCAGTTCCCAAACACTGAGTGTTGTTAAAAGAAAAAGTGATGTATAGGGATGACGAGTTTCCTTTTCAGAAAACTGCCAATTCCATTGGTTTTCTGTCTCCCCCCCCCCCAATTTTCTGTAATAAGAAATGGGATAAGTTTCCATGTCCTGATGATACAGTTTTGG
Source organism: Neoarius graeffei (assembly GCF_027579695.1). NCBI lineage: Eukaryota > Metazoa > Chordata > Actinopteri > Siluriformes > Ariidae > Neoarius > Neoarius graeffei. The sequence continues at coordinate 45,250,845 of NC_083569.1, forward strand.
AGTTCTGAAACCCATAAAAACAAAACTTGAACAATAAACAATTGGCACAATCAACAAGACAGACTTTATCTTGGACCCAAAACAGAATGTTCAGTATAGACTTATCCCTGACATCGGTAGTTTCATCAACAATTATATAAATTGACTGATCTTTCAGGATGGTTTTTAATTGTGTAAATAGCCGCGGCGAGTACACCTGCTGTAGCGCAGACTGGTGAGGTCCAGACCTCCCTTGAGGACAGTGTTTGAGAAGAAATGGCTTTAGTTTCTCTACTCTAGAGAGGAGGATGTCAGCTGTAACTAGCGCTTTCAAAAAAAATCCATAAACTCTTCACGCATGTTTTTTGATGTTACTGCTTTTAACATTGAAGAAGTAATTGTTGTTTGTCCGAGATTTGGCTGTGACGTTTCCGCGAACCGAGGTGATCTTTTACCCTGTCGACACGTCTATAGTCTACGCTGTGCTGACAAAATTTTCAGAGCAGAATCCTTCCACCACATCTTCGTAAAAATTGTTGGCAAAGTTACTTGCTGACACCGATGTTATGCTCTGCGCACGTTTTTGATGTTTAGCAGACGTCGCCATATTGGACTCGACTACTTTATCATTCGGAGTCAGCCCTTGATGTGTTTTTTTTTTTTTTAATCCAATCAGCGTGAACACTGATCCTAAACCCTTGCATCATTATCAATGTCACGCTGCGTTGTAAGTTTGTTGACAACCCAGTACACACCGAGATTTGATGTCTTTTTTTGCGCAAAAAAATCCCCACCCCTTGCTGTATAGCTGCACGCATTGAGTTTCTCAGGTTTTGAACCTGGATGCTGACCAAAACCCGTTTTTTGTTTCACAATGGCAATCCCATTTCGGACAAGCGATTTCCGTGATTGCAGAAAATCATCCCTAGATGTAACAGTGGTGAACATGCCCCCGTCCCAACTTTTTTGTAACGTATTGCTGACGTCAAATTCAGGATGAGAACAAAGTTTATGTTTGAGCATTAAATATCTCATCTTAGACTTAGACAAAACTTTATTTATCCCTGAAGGGCAATTAGAAGGGTGAAGAGCGGTACATTAAAAGAGCAAGAAAATAAAATCACAAAAAGAATAAAATCACAAAAATGGGTGGGGGGAATAAAACCCCAGCGTTTTATGTGCAATATACAATGGCAGGCCTGTTGCCAGTAACAAAGTAAAAGAAAAAAAAGTAATTAATTAATTAATTTTAAAAAAAGGCAGCAGATAAAATATGGCAAATAAATAAAATGATGTGTGGATAAAATTAAAATGACAATATGATTAGAGTGACGTAGTTAAAGTGACAAGGTGATATTGTAATATTGCACATCAGGACGTGATATTGCACGAGAGTATTGTACAGAAGACTTAAGTTATTGTAACTGTCTTAGACTTCTTAGAGTTCAGGAGGAGAATAACACTTGGAACAAAGGTTGCTCTCCTCCTCTGGGTCTTACAGGCTGGACAGCGGAACCTGCGACCAGATGGCAGCTGCTCAAATGCCGGGAACAAAGCATGAGTCGAGTCCTTAAGAATTGGACGAGCCAGGCCGCTAGCCTGCTGCTCGTACACAGTATTCAGGTGGCGAGCAGGAAGTCCAGTAATCTTAGAACACACCTTGACAATGTTATGCAGGCGGTTCCTATCCTGTACAGTAATGGAGTAATACCAGCAGCATATAGAAAAAGCTAAAACACTTTCAATGAATGTATAATAGAATGTCAACAAGATGTTCTGACTGACAGAAAAAGAGTTCAGTTTCCTTAGTAGGTACATCCTCTGGTGGCACTTCCTCAGGATTCCTTCTGTGCTGGAAGAGAACCTCAGTTGGCAGTCCAGAATGGTTCCCAGGTATTTGGCTTGGGTCTCAGAGACTACTACGGCTCCAATGTGCTGAATTCGAATTAGCCAGGAGTGAGGAAATCAGAAAGACTCTACAAACAGCGTTTAACTTCACACGTCCGTTGTTTTGATGAGACAAAGCGAGCACTGAGCATGTAATGCAGAATCGTTTACCACTCACTTAAACACAGAGCCTCATACTGACCACAAATGATGACCACTCATTCATTCGTCGTTCATTCAACCACTCACATTCGTTTCACAAAATCCGGGAGATTCGAATTAGCAGGTGACGTTTCCTGTTTCTCTGAGGTCAGGGTGCAAGACAGTGGGTTTATTTCTTAGCTGCCGCTCAGTTTTGTTTCTTTTTATTTAAACCCAGTGCACTGTATTAAATCATATTGTGTGTATTATGGAGAAAAATAAAATATTCTGATCTACCAGGTGGAAAGTTTACCACCTTACAGCTGGGAAATGCAACTAGATAGTTACCTCGCCCGCGACGGAGTAAGTGGGGCGCGGTATTGTAATCAGTGCAGTTTGTGTGTCTGTTAACAGTCTAGCGTCTAGACGGTTGCACCGACTGACTTCAAATTTTCAGAGTAGGTGGGCAATGGTCCGTAGATTACCTGATTAAATTTTGGTGGTGTGAAGGTCAAGGTCACCGGAAAGGTCAACCTTTCGGTCAAAATAACATTTTCCATTATAATTCAAACGGTTGCCGATAGACAGATGTTTACTATGATGAGCATATAGGAACTCCCATATGGCTTTCCATTTGGCACCAGGATCTTTGACCCTGAGTGACCCTGAAAGGTCAAACTCAAGGTCGTGTTTTTTCAGAGGGCTGTAACTTGAAAATGGTAGACAGATATTTACCATTATCAGCTTATTGGAAGTGCCATATGGGCTTTCATTTGGCACCAGGATCTTTGACCTTGAAAGGTCAAACTGAAGGTCATGGGTTTTCATAGGACTATAACCTGACAGCTGATGATTGAGAATTATTACCATTATCAACATATAGGTATAAAATAAGTGCTGCCGGGCGAGGATTGTTTCGCCTGGCAACGCTTGTTTCATTGTGTTGGTGACCCTAATGCCCAACACCGTTCCCTTTACTGTGTTAACCAAAGTGTTAGCGCTTAGTCATAATGTTTGTTTGTTTGGGTTGTCTGGGGCACGGAGCTGTATAAACCCCAAATCTCATTTGATATTTTGCGAACTGCACTAAAGGACTACAACCCCAATTCCAAAAAAAGTTGGGACATTGTGTAAAACAAATAAAAACAGAATGTGAAGATTTGCAAAATCATGGAAACCATATATTTCATTGAGAATAGGCCAAAGACAACATATCAACTGTTGAAACTGAGAAATTTTACTGTTTTTGGAGCATTGCAGAAAACCACCGTCTGTGAAAACAGTTCATTACTGCATCCACAAAAGCACGTTAAACCAGGTATAAACAATGTCCAGAAACACCGCAACCTTCTCTGGTCCGGAGCTCTTTGACGATGGACTGAGGCGAAGTGGAAAGTTGTCCCGAGATCTGACGAATCAAATGTAGAAATTCTATTTAGAAATCACAGACACCACGTCCTCCAGGCTAAAGAGGAGAGGGACCATCCGGCTCGTTATCAGTACACACTTCAAAAGCCAGCATCTGTGATGGTATGAGGGTGCGTTAGTGCACCCATCCGTCCATTATCTGTAGCCGCTTATCCTGTTCTACAGGGTCGCAGGCAAGCTGGAGCCTATCCCAGCTGACTATGGGTGAGAGGCAGGGTACACCCTGGACAAGTCGCCAGGTCATCGCAGAAGGCATCATGAATGCTGAATGATATATACACGTTTCAGAACAATAGGCTGCCATCCGGACAAAATCTTTTTCAGGGAAGGCCTTCCTTCTTTTAGCAAGACAATGCCAAACCGCTTTCAGCACATCTTAAAACTGCATACTCTGTAGTAAGAGAGTCCAGGTGCTAAACTGGCCTGCCTGCAGTCCAGACCTGCCTCCCATTTAAAACATTTGGTGCATTATGAAGCACAAAACACAACAAAGGAGAACCCAGACTTTTGAGCAACCGAAACTGTTTATTACGCAAGAATAGTAAAGCATTTCTCTTTCAAAACGCCAGTAATTGGTCTCCTCATTTCCCAAACGTTTACAGAGTGTTGCTAAAAGTAAAGGTAATGTAACAGCGTGGTAAGCATGCCCCTGTCCCAACTTTTTTGAAACGTGTTGCTGACATCAAATTCAAAATAAGCATATATTTTTCAAAAAACAATACAAATTTCTCAGTTTCAACATTTGACATGTTGCCTTTGTACTATTTTCAATGAACTATAGGCTTTCCATGATTTTGCAAACTATCGCATTCTGTTTTCATTTATGGTTTTACACAGCGTTCCAACTTTTTTGGAATTGGGCTTGTCATATTCAAAAATGTTTGAGCTATGTTTTGCCTCCACCAGAGGGAGGTATTTACACACAATTGACTTGGACACACTGATGGAAAGCACAGAAGGAGTTCCAAAGCCTTCCTGACAAGGACCATATCATCTGATTGGTCTTTATACATATGATGAACCAGGTTTTGACCCCTGGTCCTGGAGTAACCCCCTGTCCAACATTCTCGTCTTTAGGGGACACTCACAGACCAGAGATGAATGTCCTTCATAGACTGTGCGTTTATCACATAATCACTAAAGGGAGGGCTCACTGAATTTATAAAATGTGATAAGCTGATAAAAGATCACAGCTCTTCAGGGGTACCGGACCTTCCAGCTATCATAAGCATTAACAGAGAAAGGCCTAAAATCGTAAGATAACGTTACAAAAAAAATGAATCACCCCATAATCAGAGGAATCACTTCATCATGCACTGTTTAATGGCTGCGGTTTGTGGCTGGTTCTCGGTTTTCAGTAAAAAGGTTCTGTGTTTATCTGGAAGAGACACTATACGCCTACAGTGACCAGGTCTATAGAAACCAGGCCTCGTTCATCCGGCTGTACACAAAACAGTTTGTTCAAAAGTTGGCAACAGAAACATCAACACAAGAAATTCATGGAAGTCCTGTTCGATCGGGAAAACAAACATTCGACAAGCACTCCTGCGTTTGTGCAAATCTGTGTATGTTGGAAGCTTGAAGTCACTTCTTTATTTCAAATTATAGATACACACGTTGTCTGAATCTCAGTTGTTTCATTTTAATGACCTGAAGTGAAGCAAATCAACAACAACAACAGCCTATAAAGCATTGAAAACTAGTCAATCACTAAGAAGAAAAGAAATGGCGCCCTAAAAGGAGGAAAACTCTACAGTGGCTGACACGCTGCATTGGCCGAGCTGTATTACTGGAATATTTATCACGTGCAGTGCTTAAGCGGAGCACTTTCACCGTTTATTCGCTTTCGGCTCTCTGTGAGCTTTTTGCCTTTTGTGGAGTTTGCTGGACGTCACAACACATCAATCAGCTGTACGCTGATCATGACTGGTCGTTGATGGGTGTTTGGTATTTATGAATATACACTCGGACAGGAGTGTAAAGGAAATCGGCGTCCAAATCTGGCAGGAACTGTTAGCTTGGTTTGACCTGTCAAACCATTTACACACAGCTTGACTAAGGAAAGCTGTATGTAAAGGAAGCCATGGCCGAACGGTTAGAGAAGCAGCTTTGGGACCAAAAGGTCACTGGTTCAATTCCCTGGACCAGCAGGAATGGCTGAAGTGCCCTTGAGCAAGTCACCTAACCTCTAACTGTTCCCCAGGGTATGCTGTACTTCACTCTGGATAAAAGCATCTGCTAAATGCAGTTTGTAGTGGACTAAAAAGTCAGTAAACGAGCTCAGAGGTGGCACTACAGGAAAGCGTCCGGAGAACATGAGTCTCATCTCATCTCATTATCTCTAGCCGCTTTATCCTTCTACAGGGTCGCAGGCAAGCTGGAGCCTATCCCAGCTGACTACGGGCGAAAGGCGGGGTACACCCTGGACAAGTCGCCAGGTCATCACAGGGCTGACACATAGACACAGACAACCATTCACACTCACATTCACACCTACGGTCAATTTAGAGTCACCAGTTAACCTAACCTGCATGTCTTTGGACTGTGGGGGAAACCGGAGCACCCGGAGGAAACCCACGCGGACACGGGGGGAACATGCAAACTCCGCACAGAAAGGCCCTCGCCGGCCCCGGGGCTCGAACCCAGGACCTTCTTGCTGTGAGGCAACAGCGCTAACCACTACACCACCGTGCCACCTGAGAACGAGTTTGAATCCTAAATGCTACAGCTATCCATGGCTGGGAGGTCCAGAGAGCAAAATTGGCTGTTCTTGAGGCATACTGTGTCAATCACTGCAACACTATGAGCTCATGTATGTGGAAGAGGGTAGATAGCTCTTTCCTGACTTGAGTGTATATTTGTGGGGGTGTTCTCACAATCCACTTAAGTCTGAGCATCGAATGTAGAAAACATGGACAGATGATCACCTCTAAAAAGGTCTAGCGCCCCTACTGGCTGGCTGCAGTACACGTTTTTAGCCACGCCCATCCCAATGAGTTTCGATGACAAAATAGCTTTTATTTTCATGTCAGTTTTCTTTAAAGATTTTTTGGGGGGCTTTTTTGCACCTTTATTGGATAGGACAGTGTAGAGACAGGAAATGAGCGGGAGGGAGAGACGGGGAGGGATCGGGAAATGACCTCGGGCCGCAATCGAACCCGGGTCCCTGGATTTATGGTATGGCGCCTTATCCACCTGAGCCACGACACCGCCCATGTCAGTTTTCTTATCTAAACTCTCTTTCCATCTAGTGTCTAATTCAAACAGTTATTAGTTTTCCCTGATGCTGATATCTGCATATTTTTACCTTCACCTCTAAATTAGTTTTTACAAGACGTAGGTGGATACACTTGGGAATGAAGTGAGTGACAGCCATGGATGCAAGAAACCAGCTGCAGCAACTGCATCGCACCCAGACCGTTCATTACACATACCTGCTTATTTGAACTTTTCTGGACACTTGCACTAAGGCAACCTGTGAACCATTTCGATTAAAAATGTTTGAGAGGTTTAAAAGGAAAAGACTAGCTTTATCGCACTAGCTACCTAGCCACCTTAATGGCGACTGTATATTATTTCGATATTAATGCCAGCCAGCTATCAAAATCTGCACAAAGCCATTCGTTCATCAGTGAACACATACACTACCGATAACGTTAGGATGGATTTTATAAGTAGGCTAGTTCAGGGCTTTTCAAAGTGTGGGGCGCGCCTCCCCTAGGGGGCGCCAGAGTTCTTCGGGGGGGGGGGGGGGGCGCAACGTGAGGAAAAATAAACCAGAATAAGTTACTATTGCGGACATTTAGCGAACTTCAGCTAGCCTTTGCCAGAGACAAAATGGATCGATTTTTAGTACCTAAAGCTACAGTGAGTGAGGAGACAGAGTCTGGGCCAAGCAAAAAAAGAAGGAAGTATGACCACGATTATTTAAAGTTTGGATTTTCATGGACTGGATCTGAAGATGCTCCACTGCCACAGTGTGTTGTCTGCCAAGAGGTGCTAGCTAATGATGCTATGAGATGTTTAAAATGTGTAAAAAAAAAAAAAAAAGGTTTTAAAAAAGCACAGATGTGTAAAAAAAGATGTTTTAATAAAGCTCATATGTTTTAAATGTGTAAAAAAAAGATGTTTTCAAAAAGCACAGATGTTTAAAATGTGTAAAAGAAAAAAAAATAAAAATGTGTACAACAACCATTTTTTTTAAATACGAATGGAACATTAAGTATAGCAACAACAAAAATTGTAAGGGGGCGCTGTTGTTTATTTGCTCTCTGAGGGGGGCTCACTCTCCCACACTTTGAAAACCCCTGGGCTAGTTCATTTACAGTGCGCTTGGAATTAGCTGTGTGTCCCAAATACCGAGTTATAAACTCTCCAGTGATGAATGAGAAACGTTAGTCACATTAACGTCGGCGAATTTCCAGTTCATGTGATAAATCCTTCCTGGATGCATCCATATCCGCAGATAAAACTCTTTAAGCTCTCTGGGTAGATGTAACAAAGAGAATTTGAGAACGTACCCGTATTCGTCTGATCATTTCTAGGAGAAGGGGCGGGCCGACCTGACTTCTCGTCTCTAGCAGCAGAAGTCAAGTTTATTTGTATAGCGCTTTTAACAATAAACATTATCGCAAAGCAGCTTTACAAAATTTGAACGACTTAAAACACGAGCTAATTTTATCCCTAATCTATCCCCAACGAGCAAGCCGGTGGCGAGGAAGAAACCTCTACTGTGCAGACTCCGGCTCCACGTTTCACACTGCGGCAAAGGTATTTCGGCTTCGTTTCTATTGGATGGGAGGCAGTCGAGTCACGCCATTGGAGTCCGAGTATGATTAACGCTAGTATCAGTTTGGCCTCAACGTGAAAGCCTTTAAATCCACGCAATGTTTCTTTACCTGACATTTACCAAATTTCACATTATTTGCTATTAATTATTATGCTAACACTATTTGCCTAATCTGATAGTCTAATGTGTGTAGCTGTGTCAACAGTGTGGGTGGCTTTCGAAGCAGGACAAAACTCTCCAACAGTGAAACTGACGGATGACGGAGCTGTAACACGCCGGCGTGAAAAGAAAAAAAAAACAAAACGCACAAGTAGGAACATGATGGCTGCCAGACTTGTGAGAACATGCTCTACAGTGTAACGGCATAAACACTGCTGCCTGGGCTCATACTTTTCCCTCCGTCAATATCAGTAATTACTACACACACACACACAGCCTGCTCGAAAACTGGATTTCAGGGGTTTTACAGAGCACAAACTGAGAACCGAATAAATAAATCAATTGGACACTACCTGAAGACTTGTTCTTTCTGATAATAACCTGCATGAGAATGATAGCAGTGCTGTTTCTTAATTGCAGTAGTGGTGGTGGTTCCCTAGTGACGAGAGTTGCATGGCTAAATCCTGGAATAGCAAAAAAAAAAACAAGGGAATCTTTCAGCACCTTGAGAAAGACCTTAAACCTAGCAGCCACTTGTGACCGTTGATTTTGGTGGGGCAGGACAACATTAACATCTACACTACCGTTCAAAAGTTTGGGGTCACTTTGAAATGTCCTTATTTTTGAAAGAAAAGCACTGTTCTTTTCAATGAAGATCACTTTAAACTAATCAGAAATGCACTCTATACATTGCTAATGTGCTAAATGACTATTCTAGCTGCAAATGTCTGGTTTTTGGTGCAATATCTCCATAGGTGTATAGAGGCCCATTTCCAGCAACTCTCACTCCAGTGTTCTAATGGTACAATGTGTTTGCTCATTGCCTCAGAAGGCTAATGGATGATTAGAAAACCCTTGTACAATCATGTTAGCACCGCTGAAAACAGTTGAGCTCTTTAGAGAAGCTATAAAACTGACCTTCCTTTGAGCAGATTGAGTTTCTGGAGCATCACATTTGTGGGGTCGATTAAATGCTCAAAATGGCCAGAAAAATGTCTTGACTATATTTTCTATTCATTTTACAACTTATGGTGGTAAACAAAAGTGTGACTTTTCATGGAAAACACTAAATTGTCTGGGTGACCCCAAACTTTTGAACGGTAGTGTACGTACATCTTCAAACCAAACTGAGTTGGAAAGCTATCGCAGCTGACATCTCGTGAATTTTTATAGTAAGCCCGTAACAGGCAGCAGAAAGCCGACAACACACAGCCGTCCAGCGTACAGTCTAGCAGCTTGTATTGAGAGGTTTTCAATGTCCTCTTATTCAATTAATATCAACCAGGGTTGCCAGATTCAGCAACATTTCCATCCCATCTACATCAAGACAAAAGACCTGAAGCTAGAAGGGCACTCGGTAGGGCGCATACCCGCCAAGCCACATATTATCGACATCGAAATCACTTGAACTTATGACAATATTAAAGCTGCACACCAAATTTCATCAAAATTTGTTCACTACTTTTTGAGTTGCATTGTGAACAGACAAAAAAATAAATCCTGGATCTACATACCGTACATATCCGGATTTGCATCAAAATCTAATCAATTGTTCCTTGGCCCACCTTTCCTCAAAATTTCATTAAAATCTGTTCACTACTTTTTGAGTTACGTTGGGAACAGACAAAAAAAAAACCTCCGTCCATTGGAAAAGGAAAACACATTCTTTATGACTTTGGCTACATCCACACGACAACGGCAACGAGATTTTTTTTTTTAGCGGGTAAAAAAAAATATCGCGTCCACATGAGCAACGGATCAGTAAAATATCAGGTACATATGGCAACGCAATGCTTGCTGAAAACGATGCAATACACATGCCACACCTCTACGTGCGCTGTAAGACGGTCCCATCGGAGACTCCAGAACAATAGAAGAAGTAGGACGCATGCGCATAAACCCCTTCTTCTACCTGGCGTGAATGAGTGAGTGCTGCTTGTTCTAGTCATGTGGTTGTGACATCATCGTAAACAAATCCGTTCTACTCATCCAGACAACTTCACAACGGCGCCGTTGCCAGATTTTTCCACTCTGGGTTCTCAAAAAATATCGTTTTGGGGCACCCAAAACGCCGGTGCTGTGTGGACGCCAGGCCGAAACGATAAAAAATTTTATCGGATTCACCTGAATCCGTTGCCGTGTGGACAGGGCCTTTTTCTCTACCCTTGCATTGAAAACAAGGTCACCATTGTCTATTCCACGGCTTCTCAACCTTTTCTACTTTAAGGCCCACCTATTCATACTTGTAACGAGTCGGGGCCCATTAAAAAAAGATCCCCAATTATTTTGGCTCACCTGTTCTATTAGAATCTAATAATCTATTGTAAAGTGTATTAATGGGATGTGACATCACTCCCTGTTACAGATGGGAGCCCAGGAATTAAATAAATACAATAAAAACAAACTGTTTTTCATTACAGGTATTGTATTTAAAACTGTATGGATGTTCCAGAAGCCAAACCATGCATGCGGTTCATTCTCAGTCAAAAGGGATTAATGATCCAAAAGTGGAGTCTGGTCCATTAACACAAGAACTTATTGCCATGTTTGCATACGGAAAACAAGCACATTATTAAAGCCAAGAAGTACAGCCCCGCCTAGCAGTATTGGCACCCCTTAATTTTATTCACAACTTTTGTAATATCTCCAGAAATAAATGGAAATGGACACAATTTGCAATACCAAGATCTTTTAATTGAAGGTCCAAAGGAACTGAAAAGTTGTTTTCGTTCAAAATAGGCATTTTAATTTCTAAGACAACAAAAAACAGAAATACAGCAGGTGCAGGAATATTGGCACCCGTCCTTAGTATTTGGTTGCACACCCTTTGGCAGCGATGACGGCCTCCAAACGTTTCCTGTAGCCATCAATGAGCTTCTTGCATTTGTCTTGTGGTATTTTCTCCCACTCTTCCTTCGCTATGCGCTCTAGGTCTTGGATATTTGAAGGATTCCTTCTGCCAATGGCAGATTTCAACTCCCCCCAAAGATTCTCAATTGGATTGAGGTCAGAACTCATTGCTGGCCATTTCAAAACAGTCCATTTTTTCTTTTCTAACCATTTTTGTGTGCTTTTAGATGTGTGTTTGGGGTCTTTGTCCTGCTGGAGTACCCAAGATCTTCGCCTCAAACCGAGCTTTCTTACACTGGGCAGGACATTTTGCTCCAAAATCTGTTGATAATCTTCAGATTTCATAATACCTATGACACGGGTAAGGCCTCCAGTCCCAGATGCAGCAAAGCAGCCCCACAGCATTATTGATCCTCCACCATGCTTGACTGTTGGTAGGGTGTTCTTTTCTTTGAATGCTTCATTGCAGCGCCTGTAAACATACTGCCTGTGAGAATTCCCAAAAAGCTCTACTTTTGTCTCATCTGTCCACAGGACATTTTCCCAGAAGGACTGTGGCTTGTCCAGGTTCTCTTTCGCAAACTCCAGACGCTCCTTTCTGTGTCTTTTTTTCAATAATGGGGTCTTCCTTGGCCTCCACCCATGTAGCCCTGCTGTGTTGAGTGTGCGCCTTATGGTGCTTCTTGAAACAGTTACCCCAGACTGTTCCAGGTGGGCCTGCAGGTCCGTAGATGTTAACTGAGGTGATGGGCCTGCAGGTCCGTAGATGTTAACTGAGGTGATTCTGCCACCAATCGCACCAACCTTCGACGACTTCTATCATTGATTTTTCTCTTACCCCCACGCCCAGGGAGGTTCTTGACAGTTCCATGCTTCAAATATTTCTTAATAACATTACGCACTGTTGACACAGGGATACCAAGCTCTTTGGAGATGGCTTTATATCCTTTGGAGCTCTTGTGTTTGTCAACAACTGTATTTCTTGTTTCTTCAGACAGCTCTTTTGTCTTCACCATTGTGAAAAAGGGACTGAGTGAAACAGTTGGGTTTTCAAAACACAAATCTCATCATTCATTGGCCATTTCATGTCACATGGGCACAGACAGGTCTTCACAGGTGATTTCCATTTGTAATTTACCATAGGTGAGTCAAATTAGGTTTAGTTAGGCTACATCCACACGACAACGGCAACGAGATGTTATTTAAAAATATATCGCGTCCAAATGGGCAACGATCAGTAAAATATCAGGTCCATATGGCAACGCAACGCTTGCTGAAAATGATGCAATACACATGCCACACCTCTAGGGGCGCTGTAAGACGGTTCCTTCGGAGACACCAGAACAATAGAAGAAGTAAGGACGCATGCGCATAAACTATTATGCGCGAGACTTCATGTTAGCCACAAAGTCAGGAAAATCTGTTCGTAAAATTACATTATAATGACCAAATACAATGAAAAGTATTTTTCCAGTCTCACCTGTGAAAGGTAACCCCATGTGATCTCGTTTGGACGGTAAACCTGTTGGTACAGTTAAACGCAGCACATGAATGAGGCATCTTTATTCTCCGCTTTGACCTATCCAATATGGCGGCGAGGATGACGTATGATTCTACGCGGAAGGCGGCGTCTTTAATGGTCCGGAATATATTGAATGCTACACGTTGATGGATTAATTTGCTCTTCTACGCCCTTTTTGAGGAATGTTTTGTAGGACTTAAACCAACATCTGAAGAGGTGAGATCGCTCCTTTTTTTTCCCTATTTTTGCTGGCGGGATTGACTCTGCCCTAAGGGCTATTTTCTCTCTCTCTCTCTCTCTCTCTCTCTGCACCATTACACAATAAATATTCACAGTGAAAATATTTTGTAAGCGCGTTTCATGAACCAAGTTATAGGATTTGTTGACAACTCGGATCGAGTTCGTTACACTTCTACCCGGTGTGAAGCACTCACAGTCATGTGGTTGTGACGTCATCGTAAACAAATCCGTTCTACTCATCCAGACGACTTTGCAACGGCAACGTTGCCAGATCTTTCCATTCTGGAACCCGTTCTCAAAAAGATTGCGTTTTGGGCACCCAAAACGCCGGTGCCGTGTGGACGCCAGGCCTAAACGATAAGAAATTGTATCGGAGTCACCTGAATCCGTTGCCGTGTGGACAGGGCCTTAGGTTAGGTTTTAGGACTAACAGCAAAGGGTGCCAATACTAGTGATAAAGCAAGATTTACCTTTTTCATTTTTTTTCACTCTAATTGTTTATTTTTTTTATTTTGTTGATACTTTGCTCTTTTATATTAACCACGAGCTATCTGTAGAAAAATTCTGCATCACTACATCACTTTTGTTCAGGAGATGCTTAACTTTAAGTACATAAACTTCAAGGGTGCCAATACTACTAGGCGGCACTGTACACTCAAAAGAAGTGGATTTAGAAACCACTCAATGGGATTCGATCCTTACACGCTAACAAAGAAGGATTTTTCCTACAAGTTGGAAAATTATCCATCCGTTGAGTCCCCTGACATCTCAAACTACCTGGTCTGGTGCTGCAGACATCGTCCTACACAGACACACGGATGAAAACCTGGAAGAGGAGTGCAACTTCTTAGATGTGACTGGGTTAAAGACCTAGGGATCAGGACACTGCAAGATAGACGGCGGTAGATGGAACCAAGTGCAGGAAAAGTGTTTAATAGCAGGTGCGATATTTACAAAAACGAAACACGAACGAAAGCAAAGCAGAATCATAAAGCAGAGTATTTAAACAGAGTTATAAACATGTCTAGAAGCAAACGTTACAGTGATGATGATAATACTTTGCATAAAGCCTCTGTGAAAACAGCGTCCTTATCTGCATGCACTGATTGCACTCAAATCAGAATCAGGTGTTTCACATAACGACCGGGTCCCGAGCGCACCCGGCCTCTCGAGCTGCGCCAGACTCAAGCGTGCAAAGGCGTGACGGTCAAGTGTTTGCGTGCTGTACGACCGCAACTTTTAGCTCACGTCTAGATCGCCATGCATCGCCGCCAAAATGCCTCATTTTCATCGATAACCCAGTGAGCTGTAGTGTGACATCGGATGCAACTCAGCAATTGTACCCTACTACGAGTAGAATTCGCGGCCCACTAGATGACGGTTGAGAAACACCGGTCTAGTCCATAATTCCCCTTTCCTCGTGCATAACGTTTGCAATATATCTTGACAATAGAAATGGCTCTTTACGTCATAGACACACCGGCTGTAATCTTTGCAACGTGGAAGTACGTTTAATTCAGGTTAATTGCTGTGAAACAGGATCTCGGTGGCCGCAGACCGTTTTTAAATTAGCCCAATCTGGCATCCCTATCATTACCTTGTTCTTCCTCCATGGGCTTGTTGCAGTTCCCATTTTTAGTGCAATATTAATAATAACTATGGAGCTGAAAGGTGAAGCGTGCCCACTGCCCCATAATAGAGAAGCCGGCAATTCGATGCAACGTCAAACGCTTAAATCACCTGAAAAAGGTCGTTAGTATTTGAACAGAATTTAAAATCAATAGAGTGCTTCGAGATCAGTGCGAACCCGGCGGCGGCCATATTGGAAGTCAAAGTTCGCTGTGTCAGTGCATTGTTGTTGTCCAGCGAAGCAAAAAGGGGTGACAATGCCGAATACGTGCGTCATTGTTGGCTGTAGTAGCCGGGGGGAAAAGGGTGGCAAAAGCTTCCACAGACTCCCTAAAGTCGTGACTAACCAGGGAATTGCAGCACAGGAGAAAAGCGAGCGGAGGAGACGACAGTGGCTGGCTGCCATTAACCGATCAAATTTAGGACAACTGGACTGTATCCGGATTTGTTCTGATCACTTTGTGACAGGTAGGTTAATATTGTCTTGAATTTCATAGTTACTAAAATAGTTATTTTAATTTCATAGTTACCGGTAGCATCCAGTATGCCGGCTGTTGTGTGACCGTCATTCTTTCCCTCAGTCTCGTGGCCGCTTCAACATAAAACAACAGGGAAGCAACATGGGAGCAACATTCCCCAAGTCCAGCAATGCAGTTGCAATGTGCACACAAAATAGCATGTCTCTTGTCAACTATTATCCAGGGGTGTAGACTAGGCTGGGATAGACTCTGCGAGTGTAACACTTTCCCTCTGATCACTTTTGTCTCTCCGTCTTCAGCAGTAAACACCGACACATCGCGGACCCAACCGGACACAAATCTATCGTATGCTTCCATGCTCTTGTAGTTCTGGAAATCCTTTAGTTCACAAAATGGACTTGGGTGAAACACTAGATAGTTCACAAGATCTATGTATGTTAAATGCGGCAACAAGCTGGGGTCAGCTTTCCATTCCTTCTCACTAACAGTGTACGGATCTACATTCCCAATGAAATGTACCTTCTCAGCATAACGCTCCCGTGCCTGCTTATCTAAACTATCACAGTAGTGCTCCATCACTTCAGATGTCTAAATTCTTAAAAAAATCCAAGCTTCTAAGCCCTCTAACGCGGAAACGAATCGCTAAATGTGTACTCTATGAGCGCTCTGGAGCGAGTGACTTCCAAGATGGCTGCGCACGCGCAGTGTTACTATTTTTAGCATCATCTCGGAGCCCTCTATGGAGCACTTGCATGTGACGACACAGCCGATCCAGATTGTGACAGATGCCATCTTGTCGGTCAAACGCCATATTTCCGCCTTCTACTTCTGCTTTTACCTTTTCTTCTGGAAAACCCTACTATATACAATTCTACTACAACGGCTGCGGCTACAAGCTCTCCCTACCTGTGCACGGTTTTTATGTTTTTTGTGTGTATTTTTGCGTGTTGTTCATCTGTACCAGACTTCAATATCCACTACAACCGTATGGACTTACTGGACATTGGTTTCCAGCAGAAAATGACGGTTTGTAGCGATTTCCACTGCATGCACAACATTCCGGACGAGATAGCGAGACCAGCGGGGTCTCCGTGGATTGTTATCGGAAGCAAAGCGAAGGAGGCGGCGCCGGGAGCGGAACCAAAACCGAGGCTGCAGAGCCGGCCTGTTGACTAAGCTCAGAAAACAGCCACTCAAACCTCCACTGCTAAGCCTCTACCTCTCCAACGCCAGATCCATGCTAAACAACACGGACGATTTGGAATTACAGCTGGAATTACCTTATTCTATTCTATAATCGGCTGGTCAGTGCTATACTCAATACTTAAGTGACTTACCCGTCCAGTGAGGATTCTTGTTTACAAGATGCCACATCTGAGTCGCTGACAAATCCTGAATTTCTGTAAAGATAACTTTCCAGAGATTTATAGGCACGCAGCGCTTCACCACTGAACAGCGAGGGAAAGTTAATGAGGTAATTATACACGTCCGGGTATTCCGCTGGCAGTTCAAAATCCGGTCGTGAAAACTCCATCCGGAAAGCCATAAGGGTCACAAATCTGTAGATCGTTTATTTTAGACATATATCTAGTTATCTGTTCATTAGAAAAATGAGCCGTGTAGTCCGTCGGTTGAAATTGATCCATTCTGTACACGAGTGCAGCAGTATTCAGTGGTGTTTTTGACCGACAAGATGGCGGTTGTGTACTTTCCGGTCACGTGACTGCAAGATCTCTATAGGAGATTGATAAATCCTGATATAAAAAGTAGGGCTCTGTGCACCTGCACTTATAGACAAGCTGCCACTGCTCAAACCCTCAATACCTCAGCTAACGGTTTGTGCTGGATTCTGGTTTGGTTATAAGTCACACTGGATAAAACGCAAACTGCGTGTGGAACGTTTTGCTTCTAAAGAGATGTCGATGTGACTCAGTGGAATCACACCTGATTAAACTGCACCCCAAGTACAAGTCTGCTTGATAATTAAAGCTGCGTGGGAAACCTCACTGTTGAAATACTGGCTTCCAAAATAATAACAACTTCCCCCTCTCAGGCCAGACGAGTAATTCAAACTGAAAGTTCAGCTCGCCGTTTTATCACTGCTAAGATTTCAGATTACACGTAGGCAGTGCAGTGAAATGCTTCAGAACTGCATGCAAATCCGCAACTCGTATTTTTGGCTTTCGAGCAATGACAAAGCCTGACTATTTATGCTCCTGCTCTCCGACACACTATGTAATTGCAAAAAAAAAAAAACAAGGCGTTTAAACGCAGAACAACAACGCGCTGAAGAATCGGCTCCTCCTGTGTCTTCTTTCTGGCCGTCAAAAAGAAAGTGTGGTATATAATTGAAACCATGACTGCACACACAAGTGCTTGACGAGTTCTCTAATAGCACTTGACTTTTGAGCCGTGCTGCTTAGAGGAAACCCTGCATGCATAGCTGTGTAAAAAAAAAAAAACACAACTTTTGCACTTTGCACAGCAGATCAACTATCAACACATCGGGTTTCGGTGCAGCAAAGAGGACACTGTTTTAAATAATTAATTTCCTGTTGTTGTTTCTTGCTGTATTTGAACAAGAACAATGTCAGTACAGTTTATCAGCTGCTACTTTGTTAAAATGAACAGCTGTCACGTTGGTGAAATGTACAGCCTCGCGTATACCGGATACGTTGAAATTCTGCCCTCGTGCTCCACTCTCATATCCTTAAACCAGTAATCAGCCATCCTGTTTCTTCACTTTCACATTTCTACACAATTCAGTTCAGCACCGGTCCTGATAATCAGTCACGGCTGGAAGTGTAGGGAGTTCTCCTGATAAATACGCTACCGTTCAAAAGTTTGGGGTCACCCAGACAATTTTGTGTTTTCCATGAAAAGTCACACTTTTATTTCCCACCATAAGTTGTAAAATGAATAGAAAATATAGTCGAGACGTTTTTCTGGCCATTTTGAGCATTTAATCGACCCCACAAATGTGATGCTCCAGAAACTCAATCTGCTCAAAGGAAGGTCAGTTTTATAGCTTCTCTAAAGAGCTCAACTGTTTTCAGCTGTGCTAACATGATTGTACAAGGGTTTTCTAATCATCCATTAGCCTTCTGAGGCAATGAGCAAACACATTGTACCATTAGAACACTGGAGTGAGAGTTGCTGGAAATGGGCCTCTATACACCTATGGAGATATTGCACCAAAAACCACACATTTGCAGCTAGAATAGTCATTTAGCACATTAGCAATGTATAGAGTGGATTTCTGATTAGTTTAAAGTGATCTTCATTGAAAAGAACAGTGCTTTTCTTTCAGAAATAAGGACATTTCAAAGTGACCCCAAACTTTTGAACGGTAGTGTAGCTACTGATCGATGATTTAAAACTTACCAATAAAAATATTTGTTCGTCTTATTCTATCCGCCTTCACTGGATATGAGCAATCGCGCGCTCTGATTGGCTACTCTACTCTACTACTAGGCTATCAGCTCATATACCGTGAGTAGAGGAAAAACAAAATGGCGGCGCGTGTTGCTGAACCAACCGAGGACGAAATAAAAACTCTACTCGAAAACAAAACCCACAACAACAAAAAAGCAACAAAATATGGAATGAAAGTATTTGATGGTAAGAGCTTTTTTTTTCCTTTTCCAAGAATTATGATTATAGCATTTTTCACAAATTGCTCCTGTCATTCCGCCGGTTTCTTCATCTTTAAGCATTAAAATTTCTTTTAGACTGGTTCAAAAGCTCAAAGAAGTTTGTAAATATCCAAGGAAGAGTTAAAGGAGAACTGAAGTCATTTTTAAACTTGCTTTATTTCTTAATGAACGTGTTATTTCAATTACGTTTTCGGTTTCAGTAACTTTATATCGTGACTCGTATTGGCAACTAATCACAATTAAATATTATCCTTATCGGCCTGTTCGGTTTTTAGCCGTGTTGAATTTAGTTCGTTTGGTCCACGGGAGGCGTCGCTCATCCGCACGATCTTCACCAGACTTGTGCGAGGCTTCGAAACGTGACGTGTCAGCCAGGTGTCAGTGCTGCCATTTTGAAAACAAAAACGAGTTTAAATGACGATTACTGCCTACTTTCTTCAAACTTTCCTGATCGCTCTCAAAACAAACAAAACTTCCGGCTTGATCACGTCAGCATTCGAAGGAGGGCGCGCACGTCTTTTGACGATGTTGGTCACTTTGATTTGCGCTGTACGTTTTACTTCCGTCCTACGAAGTCTTGCACAGGTCTCAGCGAATCTCGTTTACGGCCATCGCTTTGACATACGGACTGATATATTACAGAGCGTATTTCAAACACTCAGAACTCGCTATAGCAGCGACAAAATAGCTGTCAGAAATGCATTTAATAAAATGAGATAAATCGCATTTTGATGATAAAAAAATTTGCCTTCAGTTCTCCTTTAAATAAATGGCTAAAGTTATTCTATACCTCGACGGGACAGCAAGACGGCACTTTCTACATAAAAAACAACAACACTAAAGTCAATTCGTGCAGCCAGAGATAGGTCTTTAAA
The DNA here is from genome assembly GCF_027579695.1 of Neoarius graeffei. Lineage (NCBI taxonomy): Eukaryota > Metazoa > Chordata > Actinopteri > Siluriformes > Ariidae > Neoarius > Neoarius graeffei. The sequence continues at coordinate 45,270,479 of NC_083569.1, forward strand.
AAGTCTGCCTCAGTGGAAATGATTTTGTCGGACGTTTTGTATAAAGTTTTTATTTATCAAATTTGCAGAAAATAAAAAAAAAAGCTCCGGTTCTCAAAATCCAGTGAATGTGGATAAAATAAAAGCGTTAATCCGCTCGTTGTACATAGCCGACTTTTTATGTAATAATTGTTAATTATATTTTCTCATATTGGTCCAGTTGCAGGTCTGAACACGTTAACATGCCTTGAGATCTACACTCAGGCCATTATTAAAAAATGTTCTGTTTCCGGTCCACCGGCCGGGTGAGTGCTGTTTGTGCGATTGAATTTTTTTTTTAACGCCGTTTTTTCGACATTTTTTTCGGGTTCGTAAATCTAAAATCGAACTTGACATTTACGCATTCCGCGCAGAATATAGAATCGAATCAGCTCTGCGCATGCGCCGTGCGGCACAAAAAAATGGCAGCCACCATGAAGGAAGGAGATCCGGAGTTTTCAAACATTTGCTTAAGTGTGAAATCGCAAAATGGTATTCTAGCGAACAACAAAATAGTAAAGATTCAGAAAAACAAATCATTCAGTGATCATTTTAATAGTGTCATTTCATCCGAACTAGGCCTAACGCTCGATTTAGAACGACAAAAAGTCCGTGTGTCGGACCATCACAAACCGTTACTGGAAAATTCGTTTGATCTTGATCCATCCGAGACGTTACAAACAGCTTTTGAGTTTTGTTATGCGAAATTCATTACCTACTTTGTTAATGACCCTGACAGATCTGTAGGAGAACCTAATAGATCTATTCAAAATGAGAACGGAACTGAACAAAAAAAAATGCGTTTACGGAACTAATGCAGGTTGGCTGGACAGAATTAAAAACTGTGTCTGTAGCAAATAAAGTTTTTGTACAAGTTTCAGTTGATTAAACTGTCATATTTTATTAAATGTGTCTGCTTTTGTAATAAAAAAGTACTGAAACAGCATTGCGATTTCTTATCCATCCATATATATATATATATATATATATATATATATATATATATAAAAAATAAAAATCCCTCCCTCCCTACTGAAAATTTTTTTGCTCACCCGGTGGACAGGAAACGGATTTTTTTTTTAAGTATGGTCTCACTGTCCACTTCAGGATGCAAATCAGCCAATCATGTGGCAGCAGCGCAATGCATGAAATCATGCAGATACAGTACAGTTCTTCAGTTAATGCTCACATCAAACCCCAGAATCTCTGGGACTTTAAACCGTAACGTGGTACCCAGAATGGTACAAAAAACATCCTACGAGTGGAGGGTCTGCAGGCTGAAGCACCTTGCTGAAGAGAGAGATCAGAGCAGAATGACCAGACTGGCCTGAGCTGACAGAAGTCTCTAGGAACTCGTATAATCGTTCTTGACAACCGTGGTGAGCAGAAAAGCATCTCAGAAAGCACAATACATCAAACCTGCAACAGCATAGGAGCACATCAGGTTCCACTCGTGTCATAGGAGACCATTATGGGCACCGACGCACCCAAACTGGACAAAAACCAGCGCTGTGTCTCAATTTGCATACTTCCGTTAGCCCACTATTACTTACTTGCTAAATGTGTGAATTTCGACAGGGTCGCATTTGTCTCCAATAGAACAGGCAAGTTGTCAAGTCAAGTCGAGTTTATTTGTATCGCACTTTTAACAATAAACATTGTCGCAAAGCAGCTTTACAGAATTTGAACGACTTAAAACACGAGCTAATTTTATCCCTAATCTATCCCCAATGAGCAAGCCTGTGGCGACGGTGGCAAGGAAAAACTCCCTCAGACGACAAGAGGGAGGAACCGGACTCAAAAGGGAACCCATCCTCATCTGGGCGACAACAGACAGCATGACTATAACATTAACGGTTTTAACATGAAGTCAGTTTCGTTGATGTTATAAACTCTTCACTGATGGAAACTTGAGTGCAAAACTGTTCATGACAACTGCAGTCCTCAGCCATAAAAGCATTACTGTAAGTGTCCAGAGCGTCCTCCAGGTGTGACTTTCAACTGTCCTCATGGGGCCGTCCTCTACAGGGGCGATGCGATGAGACTCCAACCAGACACAGGGCACCAGGATGGATCAGGCAGGTCCGAGGAGCAGAAGAGGTCAGCATCTCGATCCCAGGACCGACAAGTTGTGCACTTAGTGAACATTCGACAGCAATCGTCACCAAACTACCTCTTAAAAACTAACGTGTCTTTAATTTCCCTCGCTTGTGTGCGTGGATATCACGTTCCTCCTCCCACTGGTTGAAAATGGGTTCGTGGTCCTTTCCCTTCCACTACGTAGCCAAGATGGTGACCGTTGAAGGTGGGTGAGAAGTGTACAGCATCGCACACTCAATATTCTGACCGTTTTGAGTACACGATCCAGGTCCTCAGAATGCACTGCATGTTGCTGTTCTTGTCAGTGTGAACGCATTTACGCACTCAAAATAACAAGTTCAAGTACGGAAGCACGTGAATTGAGACACCCAGCTTCAGATTCCTGTTCTTGGCTGATATCAGTGGAACCTGAGCTGGTCTTCTGCTCTTACAGCAGATCCATCTCAAGGTTTGATGCTTCCTGTATGCGGACATGCTTTTCTGCTCACCACGGTTGTAAAAAGTGATCGTTTCAGTTACCATTTCCTTTGTGGCAGAAGCTCGAGCTGGCCATTTTCCTCGAACCTCGCTGAACAAAATGAGACGTTTCCACCCCACGTAGTGGTTTTTTTTGTTTTTCGCACCATTCTGTGTAAACTCTCCAGACTGCCGTATGTAGAAATTCCCAAGAGAGCCACAGTTTCTGGAATATTCAAACCGACATCCATGCCACACTCGACATCACACTTTTTCTTCTTTCTGACGTTTGATGCGAACATTACTCGAAGCCCATGATCTGCATTTGCATGGATTTGTATTTTGGTCGCATGCTTAGCTGATTAGATAACTGCATGAATGAATGTAGGTACAAATGTTCCTATTCGTAATAAAGTGCAGGGTGAGTGTATATTGCATAAATGTACTTGATGTTATGACGTCTTATCAACGTCCTTACATCTTACAGGCCACGAGTATGAACCAAGCGTGTGAAGCTACAGCACTGATAGTATATAGTGATTTAGATAATCTAAAATAGTTATGAGGGTGAGATAAATACATGTTATTTACCAGCTTAAGGTCGGTTCGTATGGTGAAATACCGTGACCGAGGTCTTGAAAGTACTGAGCGAGGCCCTCTGGGCCGAGGTCAGTATTCAAGGCCGAGCTCACGGTATTTCACTATACGGACTGACCTTAAGCTGGTAAATATTTTTTTCTTTACCAAATTCTAACAGAAAACGAGAGCGCCCGAAAGGGAAAACCGAGCCGAGCCGCCATTTTGAATCCTCATTCACGGCTGTAATGCAAATGGCTTCCTCCTCGGTATACAAGTGCACTTCCATGGCAGGAAAAAAAACTACATTTTGCCGCCTATGTAGTCCCCGATTTATACAAAATTGAGTCATTCAGGATTCAGCCATGTTTTTGCTCGGCGTTAGCAACAGTTAGAGGTTTTTAGCTTTCTCCTGAAATGCTTTCTTTTATTTCTTCTTCCTCAGGGTAGTAAAACTCGCTTTCGCTGTGAACACTGTCGTTATCGCTGTCCATGCTGTAAAATTAATGCTATTCTCCTGAGAAATGCGAAAATAAATGTTGACAAAAATTGCTACTAAGTTTGTTGTTGTTGTGAACGAGCGAGTCGCCAGAGGTCCGTAACCAGGGTCCATAACTGGGGTCCGTACCGTAGGATATGGACCCGCTCGCCAGCCAATCAGAGCACAGGATTTGGACCGCAAAAAAAAAAATTAAGTTATTCCACGAAATCGAGTTGTACATGAGCCAACGAGGCGCATAGCACCGAGTCGGCTCTCAGCCATGTACGACATTTGAGAAAAATGCTTGTGGCAGCGGGGGCGTGGTCAAGCATCGGTCTGTGGCCGGAGGGCGGAGTCAGGGAAGGTAAGTGGCAGAATCACTACACCTGTCGTTAATTAATGTGTTTGTGTGTCTTCCCAGTGACCGCGCCCTATTTAAGGAGAGAGAGCGAGAGCAGAGGGAGCTCTCTCCCCAACCAGACGACTGATGTGTGCGCGTGTGTCTGAGTGTAGGAAAGAGTAAATATATAAGCTGAAAAGCTAAATAAAAAGAGTTTTGTGAACTCAGTTCTGGCCTGCCGTCCTTCTGTGCTCCACCCACCCATACGAACTGTTACAATGCTATAATAATAATTCTTGGGAAAAAAAAAGATGCGTTCTTATGATCAAATACATTCATTCCATGTTTTCTTGCGTTTTATTTTGTATTTCTCAGGGTTTTGTTTTCGAGTGGAGTTTTTATTTCGTGGTTCAGCAACACGCGCCGCCATTTTGTTTCTCTCTACTCACGGTATATAAGCTGATATCCTGGTAGTAGAGTAGCCAATTAGAGCGCACGATTGCTCATATCCAATAACTGTGGATAGAATAATGTTTGATATCTTAAAAAACATTTCCAAGTGGGATGAATAAAAAGTTGCAGCAAGATTAAGTGCAAATATATGAGGTGGGAATCAGAAATCTGTATTTCTACATTGTCTTGATAAACTACTGGAGGCAAGAGAAGACCTTCATTTTCATTCATCCATCCATCCATCCATCTATCCTCAATAACCGCTTGGTCAGGGTCACGATGGATCTCAGGAACACCGAACATGAGACAACCCTGGATGGGGCATCACAGGGTACCATGCTAGATGGAATTCTTCTCAGCTAACGCACCAACCAACATGTTTTTGGGAAGTGAGAGGAACCCCGAGGAAACACCCCCCCCCCCCCCCCCCCCCCACACACACACACACACACACAATGAGAACACTGGATGAAATCGGGGACCCTGGAGCTGTGCGTACGGACGACTATCTGCTGCACCACCATCAAGTACGTAGAAAATCCTACAAACTTCCCTGCACGAATAACACAGTAATACATTTATAATAACGTCTTCTTTAACAAGCAGATATTTTGATATCCTGAAAGCTGCTCTGAACGTTTAAAGATGTCGTACCATGAATATTTTTCATTCCCAAGTGCCATTTTGGAGCAGACAGTTTTCATTATTTATACAGAGCTAATTATACAGCTCTGAGTAACCACTAGCAGCACTTGTACGTGTGCTGAAACGCTTTTCGTGCAGCCACGGGTTATTAAATACACAGATCAGTACAGCATGAACTTCTCTGTGCGAAGGAACTTCACACTCACCCACACCCCCAACACACACACTTGTTTAGTATCAAACAAAATCAGGAAGTGGCACAATATGCCTTCACGCAGAGGAAGTCCAGAAACAGTTTCAATGATCACTTCTGTACTCTTTACTGGATTAGTGGAGCTGATTATTTATATGCATCTTACCGAGATACTGAAATCTATACGATTCTACAGTAGGATTGATTAGGTTGCACCTAGAAATCTGGCCAAACAAACATGTTTCTCATTCAAAACAACTATTCGTGAGGGTCAGGAAACAACTTTAGGGCTTATTTGAATGACGGTCGATATTAAAATTGGATTAGAAATTCATCTTTCGTTTCTAATCAACCAGAAACCTGCTTGGGTGTTGGTATGAGGTTAAATAATAAAATACAGCCCATGCACAGCACAAAGGTTGTTCAAACTCACTTTGTGTGTGAGAATAGTGAGCTCGGTTACTGGGTTTCGACCTAAAAGGCTCATCAAAGAAGACCTTCAAGCACCCAAATCTTACCTTCAATTTTGAGTAAACGTCTTCAAAAAGTGAACAGACCCGGATCTCTCGCACTCTTTCACTTTCTCAGCTGCTCATGGTGAAGAGGAGCTGCGTCTCCATGTTCCTGGTTGCTGCTGGATGGATGATCAGTGCTGTAGGCTACACTTTTTGCAAGAAGCACAGGTTGTTGAGTGACAGAAGGCAGGCAGGCGCAGCTCTAAAAGGCAGTCCTGCCTATAAAAGGCATTGATTTAGAGAGGGGAAGTGCAGGAAATTAGCATACTCCACTCACTGTTCAACAAACAGCCCGCCTCAATGAGGCTCTGAATTATGAATCTACTACTTACAGTAAACAGGAGCCACACGAGTCACTTCAGTGAACCGATTCTGAGCAAATGATTCAAATGCACATAATTTGAGTTTTGAGTTTGAATTCATCAACAATTTTCACGTTATATGCAGGCTTTCGAGCTCTGCTACTACAACAACTACTACTACACCTATTTGGGACAATAAATATAAGAAATGACTAACTTACGTTGAAGAAATTAAACCGAAACATGCTAGTAAACATGCTAATACTAATATAATGCTAAGTCAAACAGACTGGCTTCTACAAACATTGTAAAGTTTGTTTGTTTTTAAAGACAGCAATAAAGTTTAAAAAAAAAACAAGTCGCACTATGCTATATATATATATATATATATATATATATATATATATATATATATATATATATAATATATATTTGTGCCTTTGTTTTAAACCCACCTGACTTGATTCAGCTCGAACCAATGAAGAGTCGTTCACTAATGAATCGGTTCTTTTATTCAACCCGAGGACTGAGAGTCGACTCGTGAAAGGTGAGGTGTGTTGAGTTTGAGTGGTTTAGAGTTAAAATATTGAACAGTTCGGGGGAAATGGAAGAGTCGAGTCATTTGGTGAGCCGAATGATCCGACTCACTGAACAGACCCGGAACTCCTTTCACGAGCTCGAACCTGCACGAAAGAATCCCAAGTGAATCATTTATCATGTGAGCCGACACATTCGTTCAGAACAGAAGCCATCTCCAGTGGTGCTTGAAAGTTTGTGAACCCTTTAGAATTTTCTCTATTTCTGCATAAATATGACCTAAAACAACATCAGATTTTCACACAAGTCCTAAAAGTAGATAAAGAGAACCCAGTTAAACAAAAATATTATACTTGGGCATTTATTTATTGAGGAAAATGATCCAATATTACATATCTGTGAGTGGCAAAAGTATGTGAACCTCTCGGATTAGTAGTTAATTTGAAGGTGAAATTAGAGTCAGGTGTTTTCAGTCAACGGGATGACAATCAGGTGTGAGTGGGCACCCTGTTTTATTTAAAGAACAGGGATCTATCAAAGTCTGATCTTCACAACACGTTTGTGGAAGTGTATCATGGCACGAACAAAGGAGATTTCTGACGACCTCAGAAAAAGCGTTGTTCCACCAATCCACAGTCAGACAGATTGTGTACAAATGGAGGAAATTCAAGACCATTGTTACTCTCCACAGGAGTGGTCAACCAACAAAGATCACTCCAAGAGCAAGGCGTGTAATAGTCGGCGAGATCACAAAGGACCCCAGGGTAACTTCTAAGCAACTGAAGGCCTCTCTCACATTGGCTTATGTTCATGAGTCCACCATCAGGAGAACACTGAACAACAGTGGTGTGCATGACAGGGTTGCAAGGAGAAAGCCACTGCTCTCCAAAAAGAACATTGCTGCTCGTCTGCAGTTTGCTAAAGATCATGTGGACAAGCCAGAAGGCTACTGGAAAAATGTTTTGTGGATGGATGAGACCAAAATAGAACTTTCTGGTTTAAATGAGAAGCGTTATATTTGGAGAAAGGGAAACACTGCATTCCAGCATAAGAACCTTATCCCATCTGTGAAACATGGTGGTAGTAGTATCATGGTTTGGACCTGTTTTGCTGCATCTGGGCCAGGACGGCTTGCCATCATTGATGGAACAATGAATTCTAAAGGAAAATGTCAGGACATCTGTCCATGAACTGAATCTCAAGAGAAGGTGGGTCATGCAGCAAGACAACGACCCTAAGCACACAAGTCGTTCTACCAATGAATGGTTAAAGAAGAATAAAGTTAATGTTTTGGAATGGCCAAGTCCTGACCTTAATCCAATGGAAATGTTGTGGAAGGACCTGAAGCGAGCAGTTCATGTGAGGAAACCCACCAACATCCCAGAGTTGAAGCTGTTCTGTATGGAGGAATGGGCTAAAATTCCTCCAAGCCGGTGTGCAGGACTGATCAACGGTTACCGGAAATGTTTAGCTGCAGTTATTGCTGCACAAGGGGGTCACACCAGATACTGAAAGCAAAGGTTCACATACTTTTGCCACTCACAGATATGTAATATTGGATCATTTTCCTCAATAAATAAATGACCAAGTATAATATTTTTGTCTCATTTGTTTAACTGGGTTCTCTTTATCTACTTTTAGGACTTGGGTGAAAATCTGATGATGTTTTAGGTCATATTTATGCAGAAATATAGAAAATTCTAAAGGGTTCACAAACTTTCAAGCACCACTGTATTACTGAAAGACTTTCCCCTGGTGGAAACTGCTTCTAGAAATATTACACAAAATGTCTTCTTACCATATCAACAATTACATTTTTCTTTCTTAATCACACCATTTTTAATTTATCTGTTGATCATAGGCAGGGGAAGTGGATTGTAGCCAGGCAATCCACTTCCCAGCCAGCCTGCAGTTTCTCCAAGTCCTTTTTTCCCCTCCTTTCATTTATTTACAGGCAATATACAAGAACATTCAGGACGATAGTCTTCCCTCACAAAAAAAAAGGCTCACTTCTTGCTAACAGCATCATCATCGGCTTTTTTGATACCCCTTACTTTCTTCATTCTTTTATTTCTTTCCTTCTTCTCATAGAGACCACATCTGGCCAGTCTTTATTCGGGCTCCATTCTTCTTGGTTTAGTTCAATGAATCGTAGACCATGGCACAATCTGTTATAATAAGTTATATTTCTATAGCACCTAAGATAATTCCAGAGTTTGGGTGCCATAGCAGTGAAAGACCTGCCCCCATGGTGGAAAGTTTGGTGTGCGAGACAGCAAGTAGGTTGTTACGAGAAGACCATAGTGAGTGAGAGGGGGTGTAGGGAGTCAGTAGTTCCCTCTAAGGTTGCCACCACCAAACTTAATCTTGAAACCAAAGACAAACACCACATCAAGTGTGGTCTTATACATTTTGGCAAGATTTCAGTCTTGGAGACTGTTCTCTTCAAGGGTGCAGGACATCCAGAACCATTTGCTTCCTCTGAAGCAAGCGGTTTATCATGAACATCTGAGTCCTGAGTGTGACACTGTTGTTCATCTTGCCATCAGCTCACTCAAGAATAGGAAAAAGCTCCTCAAGACCCTATACTATGCAAAAAAAAAAACCCTAAACCCTCCGATGTCTCAGTTTTAGTTGGCAGCCTCCTGCAGCACCACATGCCTGTTGTGTATTATTGTCGTCTTGTGTCATGTTGGCCTTCCTCCAAACCAGTCAGCAAGGTATTAGAATGAGCATATTTAATATAAGCCTGTGATTTGTGTTGTTGCCAGCACTACTGTCCAAGCTGCTGTTACAGAAAATTAAATCAACGCTTACTGATCAATCAGAATTGAGAATTCAACAAAGCTGTGACATATCTGTGGCTAAATGACACACCAAAAACGCAAGTTTTGTCAATTAATCATTGGAGGGAATCTGCAAGAGTGTGAAAATGTAAATCAAGGAAGTGCTACCTTACAACCCTGACTGGTACAAATCAAAGATGGATGAAAAATGCAGACGATTAAACAGTGTTGTGCCATCTTCCCGATTTATAAAGAAAACTGCACATCTTGACACATGTATGCTGAGTTCAGGAGTCATATTTTAATGCAGAGGACCTAAAATATGAGAAGCTATCACAGGAAACAGGTTTTTGTTTATTGGGTTTGTGCTGGGTGGCACGGTGGTGTAGTGGTTAGTACTGTCGCCTCGCAGCAAGAAGGTCCTGGGTTCGAGCCCAGCGGCCGGCGAGGGCCTTTCTGTGTGGAGTTTGCATGTTCTCCCCGTGTCCGCGTGGGTTTCCTCTGGGTGCTCCGGTTTCCCCCACAGTCCAAAGACATGCAGGTTAGGTTAACTGGTGACTCTAAATTGACCGTAGGTGTGAATGTGAGTGTGAATGGTTGTGTGTGTGTCTATGTGTTAGCCCTGTGATGACCTGGCGACTTGTCCAGGGTGTACCCCGCCTTTTGCCCGTAGTCAGCTGGGATAGGCTCCAGCTTGCCTGTGACTCTGTAGAAGGATAAGCAGCTACAGACAATGGATGGGTGGATGGATTTGTGCTATGTGGATTTGGGCATACCTACAAATCAATGGCCAAAGAACATCTCTGCAGCTTATCCACAGAAAGAAGTCAACTGTATGAAAATGCATGTTACGCAGGAAGTATATCAGAACAGTAAGTTATCAGCTTGTGTTTAAGGATGTTGCTGATGCCACCACATAGCTAACTGTGAGTAAACCTGTGTGGACCCTTCTGGGATTTCACTACCAGAGTCATCAAATTCTTACAGATTTATTTGACAGTAGTCAAATTAGAACCTAACTCGAAGAGCATTTGGTAGAACGCATACTTCTAGCCAAGCCACATATCAATATCAAAATCAAATCACTTAAACCTAGAATAATACTAAAGCTCTACACCAAAGTTTGTCAAAATCTGTTCACTATTTTTTGAGTTACGTTGGGAACAGCCAAAAAAAAAATCCTGAATCCACATACATATCCGGATTTGCATCAAAATCTAATCAATTGTTCCTTAGCCAATGGCCCACTTTTCCTGAAAATTTCATCAAAATCCGTTCACTACTTTTGAGTTACGTTGGGAACAGAAAAACAAACAGAAGCGAAAACGTAACCTCCTCCAACAAAGTTGGTCAGCTAGCTGGCTATCTTGGCACGCCGATTGTAAACTAAAGGTTTACAAGTTTAATGGCATCCTTCAATAATTTGAATAGCAGACATGACTCACCCAAAGCCAATGAATCCATTTTGTGACATCACAAACTGAGCGCAACAACCCCGCAACACAATTGTTTGTTTTTTAAGCAAAGTTCTGAGAAACTCTTGGTTTTTAGACAAAAGTGAATTTTGTGCTTTGTTAACATCTCATCTCATTATCTCTAGCCGCTTTATCCTGTTCTACAGGGTCGCAGGCAAGCTGGAGCCTATCCCAGCTGACTATGGGTGAAAGGCGGGGTACACCCTGGACAAGTCACCAGGTCATCACAGGGCTGACACATAGACACAGACAACCATTCACACTCACATTCACACCTACGGTCAATTTAGAGTCACCAGTTAACCTAACCTGCATGTCTTTGGACTGTGGGGGAAACCGGAGCACCCGGAGGAAACCCACGCGGACACGGGGAGAACATGCAAACTCCGCACAGAAAGGCCCTCGCCGGCCACGGGGCTCGAAGCCGGACCTTCTTGCTGTGAGGCGACAGCACTAACCACTACACCACCGTGCCGCCCGCTTTGTTAACATAATTTAAACTAAACATAACTCTTCATAAACCAGAATCAGCCACTGAAGAGCAGTTAGCTATTTAACAAACCTCAAAGTCAAGTAACAAGTCACTGAAAGGAAACGTCTTTAACTAAAAGAAGGCTAAGTAGGCATACAGACAATGACAACACAGACATGTAGTTTCAACGTAAAATATTTATTTCTAAATGAAACTTGATATCAGAGTGTCTTGGGACTAAACGTACAGTGCAGCAAAACACAGACGCAAACAAATGAGAAATGAGTGGTAAAATCTATCCTAAATATATATATATAATTTTTTTTTTTTTTTACATAAGGATCAGATCCAGTTCTTCGTAAAATTAGCCATTTGACTGCTTCCAAATATTAGCAGACAAGAGTCTATTACCAGTTCCTGACTAGCCAAGATGGCACCTCTAGATGAACTGTGTTCTATCTAAACATGAATTTCACACATTTGGTCCAACAACAGGCTCACTGAGAGTTTAAATGTACACAATACAGGAATGGTGTATCAGGAACTCTGTTCGACAGGCTTCACATCGGTTTGATACTTCATGGAGCGCTGCTGTTTTTGCTTGTGCTGAAATCTCGCATCGTGGTTTACCCCAGTTACAGCAAAAGTGTTTGTAATGCATCCTAAAATAAATGAATATTCATTTATTTTCTCTTCACTCAAAGGGATTCGATTCCTTTTCATACTGACACACTGCAGCCCTATAAATGGCTAATACTATAAACAAATTAGGAGGCATTAGCTAATACATGACCTTCTGTTAACACACAAAAAAAAGCTAAAAAAGCTCAAGTCTCCCTGGTTGAGGAAAAGTCAGAGGCAGCAGTAAGTTCATTCGGAGCCGTGTTACTGCCCGTCACTCGTTGCTCTGTACCCCTGAATTCATATTCAAATAAAACCAAACATACAAATAACCTACTAACAAAACTCCACAGTTACAGAGCTACTTCTATGTAGAGCATCCTGAACCTGTAATACCAATGCTGGTCAATGTGCGTTCTGTACTGTAAGGGAATGGTAGGACCTGGGGGATTGCTTTAATTAGATCCATCTGCTTTAAATCATGATCCTATGGTCAAGGATGTGTTCCAGGGGCTTTGCGATATCTGATCTGGCATTAAATACCAGCGAGGAGATGCATGGACAGTCGCCAAGTGGCATGGACTGCACTAAAGAGTAAACAACCTCCAGAGTAGGAGTCTTTAACAAGGTAATGTATACGTAGATAGAAGACAAATGTGATTACAGTTTGTTGTTTTCCTTTTCAGTATGACATATATTGACAAGCAAGCAATCCAGCCTAGATCGATTAACCTTATATGCATAGAAGATGAGATGCTTAGAGGCTTCGAACTATTCAAAGTTTTCATCCCTGTTTATCGTGCCACTATACTTGAGGACAACACTTGTATATTCAGTGAAACCTTCATTTAATTCTCTCGTTTTGTCCGTTAGTCCTTCCAGGAATTCGAGAGATGAATGAAAACACTGAGATAAAATGTCTAGGAGTCAGTTTGGCTCCTGAAGCAAGCAGGGATTAACATACATTTGCACACTTACATCCTACATAACGTAAGTACATAAATATACACTTACATGTGTGCATATATATGTACAGAGACACTTAATATGGACATACATATAATTCCATATGTGCACACATACACAACGTTACAGCATACACTGAGAAATGTTAAGTGCTAAATTCCGAAGATAGCTACTGCATACCCAGGTTAGCATGCTGGGCCGCCATGGCTACGGTAATACTGGTAGGCAAGATAACTCAGTTTGTTAACACACACTGTATTCAGTCCATCCTTCATGTTTCCAAGAGTCTGGATTTGATATGATTTTTTTTTCCTTTTGGATTCTTGACATTTGTTTGGGTTACAGCAGCTATACAGAGAGGCGGAGTCCAAATTCCGGTGAGAGGCTAATGGGGCAAAGCTTGTACTAGAGGAGCAGCCTCACACTTGCCAGTCACAACGTCAGTCTGATAAAATCTGCACAAAGGACATCGGGAAGACCCCTTTCCTGTCCGGCTGACCTTCTATATGTCCAATCTGGAAAAGACCAAGTTCAGAGAAGACGTTAAAAAAAAATACAAATTAAAAATGGTGTGAAATCTGAAGCATGTTTCCAGAGATTCAGTCAAGTCTTACTCACCCACCACTCTTGGTCTTCTTCTCCTGTAACGATGATCACTTCTCCTTCAGTAAAGGTCAGCTCATCATCGTTGTCTGCTTGGCAATCGTAGATGGTCTTCACCCTCTTGATTTTGCTCTTCCCCTTCCACAAACAAACAAGTTTTATCAACAACATGTCAACTCAACTCCAAAGGTGACTTCAACAGGTCACCTCAAGTTCACAAGTCAACTCAGCTCCACAATTCAACTTCAGAAGTCAACTCAACAAGTCACCATATCTCAAGTCAAAATTCCAACTCAACTTCACAATTCAACTCCAGAAGTCTACTCAACAAGTCAACTTATCTCACCAAGTCAATAAGTCAACTCACCCCTACAAGTCAACTCAAATAAGGGTCACATTCTATCACTGCCTCATCACCTTTGTCTTCTTTCCACATGACTCACCGTGTTTATTTTGCGTGGCAGAGGGACTGGCATCTCTACGACACCTGCTGGCGCACCATTGGTATCCTCACTTGCCTGCCTGGGTGAAAGCTCTCCATGTTGGCTTGGAGTTTGAGCCTCTGTAACCTGCACCTTTGGAGCTGTCTCTTCTAGTGTTGGCTGTTTCTGTGGGGTCTCTGTAGCTGTGGATGCTGGAACTTTTGGGGCAAGATCTGATAGCTGTGGCTTAGGCGGCAGATCCTTCAGTTGGGGTTTAGGAGGCAGATCAGACAGTTGGGGTTTGGGGGGTAATTCTGACAGCTGTGGTTTTGGGGGAAGATCCGAAAGCTGGGGTTTAGGGGGAAGCTCCAGGACGTGTGGTTTGGGAGGAATCTCAGCTGGCTGGGGCCTCTCAGCTGCCTGTGGGATTTTGGGTGGAGGCTCTGTGGGTCTGGTGATGGTATCTCTAGTTGGAATATCCACCACCTGGGTAGGTTTTTGCAGCACCTCAGGGCCCTGGTTGGGTTTGTCCACTGAGGGGACAATGCCTGGAGTTTTTCTTAATGCCACTGAAAAAGAGAAACAGTATATCCTTAACCTATAAAGGTTTCCCACTTCAAATGTCAGGAAGTCAAGGTGACCTGTGGAATAATCTTGAATATGTTTCACCACTAATCTTAAGTTAGCCCCCACTGATGAAACAAGGCTTTTCACATTCCATTCTAGACTATTTAGACAATTCTCATAGTGACGAAGTATGAAACACTCACCTTTTTGAGGTAGTTTGGGTAAGACTCGCGGACCAAGTGTTGATTTTGTATTACTAGACGTAGTGCTATAAGAGGAGGAGTAAAGCATTAGAGTCGCGAATATTCCGTAGTTGTCTAGTTACTTTATAACACTAACTACATGCGTCACTTTTACACACCTTTGCTGCTGCTGAATTCCTTCAAATTTGTTAGCTGGCGAGGTCCTGTTTGCAGGTGGCGGTGTTAAATCACTCCCTGTAGTAAAAAGAAAGGTGGATATCTTTCATTCTCACATGAGTTAAGAAAAGAGGAAACGCAATCAGATGCAAAATAACTGATTTCTTTTGCCATCAGCAAAACGCTGAACACTGGAGGGAGGACAAATAACAGCAACACTGCACTTCCTGTCAGGAAGCTCCAAGATGTCATAAAAGTATAATAGAGGAAGTGGAGAGTACCCATTACAAAGCTTACAGTAATAATGAAAGTCATTAAATCACAGCCGTTAAAGATGCTCTCCGTTGACTTTTTCATGAGGGAAATTCAATTGGATTGTAAATGAAATATGGCACAGAATGATCTTCACCCACCTTTGCTCTGGGGTGCCTGGAGGACAGGGCTAGGTGGGTCTGAGAGTGTGCGTTTATGGCCTCCAGGAGGTGGTGGAGGAGCCCTCTTTTTAGACAGAGTGGAGCTGCCACTTGTACATGGCTGAGAACCCAGTGGGAGAGAGGTGGGAGGGCCAGTAGAGGGAGCTGGGAAGGAAAAGAGACATGAATCCTTCGGTCAGTTCTATGCATTTAACACTTGGGTAACGCAAATACTGTACTTCCCATTGGCAGCAGGATTTATTTGGGTGTATTTTGGTGCAAAGAAGGTGCATCTTCAAGTAATGGATGGGTGCAAAGACATGTATCCAAATCTTGCCAGATATACCAAGCAGTGCCTGCAAACTACACTTGCAGTTCAGACAGATGAAAAACTGGTGGATCTGTTATGGTCTTAGGGCATTTTGCTGACATGATACGAGTCTACTCGTTCTCTTAGACAGAGGAGTCACGAAGAATTAATTAGGGCTGCAACAATTAATTCATCAAGCCCATATTACTGTATGTATTCCAATGTAATGCACTACTGAAGTCACTAATGGCCCTTTTCCACTACCCTTTTTCAGCTCACTTCAGCTCGCTTCAGCTCACTTCAGCCCGACACGGCTCGCGTTTCGACTACCAAAAACCAGCACGACTCAGCTCGCTTCAGCCCTGCTTAGCCCCTAAAACTCGCACGGTTTTGGAGTGGGGCTGAAGCGAGCCAAACCGTGCCGAGTGAGGTTGGGGGCGTGAGCAGACACTCCCCTGTGCACTGATTGGTGAGGAGGCGTGTCCTCACATGCCCACACACGCCCCGCGAGCGCGCTGGGATCTGTAAACACCGCAAACCCGGAAGAAGAATAATTACGAATTACGAGAATTTCTGAAGCCTTATGCGCCTCGCCTCATCTATACGTTCTTGCCAGTATCTGTTGGCGTTGTCGGTGACAACAAGCCACAGCACCAAGACCAGCAACACTAACGACTCCATGTCCTCCATGTTTATTGTTTACTATTCGGGTCGTGAGACTACCGCTTAAAAGCTCACTGAATCAGTGACATACAGAGCATCGTGGACGAGTTCGCGGAGCGCAAGGCTCGTCGTATGCCCTTCAAATAATGCGCGCAGTAGGCTATTGATGTTTTATTATGAGCCATGTACAGTATGTCGCCGAATGTTTTTTTGTTTCTGAGTTACATGTTCGTTTGAAGGACTTAATGTACAAAATAACATAGTTGCACCCCGTAGTGTTGAAATTGGTAAACACAGTGCATTCAGTGAGGTTTGCACCGCCCTCCTTTTATTTCTGACTCTTCCTGTCACCGTTGCAACCTCTGAGCGCTCATTCGTATGCCCTTCAAATAATGTGCGCAGTATAGGCTATTGATGTTTTATTATGAGCCATGTACAGTATCCTAATGTTTTTTGTTTCTGAGTTACATGTTCGTTTGAAGGACTTGATGTACTAAATAACATAGTTGCACCCGGTAGTGTTGAAATTGGTAAACACCGCAGTTGCGGACATTTTGTAGCCTAAAATGATGTTATGATAAGCTTTAATAAAGGGCCCGGTCATTTGCCCCGCCCCCGGCCCGGCTCTGACTTGTTCCGCCACTGTCACTGATGTCACTGTTTGCGCTGCTTAACGACATCACATGACGTCCACCCACTTTCGCTAACTCCACCCAATGTGTCCACCCACTTCCAGCCAGCACGGTTCAGCGCGGTTGTAGTCGAAATGCAACTTCAATAGCCCCGCTCAGCCCGACTCAGCTCGACTCGGCACGGCACGGCTCAGCCGCGTTTGTAGTGGAAAAGCGGCATAAGGTCAGCAGAGATGCTACTTCTGTTATTTCTTTCTACTATATAGCACCATGTCATCATCATCATCATCATTTTCTCCCTTGTCCAGCACTGCTGCCAGATCGGGGTCCATGTGGACTCTACCGATTGATCCACAAGTCATACACCGGACACCCTTCCTGCCGCAACCCTCCCATTTCTGGGCTTGGGAAACAACCACTCACACACACACTTACACCTATGGACAATTTAGAGTAGCCGGTTAACCTAACCGCACATCTTTGGACTGTGGGGGAAGCTGGAGCACACCCAAGAAACCCATGCAGACATGGGGAGAACATGCAAACTCCACACAGAAAGTGTGGCCACTGGGCTCGAACCCAGAACCTTCTTGCTATTAGGCGACAGTGCTAACCACTACACCACCGTGCCACCCCGTATAGTGCCGTGTGTGGGACTGTTTTCCCATCAGTCCAGTTTTGTCTTTTTAAAAGACTCAAGAAACAGATCAACCAATTTAACCTGCACCAAATGGTCTGCTCACTCTGATTATAACAAGCCACAGGCAATCCAACTGAACATGGGCGGGGCGGGTGGACGGGGGATCAAGTTGAACTTTAATTCAACATATGAAAGTGTGAAGACAAAACACTGACCCATACTCTCTTCTTTCTGGAAAAAAAAGACCAAATTGATGGAATGTTGTTATTCCATGAAGTAATTATCAGGTACTGCCCCAAGCAATGCTGAAAATGTTCAATTGCAGGATTTTTTTTTCCACTTTAAAAAAAAAAAAAAAAAAAGTACAAGCACGGTGCAGTGCTATGGCTTTTCATAGCAGCGTATACTGTAGATGATGAGCCATTTAAAATGAAAGATACTACTTTGTAAATGACAACTAATGTTGTTAGCCTTATTACATCACGTTTCACAGAAGGGGTTTCATGTATGTTAATGATGCTCCTTGTACGGAATGAGATCAGCCAAGCTTAGCCTGTTTATTTTCATATTAATGATAAGGTACATGTCTGTGTAGTCTACTGATTTAGTACAGTTTGCATAAAGACAGACAAAAAAAACAAAACTAAACAAAAAAACATCAAAAACCACAATGCATGTAGATTCTCGTCAAGTAAATAACTGCAAATAATTATTTTAAATAGTCAAAGTGTAAATCATATGGTACATTTTTCAAAGTCACCAAATCTCAACCCAACAACTGAGGGAGGAGAATTTCTGTGAAGAACAAATGTAAATACACTTAGTGAACACCACCTGTACACCTAAACATTCATGCAATTATCGAGTCAACCAGTCGTGTAGCAGCGCAGTGCACCAACCAACCAATCATGGGCCAGCAGCTTCAGGTAATGAATAATTGTGATCTTAGTGATTTTGACAGTGGCGTGATTGCTGGTGTCAGACAGAATGTCGTGAGTATTTCTATAACTGCTGGGGTTTTCACACACAACAGCCTTTGAGTTTACTCAGGCTACATCCACACGGCAACGAGATTTTATTTAAAAAAATATCGCGTCCACATGGGCAACGGATCAGTAAAATATCAGGTACATATGGCAACGCAACGCTTGCTGAAAACGATGCAATACACATGCCACACCTCTACGTGCGCTGTAAGACAGTCCCATCGGAGACACCAGAACAATAGAAGAAGTACGGCGCATGCGCATAAACCCCTTCTTCTACCCGGCGTGAAGCACTCACAGGAACAAGCACACAACAACAAGAAGAAGATGGCTGCGACTACGCGAGGAAATCGTGCCTTCTGTGTGTACAAATTAGTTTTATTAGTGTGCATAGTTTTATATAACTTAATTTTCTTATTGTGTGTGAACATTTTGAAAAGCGTTTTTATATAATTTATATAACTTTTTATATTGTGTGTGAACATTTTGAAAAGCAGTCTTATCCAATAAAAAAAAGAAATTCAAGAAATGGTTCAGTTACTTGTTTATTTAAAAGAAAATCTGTATACAAAAGTGAATGCAATGCAGTGGTTCATACAAAACAGCGAGAGTGCTGCTTGTTCTAGTCATGTGGTTGTGACGTCATCGTAAACAAATCCGTTCTACTCATCCAGACGACTTTGCAACGGCGCCGTTGCCAGATTTTTCCACTCTGGAACCTGTTCTCGTTTTGGGGCACCCAAAATGCCGGTGCCGTGTGGACGCCAGGCCGAAACGATAAACAATTTTATCAGATTCACCTGAATCCGTTGCCGTGTGGACAGCCTCTCAGAATGCTGCACTAAATGCCTTGACGAGAGAGGTCAACCGAGAATGGGCTACAACAACCAAAGGTCATATCAGGTTCCTCTTCTGTCAGCCAAGAACAGAAAGCTGAGGTTGCAGTGGGCACAGACTCACCAAACCTGGACAGCTGAAGACTGGAAAAAATGTAGCCTGGTCAAATGAATCTCAATTTCTACTGAGGTGCACAGATATTAGGGTGCCAACAGCATGAATCCAACTTGCCTTGTGTCAACATTCCAGGCTGGTGGGGGTGGTGTAATGGTGTGGGGAATGTTTTCTTGGCACACTTTGGGCTTGTTAATGCTAATCAATCATTGTTTGAATGCAACAGCCTGTTTGATGGTCACAATTTACCATCTCCCAACGGCTACATCCAGCATGATAATGCACCATGTTACAAAGGAAAAGTCGTCTCAAACTGGTTCCATGAACATGACATGGGCTCAGTGGCCTTCGCAGTCACTGGATCTGAATCCAGATGATCATCTTTGGGATGTGGTAGAATAGGAGACACGGTCATATCAACATGGAGCAGAATCTCAAAGGAATGTATCCAGCATCTTGTGGAATCCATGCCATGAAGAATTGAGGCTGAGGTGAGAGCAAAGGCAGGCTCTACCCAATACAGTATTCCGAATAAAGTGCTCAGTGAGTGGATATCCAGATTCTCAAAAGGACAATTTGCTCAGAATATTTAATCCGCCAGATCTCCAAATTCTGCACATTTCTGTTCTGACATTAAATCTGGTATTGTCTTGTGTAATTCTCTCTCTTCTCTAAATAACAAGCTCTATAAAGCCTAGGAACAGGTTTAAGCTGGCGCTGCATTTCCAATACATTTGTTCCGAGACCTTCCCCTGGCTGTCATTGGTATAAATATCACAGGGTTCCTGTCACTGAATGGAGCTGCAGTTATATTTCCGGGTCAGCTGTACCAGCAGCACACACACACACACCCTGTGTCCGAAATCGCTCCCTACTCACTATATAGGGCACTATTATAGTGAGGACGCGATTTTGTAGTGCTGTCCGAAACCTTAGTGAGGATTATTTACACCCTATATATAGTGCACTCAAAGTATCCCACAATGCATCGCGAAAAGTAGCATACAACCGATGGTCACTAACCAAAGCAACCTCTCCCATCATGCATTGCGGTCGCGCTGAAAGAAATCAAATTAAAAGTCTCAAATTTGATTGAATAAAAGGCAGCGGCAAAGAAGAAAGTATTCAGCCTTGATTTAAAAAAAAAAACTGAAAGATGCAGGTACTTTGTATTTATTAATGTGGGAAATGCGCTCAGTATAATATGGATTTATCGCAAAAACACATGCATGGATTTATTATTTTGAAAACCCACCAGCCGACTGATCTGGCACATTTTAATTGTGCGACAGTAATGACGTACATACCAGAGCGACGGAGTAGTGTCCGAAAGCGTTTTTACCAATGAGTTCAATATATAGTCCTCTACAGTGGTGCTTGAAAGTTTGTGAACCCTTTAGAATTGTTTATATTTCTGCATAAATATGACCTAAAACATCATCAGATTTTCACCCAAGTCCTAAAAGTAGATAAAGAGAACCCAGTTAAACAAATGAGACAAAAATATTATACTTGGCCATTTATTTATTGAGGAAAATGATCCATATATCTGTGAGTGGCAAAAGTATGTGAACCTCTAGGATTAGCAGTTAATTTGAAGGTGAAATTAGAGTCAGGTGTTTTCCATCAACGGGATGACAATCAGGTGTGAGTGGGCACCCTGTTTTATTTAAAGAACAGGGATCTATCAAAGTCTGATCTTCACAACACATGTTTGTGGAAGTGTATCATGACACGAACAAAGGAGATTTCTGAGGAGCTCAGAAAAAGCATTGTTGATGCTCATCAGGCTGGAAAAGGTTACAAAACCATCTCTAAAGAGTTTGGACTCCACCAATCCACAGTCAGACAGATTGTGTACAAATGGAGGGAATTCAAGACCATTGTTACCCTCCCCAGGAGTGGTCAACCAACAAAGATCACTCCAAGAGCAAGGCGTGGAATAGTCAGCGAGGTCACAAAGGACCCCAGGGTAACTTCTAAGCAACTGAAGGCCTCTCTCACATTGGCTAATGTTAATGTTCATGAGTCCACCATCAGGAGAACACTGAACAACAATGGTGTGCATGGCAGGGTTGCAAGGAGAAAGTCGCTGCTCTCCAAAAAGAACATTGCTGCTCGTCTGCAGTTTGCTAAAGATCACATGGACAAGCCAGAAGGCTACTGGAAAAATGTTTTGTGGATGGATGAGACCAAAATATAATTTTTTCGTTTAAATGAGAAGCGTTATGTTTGGAGAAAGGGAAACACTGCATTCCAGCATAAGAACCTTATCCCATCTGTGAAACATGGTGGTGGTAGTATCATGGTTTGGACCTGTTTTGCTGCATCTGGGCCAGGACGGCTTGCCATCATTGGTGGAACAATGAATTCTGAATTATCCCAGCGAATTCTAAAGGAAAATGTCAGGATATCTGTCCATGAACTGAATCTCAAGAGAAGGGGGGTCATACTGCAAGACAACGACCCTAAGCACACAAGTCGTTCTACCAAAGAATGGTTAAAGAAGAATAAAGTTAATGTTTTGGAACGGCCAAGTCAAAGTCCTGACCTTAATCCAATGGAAATGTTGTGGAAGGACTTGAAGCGAGCAGTTCATGTGAGGAAACCCACCAACATCCCAGAGTTGAAGCTGTTCTGTACGGAGGAATGGGCTAAAATTCCTCCAAGCCGGTGTGCAGGACTGATCAACAGTTACCGCAAACGTTTAGTTGCAGTTATTGCTGCACAAGGGGGTCACACCGGATACTGAAAGCAAAGGTTCACATACTTTTGCCACTCACAGATATGTAATATTGGATCATTTTCCTCAATAAATAAATGACCAAGTACAATATTTTTGTCTCATTTGTTTAACTGGGTTCTCTTTATCTACTTTTAGGACTTGTGTGAAAATCTGATGATGTTTTAGGTCATATTTATGCAGAAATAGAGAAAATTCTAAAGGGTTCACAAACTTTCAAGCACCACTGTATATAGTAATTTTCGATATAGGGAGTAGTGAATGAGTGAGTGATTTCAGATACAGGGATGGAAGAGAAAATTCAAAATATGGCTGCTACTTTTTTCTCTCATTAATTTTACTACAACTAATAGTCTCTGTGTGTGCGTATATAATTTGCACCTCTTTCACAGATGGCACTGTTTTCTTCTCTGTATTTTTATTTTAAGTTTGAGACGATGACAAGTTAAAAAAGCACCACAAATCCTCCAGCTGTGCACATTTCAACCTACACACTGCTTTTCAAGTCTAGCAGTCTAGCTACTATTGCAAAATGTACTGCAATATTTATAAGCAGCAGCATGCGATACACGTCAAGAACGAAGTATTAAAATTAGCAGCGGTTCTTTGGTGGCAAAACTGACTTGCAGCCACGGAGATTTTATCAAGTCTGCTTAGCCCACAGCCTCTTTAAAACCGGTCTATATACTGTAAACGGAACAGCGCAGAGGGTTTCAGGAACACGGAGAGTTGGTTTGAAGTATACCAACTGCATGTTTGACAGAAGCACTTGTTTATTTCTTCCATTGTTTGAAGCGTAGCGGAGCTTTCGAGTCAAACATAGCTGCATGACAGGCAGCTCTTACATGTAAAACATAACCTGGAGCGAAACATTCCTGTTCCTTTGTTAAACAAACAAAAGAGTGACTGGCTAACTATTAATGATCGAGCAGGAAATGGGTGTGTTTATGGCACGAGTTCTCACCTCATGACGGCTATGTAGGCCTGCCCTGCTGACTTACACTCTCAACCAGAATATTTCTCTCTCTCTCCATGACAGCTAAAATATCGAGAAATAAACTCCACACAACATCTGCCAGAAGTCTTTCTGTGCAAAAGTAGCTTCCTTTTTGAAGTGAAAAGTTGTGGCTGTGTGATATTGTGTTGCAACCGTGTCACTTCCTCCCTAAGGCTATAAACGGTTACTAGCACACACACAGAGAGAGAGAGAGAGAGAGAGAGAGAGAGAGAGAGAGACAGAGAGAGAGAGAGATGCCTGAGAAGAGCTGTCGCACAAAGTTCACAGATACAGTCAACTGCACTATCCTACATACATCCTTCAGCACCTGGAATATATACACGAGCAATTATGTATTCAGTATGTTTCTAGTGCACGTACAGTGCTGAGCGTAAATGAGTGCACCCCCTTTGAAAAGTAACACTTTAAACAATATCTCAACGAACAAACAATTTCCAAAATGTTGACAAGACAAAGTTTAATATAACATCTGTTTAACTTATAACGTGAAAGTAAGGTTAATAATATAACTTAGATTACACATTTTTCAGTTTTACTCAAATTAGGGTGGTGCAAAAATGAGTACACCCCACAACAAAAACTACTACATCTAGTACTTTGTATGGCCTCCATGATTTTTAACGACAGCACCAAGTCTTCTAGGCATGGAATGAACAAGTTGGCGACATTTTGCAACATCAATCTTTTTCCATTCTTCAGCAATGACCTCTTTTAGTGACTGGATGCTGGATGGAGAGTGATGCTCAACTTGTCTCTTCAGAATTCCCCAAAGAAAATAATTTCTTTCCACCACAAAGGTGAAGGCTACAAGATCATCAGCAAAGCTTTACTTATCAGTCAGAATACTGGAGCAAAAGTGGTACAAACATTTAAGAAAGCTGGAACTGCAACCATCTCACAGAGATGTCCAGGTCGTCCACGGAAGTTAACACCTCGACAGGAGCGTCTTCTGATGAGAAGGGTTGAAGAAAATCGGCATGCAAGTTCACTAAAGAAGTAGAAAGCCAAACTGGGGTGACTATTTCCCGTGACACAATACGGCGTTCACTGCAGAGGAATGGCATGCATGGATGCCGTCCACGAAAGAAGCCTCTCCTAAAACCCAGGCACAAAAAAGCCCGCCTAGAGTTTGCCAGGGCCCATGCTGACAAAGATGAAGACTACTGGGACTCTATACTCTGGAGTGATGAGACCAAGATAAATGTTTTTGGAACTGATGGCTTCAAAACTGTATGGCATCGCAAAGGTGAGGAATCCAAAGAAAAATGCACGGTGCCTACAGTGAAGCATGGTGGTGGCAGTGTCTTTATGTGGGGCTGCATGAGTGCTGCTGGTGTCGGGGAGCTGCATTTCATTGATGGCATGATGAATTCACAGATGTATTGCTCTATACTGAAAGAGGGTGTACTCATTTACACTGAGCACTGTATGCACACGAAAAAAAAAAAGAACATACTGATAGCATCCCTACACAGACTACACTTCATTTCGAATTGATTTCAAAGTAGTTAGTTTGGTTTGAGAAATGATCAGCTGCTGTTATGATATTACAGAAAGGTTAAAAGGATGGAAATTATTGTGCACATCAATGTGGCAATGAGAGTTACTGAGTATTACATGAAAGATCAAGACTTAGCAATTGTTGCCGTTAAGCTTTCGGTGCTCTGCCTGCCGTACTGTATCTGCTTGTTCTTTATTAATTCTTTGAGTTTTTATTCATTCATCGCCGTTTCTCAATACAATTGTACACTCTCAGAAAATAAAGTACATTATTATACATACAGGACACTTTTTCGATGGAATAAAAACGCATGTTCTATTCCCTTCTAGCGGGTTTCGTTCATTTGGTTAGATAGCAGGCAGTATTGTTAGCATATCGCTTATCCTACGTGTATTACATCACTCTACCCAATGGAGAACGAGGGTTGAATATGGTTTACGATACTGCATGGTTGTCAAGACATGACATCACACGTTGGAGACATAAAACTTCCGCGCTAGCAAACGACTGACAATTTGGGAACAAACATGAACATGGCCGCCAGGTTTGCTTCGTTAAATACAGAGGTGTTAAACACCCATGTGTATATAATTAGTCTGGCTAACGCGACTTCAAAGCTCTACGAGCTATTGGTCTGGCCAAGATATTCAGCACAACCGTTTCCCAGAGCCCGTGGTTGACCCGCCTCCCTGAAATGCCTCAGTTTGCTACTGGTCGAAGCCAAAAAAGGCTGTGACGAAGCTTAAACCAAATCACATCACTCTTTCCTCTGACGTATGTGACGCGACGATAGGATTCTCGCTGAGCCCCATTGATTTGGCTACTAGCGGGGCTAACTGGTAGATTAAACTCTTACCGAAGCCGGTCGGGAGCAAGGCGAAAACGTCCTTCCTTTCAATAAATACCTCCAGGGCTGCTCTTTGCTCCGTTTTCAATAAGAACTTCCCGTTGAATACTTTCAATACAGCATGATTCTGTAAACAATCTATGGGTTCCGGTCGCAGTTCTACTACGTCACTGCCTTGAACACGCCTCTACCCAGGGCCGTTGGAGATGCTCAAAGTTGATTGGCTCCCAATTTTTCCAGAGCTTGGAAGAGCTGGAGATAGCTTGCCTGGCCAGACTAAGCTCGCAACAGGCCCTTGTGTTGTGTCACGCTTAGGATGGGCGGGCCCAGGCTAGTATATAATAATAATAATAATAATAGGCTTTTTTTCGTGGTATATCAGATATATTCCATTCAGCTACTCGTCTTCGACTCCTCCAGCATCATGCTGGCTGCTTTGATATACCACTCAAAGCCAGCCAATATTATTTTTAAATATTGTACCTTTAGAGGTACAACAGCATGTCACTGTTGCACTACCCTCTAAGGTACTTACCTGTTCTCTTTATATACTGCTTGGGAACTTGTACCTTTTTGACCATAAAAAGGAACACATAGTTATCTTGAGGTCCAATAATGAGCCCTAGGGGGTACAGTGGTGCTTGCAAGTTTGTGAACTTGTGAATTTGAGTTTGTGAATTTTCTCTATTTCTGCATAAATATGACCTAAAACATCATCAGATTTTCACACAAGTCCTAAAAGTAGATAAAAAGAACCCAGTTAAACAAATGAGACAAAAATATTATACTTGGTCATTTATTTATTGAGGAAAATAATCCAATATTCCATATCTGTGAGAGGCAAAAGTATGTGAACCTTTGTTTTCAGTATCTGGTGTGACCCCCTTGTGCAGCAATAACTGCAACTAAACGTTTGCGGTAACTGTTGATCAGTCCTGCACACCGGCTTGGAGGAATTTTAGCCCATTCCTCCATACAGAACAGCTTCAACTCTGGGATGTTGGTGGGTTTCCTCACATGAACTGCTCGCTTCAGGTCCTTCCACAACATTTCCATTGGATTAAGGTCAGGACTTTGACTTGGCCTTTCCAAAACATTAACTTTATTCTTCTTTAACCATTCTTTGGTAGAATGACTTGTGTGGTTAGGGTCGTTGTCTTGCTGCATGACCCACCTTCTCTTGAGATTCAGTTCATGGACAGATGTCCTGACATTTTCCTTTAGAATTCGCTGGGATAATTCAGAATTCATTGTTCCATCAATGATGGCAAGCCGTCCTGGCCCAGATGCAGCAAAACAGGCCCAAACCATGATACTACCACCACCATGTTTCACAGATGGGATAAGGTTCTTATGCTGGAATGCAGTGTTTTCCTTTCTCCAAACATAACACTTCTCATTTAAACCAGAAAGTTCTATTTTGGTCTCATCCGTCCACAAAACATTTTTCCAATTGCCTTCTGGCTTGTCCACATGATCTTTAGCAAACTGCAGATGAGCAGCAATGTTCTTTTTGGAGAGCAGTGGCTTTCTCCTTGCAACCCTGCCATGCACACCATTGTTGTTCAGTGTTCTCCTGATGGTGGACTCATGAACAGGAACATTAGCCAATGTGAGAGAGGCCTTCAGTTGCTTAGAAGTTACCCTGGGGTCCTTTGTGACCTTGCCGACTATTCCACGCCTTGCTCTTGGAGTGATCTTTGTTGGTCGACCACTCCTGGGGAGGGTAATGATGGTCCTGAATTTCCTCCATTTGTACACAATCTGTCTGACTGTGGATTGGTGGAGTCCAAACTCTTTAGAGATGGTTTTGTAACCTTTCCCAGCCTGATGAGCATCAACAACGCTTTTTCTGAGGTCCTCAGAAATCTCCTTTGTTCGTGCCATGATACACTTCCACAAACATGTGTTGTAAAGATCAGACTTTGATAGATCCCTGTTCTTTAAATAAAACAGGGTGCCCACTCACACCTGATTGTCATCCCATTGATTGAAAACACCTGACTCTAATTTCACCTTCAAATTAACTGCTAATCCTAGAGGTTCACATACTTTTGCCACTCACATATGTAATATTGGATCACTTTCCTCAATAAATAAATGGCCAAGTATAAAATTTTTGTCTCATTTGTTTAACTGGGTTCTCTTTATCTACTTTTAGGACTTGTGTGAAAATCTGATGTTGTTTTAGGTCATATTTATGCAGAAATATAGAAAATTCTAAAGGGTTCACAAACTTTCAAGAACCACTGTACATTAGCGTAGACTGTACTTGGAGGGACAAAAATGGGTTCCTACTGCACCCCTATTTCTGACAGTGTTTAGCATTACTATTATAAAGCAATCAGTAAATTTTATATTGTTACCCGTAGCAATTTTGGCACTGCTCTTGGCTGCAAGAGTGGGCGTGTCTGCGCCAGGCGATGCAGGGGTTTCCGTGGACGCGCCGTAGATGGGGTTGGCGAAGGCACTGTATGAGAGCCGCTGCTTGTCCCTGTGGCTCAAGTAGCCAGGCAGTGAGAGCTTCTCCTGAGGCGACACGCTGGACGAGTGGCAGAAGCTCTGCGGTCGCGGCGATCGCTCCTTCTTCACCGGACTCGGCTGCTGTTGACAAAAGACAAACAGCCAATCAGCACTGTATTTATTCCATCAAGATTACTTAAAGATCATCGTGTCATTTTTCACTAATGCAGACGATATTAACACGTAAAAGGTGCAGGCCGTCAATATCAAGCAGTATTTTAATTCCATCAAACAGATAATAAAAAAGGGTTTGTGTCAGTAAATTAAATCAATAGGTCAGTTAATTCAACCTTGATATTTAAACCCTGTAGTGTGGTTGGTGTAGTTCAAGAAGTGCTCACTGAAGCAAAGCTGTTTCTCTGCTGTCCTGCCCCCTCGACGTAGATTGATTTCTCCTCCCCACCTCAATGTTATGCACTTTGTGCAGCTTCATGATATAAAATCCCACTTGCATTCAATTTCAGTTCCAAGTCGGAACACGACAAACTGTGATAAAGATCGGAGGGTGCAAATACTTATGCATGGCACTGCTCAGTAGAATCTTGTTATACCTCCTTTACTGCAGTGCCTGTGATAAATCCTGCCGGGTCTCGTTACTGGTTTCACCTTCACATGACCTCCAGATGTGATCAGCATGAAGGCATTGGTTCTAACCTTATCATCCAGATCGTCATCGCTCTCGTCAATCTCCTCCAGCCGCAGGTTCCAGTCGTACTCCACGTGGACGTGAGGGTTGAACTTGCCAGCCGCTGCTTCCACCAACTACACACACACACACTTCCACTGTAGCTTTCTGAATTACACAGCTACTGCTGTTCAAGCGGTTTAAATGTGGGTCATTCCATGTCAATTCACACACCTTCCCCAGTGACACCTCTTCAATTTGCCTGATATTTATTTTATTAGTGCCTTATGATGTCAAAAGAAAGAATCCAAAATTTTAGCTACCTAGCTGGAACGGTTTTTGAATTTTGGCCCTTCAAAGTTTGGGTGCCACGCCCACTTTTGGGGTCCGGGAATTGTACACTTAATTTGCAAGCGTTTTTGGAGGCCCATATCTTTTGTTCTAAGGGGAATATAGACCTTCAAATTTCTATATCTATGTATTCTGGCCCTGTCTATCTGATTCTGCACCTAAAAATAGCACAAGTTTACTAACTTTAGAGATATTAACCCCTTAAAAGTGGATTTTTTTAATGACACAAAATTTTTTTTGACATTTCAGGGGTCCATATCTTGGAAAGTTTTTGTGTTGATAGGGTTTAAACTAATTTATCATCATATTTGGGAACTCTACTGTGTACTTAGAGAGTTTCAGGGCACCCAGAGCTTTGGTGGGGGTACAGGAGGGCCCCAAATATGGCTTCGGGACAAAATTACCATTTGGTACGTCCTACTTCAGGCCATTAGTTGGCCATGTGGGCACATGATGGCTGGAATGAGCCTTTAACCCTATCAACAGACACCTTTTATCAAACTTTTAAGCCAATAAAAACTTTGATTATCCAACTCCTTCAATATAAACTAAGCATTTGTATATGGTACTGTTTTTGCATATTTTCTGAAATATTGGGGCCCTCCTGTAGCCCCACCAAAGCTCTGAATGCCCTGAAACTCTCTAAGTACACAGTAGAGTTCCCAAATATGATGATAAATCAGTTGAAACCCCATCAACATAAAAACTTTCCAAGATATGGACCCCCAAAATGTCAAAAAAAATTATTGTGTCATTAAAAAAATCCACTTTTAAGGGGTTAATATCTCTAAAGTTAGTAAACCTGTGCTATTTTTAGGTGCAGAATCTGATAGACAGGGCCAGAATACATAGATATAGCAATTTACAGGTCTATATCCCCCTTAGAACAAAAAATATGGGCCTCCAAAAATGCTTGCAAATTAAGTGCGCAATTCCCGGACCCCAAAAGTGGGCGTGGCACCCAAACTTTGAAGGGCCATAACTCAAACGTTCGAGCTAGGAAGCTAAAATTTTGGATTCTTTCATTTGACATCATAAGGCACTAAGAAAATAAAAATAAGGCAAATTGAAGAGGTGTCACTGGGGAGGTTTTGGGCATTTGTGTGAATTGACATGGAATGACCCATGTATTCGCTTTGGACACTTACAGGTTCCTCACACTGTGTGTTTTTTAACCTCCTTGCGATGTCCAAGGCTGTCTCCCCGTTCTGATTGACTGAAATCACAAAGCCGTTTAAGGAATACATTAGAGCAAGTGTTTCACCATAACACACTAACCAAAGGCATGCGTCGTTAAAAATGCAGTATTCTCACTGACCTATATCGATCAGTGGCTTGCCCCTGAGTAAGAGTTTGACGCACTCTGGCTTCTCATAGGTACAGCAGTAATGGAGCGCAGTGTTCCCGCTCTCCGTCTGCCTGTCCAGAGAGCCACTGTACACACAAATACAAACCGACATCAAGAGACATTCATCTGCATTGCGTTTTACCATTTTCAGTTTGCATCGTTTAACTACATGAGACGTTAAATGGAAGTACACACGGTACCTGTTCTGAACGAGGAAATCGACCAAGGGCAGCGAGGTCTGGTCTGAAGTCCGTACAGCGAAGTGCAAAGCCGTCTCGCCAGGATCCTATCAAACGTATTGTAATTTGATTTGGTATTTTTTGAAAAAGTCCCCAAACCACGACTCTAGTACAATTATCAACTTCCATGTGCTCGTGCATTATTTATAGCAAATCGTTAACACTCATCATGTAACACTTCAAAACGCCAGCATGTAAGCGAAGTCTTGTGCTTAATTGTGGCAAGGGGTTAAAGCGTGAAAATGTGCCAAAATTCAAAATCGAAAGGGAAAATTTGTTCAGGAAAAAAAAAAAGCACAAATATACAGAAACATTGAACTTGTAGGAAAAAAACAATTGATTGTAGGATGCTGTATTAATAATTAATAGCAGGATATTAAGTCAAAAATAATGACTATTTTCCCAAGCGACGTACGATGACGTGGTACATGACACAGTGCTCCTGGAGCAGACAAGGTTAAGGGTCTTGCTCAAGGGCCCAAAAGTGGCAGCTTGAACCTATGACCTTCTGATCGGTAAACCCAGAGCCTTAACTGTTGAACCACCACTACACCATAGCAGTTCAACCCACAGTTTAGGGCATTAAAAAAAATAAATAAATAATGAATTTAGCTCTCATTAGCATTTAAAACGTGCATGTGTAGATTCGAATGCTTATTTTGTACCAGAAAACAAACTCCATATTTTAGATAAAAGCTTCTGCCAAACTAACAACGTCAAAGCAAATATAACGCTACGTTGGTTTTATAAGCTACTATACACCATTTGGTGTTAATGAGTAATTAGCCTACTCGTATGATTTAGTTCAAACCGGCTGGAAAGCAGGTTGCGGGTGACCGAGGTGCTCTCGGATCCTCTTTAAGTTACAGGTAGTGAAATTCGATCTATTACCTCAGCTATATATATGTGGTCTGACATTTAGTCTTTGGAGGAAGGGGCGCAGACCATCAAACGTTTCACGTGAAAAGTAAAAAAAAGACGACAGTTTCAGGTTCTAATACAACAAAATCAGATCAGTTCGGTTGTCAGGGAAGAAGTCGTGCTTCTTTGGGAAGGGGAGAGGGTTTCAAATATCATTTTCTTCTCACAAATCAAATAAGGATGATGGATTGAGCTCATAGCAGCTACGCACGTTCAGGGAAAGGGGTTTCTAGTGTGGAGCTGATCAAAGATCACCAGAGCGACCACATTTGGTCTATGGGCCTAATTGTCAACCTGGCACCTGATGCAGCACAAAATTCCCTACGAGGAAAGGAAGCGAATCTTGTGTGACTGCAAAGACGACATTCTCTACGGTCACTGAACTGCATTATATATTATGCTGCACGTTTTCTTTCGCATCTTTTAGTTTGATTTTGAAGCACACTAGGCATAAAACAGGAGTATGTACATGGAGCTAGCCGACAAGCAGCACATACAGTGTCCTACATAGAACTGCGTAGCTATCTAGTTGTCTACTCACTCTTTGACGAGGACAAAACCCCCCCCCAAAAAAACCTCCATCATATTGAGATAATATCCATACAAAACGCGTTTGATTATTCATTTGTACCTGTACAGTGCCTTGAAAAAGTATTCATACCCCTTGAACTTTTTCACATTTTTCCACCTTACAGAAGTGTTTTATTGAGATTTTATGTGATAGACCAACACAGAGTAGCACATAATTGTGAAGTGAAACGAAAATGATAAATGGTCTTCAAAATTTTTAAACAAATAAAAATCTGAAAAATGTGGTGTGCATTAGTATTCAGCCCCCTGTACTCTGATACCTCTAAATACAATCCAGTGCAGTCAGTTGCCTTCAGAAGTCATCTAATTAGTTAATAGAGTCCTACTGTGTGTAATTTACTCTCAGCATATATACACTTGTTCTGTGAAGGCCTCAGTGGTTTGTTAGAGAACACTGAAGAACAAACAGCATCATGAAGACCAAAGAACTCACCAGACAGGTCAGGGATAAAGTTCTGGAGAAGTTTAAAGCAGGGTTAGGTTATAAAAAAAATATCCCAAGCTCTGAACATCTCAAGAAGCATTGTTCAATCCATCATTCAAAAATGGAAAAAGTATGGCACAACTGCAAACCTACCAAGACATGGCCGTCCACCTAAACTGACAGAGTGAGCAAGGAGAGCACTGGTCAGAGAAGCAGCCAAGAGGCCCATGATCACTCTGGAGGAGCTGCAGAAATCCACAGCTCAGGTGGGAGAATCTGTGCACAGGACAAGTATCAGTCGTACACTCCACAAATCTGGCCTTTTTGGAAGAGTGGCAAGAAGAAAGTCATTGTTGAAAGCAGGGCTTTGAACCAGAATTTTTTTCCTATTGGTTCGTTCCGAACAGAAACGGAATTTTAACGTTTCCGGTTTTGGGTTCCACCATTAAATAGACGTTCCCGAACCGGTTAGAACAAAAAAATTTCGTTCCCAGAACGGTTAATTACGTTCCCTGCCAGCTGTTTAACAAATGGCTATAAAATTATGTCTCTGTCTCATCCAGCTTAAGCCAAATGTAGGCTAATTCTATTACAACCTTCATTAAATAAGACAAGAAATAATTCAAAACAATTATTATTTCAAATGTTGGTGATTTGGATTCTCAGTATGTCTTCCCAGCTACACAAACAGAAAAAGTGCCAAAAATGAAAGATAATTCGTTTAGTGTGTTACCAAAGGCTAGTCAGGCCCTATAGAGGGCTACCGCATGACGTCACCGCGCCGCGAGATTTTGTTAGGCGCCATACTGGAAGACCAAGTACACATCTATGCAAGTACATACATTCATAAAACAAACTACACCTGAAATGTAGCCAGGGCCGGTTCTGCCCTAATCTGGACCCGGGTGCAACATCGCGCAACCCCCCCCCCCAAAAAAAAACCCAGTCTAAATCAGGACAACCATCACATAACTATAAACATTTTATATCAACTATTTTAACTAAATGGGCTATAATAAATAAGCCTGCAGGCAGCCACGGCGGGCTGCCTCAGAAAAGTAACCATTTGTCCTACCTTAAAACTCGTTTTGCATTTTCTGCCACCTTTTTTGTATTTTCAACCCTCTGTTTATTTTCTTTCCTTTTCTGAAAACCCGATTTGTGTCCAGACATTTTGTTCTGCTACCAACGAACTAACTCGTCAGGTCTCGTCTCTCGAGCCCGCGATGATTCCCGTGGGAAGGGCAACAACTGATACATTTTTACAAACAGCCAATAGGGAGGTTGCAACGTTCAGGCTCTCCTTTGCACAGAGACACTCAGTAATGCACTTACTTACTTTATCACGTGGAGACATGATAGTAGTCCACCTTCCCGCTCTCTCCATTCAGTCAGCGAACGTCACACAGGAAGTGAACCCCAGCGGGTCATAGAAACTTGCGCAGGAGAAGAATGACTTATTTTTAGGCTACGTAAACTTTGAGGAACGAAATAAAAACCGGTATTAACTGGTTACCATTATTTTTAATAAGCGTTTCTGTTCCGGAACATAAAAAATAATAAAGTTTCTGGTTTCGTTTCTGTTCCATGTGAAATAGAAAAAGTTCCCAGTTTTCGTTTTCGTTCCTTGAACCGGTTCAAAGCCCTGGTTGAAAGACAGGCATAAGAAGCCATGTAGGGGACACAGCAAACATGTGGAAGAAGGTGCTTTGGTCAGATGAGACCAAAGCTGAACTTTTTGGCCTAAATGCAAAGCGCTTTGTGTGGCGGAAAACTAACACTGCTCATCACCCTGCACACACCATCCCCACTGTGAAACATGGTGGTGGCAGCATCATGCTATGGGGATGCTTTTCTTCAGCAGGGACAGGGAAGCTGGTCAGAGTTGATGGGAAGATGGATGGAGCTAAATACAGGGCAATCCTGGAAGAAAACCTGTTGGAGGCTGCAAAAGACTTGAGACTGGGAAGGAGATTCACCTTCCAGCAAGACAATGACCCTAAACATCCAGCCAGAGCTACAATGGAATGGTTTAGATCAAAGAATATTCATGTGTTAGAATGGCCCAGTCAAAGTCCAGACCTAAATCCCATTGAGCATCTGTGGCAAGACTTGAAAATTGCTGTTCACAGACGCTCTCCATCCGATCTGGCTGAGCTTGAGCTATTTTGCAAAGAAGAATGGGCAAAAATTTCAGTGTCTAGATGTGCAAAGCTGGTAGAGACATACCACAAAAGACTTGCAGCTGTAATTGCAGCAAAAGGTGGCTCTACAAAGTATTGATGCAGGGGGGCTGAATACTAATGCACATCACATTTTTCAGATTTTTATTTGTTTAAAATTTTGAAGACCATTTATCATTTTCGTTTCACTTCACAATTATGTGCTACTCTGTGTTGGTCTATCACATAAAATCTCAATAAAACACTTTTACGTTCGTGGTTGTAAGGTGGAAAAATGTGAAAAAGTTCAAGGGGTATGAATACTTTTTCAAGGCACTGTATACCATGTACAGATCATTTTTCTTTTAAAATAAAACTTCTCTGCACACTGCCATTGTACTTTCTCTGAGATTCAATCACCACGCTCAGAGTACATATCGCGTGAGATTGTGATGTCACGTACACCCTACATGATTTACCGAGACTGAGCTCTAGTGGATACACTGCTTATAAATTGTTGTAAACATCCCTAGAGATGCCCGAGTGTCAAGCGTTTGGATGTTAAAATAAGCCCGAACATCGCAAAGGGAATTTTTTTTGTCATCCCCAATTCTGTAAAGGATATCATTGTTCTCCCCAGAGTGCTTTTGCGTGTCAGAGTTGACACGCTATTTTTTTTTTTTTTTTGCTCCGACACTCGCTGAAAAATCACGGCAGATTCCTACCTTGCAATGTTTGGAATGTATTTTGAAGGAAAATCAGTATTTTGGACCGGTTTGCTGCCATGATGTGCTCAGGCAGACCGGAAATCCCCAATCACAACAAACGCCCTCAATGACTTTGCTGCTGCACTGGTACCATGACGCTTCAGTGCACGGGTGAGATTGTGGTTTATGGTTTGCGTGTGGTGGGTATACATCTCCACATTTAAATCACGCCGAAAAGTGGTGCGAATGGCGCTCAGTGCTGCATAGATTCGTATTTTCGACTGATAAATGAGAGTAGGACAGAGGAGCCAGAACGAGAAGAGGAAAGAAGTGAAACCGAAGACGGTTGTTGAAACAGTAGATTGTTAAGGTGCTGAAAGGTGTTTGAAGCTGGCACGGATTTAAGAGGGGGCGCACCTGGCGTCCCAAAAAAAAAAAAAGTTTTAGTATTGCAGATACCGAGATATGCCCGCCATTTTTTATTTAATTAATAAGGTTTAAAAAATAAATCAGTCATTATGTGGGATTGAACTAAAGAGTTTATGGTATAAATTTATATTTAATAGTAGGTCCTAGCTTAGGTTTTTTCCCTCGTGACCCGAATGTAGTGAAAAGCAAGCTCGGCGAGTCCTGTTGGATTTTAACAGGGCGTCGGAACATCGTGCATCGACATAACACACTGTATTCCCGGACTGCACTGTAGACTACATGTAAAGGCTGTGCGACATCCTTTTATGTTTATGGTATCGGTAACGTGCATGTTCACAAGCCAAAATGATAAGATGCCGCAGCAGGCTTACTGCGTACACACACACACACACACACACATGTCGGCTGTCCGGTTACTGCTCATATTCATTAATAGGATATCCCTGTACTTACTATACCCTGTGTATGTACATGGTACACGTGCCGTTTTGGGGCTGAGCCTCACTTTGATTATTACGACAGTGGCTGGATAGGTCTGTGAGAGATGTTGATTTTTGCAATGGCTCTGAAGAAAACTGCTTGAAACCCCCTGAATCTTGGTAAATAAGACTTATTATAGGACTTGTTCGCATGCAACTCACAATCATTGTATCGTTATCTCAGTCTGTTAGACTCAGGAGTTCAGATTGCAGTCACTGACTTTGTATGATAGACATGCAACTCTTGCAGTCTTTGTTTATAGTTATCTCGGTACTAAGCTCGGTCTTAAGTGGCCACTTATATTCCCTCAGTTTCCCTGGGTATACAATATTTCACTGTCTTATGTACACTGAATGTCCTGAGCAGGAGCTCAGATTGCAGTTGCTGAAATAGTAATAATTTATTGATATAAGGTGTTTTGTGGTCAGTGTACTACATTGTAGTGTGTCATGTGCTAATGCATTATGGCAATGCAACTTCCATAAATATGACCATATGTCAGTTGCAATTACGTACTATGCATATACGTGCAACTCTGACAATATCATTTTTCAGTGATTAATAAAATAGTTTGGAAAACCATTTTTGATATGGTCATTTTCTTGAACAGATTTCATTTACAACATGTCTCTGACAGGTCAAAATGCATCTCCGGGCATTTAAAAAAAAAAAATGCAGAGGTTCCGGAGGCCATGACCCCAGCCTTACTGGGTTGACGCCCTGACGCCCCCTTCCTATTTTCCTGGATCTGCCCCTGTGAACTACTAAGTCGACCCAAGTATAAAGGTGCTACTCAAGACTGTGGCATTTGTGCAAAAAATGCAGTCTGCAGGGGGTATTATTATTTTCTAACTGCAACAGAACTCATCTCATCATCTCAAGCCGCTTTATCCTGTTCTACAGGGTCGCAGGCAAGCTGGAACCTATCCCAGCTGACTATGGGCGAAAGGCGGGATACACCCTGGACAAGTCGCCAGGTCATCACAGGGCTGACACATAGACACAGACAACCATTCACACTCACACTCACATTCACACCTACGCTCAATTTAGAGTCACCAGTTAACCTAACCTGCATGTCTTTGGACTGTGGGGGAAACCGGAGCACCCGGAGGAAACCCACGCGGACACGGGGAGAACATGCAAACTCCGCACAGAAAGGCCCTCGCCGGCCCCGGGGCTCGAACCCAGGACCTTCTTGCTGTGAGGCGACAGCGCTAACCACTACACCACCGTGCCGGCCGCAACAGAACTCATTTAAACTTTTGGTTAGTGGTGTTCTGGCAGTGGTTCAGGTAATAAAACAGCATTATTACAGAATACGTTGTTGTCAGACAATGACTTTATTTATTGCTCATATGAACCCCGTGCTGCAAACCACAGTATCACAGACCTCCACTTCTTGTAGCGACCTTTTCAACTATGTTAAGAGTAAAAAGTGACGGTGTCAGTTCTATCATAAAATGCTCCGAAAAGTCACCAAATGCAACCAAATGGGCTTCCTTTTTTCAAAATTTTCCAGGAGAGGCCCCCGGACCCCTCCAACAACAGGGGGGGAAATCCCGCTCTCATACTCTCCCCCTGCATGCCTTTGCCTTGCAGCCACCCAAACGTTAGGGCTTTAATTTAATCCTGGGGATATTACTTTGAAGAAGCAAGCAGCAAAATGGCTACATATCATCAGCACAAGGTTGTTTGCGAAGACCACTTCAGGGCGGAATGCTTCACAGAAGATCAGCACAGCAAAATATGCCGATTACTTAATAAAACCCAGTGATATACAAAGGCACTGGTTCCTGCGGAAGTCCCAGCTATTATTTTGCAACAGCCTGCAAAACCTGACAGAGAATTTGAGCCAATGGCTCAGTGTTACTCAGATAAACGGAATACTTGTGTTTGAGCTACGTCACAAGCAGCTATCCGGTTTCAGTGCAAATGGCCGTGCACAAGGAAGCCTTATTTTTAGCAATATCGCAACTTTTAAAATGGATAAATAGCTGTTATAAAGTTTGATTTTTTAATTAATTTTTTTTTTGGGGGGGCGGGGGTGTTTGTATCAGGGCACTTGCCGTGATCAGCAAACGGCGTTTATTTTTTGGCTTTTGTTTGACTTTAATCCAAGCTGAGAATCAAGCAAGCTATTGCGAGCCAACAAGAGCACACTAGAACTCTTTTCTAAATATATAATGAAATTTTAAGCCCTAAAAAAAGGACTGAACCATGATATAACTTTTGCAAAGACCATTATTTGACAGGCACTAAAAACTCCAATGAATATCGATAAAATTAATCTGATCAAGTTAAACGGGGCTTTAGTGATATGATGCGTCAATTTCTCAAACTCCGATAAATAGCAGAGTAACAGTAATAGAAGCTTATAGCTTAATATGCTTTTATGTAATTTCAGCAAATACAGAGCAGATTGTTTGCTGGCTCGAAGGCAACTAATGTTTCACAATATTATATGATTAAATATCATCACCAGCATTCATTACAGCACAATTTCCTGTACAAAAAAAAAAAGTTCTGTGAGTTATTAGCGCCCTCAAGTGCATAACAGTGTTGTTTAATGGCCTTGTAGACACAAATTTTTTTTGTATACAACATTTAATACAGACATTACCACAGTTTCATTTGGGTGATTTCTCCTGGTGCTGGTAAGTCACTCAGTATGTTTACATACACACCAATATTCCACATCGGACAATATTCAGAATCTGATGGGGGTCATGTAAACAACATGTTCCAAAATTACCATTTTCTGATTAAGACATGTTGGATATGCTGATATTATTCAGGTTTTAGGAGCATTTTTGGACATGTATACAGTGTAAAAGTATGTGACCTTTTGCTTTCAGTATCTGGTGTGACCCCCTTGTGCAGCAATAACTGAAACTAAACATTTCCAGTAACTGTTGATCAGTCCTGCACACTGGCTTGGAGGAATTTTAACCCATTCCTCCATACAGAACAGCTTCAACTCTGGGATGTTGGTGGGTTTCCTCACATGAACTGCTCGCTTCACGTCCTTCCACAACATTTCCATTGGATTAAGGTCAGGACTTTGACTTGGCCATTCCAAAACATTAACTTTATTCTTCTTTAACCATTCTTTGGTAGAACGACTTGTGTGCTTAGGGTCATTGTCTTGCTGCATGACCCACCTTCTCTTGAGATTCAGTTCATGGACAGATGTCCTGACAGTTTCCTTTAGAATTCGCTGGTATAATTCAGAATTCATTGTTCCATCAATGACGGCAAGCCGTCCTGGCCCAGATGCAGCAAAACAGGTCCAAACCATGATACTACCGCCACCATGTTTCACAGATGGGATAAGGTTCTTATGTTGGAATGCAGTGTTTTCCTTTCTCCAAACATAACGCTTCTCATTTAAACGAAAAAGTTCTATTTTGGTCTCATCCATCCACAAAACATTTTTCCAATAGCCTTCTGGCTTGTCCACATGATCTTTAGCAAACTGCAGACGAGCAGCAATGTTCTTTTTGGAGAGCAGTGACTTTCTCCTTGCAACCCTGCCATGCACACCATTGTTGTTCAGTGTTCTCCTGATGGTGGACTCATGAACAGGAACATTAGCCAATGTGAGAGAGGCCTTCAGTTGCTTAGAAGTTACCCTGGGGTCCTTTGTGACCTTGCCGACTATTCCACGACTTGCTCTTGGAGTGATCTTTTTGGTCGACCACTCCTGGGGAGGGTAACGATGGTCTTGAATTTCCTCCATTTGTACACAATCTGTCTGACTGTGGATTGGTGGAGTCCAAACTCTTTAGAGATGGTTTTGTAACCTTTGCCAGTCTGATGAGCATCAACAACGCTTTTTCTGAGCTCCTCAGAAATCTCCTTTGTTCGTGTCATGATACACTTCCACAAACACGTGTTGTGAAGATCAGACTTTGATAGATCCCTGTTCTTTACATAAAACAGGGTGCCCACTCACACCTGATTGTCATCCCATTGATTGAAAACACCTGACTCTAATTTCACCTTCAAATTAACTGCTAATCCTAGAGGTTCACATACTTTTGCCACTCACAGATATATGTAATATTGGATCATTTTCCTCAATAAATAAATGACCGAGTAGAATATTTTTGTCTCGTTTGTTTAAAGGAACAGTCCACCGTATTTCCATAATGAAATATGCTCTTATCTGAATTGAGACGAGCTGCTCCGTACCTATCCGAGCTTTGCGCGACCTCCCAGTCAGTCAGACACAGTCAGACACGCTGTCACTCCTGTTAGCAATGTAGCTAGGCTCAGTATGGCCAACGGTATTTTTTGGGGCTGTAGTTAGATGCGACCAAACTCTTCCGCGTTTTTCCTGTTTACAT
Source organism: Neoarius graeffei (assembly GCF_027579695.1). NCBI lineage: Eukaryota > Metazoa > Chordata > Actinopteri > Siluriformes > Ariidae > Neoarius > Neoarius graeffei. The sequence continues at coordinate 45,311,222 of NC_083569.1, forward strand.
AGGTTTATATGAGCAGTGATATGAAACAAGTTCAGTTACACAAATTGAAACGTGGCGATTTTCTATGCTATGGAAAGTCTGCACTATAATGACAGGCGTACTAACACCTTCTGCGCGCTTCGGCAGCGCATTGATACGGAGCTCAGATATCAATGCGCTGCCGAAGCGCGCAGAAGGTGTTAGTACGCCTGTCATTATAGTGCGGACTTTCCATAGCATAGAAAATCGCCACGTTTCAATTTGTGTAACTGAACTTGTTTCATATCACTGCTCATATAAACCTATGTAAACAGGAAAAACGCGGAAGAGTTTGGTCGCATCTAACTACAGCCCCAAAAAATACCGTTGGCCATACTGAGCCTAGCTACATTGCTAACAGGAGTGACAGCGCGTCTGACTGCGTCTGACTGACTGGGAGGTCGCACAAAGCTCGGATAGGTACGGAGCAGCTCGTCTCAATTCAGATAAGAGCATATTTCATTATGGAAGTATGGTGGACTGTTCCTTTAACTGGGTTCACTTTATCTACTTTTAGGACTTGTGTGAAAATCTGATGATGTTTTAGGTCATAGCAGAAATATAGAAAATTCTAAAGGGTTCACAAACTTTCAAGCACCACTGTACAGTGCACTCTGTATATGCAGAATTTTATGGAAATTTGCGACACATGGCCTCTTGCCTGTTTACGGTCAGCTTTGTGCGTCGTTCACAAACCAATGAGACAACTGTTTGCAGGGCTGTGAGTACACATGGCTGCATGTAAATAGGAATATCAGTTGAATATGCATTTTCATTAGTCATGTAAACAGCTTAGTAGGAATACTGTCTTCTGTTTCTGGTTGTGTTTTGGCTGCCGCTCGTCACCAGAGCTTTTTCTTCCCGTCCCCCTTTATTTCTGTGTTCGTATGGTTTGATATTTATTCTTTGTTTGAATGATTTGTCTGCCGGTTGTGGCGTAGCTCCAGACCCAGTTTTGGGCGTCGGTTTCCTCAGGCTTTAGTCTGCCATGGGTGATGTGTGTTCTGCTCACTATGGACTGTTTAAGATGAAATGTAAAAGAATTTTATTTTAATCCAAGTTTTTTTTTTAGTCTGATATGGACAAGTATTTTTACTATATAGACTTACCTGAAACTACTATATACATGGTTTAATTTTATTTGGTACATTTTCACATTTTAAGTAATGTATAATTGCTTGATCTCATAATTTGTTTTACATCTGTTACTTTTTAGTGTTTGGTTTTATGGTTTTGTGTTTTCATTGTCATCATCGCTGTAATTGGACCCATAGGGTCTGTTGATGATGAACGAATAAAGGAAATGAAATGACTGCAGTGAGCTTGTTGTTCTCTTTAATGTCGGAGTTGCGCAGCGCTCTGTGCAGCAGTGTTTCTGTGCCCGCTTTCTGGATCCATGGCACAGCGTTCAGAGCGCTATTGCCCGGTGGCGTCGTGGCGGCTGTGCAGGCGGTGTGGGACATAACTTCATGTGCTTTTGGTGGGACTGTGGCCAGCTACGCCACTGGAGTTACATCCTGACCTCATTTTGGTGTTTTTTTTTTTTTTTGGTAAGTGTAAAGCCACCTTAGGTGTGAGAAAGGCGCTATACAACTTATTATTTTTCCAAATAAGGGCAAAAACCGGAATATTTTGTGCATGTACAGTCAAGCCGGAAAGTCTGCACACTTCATGTTTTATTACATTACAGACTTATTCTACAATAGATTGAACTCATTTTTTGTCACAAAACTCTACACAAAATAGCCCAGAATGACAAAGTGAAAGCAGGTTTTTTAGACATTTGTGCTAATTTATTAAAAATCAAAATGTAAAATATCATATGGGTGTGCACACCCTTTGATATGACACCCAAAAGTGAGCCGAGGTACATTTTGTTTCTACTGATACTGCTTGAGATGTTTCTACAACTTAACTGGAGTCCACCTGTGGTAAATTCAATTGATTGGACATGGCTGGGGATTGCCAACACCTGCCTATATAAGGTCCCACAGTTGACAGTGCATGTCAGAGCAAACTCCAAGTCATGGGGTCAAAGGAATTATCTGCAGACCTCAGAAACAGGATTGTGTCAAGGCAGAGATCTGGAGAAGGGTACAGAACAATTGCTGCAGCTTTACAGGCCCCAAAGAGCACGGCGGCCACCATCATTCATAAATGGAACAAGTTTGGAACCACCAAGAATCTTCCTAGCCCTGGCCGCCCGGCCAAACTAAGTGATCAGGGAAGACGAGACTTGGCCAAGGAGGTGAGCAGGAACCCGAGGGTCACTCTGACAGAGCTCCAGCGTATCCTTGTGGAGATGGGAGAACCTTTCAGAAGATCAACTATCCAAGCAGCACTCCACAAATCAGGCCTTTATGGTAGAGTGGCCAGACGGAAGCCACTCCTTAGTAAAAAGCACATGACAGCCCACTTGGAGTTTGCCAAAAGGCACCTAGAGGACTCTCAAACCATGAGAAACAAGACTCTCTGGTTTGATGAAACCAAAATTGAACTTTTTGGCCTGAATACCAAGCGTCATGTTTGGAGGAAACCAGGCACCGTTCATCACCTGGCTAATGCCATCCCTACAGTGAAGCATGGCGGTGGCAGCATCATGACATGGGGATGTTTTTCAGCAGCGGGAACTGGGCAACTAGTCCTGATAGAAGGAAAGATGAATGCAGCTAAGTACACCAAGATCCTTGAAGAAAACCTGCTCCAGAGCGCTCTGGACCTCAGACTGGGGCGAAGGTTTACCTTCCAACATGACAACGACCTGAAGCACACAGCCAAGAGAACAAAGGAGTGGCTTTGGAGAAAGTCTGTGAATGTCCTTGAGTGGCCCAGCCAGAGCCCAGACCTGAATCCAGTTGAACATCTGTGGAAGGAGCTGAAAATGCCCGTGTACCGATGCTCCCCATCCAACCTGACGGAGCTTGCAAGGATATGCCAAGATGAATGGGCAAAAATGTCCAGAAACAAGTGTGCCAAGCTCGTAGCTTCTTTCCCAAGATGCCTTGAAGCTGTAATTGCTGCCAAAGGTGCATCAACCAAGTATTAGGCTAAGGGTGTGTACAGATATGTAACTCCTAAATAACTTTTTTTTTTTTGGTCAGTAAAATAAAATTGCATATTTTCTAAAAACCTGTTTTCACTAAAAAAAATGAACTCAATCTATTGTGGAATAAGTTTGTAATGTAATAAAATGTGGGGAAGGTGAAAGGGGTGTGCAGACTTTCTGGCTTGACTGTAAACATAGTGAGTGGAACTTTTAAGACTGTTTTTAAACATGCGATAAAAACTTAAACTCTTAACATATAGTGTGTTTTGCGTCAGTATGCCCCTTTGGACCTTTCCAATTTTGGAATATCAATTTCCCTTTATATTGATTATCTTGGTTAAAGACAAAAATTAGGCTTATACAGTACATCTGGTTAAATGTTGTGATTTAGAGCTAATTTACAAGTTTCCGAGCAACGGGGTGAATGCTTATGCACTCAGTACTTTTTTAAAGATTTTTTTAAAATTAAATTTTTAATAACGTTGCTACCTGCATTGATTTTATCCACCACTTTAATATTATGTGATATGTATATAATCCCAAATAAGTCCAGTTCCAGGTTATAAGGCTATAAAACCTATGTAGCAGTCTGGCGCATCTGTACCTGTCCTGCCTCAGGGAATGGCTCCAGTAGCTCCACTCCATCAGCGTAGAGCTGCACGAGCGCCAGCAAGTCTCGAGTCCTGACTGCCTCATACAGGTCACCTTGCCTTGCCGTGGCCGTGCTCGCTGTGCGCCGCGCAAACCGATGCTCTACATACTTGGCATTGATGTACTCCTTCCTCTCAGTCCTGTAAGGCAACAAGCCAAGCAGGGGGTGTGTCTTGTCAATTATCACTAGTAATTAGACATGTAACGATACATTGCGCGACGATAATATGTGATACAAATTTATGTTTATTCAAATCAGTGAGATAAAAAATGAATCACAATTATCATCAGACTGCATAATCTCAGTTTTTTTTCTCGCTGTAAATCAATTGTTTAGACAGTTGAGGGAACAAGAACGTACAATAGCAGGAATACATGTTACTTCACCATAGGTAGAAGTAACACAGCTCTAAAGCGCACACAAAAAAAAAGACTTAAAATGGGAAAGAGATGTGTGATTTATTGTACAAATAGATTTAACAAGAAATCCTAGCTCTCTTTTTACAGACTGCTGAAAACTAAAGAAAAGAGAAGCAAATGGAGGTAGTGGAAATGTTCATAAAATTTATTAAGAAAAGGCCGATTTGTTCTGAACTTTTTTCATTTTTAATAAAAGGGATATTTGAATTAAAAGGCTATTATATTTTACTCCAACCTTTACAAATGTGGATAAATAAATCATTGTTGGTTATTAAGAAAAATAAACAAAATGTTTTTTTTTTAATTAAAAAAAAATAAGGAATATTTAATAATATTGATAATAAACAGGAAAATTAATTATGCTATTTTGGTCATAAAATTTTCTTCATTCGATTTACTTTTCAAAAATATTGCGGAATAATTTAATCGTGAACCCAATATCAAACTGAATCGAACCATGGACTGGGTGAATTGTTCCATGTCAAGTTCAAGTTACTTTATTTGTACCCGAAGGTAAACTTGTTTTGCAGTGAAGTGAGTCAGCTTTCTCTTCCACACACGCCAAACAACACTTAAAACATCTAACATAAAACACAGTGTAATAAACACATAACATTTATAAAAAAAATTTAAAAAAAAAAGATAAAAAACATCTCACATAAAACACAACATAAAAACATAAAACCCCACATGAAGCTAAGACTTATTAAAAAGGCTTACGGCAGCAGTAAGCAAAACTGTTTTTATAACGCTTGGTTTTACATTGTGGTACTTTATCTCTACGTCCTGATGGGAGAGGCTGGAACTCACAATGCAGTGGGTGAGAAGTGTCCTTTAAAATTGATCCAGATCTCCTCTGTACCTGTCTGGAGTACAGTGATTCTGGATTTAACTGCATCTCTCCCGTCAGCTTACTGGACCACTTCACTATTTGGTTCAGGTACTTCTTATTTTGAGACGACAGATTACCAAACCAAGACGCCAAGCAGAAAGATTCAATAAAAGCATGATAAAACAGAGTCAGCAGTGTTTTGTCAATGTGAAACGATGACCGTTTCCTGAGGCAAAACAGACACTGGTTCCCCTTTTTATATACAGCTTCACAGTTTGCCTCAAAAGTCAGTTTACGATCAATGACTGTGCCAAGATACTTATATGTTTCAACTAGGGGTGGGACATTAACGCGTTAATTAAGATTAATTAATTTCAAACAAATTAATTCGTTAAAAATATTAATGCATTTTATCGCAGTTTGCATGCCAAACAACCCGGAACCATTGTTAGTGCACCGTGTTATGGTGCAACAAATATACTGACGCACATAGTTCCAGTTACAGCAATGGAGCTTGAAAGCGCGCCGGGTCTGCTGGACGGTAAATTTATATTCAAAAAACGACCCGATGGAACTGTTGATAAAACCACAGTTTATTGCAAACTGTGCAGAAAGGAGTTTGCTCATCACAGAAGCTCGTCAACTTTATGGTACCATTTAAATGCCAAGCATGTCACCGCGATTACTGAAACAGCTGCAGCTCGAGGTAGCAGTTCTGGTCAGCAGTGCAAACTCGAAGAAATGGCTGGATTCCAGAAGAAAATGAGCAGGGCAACGTCGGAAAATTTAACGAACACGCTGGCCAAGTGGATTGCCCTGGACTGCAGACCGCTATCGGTGGTAGAAGATAAGGGTCTACGAGATGTATTGCAGATTGCGGCGTGTGATCCAGAAGGTAACAACTAAAATGGTTCGTAAAATGGCACTGAAACTTTAGTCTCTTCAATTTTGGACAGGGACCTTACCTTTGTTTACTATTGCAAAATGAAATGCAATTTATTGTTTACAGCCATTAAATGAGCTTGAGGGCCCGTTTACACGAGGACGCTGTCGGGTAAAAACGACTAAATATTTTATCGGAAGTGCCTTTCGTCTACACGGGGACGGCGTTTCCGAGGCTGAAAAACGGAAAAAATTGAAAACGCCTTCCAGAGTGGATAAGTTAAAAACGGCCCCCGTTGCATATCCGTCTAAACTACCCAATACGCGAAACTCTGCTCGGATCTGCTCACGTCGGGTACGCGTTTACGTCATACATATGTCATATACTGTACATGCCAGCCCGGGAAGTAAGAAAGTAAGTAAAAAAGTAAGAGTGTGTCTGATTACATCGATCCAATGGACCTTCAAGCTGCTCTGGCAGCTTTAATAAACGTCCAGGAGTCCTTCGAACATCTATACCGTTAATGAACAGAGGCGGGTATAGTATGCTCTTACTTTTTTACTTACTTTCTTACTTACCATAGCCAGAGTAGTCAAAGTTTTCGCGGCGCAGATGTGCAGATCAGACAAGACGGAAGACGTTGCGCATGCGTGCAGACATAGCGGAGGTCTTTCACAGCACCACCTAGCCGCCTGGCATGCACATCCAATTGAATTCCACACATTTATGCGTCACCGTATAGACGCAGATTTCCTCCTTGAAAATGGTCGTGTAGACGCGGAAAAAAGTGAGAACGAAAACGGACTTTTGCGTTTTTGTTTCAGACCGTCCCCGTGTAAAGTGGGCCTGAATCTAAAAATCATGTCTGTGTATTATTTGAACTCTTCACATATTATTTAATTACATAAAATAAATGTTGCTTTTGGGGCAAATACGGTAGTGCGATTAATTGAGATTAATTAAGATTAATTAATTACAAAGCCTTTTAGTAATTAGATTATTTTTTTTAATCTAGTCCCACCCCTAGTTTCAACACATTCTACTGTCTGACCCTTTATAAAAAAGTGAGTTCCTGTGCCTGGCGGAGTTTCCTAAAATCAATTAATATATGTCTTTAGTTTTTAATATGTTCATCTGCAGAAAGGATTCATCACACCACTGAACAAAGTCCTGAATGACTGGACCGTGGCAGGTTTCATTGTCCTTCAGCAGACTGACAATGACGGAGTCATCTGCATACTTTAAAATGAATCCGCCCTCCCTGCTGCTACGACACGTTTGTGTAAAGGATGAACAGGAGAGGTGACCAAACACATCCTTGTGGGGAGCTAGTGGAGGAACAGACCTGATCAGATAGAGCGCCGTTCACTCTCGCTCTCTGTGTTCTGTTTGTTAAAAAATCTAAAATCCAGCCCACAAGATTAAAACTTGGATTAAATTGTTCTACAACCCCGATTCCAAAAAAGTTGGGACAAAGTACAAATTGTAAATAAAAACGGAACGCAATAATTTACAAATCTCAAAAACTGATATTGTATTCACAATAGAACATAGACAACATATCAAATGTTGAAAGTGAGACATTTTGAAATTTCATGCCAAATATTGGCTCATATGAAATTTCATGACAGCAACACATCTCAAAAAAGTTGGGACAGGGGCAAAAAGAGGCTGAAAAAGTTAAAGGTACAAAAAAGGAACAGCTGGAGGACCAAATTGCAACTCATTAGGTCAATTGGCAATAGGTCATTAACATGACTGGGTATAAAAAGAGCATCTTGGAGTGGCAGCGGCTCTCAGAAGTAAAGATGGGAAGAGGATCACCAATCCCCCTAATTCTGCGCCGACAAATAGTGGAGCAATATCAGAAAGGAGTTCGACAGTGTAAAATTGCAAAGAGTTTGAACATATCATCATCTACAGTGCAGAATATCATCAAAAGATTCAGAGAATCTGGAAGAATCTCTGTGCGTAAGGGTCAAGGCCGGAAAACCATACTGGGTGCCCGTGATCTTCGGGCCCTTAGACAGCACTGCATCACATACAGGCATGCTTCTGTATTGGAAATCACAAAATGGGCTCAGGAATATTTCCAGAGAACATTATCTGTGAACACAATTCACCGTGCCATCCGCCGTTGCCAGCTAAAACTCTATAGTTCAAAGAAGAAGCCGTATCTAAACATGATCCAGAAGCGCAGACGTCTTCTCTGGGCCAAGGCTCATTTAAAATGGACTGTGGCAAAGTGGAAAACTGTTCTGTGGTCAGACGAATCAAAACGTGAAGTTCTTTATGGAAATCAGGGACGCCGTGTCGTTCGGACTAAAGAGGAGAAGGACGACCCAAGTTGTTATCAGCGCTCAGTTCAGAAGCCTGCATCTCTGATGGTATGGGGTTGCATTAGTGCGTGTGGCATGGGCAGCCTACACATCTGGAAAGACACCATCAATGCTGAAAGGTATATCCAGGTTCTAGAGCAACATATGCTCCCATCCAGACGACGTCTCTTTCAGGGAAGACCTTGCATTTTCCAACATGACAATGCCAAACCACATACTGCATCAATTACAGCATCATGGCTGCGTAGAAGAAGGATCCGGGTACTGAACTGGCCAGCCTGCAGTCCAGATCTTTCACCCATAGAAAACATTTGGCGCATCATAAAACGGAAGATGCGACAAAAAAGACCTAAGACAGTTGAGCAACTAGAATCCTACATTAGACAAGAATGGGTTAACATTCCTATCCCTAAACTTGAGCAACTTGTCTCCTCAGTCCCCAGATGTTTACAGACTGTTGTAAAGAGAAAAGGGGATGTCTCACAGTGGTAAACATGGCCTTGTCCCAACTTTTTTGAGATGTGGTGTTGTCATGAAATTTAAAATCACCTAATTTTTCTCTTTAAATGATACATTTTCTCAGTTTAAACATTTGATATGTCATCTATGTTCTATTTTGAATAAAATATGGAATTTTGAAACTTCCACATCATTGCATTCCGTTTTTATTTACAATTTGTACTTTGTCCCAACTTTTTTGGAATCGGGGTTGTAAAAGCCTCTCTGTTAAAATGTGGGGTTGAATAGTATTAAAAGCAGATGAAAAATCAATGAATAAAAGCCTTGCATGTGTTCCCTTTCCCTCAAGATGTTTAAGAAGCAGGTTCATTAAAGTGACCGTGGCATCCTCAACTCCTCGAAGGGGTCTATAAGCAAACTGCAGAGGATCCAGGTCATTCCCTGTCTTCTTTATGATTTCAGACCTCACCAACTTTTCAAAGGTTTTCATCACAATGGATGTCAATGCAATGGGTCCAAAATCATTCAGGGTTTTTGGCCATTTTATCTTGGGAACAGGGACAACTACAGCCTCCTTCTAACATTTTGGGACATGCTGAGTCTAAGGATTTATTAAAAATATAATAAAATATTGGGCACAGTTGTTTGGCACACCATTTGAGCAGTCGACCACAGATGTTATCAGGTCCCTGGCTCTTATTCGTCTTTATGGAAGAGAAAACCTTCAGAATATCTGTGTGTTCAATCTTAAAATGCTGGTTGTCTTCAAGTTTATGACTCACTTCCTGCATCTCTTTGCTAAAATCAAAAACATCAAATCGAGAATAAAAACAATTAAGAGCATTTGCTAGATCAGAGTCTGAGTCAAAACCCTCTAAAGTGACGGTGCTTCTATTTTTTGGGTTACTTACCGTATGCCTGCTATGGCTTTCATACTTGACCAGGCAGAACCAAGATTATTTGCAGCCATTTTGTCTTCCAGTTTAATTTTATAGTCCTGTTTTGCTTTTAAAATGTTAATTTTCAGCTCCTTAATGGCTGTGTGCAAAGCAGCGACAGAACCAGACTTGCAAGCACATCTCTTAGTCTGTAAACTGGATTTCACAGATTTTGTAACCCAGGGCTTGTTACTGGGGAAAATTCTGACCTTCTTGCATGGTATGATCATCATGGATGCAAACGGCGCGCCTTTTGGCGGATGCCGCCTTTTTCATGGCTGTCTGGGGGACTTGTGTGAATTGCGCAGATCCGATGAGTTTTTTTTTTTTGGGGGGGGGGGGGGGGGGGGGGGGGGCGTTGGAGTGTCTGATTATAATTTCATCAAAGTAAATTCTGTATTAAAATTACTAAATAAGCAAATGCCGTTACAGTTCATGAAACATAGGAAGTATGAGAAGAAAACAGTAAATCAGAAAGCTGCGCACATAAAGCCAATTACGTAACTTGCGTAACTTACGTTGGACTGATGGAAATCCTTGCGCGTGCAGTGAAGTGCAGCCAGCAGCAGATAATGGCACGCAGCCAATTGGCTTTACGTGTGCAGCTTTCTGATTTACTGTTTTCTTCTCATACTTATACTTCCTATGCTTCATGGACTGTAACGGCATTTGCTTATTTAGTAATTTTAATACAGAATTTACTTTGATGAAATTATAATCAGACACTCCAATGCCCCCCCCCCAAAAAAAACTCATCGGATCTGCGTGATTCACACAAGTCCCCCAGACAGCCATGAAAAAGGCGGCATCCGCCAAAAGGCACGCCGTTTGCATCCATGGATCATGTCTCTGCAGAAGGCCACATAGGAACATGCTACCAGTAATATTATGAAAGGTCACGTTATCCTAAGGACAAGCAGAAAGCAGGTGTACTCACATGTCACTGGATGGCGGAGGCTTTGGTGAGGAGCTCGACAGATTCCCTTCCAGGATTTCATTAAAACTACTGTTTCCTATATTCTTGGCCAGCTGTAAAAAGATTACAAAGGATTATAAAATGAATGAATGGCTAGTAGTGTTGTAGTCAAGACTACTTCAATCGAGCCCAAGTCATGACCAAGACCAAAGTGTGTCAAGACCAAGACTTTGAGGGGGTCGAGATCAAGCCAAAACCAAGACTAAGGCAAGGTGAGACCGAGTCAAGACCAGAACCAGACCAGCGTGTGAGAAGTGGGGTGAGGGAGGGGTGATAGCTGTTAACAGGAAGAAAAATTTCAAATGAGCAATGAGTCACGTTATTGGTTGCATTTGAAGCAGGAAATTTTCCATCCAATCACAGTAATGATGTTCACAAATAAATTAGACATTGCACAGGCAATTTGGTGATATCCCCGCAGTTGTGGTCTTGACCAGTGGTGAAATAAAACCTCGAGTCCTCTATGTCCGAGACTGAGATAAGACTGAGTAAAAGCGCGGTCGATTCCAAGACAAAACCAAGCCCTTCAAAAAGTGGTCTTGAGACCAGTCACGAGTCCTACAACACTCACAGCGACTATTCATGAATCTCAAAATGAACCTTATGTTTGAGTTTAACATGCAATAAGAAAATTAGCTTGCATGCAAATTACTTACTGGGTCAAATTTGTAAACAGACATGAATGACAGTGAATATTAAAGCTTGACGGCCTTTCGATTTCATAAAATCGGTGAAATTTAGTTCCCTCTGAAATTTGGTCGTTGTGATATAGGCTTATTTCTATAATATCTCAACATATCAGGCCATTCTGTAGCTAGGAAGTTATTTAATTTAAGAGGATTCCCGAGCAAATAACGTGCATGAACTTGCTCGCTTCGCACAGTCAAACAGACAGAGGAAAGTCCGTGTGCGCATGTGCAGGTTTACCTTGACCGTGCACTGACCGTTCCATCATTCTGTCACTAAACGAACAGTTGATCACACCGAGGTGCTCGCTGACCGCCAATATTTATTAGTTTGGTCCTGTGTTTCCTTTCCTTCGCAACATTGCGTCTTTTCTTCTCGCTTTCCGTTACTGTAGTCGGTCTTTCACGTTTCATTCGCGTCCTCCATTTTTCTCTCCTGTTTCAAATTTGTATCCCACAATGCCTTGTGCGAACAGGGAAAGCCCACCATGTGATGCATGACGTAGAGTATCTTGTATTGGGTCATGGTGAAGCAGGAAAAAATAGCGGAGAATTTAGGGCCACGTGGCTTTAAATTCATTAGTTTATTATTATTTTTTTAAAAATAAACTAATAAAATTGGAAGTCTGATTTGAATTCAGTAGCTTTCGGTCCACTAAACAAAAATAACTGGGTGTCGGGGAAAATTCTTTTTATGACCTACACTTGAAAAATCTGAAAGGCAGTCTAGTTTTAATTGTAAGAAGTTCAGAAAAAGAATCTTAGTATTTGAGAAAAATAAATAAAAATGTTAAAAGTTAAACAGCCACAAAACTGACTTCCAAAATATAAGCAAAGAAAAAAAAATTAAAAACCTGTTTTTTTTTTTTCTGAACACCATGTATTTGGGTAAGTATCCCCCCCCCTTTTTTTTTGATGTATATGAAGTACTTAAAGAAGATCTTTCTAAAGCTTTGTAGGCTTGAAATAAAATGTCATATGAGCATTAGTATTGTTTGCTGGAAATGAAAAAGTGGCATCGTGCCATCTCTAACTGTACCTTTTCAGTTCTACAATGACAGATTCATGCCTTTTTGCATCATTTTGGAAGAACTTTGCTGCCGCGTGGCTGTGACTGTAAAAAGATGGCATTTCCGCTTTTCTAAGATACGGGTTCACTCTAAAACGATCCATCATTCGGCTGGTGCATCTTTAACTCATCAGACTGGAGATGTAATACCACGTTACAGCTCAGATAATAACAGAATGATCACAAAAACCTCACCAAGAGTTCCGATGTGCCTAGTTTATCCAGCTCCATGGACTGTATGCGTGAAATATGGACGCCCATCTCTCTGTGGATCCCTGAACACTCGATACAGGTCAGAATGCCCAGGTTAGTGGACAACCATTTAGGATCTGCAGCAAACACACACACACACGCGCACACGCACGAGTTATGGGATGCAGCAGCAAAGGTGAGGCGCTGAAAAGCCACCATTGCTGTTCATATTAAATCCTAAAGGAGGCGCAGGTCGCCATTTTTAAAAAGACTGAGGAGCTCGGTGAGGAGATGAGCAGGAACAGAAATTTGCTTTTTATACTCTTTGCTCTGCTCTAATCTGGAATATTAGAGTTTCGGATAGTTCTCGTTAAGATCAGTGTGTATTTCAGATATTTCTTCACATACGGAAGGGGACAGCAGGGAGACTTGGGACAGTTTGTATTCCCATAAATTAATTCCAACCAATCAGGTTTGAGATTACATCAGAAGTTGACCCTTCAAGTAACCGACTTCTTTTGGAGCCATGAAGCTGGACACTGCAGTAAGGTTTGTGCAGTTCAATATTTCTGTAACCAAAACTTGTATTTTCTACATCGCCTCCACTTCCATTCTATGATGTAACGTACACTGGTGAATTCGGGATTTGTTCGGAATTAAAGTATGTAGCCTAGAGTTACCATACTGCATATATAGTGGTGCTTGAAAGTTTGCAAACCCTTTAGAATTTTCAATATTTCAGTTAGAATTTTCAATATTTCAGTAGAATTTTCAATATTTCATTTTCCCAGTTAAACAAATGAGACAAAATATTATACTTGGTCATTTATTTATTGAGGAAAATGATCCAATATTACATATCTGTGAGTGGCAAAAGTATGTGAACCTTTGCTTTCAGTATCTGGTGTGACCCCCTTGTGCAGCAATAACTGCAACTAAACGTTTACGGTAACCGTTGATCAGTCCTGCACACCGGCTTGGAGGAATTTTAGCCCGTTCCTCCGTACAGAACAGCTTCAACTCTGGGATGTTGGTAGGTTTCCTCACATGAACTGCTCGCTTCAGGTCCTTCCACAACATTCCGGTTGGATTAAGGTCAGGACTTTGACTTGGCCATTCCAAAACATTCACTTTATTCTTCTTTACCCATTCTTTGGTAGAACGACTTGTGTGGTTAGGGTCGTTGTCTTGCTGCATGACCCACCTTCTCTTGAGATTCAGTTTATGGACAGATGTCCTGACATTTTCCTTTAGAATTCGCTGGTATAATTCAGAATTCATTGTTCCGTCAATGATGGCAAGCCGTCCTGGCCCAGATGCAGCAAAACAGGCCCAAACCATGATTCTACCACCACCATGTTTCACAGATGGGATAAGGTTCTTATGCTGGAATGCAGTGTTTTCCTTTCTCTAAACAATGCTTCTCATTTAAACCAAAAAGTTCTATTTTGGTCTCATCCGTCCACAAAACATTTTTCCAATAGCTTTCTGGCTTGTCCACGTGATCTTTAGCAAACTGCAGATGAGCAGCAATGTTCTTTTTGGAGAGCAGTGGCTTTCTCCTTGCAACCCTGCCATGCACACCATTGTTGTTCAGTGTTCTCCTGATGGTGGACTCATGAACATTAGCCAATGTGAGAGAGGCCTTCAGTTGCTTAGAAGTTACCCTGGGGTCCTTTGTGACCTCGCTGACTATTACACGCCTTGCTCTTGGAGTGATCTTTGTTGGTTGACCACTCCTGGGGAGGGTAACAATAGTCTTGAATTTCCTCCATTTGTACACAATCTGTCTGACTGTGGATTGGTGGAGTCCAAACTCTTTAGAGATGGTTTTGTAACCTTTTCCAGCCTGATGAGCATCAACAACGCTTTTTCTGAGGTCCTCAGAAATCTCCTTTGTTCGTGCCATGATACACTTCCACAAACATGTGTTGTGAAGATCAGACTTTGATAGATCCCTGTTCTTTAAATAAAACAGGGTGCCCACTCACACCTGATTGTCATCCCATTGATTGAAAACACCTGACTCTAATTTCACCTTCAAATTAACTGCTAATCCTAGAGGTTCACATACTTTTGCCACTCACAGATATGTAATATTGGATCATTTTCCTCAATAAATAAATGACCGAGTATAATATTTTTGTCTCATTTGTTGAACTGGGTTCTCTTTATCTACTTTTAGGACTTTTGTGAAAATCTGATGTTTTAGGTCATATTTATGCAAGAATATAGAAAATTCTAAAGGGTTCACAAACTTTCAAGCACCACTGTAGTATTGTTTATTAAACTTAAATTCTGGGGAAAAACATTTAAGAATTTTTTCCCCCCAAAATTGTCCAGATGGGGAGAGTTGGGACAGTTCGTCATGTTACAGGTTTTTTTCTTGTGGTTTACAAATATAAACTTGTTTAAAAAGCTTTTGTTAAAAATGTAATCATGTCCCTGCATGACGATTAATCTTATTTCATTCCTTCTTGATAATGGAGCTGCTTTGTCTCGGCAGGTTTTGGGTAAACTGACATTTTTCTATCGCTGTACTAGCATTGTGTGTTCATACAGTTCATTTGTTACAAGTTTTGATAATAAATAAAATTTAAACATGCAAGCCTTGGTATTTTATTTTTGCTCCATGTCTCAAGTCCCTGACTTTGCCTTACATTTTTGAACTGTTTGTCTGCCAGTTTGTAAATAAACACTCTTCCTGCAATCACATCTGTCAATCGCCTGCTTACATGACACACTGAGTCATGTGTTCCTCTTTCCACCAGAGAGAAACAATAAGTAATCAAGTCCACAGTCAAGTTAACAATATGTGTTAACGTCATAAAACAAAGGCTTAACAAGCCTTTCACTGAGCTACAGCGCTCAGCGTAAACGAGTGCACCCCCTTTGAAAAGTAACACTTTAAACAATATCTCAACGAACAAACAATTTACAAAATGTTGACAAGACAAAGTTTAATAGAACATCTGTTTAACTTATAACGGGAAAGTAAGGTTAATAATATAACTTAGATTACACATTTTTCAGTTTTACTCAAATTAGGGTGGTGCAAAAATGAGTACACCCCACAACAAAAACTACTACATCTAGTACTTTGTATGGCCTCCATGATTTTTAATGACAGCACCAAGTCTTCTAGGCATGGAATGAACAAGTTGGCGACATTTTGCAACATCGATCTTTTTCCATTCTTCAACAACGACCTCTTTTAGTGACTGGATGCTGGATGGAGAGTGATGCTCAACTTGTCTCTTCAGAATTCCCCAAAGAAAATAATTTCTTTCCACCACAAAGGTGAAGGCTACAAGAAGATCAGCAAAGCTTTACTTATCAGTCAGAATACTGCAGCAAAAGTGGTACAAAAATTTAAGAAAGCTGGAACTGCAACCATCTCACAGAGACGTCCAGGTCGTCCACGGAAGTTAACGCCTCGACAGGAGCGTCTTCTGATGAGAAGGGTTGAAGAAAATCGGCATGCAAGTTCACTGCAGTTATCTAAAGAAGTAGAAAGCCAATCTGGGGCGACTATTTCCCGTGACACAATACGGCGTACACTGCAGAGGAATGGCATGCATGGATGCCGTCCACGAAAGAAGCCTCTCCTAAAGCCCAGGCACAAAAAAGCCCGCCTAGAGTTTGCCAGGGCCCATGCTGACAAAGATGAAGACTACTGGGACTCTATACTCTGGAGTGATGAGACCAAGATAAATGTGACCCCTCACTGAATCCAGGGACACACGTCGGCCGAAACGAATCCGAGATAATCGCAAAAGAAGCATTTTTTTTTTCATCATGTGCAAGTTGAGATCTTGAAGAATGCAATCAGTATTTCAGATAATAGATTGTTTTGATTGGAAATCACATGATGATTTAAGGCTTTTGTTTTGTTTTTTTTTGCGAATCAGCTGTATGATACGAGCTGAGCTCATGGCTACTTAACCTGCATAGAGGCATGTAATTTCACTATGGAATGAGCAAGTTAAACAGAGCGCAGAGGAGCTGAAACACCGCGAAGCAAACAGACACATGGTATTTACATCGGAGATAACCATTTCTAGCAAAAAAACCCCGCAACCTCGTTTTCCAGATTGAATGGAATACTTGAATGATCGGATGATACACAGACCGTTCTAGGATTACATTCCATCGGAGGCATTGGTGTGTGCAAGGCACCGTTTCTCTTTCTGATGGGGTAAGTTTACTAATCTAAGGCTGTGTGGTTATTTTTGCATGTAACGGAGAGTGTTGTGGTTTGGTTAAGCCTAGGTCACAACCGGACGTACGATTTCTTGGCCGTGCAATTTTTGGCGTTTCCCAAATTGCTGCTTTTTTTTTTTTTTGTGTTCATGGAGAAAGACGCACGTTGGCCGTAAGTTTGTCTTGCAACCTGAAAAAAAACGTAAGCGCCCGTAGAGTTTGTTTGACATGACAAAGAACCTCTGCGGCCGGTCTGCGGCTCGAAAATCAGCACAACACACGCGCCCTCCGTGCGTTTCTTGCGTTTTTTGCATGTAAACCGGCCGTAGGAGCGCGTACTGTATGGCCGGTTGTGACCGAGGCTTTACATGAAACTAGTGTTGTGTTAGTTGTGTTATCATCATGCTATCTTTCTTTCTTACGGTGTGAGTAATTTTTCAACCACAAAACATTAAAGTATACTTTAGGACTTATTTTTGTACTTCATAATTGTGTTGGGCATACTTTGCATGGAAGGAAAATTGACATGGTGATCTTTGTTTACATGAAAGTAGTATTGTGCTAGCTCATAGGGGGTAGGGCTTTCCTTAATGTCATGCAGATGAGCACCATTATGTGCCCGCCCTACACCCAGAGTAACTGAGATGGAAAACTTTGAGGGCGATTTTCTCCCTTTTCTGTTTTAAGAAGTATACACTTTCAAAAGGCCACACATTCTTCAAATATTGTCAGATCTCCACATGGAAGGCATCATTGGAAAGCTTAGAAACCGTACTTTCTGAATCTGTCAATAACTCAAAATGCCCCCGGGCGGACATGTGTCCCTGGATTCTGTTTTCTGACAAATGTTTTTGGAACTGATGGCTTCAAAACTGTATGGCGTCACAAAGGTGAGGAATCCAAAGAAAAATGCATGGTGCCTACAGTGAAACATGGTGGTGGCAGTGTCCTTATGTGGGGCTGCATGAGTGCTGCTGGTGTCGGGGAGCTGCATTTCATTGATGGCATCATGAATTCACAGACGTATTGCTCTATACTGAAACAGAAGATGCTACCATCACTCCGTGCCCTTGGTCGTCGTGCACTTTTCCAACATGACTAAACACACGTCTAAGGCCACTGTTGGATTTCTGAAGAAGAACAGGGTGAAAGTGATTCAGTGGCCGAGTACGTCTCCTGATCTGAACCCAATCGAACACCTATGGGGAATTCTGAAGAGACAAGTTGAGCATCACTCTCCATCCAGCATCCAGTCACTAAAAGAGGTCATTGTTGAAGAATGGAAAAAGATTGATGTTGCAAAATGTCGCCAACTTATTCATTCCATGCCTAGAAGACTTGGTGCTGTCATTAAAAATCATGGAGGCCATACAAAGTACTAGATGTAGTAGTTTTTGTTGTGGGGTGTACTCATTTTCGCACCACCCTAATTTGAGTAAAACTGAAAAATGTGTAATCTAAGTTATATTATTAACCTTACTTTCACGTTATAAGTTAAACAGATGTTATATTAAACTTTGTCTCGTCAACATTTTAGAAATTGTGTTCATTAAGATATTGTTTAAAATGTTACTTTTCAAAGGGGGTGCACTCATTTACACTCAGCACTGTACATCTGGATTTGCATCAAAAATCTCATCAATTGTTCCTTGTCCCATGGCCTACCTTTCCTTAAAATTTCATCAAAATATGTTCGCTACTTTTAGGTGTCGATCACCAACAATTATCGAGAACGGTGATCAAAGGATCGATAAAAGGATGAGATGACTGCTGATACCACTAAACTTAGCACCTAGTTAAAGTGTACCGGTGGTGTTTTTATACCCTCCACCCAGCCCAGCTTTGTGGTGTGACATAAATGACATCAGTGATTTGCAACACAGGAATAAACTGAATGGTGAGGATTTAAAAAAACGTAGTGAGTCAGTGATACACCAGTAACCTCCATCATTTCCATAACAGATGAAGAAATCAATCATCGCCTCCATCTGTTCGTGATCCTTTAACTCAGTCAACGAACTGCAATAGCGACTTAGAAGGAGAAAGCAGTGATAAGGAGAACGTGCTGAAAATTTTGCATATAAGGCCATCCTTAAAAAAAAATCCGTTTCCTGTCCACCGGGTGAGCAAAAAAATTTTCAGTCGGGAGGGAGGGATTTTTTTTTTTATATGGATGGATAAGAAATCGCAATGCTGTGTTTGCTTTTTCTTTCAGTACTTTCTTTTTACAAAAGCAGACACATTTAATAAAATGACAGTTTAATCAACTGAAACTTGTACAAAAACTAAGTTAGCATTTTAAATGCTGACTGCAACATTTGCAAAACTTTTACAAAGGTACTTAAAATGTCCGACACACGGACTTTTTGTCGTTCTAAATCGAGCGTTAGGCCGAGTTCGGATGAAATTACACTATTAAAATGATCACTGAATGATTTGTTTTTCTGAATCTTTACTATTTTGTTGTTCGCTAGAATACCATTTTGCGATTTCACACTTAAGCAAATGTTTGAAAACTCCGGATCTCCTTCCTTCATGGTGGCTGACATTTTTTTGTGCCGCACGGCGCATGCGCAGAGCTGATTCAGTTCTATATTCTGCGTGGAATGCAGGGCTTTCCACAAGCACCGGCTGCCGGCCATACAGCCGACTACACAATTCAGTCCAGCCGGCTACTTTAATGACTATTATTTTTGTAGCCCACAGGCTCTAAATATTAATTTTCGATTTTAATAAAATTAAATGTTTATCTAACGGACTGACAATAATGTCAAACTGAACCGCACTCATTTAAGTTGTGATTCGCGCTGTTTGTACCGATAATAACCACAAATTCCCCGCCGACTTCGTTGATCAAGGGAGAGTAACTCATCCACGGCCCCGACATGCGGTGTATGCGCGCGCGCACTCGGCGGAGGCATTAGTGTGTCGGGGCCGTCAGAGGCGACATCAGAGGGAACAGAAGCAGAGATGACGCTTATTTTGTCTCCGGTAAACCAGTCTTCTCTCGTTCAATTACGTGCTGGCATCAAAAGACACCGTTGGTTGTAAATGAACCCAAACTGAGTGGTTGGAGTGTATTTTCATACACAAATGGAGAAATGTTGGCTGAGTGTGTAATTGTGTAGCCCCACTGCAGACCGTTGTCGTTGTTAATTCATAGCATGCTCAGCTGCGTGAATGTGTCATGCACTGAAAATAAGAGATTTACAAGCCAGGAACGCCTCATGATGCAATACGCAAGAAAAGAAAGAAGATTTACTGCCATTTTATTTTGTATTTGAGTAAAGTGAATAAATAAATGGCCTGTGGAAAATGCATTTAATCCTGGGAACTGCGTGCACAGGAGTTTATTTTGTGTTTACCCCCCCGGCTGGCTACTTATTTGTCATGGCTGGCTAGTATGAGCCTTAGTGGAAAGCCCTGGGAATGCGCAAATGTCAAGTTCGATTTTAGATTTACGAACCCGAAAAAAATGTCGAAAAACCGGCATTAAAAAAAAAATTTCAACCGCACAAACGGCACTCACCCGGCCGGTGGACCGGAAACAGAACATTTTTTTTAATAATGGCCTAACGTGCGACAAGTTTTTGCATTTCAGTATTACGAACTTTTCTGGATAAACTATTTAGACATCCACCAAGGAGTTCGTTATAGCGGGCCTGCAGTGAACTCCTTACAGTGGACGGATGCCCCACAACATTAAACGTAACCATAAAGTGATAAAAAGTACAACTAGCCATTTATTAAGGAACTGGAATCGGCAAAATTGAGGTCATGTAAGAGGAATACAACACTTTAGGACATGCCGTCATTGGAAAATCATCAACTTCCAATTGATAACAGTAACACTGGGCGACATCGCTTATTGATTATTTTCCAATAACAGTTCAGTTTGATGGAAACTGCTCGACTCCGTTCCCTTTCTATGACCATTTGATGTTTTGTTATTCTGATCTGTGTGACTGTCGCGACTAAAGTGAGGTATCTGTTTGGTGCCATGTGTTCATTTCCTCTGCATGATAAACACAGTCATTGAATCAATCTGGAGAGTGCAAACAGAAGAGCCACTCTCCTACTCAATCACACACTCCTGCATAAACACACACGCAGCCGTCTGACCTGGCGCTCCGCAGTCGCAGCACACCTCATTGCCAGGCATGCGTAGCACATCCTCGATGATCGCTTTGGTCAGATCCTCCAGACTGTCATCCCCGGCACTCTGTTCGCCACGGAATGCCATGTTCAGAGCCTCCTCCTTACTGTTAGTCAGCACAGAGATCCAGCTGAAAACCCACACACACACACACACACACACACACAGTGATAAATCATAGTACTCAGAAGCACACATACAGTAATGATGGAAATAACCAGAACCTCACTAGGGACGTTCCTTCTGCCTAATTTCAGTATCTGATATGCGTTAGAGTATGATGAAAACCTCTTTGTGCTTGAGAGATAGAACTACAAGGGCATTCGATAGAGTTCATACCTCCGCCAAGCGACAGAACATCAACATCAAAATCAAATCACTTGAACCTAGGAGAATACTAAAGCTGTACACCAAATTTCATCAAAATCCGCATACAACTCTGGATCCTGGATCCACATACAGATCCAGATTTGCATCAAAATCTTGTCAATTGTTCCTTGGCCCACCTTTCCTCACAATTCCATCAAAATCCGTTCAATACTTTTTGAGTTACATTGGGAACAAACAAACAAACGGAGGCGAAAACATAACCTCCTCCAACAAAGCTGGCGGAGATGACGATCAAACAGAAGTCTAGATATATAGACACACAGTGTGGGAAATAAGGCCGGACTGGCGGGCATTTACCAGTAATTTTCGCATTTGTCCGTCTGTATTTCAAAAGCATCAAACTGGATGGACCATCAAAAAATTGTAAAGGTACGGGTCTAATCTACTTCCAATTTTCTTCCAAATGTTACACTGGGTGAATACATTATGTTGTAACACAGTTTGTGACAGATTTTAAAAATTCATAACTCTGCCACCGAAGGTCCTAGCCCCACCAAGATTTACAGGTCACCTCCCTCTCCTCGAGCCCTTTTGAACCAGCCCAGGCACGGCCCACTATTCGCCCCAGAAAAACTTTAATATGAGCCCTGGCTTGAGCCAGCATTTAAAAATTCCTAACTTGACCACCTGAAGTCCTAGCCCCGGCAAAATTTACAGGTACATCCCTCTCCCCGAGCCCTTTCAAACAAGCCAGGCTCAGCCTGATCCAACGTCAGGAGCGAGCACAGATCGAGGAAAGCTTTAGCATGAACCCTGGCTCCGGTTGCTTGCGCAAACAGGGATTTAAAAATTCATAACTCTGCCACCGATGGTCCTAGCCCCACCAAAATTAACAGGTCACTTCCCTCTCCTTGAGCCCTTTTGAACCAGCCCAGGAACGGCCCGCTATTCGTCCCAGAAAAACTTTGACATGAGCCTGGCTCGAGCCAGCCTTTAAAAATTCATAACTTGGCCACCCAAAGTTCTAGCCCCACCAACATTTATGGCTACATCCCTCTCCCCGAGCTGTTTCAGACAAACCCAGGCTCAGCCCGATCCAACGTCAGGAGCGAGCACAGACCAAGGAAAGCTTTAGCAGGAACCCTGGCTCCAGCTGCTTGCGCAAGCGGGGATTCAAAAATCCATAACTCTGCCACCGAAGGCCCTAGCCCCGCCAAAATTAACAGATTACCTCCCTCTCCTCGAGACCTTTCAAAGCAGCCCAGGAACAACCCGCTACTCACCCGGGAGCCCCTGAAAAACTTCAACATGAGCCCTGGATTGAGCCAGCATTTAAAAATTCATAACTTGGCCACCCAAAGTCCTAGCTCAGCCAAAATTTACGGGTACATCCCCCTCCCCGAGCCGTTTCAAACAAGCCCAGGCTCGGCCCAATCCAACATCAGGGGCAAGCACGGATCAAGGAAAGCTTTACCATGAACCCTGGCTCCGGCTGTTTGCGCAAGCAGGGATTTAAAAATTCATAACTCCGCCACCGAAGGTCCTAGCCCCACCAAAATTTACAGGCACCTCCGTCTCCCCTGAGTGTCACGCTAAATAAGAAAATAATAATAATAATAATAATAATAATAATAATACAACCCCGATTCCAAAAAAGTTGGGACAAAGTACAAATTGTAAATAAAAACGGAATGCAATGATGTGGAAGTTTCAAAATTCCATATTTTATTCAGAATGGAACATAGATGACATATCAAATGTTTGAACTGAGAAAACGTATCATTTAAAGAGAAAAATTAGGTGATTTTAAATTTCATGACAACAACACCTCTCAAAAAAGTTGGGACAAGGCCATGTTTCCCACTGTGAGACATCCCCTTTTCTCTTTACAACAGTCTGTAAACATCTGGGGACTGAGGAGACAAGTTGCTCAAGTTTAGGGATAGGAATGTTAACCCATTCTTGTCTAATGTAGGATTCTAGTTGCTCAACTGTCTTAGGTCTTTTTTGTCGTATCTTCCATTTTATGATGCGCCAAATGTTTTCTCTGGGTGAAAGATTTGGACTGCAGGCTGGCCAGTTCAGTACCCGGACCCTTCTTCTACGCAGCCATGATGCTGTAATTGATGCAGTATGTGGTTTGGCATTGTCATGTTGGAAAATGCAAGGTCTTCCCTGAAAGAGACGTCGTCTGGATGGGAGCATATGTTGCTCTAGAACCTGGATATACCTTTCAGCATTGATGGTGTCTTTCCAGATGTGTAAGCTGCCCATGCCACACGCACTAATGCAACCCCATACCATCAGAGATGCAGGCTTCTGAACTGAGCGCTGATAACAACTTGGGCCGTCCTTCTCCTCTTTAGTCCGAATGACACGGCGTCCCTGATTTCCATAAAGAACTTCACATTTTGATTCGTCTGACCACAGAACAGTTTTCCACTTTGCCACAGTCCATTTTAAATGAGCCTTGGCCCAGAGAAGACGTCTGCGCTTCTGGATCATGTTTAGATACGGCTTCTTTGAACTATAGAGTTTTAGCTGGCAACGGCGGATGGCACGGTGAATTGTGTTCACAGATAATGTTCTCTGGAAATATTCCTGAGCCCATTTTGTGATTTCCAATACAGAAGCATGCCTGTATGTGATGCAGTGCCATCTAAGGGCCCGAAGATCATGGGCCCCCAGTATGGTTTTCCGGCCTTGACCCTTACGCACAGAGATTCTTCCAGATTCTCTGAATCTTTTGATGATATTATGCTGTAGATGATGATATGTTCAAACTCTTTGCAGTTTTACACTGTCGAACTCCTTTCTGATATTGGTCCACTATTTGTCGGCGCAGAATTAGGGGGATTGGTGATCCTCTTCCCATCTTTACTTCTGAGAGCCGCTGCCACTCCAAGATGCTCTTTTTATACCCAGTCATGTTAATGACCTATTGCCAATTGACCTAATGAGTTGCAATTTGGTCCTCCAGCTGTTCCTTTTTTGTACCTTTAACTTTTCCAGCCTCTTATTGCCCCTGTCCCAACTTTTTTGAGATGTGTTGCTGTCATGAAATTTCAAATGAGCCAATATTTGGCATGAAATTTCAAAATGTCTCACTTTCGACATTTGATATGTTGTCTATGTTCTATTGTGAATACAATATCAGTTTTTGAGATTTGTAAATTATTGCATTCCGTTTTTATTTACAATTTGTACTTTGTCCCAACTTTTTGGAATCGGGGTTGTAATAATAATCTCAGTATTGACTGTTGTTTTTATTGCATGATGCAGCTAGTGTTTTAGGGTTGACAATATCTGATTGATCCAGTCGGCTGATTAAGAGTTCAGTTTACATGAAACTTTGCAGTACAGTATTATGATAAAATGCCAAACTGCCAATCAGTGGTTATGTGCATTTTTTAAAATTAATAATAATAATGACAGTCATATACTTTGGAGGCTGTAGATTTATATTTTAATATTTTTTATTTTCTTCTATTTTCTAAGTTCTAGTCCAGTAGATTTTAGTCTGAATGCCGAATGATATGACCATGTCTAGTTTTGAGTCATTCTGTTCCAGAGTTACTTGGAATCTCGTCCTCAAAATTTTAACTCTATTATGTAAGAAGAGTTATATTGTTAATAACCAAATTCCTTGTAGACTTATTATAAACAGGATATAAAAATAGTCATTGTTGACAATGTGTCATGAGTGTTATTATAGTACCTATATATGAGTACCAGTAAGTTGTAACCAACTGGAACATCCTTGGCCCCCCGTACTTTTTTCTAGACATGGAACTGACCTGTGTGCGCTACTGTTTTCTTGGGCAGAACTTTAAGCGCGTTTTTCTTGAATCTTCTGACATTTCCTTGTACATTTTATTCAATTTGTAGTGCAATTAGTGTAATTTGGCCTTTGAAGATCACAAAAATGTGCCTGGAAATAGCTGAGAAGCCATCTCCAGGCATCTAAAGCCCTTCAGCTTAGTTTGACTTTTCCAGAAACTGCTGCTCTAGTGGGATTTTTAAACACAACAGTCTCCCAGTATCCAGAATTGGGCAAAAAATATTGAGTGAGTAGCAGTTCTGGAGGCAGAAAGGCCTTGTTAATCCTTTCACCAATGCAGACTGCTATTCCAGTTACACAGTGGCGAAAGGGTTAATGAGGAGCCAAGTGAACATCGCTTGGTCTTTTTCCAATCTTCAACTGTCGCCTCAGATTCCTGTTCTTGGCTGACAAGAGCGGAAGCCGATGTGGTCTTCTGCTGTTGGAGCTCAATCCACCTTAGAGTGCGATAAACTGTGCATTCTGAGCTGCTTTTCTGCTCACCACGGTTGTAAAGAGTGATTATTATATAAAGAGTTAGTTTTCCTGTCAGCTCCAAGCCAGTCAGGCCTTGCTTCTCTGACTCCTCCATATTAACGAATTGTTTCTGTCGACAGAAATATCATTCTTCATAATTATACTTTCCACTGGAAAGAGGTTCATTTTAGACCCTGATGGAGACAATCGTATGTGTACACATCACGTACTGTACCTCCTGAACCACCCACAATTCCCAGAAATACACATTTCCATCACAGATGAGTGCACGCATACCAATCACAGGGCACAAGAGACACACACACACACTTACATCACAAACTCCTGCTCATCCTCTGCCTGGAAATGATATGTGCGATTATCTGCAGAGAGAGGTGGAGAGAGTGAAGTGGATTACATTAACTGCACTTTAGCTCCTTTGCACGTCACTTAGCGCATGTGTAATGGATTCACACACGTGTGTGTGAGAGAGAGAGAGAGAGAGAGTTTACTCACGGGAGATCAGGTCGAAGCACTTCTTATCCTCACCTGGTTTAACCTGACAGGTAAGCAGGTTAAGTCTAACTGGCTGTCTGTTGGACTGGAGAGGAAAACACACACTTAAGATTCATCAGCAACACTCCAGCACATAACACTCCAGCACACACATCAGACAGCCCATGCTTCATTTCAACTAGTTAAATGTCAGTATTATTATTATTATTATTATTATTAGCAGCTCAGCTTTTGGCTGAAGCCTACAGAGGCACCTGTCTGTATGTGTAACCGAGTTCGAGCGTGTTTAAGAACGTAATTGGTGTGCCAGCCTCAAGTAGCGATTCCACAGTCACCGTGTGGCACCACTGTAAGTGCCACGTTACATAACCTCAGTTCATGATGTAGTCCTCTGTGGCCGAGCGGTCTAGAGCGCTGTCCAGGAAAGGAACAGACATCGGTTTGAATCCTGGCATCGACGTAAAAAAGCTGAGCTCAGACCTGCACAGGTCTCTAGTTATTATTTAGGGCTGTCAAAGTTAACGCATTAACAACTCGTTAGTGCAAATTCCTTTTAACGCCACTCATTTTTTTGATGCGTGATTAACGCATGCATGTTCTGTGCCCCTCCACTATAGTTTGGGAAATCATGAAGTGATGTAGTGCAAGCAAGCGATAAAGCAAGTAGCTGGTCGGTGTTAGTCATAATAAAGTGCACTTGTGTACAGAATCAGCTTATATTGTTGCATTCTGACCATGTACGTAAAAATCTCATCTCATTATCTCTAGCCGCTTTATCCTTCTACAGGGTTGCAGGCAAGCTGGAGCCTATCCCAGCTGACTACGGGCGAAAGGCGGGGTACACCCTGGACAAGTCGCCAGGTCATCACAGGGCTGACACATAGACACAGACAACCATTCACACTCACATTCACACCTACGGTCAATTTAGAGTCACCAGTTAACCTAACCTGCATGTCTTTGGACTGTGGGGGAAACCGGAGCACCCGGAGGAAACCCACGCGGACACGGGGAGAACATGCAAACTCCGCACAGAAAGGCCCTCGCCGGCCCCGGGGCTCGAACCCGGACCTTCTTGCTGTGAGGCGACAGCGCTAACCACTACACCACCGTGCCGCCCGTACATAAAAATAATGTGTGTATTTTTATATGCTTTTGATGGTCCAGAGGGGAGAAAAGACAACGTGTTAAGGTCCAGGTGTGCGTGCGTGCGTAATAGGATGCATCAGCTGCCCTCACTTTCATAAAATCTGACGCATTTTTGTTTGGGTGTTCCTTTTCACCAATAAAGACATCCTGTAAAATGTTTTGACCATATTCAAAAGTCTAATGGTGGCACCATGAGGTTCATTTTTTGCCAAAAAACGCTTATTTTATGTTTTCGCGTAAGGTTTGAATCACAATGTTGGACTCCATTTATTGATTTCTTGTGAGCCAGAGATCATGTTAAGAACCTTTGCGAGGGATTGAGAAGCATTAATGTGATTCATAATACATTTGCATTGTTTAAAAGTAGTTGAACAATGATTCAGTGAACAGCTAAAACTCAAACTGTGCTTGATAATATATTTAGAATATGCACTAAAAATGTGTATCTAAGATATTTGGTATACTCTATAAGGTGCCATAATGTTTCGTGAAAAGTGATCGAAATTTTGTCATAAAAGTCATAAAATAGCAGCTTTTTCCATAACTTTGAGCTCCTGGTGCCACCATTAAACTTTTGAATTTTGTCAAAATATTTCACCCAGTGTGTTTTCTTACCAAAAGGAACATAAAAACAAAAATGCATCATGATTGGAGGAACTTTTCATTTTTAGGGGGCAACTGATGCACCCTAGTGTGTAAGCGTGCAGGCTGCACACTAGATGAGTGTGTCTTATTTTACTGGAAAACATCTTTATGAGCTGTGTGCCTTAACAAATGTATTTATTCGGGTTTTGTATTTTTATTTTCTTTATTTAAAAGATAGCCACGACTGTTGTCCAGAGTCCACATCACCGAGTTAGTTTAGTTTATTTTACTGCATAGTGTGAGGCTGGAAGTTAAGTCCAGGATTTGAGGAAAACACTATATTGTTTTGTTCACACTGAATTGTGCGAAACCCTCAAGAAGAAGAAGCATCTTTTATTTGTCACATGCACACTCAAGCACAGTGAAATTCATCCTCGGTATTAACCCATCTGAAGCAGTGAACACATGCATGCACACATACAAGTGAGCAATGAGCGCGCACACAGATACCCAGAACAGTGAGCAGCTATGCTACAGCACCCGGGGAGCAGTCAGGGGTTCGATACCTCACTCAAGGGCACTTCAGCCCAAGGCCACCCCATATTAACCTAACCACATGTCTTTGGATCCAGAGGAAACCCACGCAGACACGGGGAGAACATGTAAACTCCACACAGAAAGGCCCCCGTCGGCCACTGGACTCGAACCCAGAACCTTCTTGCTGTGAGAAGACAGTGCTAACTACTTACACCACCGTGCCGCCTGTTCAAAATTATAAAGTAAATGCAGTGGGGGAATAAAATACCCACAAAAATCATTTTTGCTGTGTCCAGCCTTATCCTTCCTGACCTGGCCACACATATTTGCATAAAGCAAGCAGATCTGTCCACTCCCACTCACCAAAAACTTGAAAAGTATCCATTTAAGGTACATTTAGAAAAGATTTGAAAAAAGCGCGATTAATTTGCAATTAATCATGCGTTAACTATGGACAATAATGCGATTAAATCACAATTAAATATTTTAATCGATTGACGGCCCTAGTATTATTATTAAATGATGACGTCTCAGTGGTTCCATCTTGGAGCAGTTCATCATCTTGGACTCCGCGATAGAAGCTGACAGTACACTACTTATTATGCAGTAAGTACTTTTCCTGTTGTCTTTGTTATGACATCATACATACCCAAGTCACAGCTTTCAAAAGATTCTACATTTCCAACTGGTAATCATGTTTTTTTTTTTTTAAAGCTTAACATGTCACAAGTGTATGATTAGAGCAGACACTGCACTCCTATATCATTACAGCTGATTTCACTGTGTGTTACAGGCCCCCTGCTGCCACCCTGCTCAAAACCTCCTATACTAATCACCACATTGCAGGAAGCAAGTTCCTGCCAATACGTCCAAACAAATGGGAGTGAAAATGGCGTGCAGAAGCTCTACACCGTCCGGTGGATTTGTCCTCATCTCCTGATGCATTAACTGCAGTACCTGCCCTACTTTGTCTCACAGTGAACTTAAAAAAGCGTGCTTAGGCGCCTCCTCTGGGGATCTAAAACTGGACTCAGACAGGAAAGACGGGCGCACTTACTGTGGCATGAGAAATGGTCAGGATGCCACCCTTCACTGAACACTTCCTCCTCTGCCACACCTTCCTCAGCCTGCATGATCAAGCACAAAAAACACACAAACAGTCTTATTTATCATTCACAAGTTAATTCATATCATAAGCATTAGCACATCATTACTGGCCTCCATTGTAAAAATTAGTCAAAAGGGTTAAAAAAAAAAAAAAAATCCACATTTTGGTGAAGCCGCCTCATCTCACACTGAAAAAAGAGAAGCATCCAACCTTTAATTGAAAAATGTATTCAGAGAAAAACAAATCTGTCAAAGAAATAATTATTTCCAACAAAAACATATATGCCACCGTTATTGTCACCCCTAGAAATGATGAACACAATGTAGCTGAAGCATGTTTCCCATTTAAATTGTACGTTTCTGAGTTGACTGGAGTGTGTAGGAACTTTCAAACTGGAATCCATCTTCTTCATCTGTACACTGGATGCCCTTCCTGATGCAACCCTCCCCAAACTATCCCAGCTTGGGACCAGCACTAAGTATGCCCTAGGTTGTGCAACCCCAGTGGCTGGGTATTTTACCTAACCTGCATGTCTTTGGACTGTGGAGGAAACTGGAGCACCCAGAGGAAACCCACTCAGACACTGGGAGAACATGCAAACTCCACACAGAACAGCCCCCACCCCATCATCAGGCTGTGAGGTTTGAACCCGGAACCTTCTTGCTGTGAGGCGACAGTGCTAACCACTACACCCCAAGCTATAATCCATGACTTCCTGATTAACTGGGGAACAAATATGAGGCAACACAGAGGCCAAGCTTCAAGAGGAGCAGCTTTCAGTTTTGCAAGGAATACGTTTTTCGGAGATCAATTTGAATAGAATGGACGGAATGGAGAGATATGGACGAGCGGTGTGGACGTGCAAAGACTGCGTCTGGAAAGACCAAACAATTCATATCTTATCGACATTCGGCGCCCTGAGACAGCGCCGGCCTTGGTTCAGGCCGTTGCTGAGGCAACATTTCCCCCTGAAGGTCACTGCCGGGAGACACTCTCACATTCTTTCTCTAACTTTCCGCGGTCGCCATTTTTACCCCCAGTGTGACAAGCAGGTGCGTGACCAGCGCCTTCATGGCTGCAAGAGCAGACGGCTGCTTGCTTGTGCTGGATTACCTCCTCCCCTCCCCCTACCCCCGATTCCCCCCTCAAGTCCCGTGTTTAAAGTGTACTTGTGTTGTTGTTTGTGTTATTGTGTGCTTGTGCGGAGGTTTTTAAATACTCCCACACTGTACTCCTGACAGGAGCATAGTGTGGGGGTGTTCTTTTTTCCTCATCTTTCCTCATGTTACTACTGTGTTTCTTTTCTTTTATCCCCGTCTTCCTGTCCTGTTCCCCCTCTGTAAGGACAGGTTGATGGCCAATTTCACTGGTAACAGTGACAAAGGGTTCATTCATTCAAATTCCCTTAGTCATCCATTAACATGGGAAAGATGAGAGAACACACAGACCAAATGACGGAGAAGTGTGGTGACCTTCACAAGTCAGGGAATGGTTATAAAAAAACAAAACAAAACTACTGTCCTGAAAATGTCCTGTTAGGACATGTACTGTTAGTACAACCTGAAAATGTCCTGTTAGAAATGTACTGTTAGGGCAGTAATAAAAAAAAAAAAATTGGACACCAACTGGACCTGTTACAAACCTGCCTGGAAAAGGACTCGAGTTTATTTTGCCCCTATGTACAGTAAGGAAGAGAGACGCAAAAAAAAAAAAAATCCCGCAAGGATCACTGTTGGTGAATTACAAGAAAAATTTAATCTTGGGGTTTCCAAGTCTCCAAAACCACCATCAGACACCACCTTCATGGCAACAATTATTTCAAAGGTCTGCCAGAGAGAGAGAGAGAGAGAGAGAAAAAAAAAAAGTCTTTTCTGTCAGTTAACCACAAACATACTGTAAGCACCTAAAGTTTGTGGAACACTATGCCAACTTGGACTGGAACTGTGTAAATGGAGCTTTCTGGCAATAAACACTCAAGGTGAGTTTGGCGTAAAAAGAAGGATGGCTATAATGAAAAGAACCCGATCCCAACTGTAAAATATGGTGGAAGTTCTGTGATGCTTTGGGGCTGTTTTTCCTCCAAAGGCCCTCGAAACCTTGTTAGGGTACATGTCTGATTTTTAGCTCACTAACCAACAGAGGAGTCACCGTGTTACTGGCACATGTTGTAACAAGGAGGTTAGAACTGCAGTACTGCAGAAAAATGCCTGCCTACTTCAGTGTCCAACTTTAAACCTTTTAAAAAAGCTCTTTTAACAATAATGTCCTGGGTATGGTGTAAAACTGCATCCAGGCAGTGGGGTCTGCTAGGACCAGGGGGGATGATAGAGGACCTCCTAATCACTGCTGATGCTCTCAGGTGTCCCTTGGGCAAGGACTTGAACCTGTAAGCCCCCCATACCAGGGTTACGGAGAAAACAGTGGCAGCAGGGTGTTGGATGGCAACATTGGTGAATGAACTCAATGGCAATCAAGCTAACTGCACAGGCAGAAGAGAGCCATGAAGGCACCAACAGCTGGGCAAATTCGAGTCAGTAAGTGACTACTGCGCTGTGAGAAGAACAAGGGGGACCACTCTCAGTACTTCCTCCAAGAAAACCTTTTTCACTCCATAACAAGACCTAAAAAAGTGACTGTCATACCAGTATTTGGTTTTCGACTCCAGCTGGTAGCTTCTCTGTAACAAAATAAAAAGGGTTTCTTTGACAAGTACAAGTTATTGGGAGGTGCAGCCACATTGGCAAGGTCTGGAAGAAGACCCAAACTGCCACCTTCAACTGAGAGGAAACTGGTTTAGATGGTCAGGAACAACCCAGGAACCACCAGGCACAGATCCACCATGAACTGGAAGCTGCTGTACCACCAGTGTCACGGTCTACAGGCAAGCGAGTTTTACATCTCCATGGACCAAGAGACTGGCATCCAAGAAAAAGCCCTTGCTCCAAAATCGACACCTTCAATCTCGACTCAAGTTTGCAGCTGACCACATGGACAAAGGAAAAGCTTTCTGGAGGAAATAGTTAGATGAGACAAAGATTGAGTTGTCTGGCCACAATGACCAGTGGTATGTTTGGAGGAGTAAAGGTGAGGCATTCAACCCCAAGAACACTGTAATAACTGAATGGAATAATGAAGGAGGAGGACTACGTCAGAATTCTTCAGCATAACCTCAAACCATCAGCAAGATTGTTGAAACTTGGGCAGATTTAGGTGTTTCAACAGGACAATGACCCCAAACACACCAAAGCTGGTTGTGGAATGGATAAAACAGGTTAATATTACACCTTTTGACCTCAACCCTATCGAAAATACGTGGACTATGCTTAAAAGTCGGGTGTGCGCCAGGAAACCAACAAATTTAATTGAAATCTACTAATTCTGCCATGAAGAGTGGTCAAACAGCCAGCCAGAACTCTGCCAGAAGCTTGCTGATGGCTACCAGAAGCATCTGGTCAAGGTGAAACTTATGTACAGACATTTAACCAAATACTAGGTGTGCTGTATGTATAATTTTGATCCGGTCTTGATTTCAGAAAAGCAAAACAGATTAAAACGTGCACCAAATTCTTTTTGTATTAAAGATGTATGTTGTACAATCGTTCTGACACAAGAAAAGAACAGTTCAAAGAAATCACTGAAAGCTCAATATTACAATGACATTCACGTCCATGAGGAGTCTATATTAACTTCTGACTATAACTGTGTTTTTGTTAAATTACAACAGTTTTTTTCTTTAAAATCTGTTTATTAGACTTATACGTGGAGCTTCTGCCATATAACCGATAAATGTAAATTAGTATTGTAATTAACGTATTATGATAAAAATCATTCATGCGAGAGTTGGAAGTACTGTCAGAGCTGCTGTTATGGAAACTTAATCCACACCAAAAGTACTGTGATGTAATTAAATATACAGACTGTGTTGCAGGTTATTATATTCGAGTTTATTAGTTACTAGATGGCAGAAATCCCAGAGTCCCCGATTCAATCTTGAGCTTCAGTTACTGTCTGTATGGAGTTTTTCCTCATGTCTGTACGGGTTCTCTGGTTTCCGCCCACGTGTGACTCTAAATTGACCTTAGGTGTGAATGAGTGTGTGGGTGTATATGTACAGTGCCTTGCAAAAGTATTCATCCCCCTTGGTGTTTGTCCTGTTTTGTCGCATTACAAGCTGGAATTAAAATGGATTTTTGGAGGGTTAGCACCATTTGATTTACACAACATGCCGACCACTTTAAAAGTGAAAATTGTTTTTTTTTTTTAATTGTGACACAAACAATAATTAAGATGAAAAAAACAGAAATCTGGAGTGTGCACAAGTATTCACCCCCTTTCGAATGAAACCCCTAAATAAGAGCTGGGCCAATCAATTCACTTCATAAGTCACAGAATTACTTGATTAAGATCCACCTGTGTGCAATCAAAGTGTCACATGATCTGTCACATGATGTCTGTATAAATCAACCTGTTCTGGAAGGACCCTGACTCTGCAACGCTACTAAGCAAGCAACATGAAAACCAAGCAGCCTCCAAACAGGTCAGAGACAAAGTTGTGGAGAAGTATAGATCAGGGTTGGGTTATAAAAAATATCCCAAACTTTGAATATCCCAGGGAGCTCCATTAAATCCATTATAGCAAAATGGAAAGAATATGGCACCACTACAAACCTGACAAGACAAGGCCACCCACCAAAACTCACAGACCGGGCAAGGAGGGCATTAATCAGAGATGCAACAAAGACACCAAAGATAACACTGAAGGAGCTGCAAAGATCCACAGCGGAGATGGGAGTATCTGTCCATAGGGGCACTTTAAGCCGTACACTCCACAGAGCGGGGCTTTATGGAAGAGTGGCCAGAAAAAAACCTCATTGCTTAAAATAAATAATCACGTTTGGAGTTTGCCCGACAGCATGTGGCAGACTCCCCAAACACATGGAAGAAGATTCTCTGGTCAAATGAGACTAAAATGTAACTTTTTGGCCATCATGGGAAATGCCGTGTGTGGCTCAAACCCAACACCCTGAGAACACCATTCCTACAGTGAAGCATGGTGGTGGCAGCATCATGCTGTGGGGATATTTTTCATCTGCAGGGACAGGAAAGCTGCTCAGGACTGAAGGAAAGATGGATGGCACTAAATAAGAATAAAAAGAAGAACTTTATTCATCACATGCTTGTGAAATTCCTCTCTGCATTTAACCCATCTGAAGCAGTGAACACACACATGCACACACGAGCAATTTGATGAAATCTACTAATTCTGTTAATTGAAATCTACTAAATCTGCCATGAAGAGTGGTCAAATACAGGGCAATTCTGGAGGAAAACCTGTTTGATTCAGCTAGAGGTTTGAGACGGGACGAAGATTCACGTTCCAGCAAGACAATGACCCTAAACATACTGCTAAAGCTACACTGGAGCGGTTTAAAGGGAAACATTTAAATGTCTTGGAATGGCCTAATCAAAGCCCACACCTCAATCCAATTGAGAATCTGTGGCATAACGAAGATTGCTGTACACCAACTCAACCCATCTAACTTGGAGTTGGAGCAGTTTTGCCTTGAGGAATGGGCAAAAATCCCAGTGGCAAGACGTGCTAAGCTAATAGAGACATACCCCAAGAGACTTGCAGCTATAATAGACTCCGGATCTGCTGTGATGCTTTACCAAGTCCTTACTGAAGACAAATGAATGGACGATGATGATGAATGAATGAATGATGATATGCTGGTCGAGATTTTCTATGGGATTGAAGGCCGCTGGTTTACAGGCCAGTCACAGTGCCCCAGTGTTGCATCATGCTCACTAAACCACCTGCAGATTTGTCCCTGACAGATATCCCCCTGAAATGGCAAGTGTCAGCGTTCTACACAAAAGGTAAACACAAATTTTCCACTGCATGGTACCAGTTGCATCGCTCCTGTAGAGAACGGCCCATATGGACAGTCAAAAGTCACACTTGGAAGATGGATCTGGACCCTTACAGTAATGCTTTTATGGCTGAGGGTTATAGTTAACTTGCTAACTTTAAGACTGCAGTTGTCATGAACAGTTTTGCACTCAAGTTTCCATCAGTAAACAGTTTATAACATCAACAAAACAGACTTCATGTTAAAACTATAACGAATTTCCTGGTTACACAGTTATACTTTGTGACTCTATAGGATACAGTTATAGAAGCGAGTTATTTATAATCATGCTATCCATTATCACCCAAATGAGGATGGGTTCCCTTTTGAGTCGAGTTACTCTGAAGGTTTCTTCCTCATGTTGTATGAGGGAGTTCTTCCTTGCCACTGTCGCCACAGGCTTGCTCATTGGGGATAAATTAGGGATAAAATTACTTCATGTTAAAGTCTAATTTTCTGTAAAGCTACTTTGTGAAAATGTCTATTGTTAAAGGTCCTCTTGTATCGTTTTTTCATTAATTGTGCGGTGGTCTCTAGTATGAATGAATGAATGCCCTGTGAGCCGGTTTTCGTGAAAAAAAAAATGCTGTGGTTCTCCTGTTTCAGGCTGTTCTAGTTTGGTGGAGGAGTGGGTGGTGGGAGAACGACAAGATTTCAGCTCTTACTCATTAATATTCATGATATGTAAACGTGTTACCTCTGATTGCTGTTAGCCAATCAGTAAACGTGTTACCTCTGATTGGCTAACAGCACTGTGACGCTACCTCCAGTGGGTCAGAACAAGCGGATGTGGGTGTCTTTGTAAAAACGGTTTTGATTGGCTATTATGGTCTCGACATCGATGTGTTGACCGATAACAATGTAGATAACACGAATTTTACATCACATTCAACGAGATTTAAACGAGACTAAAGATGGCGACTTACAAATAATGTGTAAATATCGTTGGAGTTAATAAAGTTTGAACGGCATGAAGGAACATACCCCAACCCCCCGAAATTAATTTTAAAAAATTCTCAACGGATTTGGCATAATATAAAAAGGTCGCTTTTTACTCAGAAAAAACGGAAATCTGCCGAAAAGCGGAAAACTCTCATCCCTGCCTAGCTTGTGACCATGTCATGCATGCTAACGTGGAGAATATGAACATGCTATTTTGTAACAAAAACCTTCGAACAAAAAGTTCATGTTTTACTTACAGCTTGTGAGCTGGTGGTCGATTGCCTTGACGGTACAGATCCAGGTATTAAAAACAACCTCGAAGCAAAACCACTACTGAAGGCACCGAAGTTTGAAAAGTCACTGTGGTTGAAATGATCAGAACACAGTACTAACGCTGCATTATACTTCGCTGGTGGTGTTCCAAAGATAAATTCCAACCATTTCTTCTTCACCTCTTCTATCTTGGGCAAGAAATGCAACGTTGATGTGTTACTGCCACAAATAACACAGGCACGAACTTGTTCAGACATGTTTTCAGCTTGCTGTTAGGTCCTCTTCGTTAGCTACTGACGAGATGGGCTCTGCTATCTCTCCTCGCGCTTAAATCCGAACTTCCTTCCCGTGGGCGGTCGCAAGCCAAGGTGGGCGAGTCCATGAATACTAATTTTCGAAGTGACGCAACTTCGTATGGCTTTTTCTGATCCGCTCGTTTTTCCGACTATTTTCTTTCATAAGCCAATACAGGGAATGGGAGTAGAATTACATTTTCACATGCAGCATGCATATGCAACTCCGAGTGAACTATGGTATTTCAAAAGGAGCCAGTATTAAACGTTTTTGGTGGAAGGGCACCTTTAAAAGCGCTATACAAAAATTTAAATGAGTTCTGTTGCAGTTAGAAAAAACAACAATAGCACCCCCTGCAGACTGCATTTACTGCACAAATGACCTTCATACTTAGGCTGACTTAATAATTTATACTTTGGATAAAATGGTTACTGTCCGTTACGCACTGATCAACCTGTGTGACTCAGTTGTGCCTTTTGAATCGAGAATAAATGAAGAGGGAACTGAACATTAACCATTTACTGAAATTATTATTACAAGAATGATTGTAGCTACAACTGGAATGAGTGGATTCTGTTAGTGTTTGTAATTATTGTACCATCCACTGTTAGATAAAATTAAAATAAAATCTTACAACATTGTTTGGAAGTCTAGAGCAAGATATTTTGTTATTTTACAAATAACGCTTGATATTGTTTTAACAATAATAAATATTACTGTACAAATGATGGAGCGCAAATAGCTCTGTAACTAGATGTCCTTGGGGTTGTTGAGACACGGAGGGCCGGAATAGCTTACCATCCAGCCCACAGTTCAGGTCGGAGTCCTTTGAGAGGAAATGCTTTGGCTTTCGCAACATTCTGTTCCCAAAAGCTGATGTCGGGAAAAAGTCTTTACACAAAGAAGGTTTTCTTGCTTCTGTATTTTTTTAAAACTGTTCTTCTGTGTTGAGACTCTTCAGGGAAAAAGAAGGTATATTCCAACATGTAGCTAATGCTAACGCTAGGCCACAAATCTGCACCGTCACTCCAGACATTTTGAGGAATTTTGTACGGGTCAGAACCGCTAATAAACTCTCATTTCCGTGTATATCGATCCTTTGCTTCTTTCTAAGATTATCCAAGTAATCCGGTAGGAGAGCTTTTTTTAGCTGTAGTTTTCTTCGGACAACAGCAACAGACACCGGACATCTCCGCTTGGCTTCAGTATGTAAACATAGCTCACTTGTCTCCCAGGTATATGGTAGCAATGTTTGCGAAGGTAAATGTGATGTCATTGCAAGGGTACTTGCCCATGCACTGAAGCGTCATGGTACCAGTGCAGCAGCAAAGAGATTGAGGATGTTTGTTGTGATTGGGGATTTCCGGTCTGCCTGAGTGCATCATGGCAGCAAACCGGTCCAAAACACTGATTTTCCTTCAAAAATGTACCCCAAATATCGCAAGGTAGACATATGACGTGAATTTTCAGCGAGTGCTAGAGCAAATA
The DNA here is from genome assembly GCF_027579695.1 of Neoarius graeffei. Classification (NCBI taxonomy): domain Eukaryota; kingdom Metazoa; phylum Chordata; class Actinopteri; order Siluriformes; family Ariidae; genus Neoarius; species Neoarius graeffei. The sequence goes on from NC_083569.1 coordinate 45,349,521, forward strand.
AATAAATAGCGTGTTGGCCCTGACACACAAAAGCGCTCTGGGGACGTATATTTATTTTTAAACTATACTTCATTAACCAGAACGTCATGGACGTAGTGGCTCATCTGGCCTGCCATCAAAACAACCATGATGACCAAAACATCAAACAGAACTAAAATGTGACAACGTGAGAAAGGACCAACCTCCACGACAAATTGCTTACAACAGGAAACTCAACAAAGGACGACAATTTGTTCCCCGAGTGAAGATCGACCCAAAACGTCCATCAGAACTGAATTTGCATGATAAATGAGACAGGAGTTACAATTCTAATGAAAAATCCGAAAACTCGTTAAGGTGACCTAATTAGCAGTTGGTTAGCAAAAAAATTTGACAATCCAATGACCGAGTGTTGTGCAGAAGGTCTGGTTCTTTCAAACAAAACAATCAGAACTGAAATCCATTGAGGACTGAGGGAGGAGACACGATTTAACTGAAAATCAACCAAGTTGTAAGGAAAATCAACAAACAAACGACCAAGTTTTGTTCCTCAAGGAAATAATAATAATAATAATAATAAAAAATAATAATAATGTTAAATGTATATAACGCCTTTCAAAAAACCCAAGGACGCTTTACAATTATAGACAAGGAAAGAAAAAAAATAAATAAATAATATAATAAAAAATAAAGTCCACCAAGTAGGGGTCAGGATGTAATTCCTGTGGTGTAGCAGCCACAGTCCCACCAAAAGGCGCATGAAAATGAGTCCCACATCTCCAGCACCGCCACCGTGATGCCGCCAGCAACATCGCTCGAACACCACGCCATGGATCCACAAAGCGAGCAGAGAAGCTCCGCCACGCAGAGCGCTGGTATGTCCAAACTGCCTGCACAGCCGCTGCGACGCCACCCAGCAACATCGCTCAGAACATCACGCCAAGCACTAAAGCACAGAGCGCTGGACAACCACGATGTAAAATGAGCAACGAGCTCACTGCAGTCCACAGCTGGGAGCGCAGGCATCACCCACAGCGAACCAAAGCCTGGAGGGAACCGACGCCCAAAACTGGGTCCGGAGCTACACCACCACCAGCGGACAAAACACTCAAACAAACATCAAACTACACAAACACACAGAAAAAAAAAGAAATAAAATAAAAAAGCTCTGGTGAGAAGCGGCAGCTAGAATGCGCACGACGTACTCTCAACCGGAAACGGAAACGAAAAAAAAAAATCCCAAAACATCGATCAGACCTGGAATCGGATGAGAAATGAGAGAGGAGATACAATTCTAGTGAGAGACCTGGAAAATTCATTCATTTGACCTCATTAACTCGTTAGCAAACAAAATCAGAATGGAAATCTGTGAAGAACTGACAGAGGAGATACGATTTAACTGAATTGTGGACGACGGATGCCACTCCATCGCAACAGCTCATCGGCCTTATGGACAGATGAGCTAATTATGTGTTTCTACGACTCGCATGCATGTTTGATAATGGTAATGGCATAAAAAGTATTAAAAACAAGAACAAAAAAAAAAAAAAATCATCTCACATATGCTAAAATAGTATAATGGTGAAGGTCCAGGGCTTTCAATTCGACATCGCGTCTCTGCTCAGCATATTTTATTTGGGGAAAGTTTTAAAATTAGCCACACTGTACTGATATTTTGCCTACGCCTCTGTTGGTAAAACCGAGGAGTGTATGTGCACTCTGACCTTGCTCCAACCCTTTATGGCATCTACACAGTTATACTTCTCCAACTCTCATAAGTCCATCACCCCCGACTGCCGCGTAAAAATGCGCTTCTGGCACGATGATCTCTTCGATCTGCAAAGATTAAAGGCTAAGACAAAAGTCCAGTAGATGTACATTCAAGAGGCCCAGTATGCAGACGATACAGCTCTCTTTAGCAATAGTGCAGAGGGCCTTCAGTGCCTTCTTACAGCCTACAACGAAATACCTAAGAAAATGGGAATCTGCATCAAACACCTCCAAGACTGAAACCATGAGTATTGGAACCCCACTTTTTTGTAGATGACGTTAAGCCGGCAAGGGTTGATCGCTTCAAGTACCTCGGCAGTCATGTTTCCAGAGATTGTACGATGAACGAAGAGATCAGTGCACGAATACAAAGTGCTTCTTGTGCTGTTGGACAATTGCGGAAAAGTGTGTTTGATTGCAAAGATCTGACTACAGCTACGAAGAGCAAAGTTTACGATCTTCTTCTTCTGTATGGCAACGAAACACGGACCCTTCATCAAAAACATGTAAATCGGTTAAGAACCATACAACAGCGTCATCTAAGGTTCATTCGGCGAATTAAACGGGACCACTTTGTTTCAAATGAGAAGGTCCTAGATAAAGCAAACGTAGAAGTCACTGAGATCAAACTGGCCAGAAATCGCCTTCGCTGGATGGGGCACGTTTGCCGTTTGGATGATCGCCCAGTCAAAGCTCTATTATATGGCGAGTTAGCTGATGGAGCCAGAAAAGTGGGCCGACCACTGCTTCGCTACAAGGACACGTGCAAGAGTGCTCTCAAGCGTGGAGAGGCTTTGGAAGACTGGAGTTCTATGGTTAACCAGTGCTTAATTTGTGAAGTGGGAGGTCCCGGGCCGGAACGCAGGAGGTGGGTGGGTCTGGCGACTCAAAAAAAAAAAGGTGGGGGGGGCGTTTTTTTCTTTAAACTGGGCATTGGTCCAGATAGCCCCACTTGCCTCACCGCCATCACCAGTCTCATCTTCCCGATCCTCATCCTCATTCCCTCTGACAGTTGCAGTTGGTGCGCTAATGGTGATGATACACGGGGCAACTTTTTGGGCAATGTTGCTGGGCAATTGCGTTTTGACTCTTTTCTATTGCGATTGGGCAACATTGTTTCTTTCTGAATGGTTTTGATAATCTCTGGCAACTTTTTGAGATAAGCCAATCAGAACGCGAGTATTGAGTCATGTGACCTCCGGTGAGGTTCGGATCAGAAATTTCAAACAAATATGGCGGCTGCTCAGTGTCAGTGGAGTGAAGAGATGGAGAGACGACTCATCTGTTTTTACGCCGGTAAGTTATTTTAATATTCTATATGGAGGAATTTACCTCACCAAAGCTCTAAAAAACAACAGACAGCTTGATTAAATGGTCACAGCAAAAATTAAGACATCAATTTTTTTTAGCTAACTGTAAACTGCCGTTGCTAACTGTTGTTGCCCATTGTTAGTTGCCCTGAAAAGTTGCCCTGTGTCTCACCTAGTTGCCCGTTGCAAGCAACATTGCTCGGCAACATTGCCCAAAAAGTTGCCCCGTGTATCATCACCATAACACTTCTAGCTTCACCGCCATCATCATTCTTCTCGTCTTCTTTTTGATTGTTCCCGCAGACTGGTACACTTGCAGCAGGTGCTGGTACAGTGTCACTGTGTCCAACGTCGTCTAGGATCTGGCCGTCCTGGGACTTTGAAAAATTTTAGTAAGCTTTCTTGTTTTTTTGCCATTTTTTCCACAGCGCAAGCTAACGGCTACAAAAAACCCGGTGTTCTGTTGAGCGGAAGTATACACCCCATGCCCCCCCCCCATAGATTTTGTGGATGTTATAGGAGAGAAATCAACAACAGATATCAAAATCAAAACCGAACACTAAACAAATTTTTATTTACTTATTTATTTAATTTATTGTTTGATTTTTTTTTCCCCTTTGTGATGGTCACGGAGGTGATCTGATCCATTTAAATAGCTGCCGGAACACCGAATGAAATGAAAAAATAGCTGCCGGATCCGACGACGGAGGTTCCGGATCTTGTTCCATCATGTTCCGGCTCAAATTAAGCCCTGTGGTTAACGACCACAGCAAGTGGAGACTTCTGAAATTTAACATCTGTCGCAGGATTGACATCAGAAGGAAAGAGGACTACGAAAGAAAGCGTGCAAAGCGCCAGAACAGTCAGTCAACTACCAACTACAATACTTCATGCACTATAGACTATTTGATTGTTATTCACGGCATCGGTGTAAGGCGGACATACATATACATATAAACGTACTAGAAACGTGACGACTTGTAGAAACCTCGGTTTGACAACACTGTTTCGTGTGCACATGACTAATAGAATTAAATAATAATAAAGATGTTCTTGTGTGGGTCGCGTTGATGTCCTCATGGCACTTTCATGCGGCATCGCTATGACGACCAGCTGTAGAGGAAAATGAACTACTGATACTAAAAGCGAGTAGAGTCTGGACCATGCAGTGGAAAAGGGCCAAAAGTGTTGTCAACAAGTGATAATCCAATTTTATGCCAAGATGTGCGACCGACAGCTAGATTTATAACGGAGCAGTATAATTCCAGACAAACTGCCGTCGTTATGTGATTTTGTTCCAGGAGCAGCAGGGCATCACTCACCCATCACTCTTCTTCATCAGATAGCCCTTCTTCTCACTGCCAAACTCCTTATTGCCCTGAAGTTGATGCATACTGTATCCACTCTGCTTGCTCTGGGAGTCCTACACACACACACACACACACACACACACACCATTCATTACCATTTCAAACACAATAAAACGTATATAAAAATACTAAAAGCCATTAACCTAAGCAGGGCTAATGTTAAGAGAGCCAGGGGAAAATAAATAGTTTTAAAATTGGAAATGCATTTATGGAAAGTGAATTAAATAGTCATTCCAAAAAAATCTAGTCATGCTCCGAAACCACAGTCAATTAAGCAACATGGCAACAGAATATCACTGATATCAACTTACTCTCCTAGACTTCAGTCAGAAGGCATTAGAGAGAGAGAGAGAGAGAGAGAGAGAGAGAGAGAGAGAGAGAGAGAGAGAGAACAGGATATCACAAGAACATCATTAAAGCAGCTAAAACGCAGCACAGAAATGAAAAACAGACCATAGAGTCAATTCAACGGCATGTCTGTGGATGACAATACCGTACGATGGCATTCAATCGAAACCAGAACCATATGCTCTGGAAAGGGACATTAATTCCAAACACACAAAAGATCAAACGCTTGGCTCGAACAAAGTATCCTGCTGTTAGTCCTGACATCCGCAGTTCCTTTCCTTCATGAGAACATGCAAATCTGTAAACGACTGCAAAGCCGTTCGGTCCACTGGTCTCTCCAAGGCTATAAAGGTCACGAATGGAAAAGGTAAACGCTTTTGCTCGAAAGCAAACTCGGATCTGGCGTCATCTAATCAATTTTTTACGCCGACGACGGCATGTATTCCTCATTACACACTAAAGCAGTCTGGGTATCAACACACAACCATATGGCTTTAAGATCATGAGAGCTTAGGACGGGTGGGGGTGGGGTCCGGTGCTGTTGTGTGCGATCTCTTAAGTCTAAACTTGATTTTTTTTTTAAAAATCAAAGCTTCTGTACAACCCCGATTCCAAAAAAGTTGGGACAAAGTACAAATTGTAAATAAAAACGGAATGCAATAATTTACAAATCTCAAAAACTGATATTGTATTCACAATAGAACATAGACAACATATCAAATGTCGAAAGTGAGACATTTTGAAATTTCATGCCAAATATTGGCTCATTTGAAATTTCAAGACAGCAACACATCTCAAAAAAAGTTGGGACAGGGGCAATAAGAGGCTGGAAAAGTTAAAGGTACAAAAAAGGAACAGCTGGAGGACCAACTTGCAACTCATTCGGTCAATTGGCAATAGGTCATTAACATGACTGGGTATAAAAAGAGCATCTTGGAGTGGCAGCGGCTCTCAGAAGTAAAGATGGGAAGAGGATCACCAATCCCCCTAATTCTGCGCCGACAAATAGTGGAGCAATATCAGAAAGGAGTTCGACAGTGTAAAATTGCAAAGAGTTTGAACATATCATCATCTACAGTGCATAATATCATCAAAAGATTCAGAGAATCTGGAAGAATCTCTGTGCGTAAGGGTCAAGGCCGCAAAACCATACTGGGTGCCCGTGATCTTTGGGCCCTTAGACGGCACTGCATCACATACAGGCATGCTTCTGTACTGGAAATCACAAAATGGGCTCAGGAATATTTCCAGAGAACATTATCTGTGAACACAATTCACCGTGCCATCCGCCGTTGCCAGCTAAACTCTATAGTTCAAAGAAGAAGCCGTATCTAAACATGATCCAGAAGCGCAGACGTCTTCTCTGGGCCAAGGCTCATTTAAAATGGACTGTGGCAAAGTGGAAAACTGTTCTGTGGTCAGACGAATCAAAATGTGAAGTTCTTTATGGAACTCAGGGACGCCGTGTCATTCGGACTAAAGAGGAGAAGGACGACCCAAGTTGTTATCAGCGCTCAGTTCAGAAGCCTGCATCTCTGATGGTATGGGGTTGCATTAGTGTGTGTGGCATGGGCAGCTTACACATCTGGAAAGACACCATCAATGCTGAAAGGTATATCCAGGTTCTAGAGCAACATATGCTCCCATCCAGACGACGTCTCTTTCAGGGAAGACCTTGCATTTTCCAACATGACAATGCCAAACCACATACTGCATCAATTACAGCATCATGGCTGCGTAGAAGAAGGGTCCGGGTACTGAACTGGCCAGCCTGGAGTCCAGATCTTTCACCCATAGAAAACATTTGGCACATCATAAAACGGAAGATACGACAAAAAAGACCTAAGACAGTTGAGCAACTAGAATCCTACATTAGACAAGAATGGGTTAACATTCCTATCCCTAAACTTGAGCAACTTGTCTCCTCAGTCCCCAGACGTTTACAGACTGTTGTAAAGAGAAAAGGGGATGTCTCACAGTGGTAAACATGGCCTTGTCCCAACTTTTTTGAGATGTGTTGTTGTCATGAAATTTAAAAATCACCTAATTTTTCTCTTTAAATGATACATTTTCTCAGTTTAAACATTTGATATGTCATCTATGTTCTATTCTGAATAAAATATGGAATTTTGAAACTTCCACATCATTGCATTCTGTTTTTATTTACAATTTGTACTTTGTCCCAACTTTTTTGGAATTGGGGTTGTATATTTTAAAGCTAGACTGCCTTTCAGATTTAGGTCATAAAAAGAATTTTCCCCGACACCCAGTTATTTTTGTTTAGTGGCCCGAAAGCTACTGAATTCGAATCATAGACTTCCAAATTTTATTAGCTTTTTTTAATAGAACAATTAATGCATTTAGGGCCACACGGCCCTAAATTCTCCAGCTATTTTTTCTTGCTTCACCATGACGCAATACAAGATACTACACGTCATGCATGACGTGGTCGGCTTTCCCTGTTCGCGCAAGGCATTGTGGGATACAAATTTGAAACAGGAGAGGAAAATGGAGGACGTGAATGAAACGTGAAAGACCGACTACCGTAACGGAAAGCGAGAAGGAAAAGACGTTATGTTGCGAAGGAAAGGAAACGCAGGACCAAACTAATAAATATCGGTGGTCAGCGAGCACCTCGGTGTGATCAGCTGTTCATTTAGGGACAGAACGATGGAACGGTCAGTGCACACTCAAGGTAAACCTGCGGACACGGACTTTCCTCTGTCTGTTTGACCGCGCAAAGCGAGCGATTTCATGCACGTTATTTGCTCAGGAATCCCCTCAAATTAAATAACTTCCCAGCTACAGAATGACCTGATTTTATTTTTGAGATATTATAGAAATAAACATACATCACAATGACTAAATTTCAGAGGGAACTAAATTTTATGAACTCAAAAGGCCGTCTAGCTTTAAGAGGAACACAACACTGGTGTACCTACCTCCTTCTGGTCCAGCTGTAAGGACGATTTGATAAGGTCTCTGAGAGCAGTTAGCTGCTTCTTCTCCTCATCCTGTGTTTGCTTTATCTGAAAGTATCACATTAATACAGTTATGAAAAAACTAGACCCTTTAGACATTTTCATGCATGAAAGATAATCTATAACTCTCACAGGGTCCTCACTAAACCACTTATTGATATACACTCACTGAACACTTTATTAGGAACACTATACCGCCTCAGTTCTTCATGGCATGGATTCCACAAGACGCTGGAAACGTTCCTTTGAGATTCTGCTCCATGTTGACATCCTAGAGTCTCTCGTTCTACCACATCCCAAAGATGAGCCACTGGACTCAGATCCGGTGACCGCGAAGGCCACTGAAGAACACTGAGCTCATGTCATGTTCATGGAACCAGTTTGAGACGACTTTTGCTTCGTAACATGGTGCATTATCATGCTGGATGTAGCCGTTAGAAGACGGTAAATTGTGGCCATGAAGGGATGCACATGGTCAAGAACAATAGTCACGTGACTTTTACTTGCGAGTTTACTTCCGGTGAATGAAACGGTGGTCAGGTAAACTGATTTAGCTGCCGTTGTGCGAAGAGCTAGTGAAACGGTCTCCGACTATTTTCGCAGTTTCGAGGCCAATGCACGGTCAAGATACCTTCAGAAAGTTTGCGATGGGATTAGATCCTTACACGCTAACAAAGAAGGATTTTTCCTACAAGTTGGAAAATTATCCATCTGTTGAGTTCCCCGACATCTCAAACTACCTGGTGCTGCAGACATCGTTCTACACGGACACACAGATGAAAACCTGGAAGAGCATCGAGGCGTACAACTTTTTATGTGTCACCGGGTTAAAGATCTGGGGATCAGGACACTACAAGATAAATCCTGTATCGTTTTTTTCCCGGGTAAGGAGGAATTTCTGGGCTTTTTGTATGCGTCTTCATGATGGTTGCTAGGATGCTACAAGTTTTAGTATTGGGTGTAAACAAACCACAGCTGCTCGAGTCTCAATCCTCCCTGCACTTGTTTTCCAGGCAAATCATTTGCAAAGATCCACAGAAACCCCTTTAAAGACCTGGGGATTGGTGAAACAGCATGGAGAAGCTATCCCGGCTCACTGTAACTGCATGGCCGGGGAAGCCGTTTCATGCTGTTAACTCGTCAGCTCTGCTTTTGTGTTTACGTGGATCGTCTCGATTATCTCATCTCTCTAGTTCAGTGTTGGAGCCCAATCTACATCATCGTCCTTGTAAAGAGTGCTCGGACATCCTGATAAATAAAGTGAAAACATGCGCATTAGTTTACAATCTAGCTACCACGATCAAACTGTAAACAAAAACACATCTGAGGACTTGAGCATCTTCTGAACTTTAAAACATCACGAAATAACGGAAAATGTTGAGAAAAGTGATTTGCGAATCCAAGCAAAGTAAATCAGAGAAATTTACAAACCTTTCACAAAATGATCGCAACAAACTCGGGCGTTCTTCGACTTGGCTCCCTTTGATTGTAGCGAAAGGTTCAAGAGCCACCTTTCTCATCGTCTTTTGGTGAAATCCTTTGACCTTTCACCCTTTATCACTTCGCAAGGAACCCGGAAGAAACGTTCATCAGTTTCACGGTTTGTTCGATTCAAGGAGTCCGAAACACCACAAGCGTAGGGCATTTTAACGGCTAGCACGGTGCCCCAGTGATAGTAACACTTTGTGAACAGTGAGCTTAACTGACCACCACTTCACGTCTTGCATGTCTAATGAGGCCGATATGATGTTGGATGCAACCCATCCATCCATTATCTGTAGCCGCTTATCCTGTTCTACAGGGTCGCGGGCAAGCTGGAGCCTATCCCAGCTGACTATGGGTGAGAGGCGGGGTACCCTGGACAAGTCGCCAGGTTATCGCAGGGCTGACTCAGAGACAAACTAACATTCACACCTACGGTTAATTTAGAGTCACCAGTTAACCTAACCTGCATGTCTTTGGACTGTGGGGGAAACCGGAGCACCCGGAGGAAACCCACACAGACACCGGGAGAACACGCAAACTCCACAGAGAAAGGCTCTTGCCGGCCGCTGGGCTCGAACCTTCTTGCTGTGAGGTGACAGTGCTAACCACTACACCACCGTGCCGCCCGGATGCAACCCACCTATACTCAAATAATCGGTGGCATTCAAGTGATGATTGATTGGTTTTACCAAGCCCAAAGTGTGCCAAGAAAACATTCCCCACACCATTACACCACCCCCACCAGCCTGGACTGTTAACACAAGGCAGGCTGGGTCCATAGATTAATGATGTCACCAAATTTTGACCCTAACACCTGTGTGCCTTAGAAGAAATCGAGATTCAGCAGACCAGGCTACATTTTTCCAGTCTTCGCCTGTCCAGTTTTGGTGAGTTTGTGCCCACTGCAACCTCAGCTTTCTTGGCTGACAGAAGTGGAACCTGATATGGTCCACTGCTTTTGTAGCCCATCCACCTCAAGGTTCAAAATGTTGTGCATTCTGAGATCAGGGTTCCTACACATTTTCAAATTTAAAATTCCAGACTTTTTCCATACTCAATTTCTCAGGTTTGGAGACTTCAGCGAACAAACAACTACTCACATATTTAAAAGAATTACTTGAAAATCAAACAGGTACTCACATTATGACATACCACCAAAATGCATACCATATTTAGCTTGGCCTAAAATTTGTATCAGTGCCCTGTTTTTGTCATAAATATATATACACATTACACAAAATACAGGATGCCACTCTGACGCACACGTATCTGATGCACACTTCAAGACATTAAAACACAGGTGTGTGAAGATGTCAAGCACATACAGGATGTCCCGAAAAAAAACGTATACACACTTTTAATCACTGTAAAGTACTGTATGTGTTTATTAAAATCCGTGTAATTTTCAAAGAGTAATAGAATTTACAGACATTTTATTATTTAGTCACCGCCTGTTCTCAAACTCACATCCATTCTGGTCCAGTCACTGCTGACAATGCAAATCACATTCAATTCTCTTGGTATTTTTGGACATTCACTTTCAGTGACTGTTGCAGGTCTCAGAGCGTAGACTATAAACATCAGTTAGAGGCAGTGATAAAACAATAAAGTGATGTCTGTAAATTCTATTACACCTTGAAAATGAAATGAATTTTAATAAACACCTACTTCACAATGATTCAAAGTGTGTATACATTTTTTCGGGACACCCTGTATGTTGTGCGCACACAGAAGTTTATTGAAGCTTCTAATTTGAAAACAGTCATTATGGCATTTTTTGGGATTTACTATTGTGTTTTATGAAGGCCCTGTGTTAGTTCCACTGTAGATCACAGTTTGTCCACATACCAAGAGATGGCAGACGTGGCCGAGACGTGGCCACCCTAACCAGTATGTAATGGCTGCAGTGCCCTTGAGCAAGGCATTTAACCCCACATTGCTCCAGGTTGTAACCATGTTGTACCCTGTAATAACTGTAAGTGGCTTTGGATAAAAGCGACAACTAAATGTAATGTAATTATAATAATAATGTAATAACAGCATTGTTCAGTTTATATGTATGTTTGCGTACACAGCCTTCATATTTTTGTTGGCAGTTTTTTTTGTCTTGGGTCGCTTGTTTTCAGGGTCCATGTGCCTTATTTTTCTAGCAAATTCTGGCAACACTGCCAAATAAGCCATAAGCATTTTTACACTGACTGGCGCTATGATGTGTGTTCACGCGTGTTCAAGAGGTGTTTTGTAGCAGGGGGTTTTCCTGCATCTTGTCCAAAGTCTTGCAAGAAGCAAGCAGGTTCAGGGGGTGTGGCGGAGCGCATGCCAGTACAACAGAACACCCGTTTCCCTCCCTCCGCATTTCAACACATTTCTTTGGCAAAATTCAACTGAATGTCGGAATGTTGAGCTTCATTTTACTATGTAGCGGCAAAGGTCTGGAAACACAAATATTTCTCCATACCCTAATTTCCATTTTCCATACTTTTCCAGACCTGGAAAATACTAAAATCAAATTCCATGCTTTTCCATACTGCGTAGGAACCCTGTGAGATGCTTCTCTGCCCACCACACTCGTACAGGGCAGTTATCCGAGTTACTGTATCCTTTCTATCAGCTTGAACCAGTCTGGTCGTTATCCATTGACGACCTCTTTCATCAACATTTCTCAGAACTGCCGCTCATTGGACGTTTATTTCTTTATTGCACCATTCTGTGTAAACTCTAGAGACTGTTGTGTGAAAAAATCCCAGATGATCAGCAGTTACAGAAATACTCAAACCAGCCCATCTGGCACCAGCAATCATACCACAGTCAAAATCACCGAGAACCTATTTCCCCCCTCATTCTGATGGTTGAAGTGAACATTACCCGAAGCCGCTGGGCTGTATCCGCACGATTCCATGCACTACACTGGCTGATTAGATAACTACATGAATGAGGAGGTGTACAGGTGTTCCTAATAAAGTGCTCACTTAAGTGTATATCATAATTCTGAACATGCAGTACATCATTTCCTAACTTACAATCTCTGGTATTTTTTTCCCCGACTCCATTCTCTCACATTAAAACATTTTTGTTTTGTTTCATTTTATTTAAATTGTTTTGAATTAAATTTACTGCATTGAATAATGTGCTTAAAAAGACAAGCGCCCAGTTAATTTCTGAATTACATTACATACTATGACATCAATACAAAAGTTAATAAAGATCTTATGTGTCTCATCTCATCTCATCATCTCTAGCCGCTTTATCCTGTTCTACAGGGTCGCAGGCGAGCTGGAGCCTATCCCAGCTGACTACGGGCGAAAGGCGGGGTACACCCTGGACAAGTCGCCAGGTCATCACAGGGCTGACACATAGACACAGACAACCATTCACACTCACATTCACACCTACGCTCAATTTAGAGTCACCAGTTAACCTAACCTGCATGTCTTTGGACTGTGGGGAAAACCGGAGCACCCGGAGGAAACCCACGCGGACACGGGGAGAACATGCAAACTCCGCACAGAAAGGCCCTCGCCGGCCACGGGGCTCGAACCCGGACCTTCTTGCTGTGAGGCGACAGCGCTAACCACTACACCACCGTGCCGCCCTTATCATGTGTATTATGCGTAATTTTTTACAAGCCGATTTGATCCTACCGAATGCCTTCATACGTTTATATCATGAATTTATATTAAATATTCTCAATTATTATACATACTTTTCCATGGAACAGGGATGAGAATGAAAAATATTAAAAAAGTCTGAAAAAAGCCGGGGGTTTGGGGGCCCAGGGACAGACCTCTGAGAGCTAATGATTTTGGCTATTTTTTTTTTTTTTTACCCCAAAACCATTAATTTTATCAGCAAAAAGTTGCAGTTTATTTGGAAATAAATTCCCCTTCTTGGTGGACTCCCAGGTGAAAATGATTAATATGGTACAAGAGACTTGTTTTTAATCAATTCACATTTGAGGATTTCAAAAAAAAAAAATCAATGCACCTTTTAATATAAACGAGCTCTACAGTATTATATTTCTGCATTTTTGCTATTCGTGTCTTTGTTAACATGTGGATATGAATGTAAATGAATGAATATATAATTTTTTAAATATATAAAATTCCTTACAAAATGGAGACTGGGCTGCTTTCTCTGAAGTTCTTTTCATAATAGTGATGGGTTACAATACTTTTCACAATACAGTATTATTCACACGATCAGCGACTGATATCAGAGGCTTTACAGTGGAAGTGTGGCCATCTGTGCTTTTCACCGGTGGTTGATGTATACGAGATGCACTGCTACCATCACTAGTCTGAAGTGATGCTGGTAACTGGTAGTTTGTCCTCAGAAGTTTCATTTTGTCTAAAATAATATCATCAGTCTCAGATGAAATTTATGTTCTTTGTTGATGTACTCTAATCCTTTAAAATGAAGTGCAAACCAGAAAAAAGTTCTATCATATAATTCTCTGAAGCTTTCTTCTGATGTTATCATGGTAGCAGGAGGTCTTGCATATTAAGCAGGCAACATTCAACATCACTCATCACTTCCCTTTCAACTGTTGTGTGTACTAACTAGGTTTTATCTGGACAGGATGCTGTGTAATGTAATACAGATACCATCTGGCCAATCTGAAGATCGAGATGGTGATTTTGAGTTAAAGAACAGGCATGTACAATGGGCATTACATATTGGAAAGTTTTTTAAAAATCAAAAACTATAAGTTCATCTCGGCCTAAAAACTTTGGGCAGACGCTCCCGCGCGGCACATGCCAGCAAGGAGGTTTCATTCATTTGGTTTGATAGCATGCAATATTGTTAGCATATCGCTTATCCTACATGTATTATGTCACTCGAAACAATGGAGAATGAGCGTGCAATATTGTTACAATATTGCACGCTGCCAAGACAACATGACATTACACGTCAGAGACGTTAAAGTTCCATGCTAGTGAGCGACTGCGACAATTTATAAACAAACATGGCCGCCAGGTTTGCTTTGTTCTGAGAGAATTTTAAAAGAGAAAGACGCCTTGAACACCCGAAATGAATGTATATGTATAATACAGGGTTCTTGCAGGATTCCCGCCCCGTCCCCCTATGAAATGAGCAATAAGTAGGAGAGTTATACACGGTATCATACCTACAATTTTATCAGAAATATAGATACAATACTATGATTCTCCCCAACATGCTACGTTAGATAAGCTAACCCCATTTATAAAAGATACACACTTGTATACACTATATTGCCAAAAGTATTCGCTCACCTGCCTTGACTCACATATAAGCTTAAGTGACATCCCATTCCTAATCCATAGGGTTAGGCGTATGACGTCGGTCCACCCTTTGCAGCTAGAACAGCTTCGACTCTTCTGGGAAGGCTGTCCACAAGGTTTAGGAGTGTGTTTATGGGAATTTTTGACCATTCTTCCAGAAGCGCATTTGTGAGGTCACACACTGATGTTGGACGAGAAGGCCTGGCTCTCGGTCTCCGCTCTAATTCATCCCAAAGGTGTTCTATCGGGTTGAGGTCAGGACTCTGTGCAGGCCAGTCAAGTTCATCCACACCAGACTCTGTCATCCATGTCTTTATGGCCCTTGCTTTGTGCACTGGTGCACAGTCATGTTGGAAGAGGAAGGGGCAGCTCCAAACTGTAAAAACAGTCTGCATGCCAAGGTGCTTGATTTTATACACCTGTGGCCACGGAACTGATTGGAACACCTGATTCCGATAATTTGGATGGGTGAGCAAATACTTTTGGCAATATAGTGTATGACATGTATTTGATAGATATACATTATGTACACCATGGCATTGATTCGTGCGATGTACATTATAAATATAATGAATCATTGAACGGGCAAAATAATTTTCGCCCTACCTGTGTTTTTTGGTGTATGTATATGTGAAGTTCGATAGTCCTTGCCCCTCTAGTTTATCATGTCAGAACACAACGAGCAAAGTACTTTTCCTGGGACGTCCATTTTCCGTATGTGATCACCGAGCTTCGTTGCGACAGTCTGCTCGTCGAGCTCGACATTCAGCGTTCTTTCTAACCAAGCCCATCGAAAACAGTTCTCTATTCCTGCACCTTTATCAATCTCCCTCGCTCGATCCTCTTCTTTCTTATCTAGGACTTTTGCCATTGTCGATGTGCTAAAATATCCCGCCTGAATACGCGTCTTTCCGATGTTACCAATGCATATCGTCTAACAGTGTGTACGGTCGGTGAACGGCGATTGCAAGCCACGCGTGGAGAGCATGCGCACTTGTGTTTATACACTGCACGCGATGGGATTTCCCGAAAATTCTACCGCAAATAAGTCGAACATTGTCGCAAAAGTGAATGTTAATTACGACATGTCGAAAGACTCGAGTGAGTTAACCCGGAGCCCACCAAGAATTATAAGGTGACCACAGATCATTAACCATACACCCCCCCCGAAAATTTCTCAACGGATTTACGTCGATCTCAAAAACGATCATTTTGGTCTGAAAAAGACGGAAATCCACCGATCGGCGGAAAATTCTCAGCCCTGCATGGAATAAAAACTTTTTTTTTTCCCCACAGTCCAGTTTCCATCAAATCCTGCGCTCTGATTGGCTGGTGAGCGGGTCGGTACGGACCCCAATTACGGACCTCTGGCGACTCTCTCGTTCACAACAACAAACATAGTAGCAATTTTTGTCAACATTTATCTTTTTTATAAGATTTATTTATAAGATTTTTATCAAAAATCTTGTACATTTTTGCCAGCATTTCTCAGGAGAATAGCATTAATTTTACTGCATGGATAGCATTAACGACAGTGTTCACAGCGAAAGCGAGTTTTACTACCCTGAGGCAGAAGAAATTAAAGAAAACATTTCAGGAGAAAGCTAAAAACCTCTAACTGTTGCTAACGCCGAGCAAAAACATGGGTGAATCCTGAATGACTCCTATTTGTATAAATAGGGGACTACATAGGCGGCAAAATGTAGTTTTTTTCCTGCCATGGAAGTGCACTTGTATACCGAGGAGGAAGCAATTTGCATTACAGCCGTGAATGAGGATTCAAAATGGCTCGGCTCGGTTTTCCCTTTCGGGCGCTCTCGTTTTCTGTTAGAATTTGGTAAAGAAAAAAATTAATATATTATTTACCAGCTTAAGGTCGGTCCGTATGGTGAAATACCGTGACCTCGGCCAGTACTTTCAAGACCTGTCACGGTATTTCACAATACGGACCGACCTTAAGCTGATAAATAACATGTATGTATTCTATTCCCTTCTAGGAGGTTTCATTCATTTGGTTTGATAGCATGCAATATTGTTAGCATATCGCTTATCCTACATGTATTATGTCACTCGAAACAATGGAGAATGAGCGTGCAATATTGTTACAATATTGCACGCTGCCAAGACAACATGACATTACACGTCAGAGACGTTAAAGTTCCATGCTAGTGAGCGACTGCGACAATTTATAAACAAACGGCCGCCAGGTTTGCTTTGTTCTGAGAGAATTTTAAAAGAGAAAGACGCCTTGAACACCCGAAACGAATGTATATGTATAATACAGGGTTCTTGCAGGATTCAGTAAGTTAAATTTTAGACCTTTTTTAGACTTAAGACCATTATGAAAAATTTTTAGACCAACACGAAGCATTACAACCTGCCCTACCCCCGCCCTTCCCAAAAAAAGACAATCGAGTTCAATTCTCAAAACAAAGTCATTTGTATTGGTAAACTATCAGGGATACAAACTGATTGTATGCTTATTTATGTCATATGGCAACATTAGTACATTATGTCACATAGCAACAAAAGTACAAGACAATAGAGTGATAAAGGGCATTTGTGTAGTAAATGCAGTCTGTAGGGGTTTGGTTTTTTCCCCCAACTGCAACAGAACTCATTTAAACTTTTGATTAGTGGTGTTCTGGTAATAAAACAGCGTTATTATATAATGCACTGTTGTCAGATGATGACTTTCTTGATTGCTCATGTGAACCCCATGCTGCAAACCACAGCATCGCAGACCTCCACTTGCTGTAGCAACCATTTCAACCATAGTAACAGTAAAAATGCATACACATCTTTTAAAACTAATAGTTAAAACATACGTAGTAGCCCCGTAGCACACTTGCTTCCAGTTAAACAGCAAACTCACGCAAGGCGACAGCGATTTACCAATGAAATCAAGTCATACCTTGCGAGAGGTATACAAGGGAGACAGCAGGTTTTTAAGCAGTAGCGGAGCAAACAGGGGCCATTTGAGACAGAGGTGTAAAATCATTGCAAAATATGAATGCAAAATTAATAAATACTAAATAATAAAGCCAGGAAAGACACAATTGGGGAGAGAATAATATTAAAAAAAAAAAAAAAAAGAGCACTGTTAGAAAGCTGAATACGCTGACTGGACTCATGCGCTCCATGTTGTCATGGTAATGTTGACGACACGTAATGTGCACGCTAAGATTGTCTACAGTGCAGGGGCTTCAAAGTTTGGGAGAATAGCAGGGTACAAATAATTTACAGCAGGGTGCAAAATGGTAAAATGTCTGCCAGCGGCAGACATAATGCACGCAAAGCGTGCAGGGATATATATATATATAATATGAGAGAGAGACAGAGAGAGAGAGACAGAGAGAGAGAGAGAGAGAGAGAGAGAGAGAGAGAGAGAGATGCAAGTACGAATTTTTCATGGGGCGGGATGGTTTGGAACAGGTCGTCTAAAATTGGGATAACATTTACCCGGGACGGGTATTTGAGGCGGGTCGTCTAGCTTAAGCTTGATTAGCGTTGTTACGCACGCCAGTGTTTCCCACAGAAATTTTGGAGACTGGGGGGGGGGGGGGGGGGGGGGGGTGTTGTTTAAAATTGAGTGATATGTTAAATATTAAGTTATTACTGAAAAACTTGATTAAAAAACAAAGACACTGAGAAATGGTCCTATAAACAACTTTACCAATATAAAAGATTATAGGCTTTACTTATCCAAATGCTCCTGTTGGTTCAAAAGTTAAAGTGGATAGAACCTCACAGCACAACATGAAGTTACCTTAAAATATAATATAAATGCCTCAGCTTTCATGTAAGAAAAAAACTATTAATACTAGTGCTGTGTGCAGGCAGTCTCTCCTGAAGACTAAATTAAACAATAATTATAAACTAATAAAATAAATGGCTCAGGCTTCATAGAAGAAAAAAAACAATTTGAACAGAATCTCACAGTATGATGCTGAAGCTGCCTAAACAATGGAAAATAAAATACCATTTTGGCAAAAACGTTGGCATCCATTAATTTCTTGTATTAAGTAAAAAAAAATATATATGTTGCCAGATACTGCTGACGTTTTCCAGCCCAAAATATGTTCAAAACCCGCCAAAATGCACTTGAAACCGCCCAATTGGGCGGGAAACCGCCCAATCTGGCAACACAGTAATGGCTACACTCATGTCGAGGATGTAAACAAAGTTGATGTGGCAACGGACATACATGACATAGTGGATGTAATTTACGTTCACAACTTTTTTTGCTGTCAGAAATATTTAATATTAAATTTTGTGACTCGACTGACAATAGCCGGCGGCATAACAAGCCACAGACGGCGATTTGCCGCCGGTGACCGGCTACTTTTGAGACCGCTGACCGTGTGAAAGCTCTCCGCGCTAATGTGAGCGGCTATTTAACCCACCGTTCCAGCCCAACACAGCTCCTTTTAGCGATAGTGTGCTTCAGCCTATTGCTCGCAGAACGTTCTCGTTTTTCATACTTATGGCGGTGCTTGAAAGTTTGTGAACCCTTTAGAATTTTCTATATTTCTGCATTAAATATGACCTAAAACATCAGATTTTCACACAAGTCTTAACAGTAGATAACCCAGTTAAACAAATGAGACACAAATATTATACTTGGTCATTTATTTATTGAGGAAAATGATCCAATATTACATATCTGTGAGTGGCAAAAGTATGTGAACCTCTTTACTCACTATTATTCGACGCGCTATCCACACTCTTCATCGCACTGCCAACACAACCGCTAACCTCCTCTGACTGCCACAGACTGCATAAACTCGGCGGGAACTTAGAAGGTAGAACTACGGTAGGCGTAGTGGACAAACTGGACTGTTGCATACTTGCCACGATCATCGGTGATTGAAGTTTTTTAGCAGGCAGACAACAACGCAACCGGCACATTTTTTATTAATGTTTTGCAGGCACTTCTAGGAACGGACTGAGCGGATGTAAGAATTTTAGACTTGGATAAATAAAATTTTAGACCTGGGATGAAAATATGTGTTTTTTTAGACATTTTAAGGCCTAAAATTTAACTTTCTGGATTTTAGACTTTTTTAGACCCCGCGGGAACCCTGATAATAATAATAATAATAATAATAATAATGGCTTTTTTACATGGTATATCAGATATGTTCCATTCAGCTAGCATGATATTGAACAAGTTCAATATCATGCTAGCTAAATGGAACATATCTGATATACCACTCAAAGCCAGCCAATATTATTTAAATATGATACAATACTTGACTCTCATAGCTATTTACAGCCATGAACACTCATATGCATCTCTCTTTATATGGTCTCTTATGCCCAATAGCATGAAAAATAAACCAATAAAAGGTCCTCAGGTGGCCAGCTGAAATAATAAAAGTATTACGGCGCAATAGGGGAAACTCACGTTATAGAGATCAGCAGCTAACTTCTCAATATATTGCTTCATCTTGTCAGCGGTTTTCAGGCCGTCCTGGAAAAAGCTGAAACAAATAAGAGTTTCAAATCCGTTAGGACTGCTAGAACAACCGAACACCTCAAACTGACAAGAAACACGCTTGACTAAATATCAAGAGAAGAGTCCCTGACTTCACTGTGAAACAAAACGCACAGAACTATACTTACTTGCATTGTGCATGATAATACTTAATGAGGTTCTGAAGGAGGTCCACTCCCTTCTTCGTCTTGATCTCATTCACTTTGATCAGGTACTGCTCAAAACAAAACAGGAAAAAACAGTCATAATAACCACAATGTACAATCAAATTCCTAATCAGGAGATGTTTTTCAAGTAGCAGGACCATTTATTAGGAACCTCAACGTAGGACGAGGCAATACGACCATATTATAATATTCAGACACGGCCTCAAAGCGGAGCTCCTGATGAGTGGATGTGCAAAATATTGAAAAAGGCACAAAATCAACTTGAATAGAATAATAATATCGCATATGAACCATTGAATTGTGGTGTATTTGAGGTCAATAAATTGCTGCATTGTCTTGTGACAGTGATACCAATAATGAGATAAGCATCGTAGTTACAATGCATATTTATTCCTTTCTTCGACGCCGCATACCATGCGCCAGAGACAACACCATGACATTTATTATGATGTGACTCAGCTGGGTGCCTGGTGGACAGCAGTGAACCAGCGCTTTCACTTTACAGCATTACTGTCTAGTTACCATCGAATATCAAACACATCCACGTGTGTTTGTGCATGCACACCATGAGGATTAATTGCCATGCACCTGTTCCTGTTTAGAGCGCAATCATAGCGCATACATACAGTGGGGAAAACAAGTATTTGATCCCTTGCTGATTTTGTTGGTTTACCCACTAAGAAAGACTTGATCAGTCTGTAATTTTAATGGTAGGTGTATTCTAACATGTGGAGACAGAATATCAAAAAGAAAATCCAGAAAATAACTTTTAAATATCTATATTAATTTATTTGTATTTTATTGAGAAAAAGAAGTATTTGATCCCCTAGTAACCATCAAGAGTTCTTGTTAATACAGACAAGTTAGACTCTCCAAATTACCTTGTCACCTAAATTGAAGACACCTGATATCACTAATGACTTGTATAAAAGCCACCTGGCCACAGAATCAATCAGTTTGTCAGACTCCAAACTCTCCAACATGGGAAAGACTAAAGAGCTTTCTGTGGATTTAAGGGAGAAGATTGTAGACCTGCACAAGACCGGTATGGGCTACAAAACCATTAGCAAGAAGCTGGGCGTTAAGGTGACAACTGTTGGTGCAATTGTGCGCAAGTACAAGACTCGCAACATGATCATCAATCGACCTAGGTCTGGGGCTCCAAACAAGATCTCACCTCGTGGGGTTTCCAGGATCATGAGAACGGTGAGAAATAGACCTAATACAACACGGGCAGAGTTAGTGGATGATCTTAAAGCAGCTGGGATCACAGTCACCGAGCAAACAGTTGGTAACACTTTACACCGCAATGGTCTAACATCTTGCAGTGCTCGCAAAGTACCCCTGCTTAAGAAAGCACATGTGCAGGCCCGCCTTAACTTTGCCAATGAACATCTGAATGACTTGGAGAGTGACTGGGAGAAGGTGTTCTGGTCAGATGAGACCAAAATTGAGCTCTTTGGCATCAATTCAACCCGTCGTGTCTGGAGGGAGAGACATGCTGCTTATGACCCCAAGAACACTATCCCCACTGTCAAGCATGGAGGTGGTAACATTATGCTTTGGGGGTGTTTTTCTGCACAGGGCTACTTCACCGTATCAATGGGAGGATGGACGGAGCCATGTACCGTAAAATCCTAAGTGAAAACCTCCTTCCCTCTGCCAGGAAGCTTAAAATGGGTCGTGGATGGGTCTTCCAGCAGGATAATGACCCAAAGCAATACAGCCAAGGCAACCAAGGAATGGCTGAAGAAGAAACATATCAAGGTCATGGAGTGGCCCAGCCAGTCTCCGGACCTGAATCCTATAGAAAATCTATGGAGAGAGCTGAAGCTCAGAGTTGCCAAGCGACAGCCACAGAATCTTGATGATTTAGAGGTCATTTGCAAAGAAGAGTGGACCAAAATTCCTCCTAATATGTGCAGAAACCTGGTCATCAACTACAAAAAACGTCTGACCTCTGTGCTTGCTAATAAGGGGTTTGCCACAAAGTACTAAGTCCTTTTGGCAAGAGGGTTCAAATACTTATTTTCCTCAATAAAATGCAAATAAATTAATACAAATTCTTTAAAGTCGATTTCTTGATTTTCTTTGTGATATTCTGTCTCAGCATGTTAGACTACACCTACCATTAATATTACAGACTGATCGAGTCTTTATTAGTGGCCAAACCAACAAAATCAGCAAGGGATCAAATACTTGTTTTCCCCACTGTATAAGGACTCTCAGTAACGCAGACTTTGTGAAAGCCTTGTATTTCGTGTCGTTTTTCTGGTTTTAACCCGGCTTGAGTTTTTGACCTGCGAGTATTGTATTACCTCTGATATCCTGTCTGTGCCTCGCTCAACCGCTGCCTCTGTCTCCGTTTTGGATCGGCTTGCTAGCGTACTTTCAATAAAACTCTTCCTGCACTTACATCCGTCCATCGATCACCGTTACATGATGGAAACTGTCAACTATCCAACAAGCTAGTAGACTAATAAAACTGTTTAACTAGTTTTATATGAAACGGTCACGAATGTTTTCTGTAAAATGTGTTAGTAAATAATCCCACGTTATTTTTAAAAGGCAAATTAAAAATAAGCGCTGGATAAAAACCCAACTCTCTTTTGTAAATAAAGATATGAATTTTGTTGTCCAGTGGTCACGTGTTCATGAGATATGCCGCCTTCCACTTATGATCATGTCCCCTGTGGTGGTACACGTCATACGGTCAAAGCCATCGAAAATTGGGTTGAAGCAATATTTTTTTTTTGTCTGTTCCCAAAGTAACGGGGGGAGGCTAATAATAATAATCATAATAATTTCAATTTATATAGTGCCTTTCTCAAAACCCAAGGTCGCTTTTCAATTATGGGGGGGGGGGGGGGGGGGTGTTCACCAAACATGCCCCTTTTCCACCAAAGCAGTTCCAGGGCTGGTTCGGGGCCAGTGCTTAGTTTGGAACCGGGTTTTCTGTTTCCACTGACAAAGAACTGGCTCTGGGGCCAGAAAAACCGGTTCCAGGCTAGCACCAACTCTCTGCTGGGCCAGAGGAAAGAACCACTTACGTCAGCGGGGGGCGGAGTTGTTAAGACCGACAACAATAACAAGGCCGCGAAAGATCGCCATTTTTAAGCGACGAGAAGCAGCAGCTGTACAAACGCGAAGTCAGCCATTATTATTATTATTGTTGTTGCTGCTGCTTCTTCCGTGTTGTTTTTGCTTCGATATTCGCGCCAAGGTTTATGCAAACGCAGTGATGTAACTGACGTATACAGCGACGTAATGACGTATACAACGACGTAATGACGTGGCTTCCCTTAGCACCGCGAGCTATGGAAAAGCAAACACAAATCGCAAGTTGAACGATTTGTGAACCAGCACCAGCCCCGAACCAGCCCTGGAACTGATTTGGTGGAAAAGGGGTAATAGAGGTCAGGACGTCATTCCAATAGCAAGCACAGTCCCACCAAAAGGCACACGAAAACAAGTCCCACACCGCCAGCAGAGCCGCCGGGCAACATCACTCGGAACACCACGCCATGGATCCACAAAGCGAGCACAGACGCACCGTCACGCAGATCTCTGCTATGTCCCAAACCACCTGCACAGCCGCTGCGACACCACCGAGCAACATCGCTCAGATCATCACACCAAGTACTAAAGCACCGCTGCACAACCACAATGTTAAAATGAGCAACGTGCTCCCTGCAGTCCATAGCGAGGAGCACAGGCATCACCCATGGCGAACCAAGGCCTGGAGAGAACTGATGCCCAAAACTGGGTCCGGAGCTGCACCACAACCGGCGGACAAAAACACTCAAACAAAAACAAACTACACAAACACACAAAAAAAAATTAAAAAGGAGAGAAAAAATAAAAGTTCTGGTGAGAAGCGGCAGCCAGAATGCGCGCAATGTACTCTCAACCGGAAAACTCATGGTTAGAGAAGCAGCTTTGGGACCAAAACATCGCTGGTTCGATTCCCTGGACCAGCAGGAATGGCTGAAGTGAGTGCCCTTGAACAAGGCACTGAACCCGTAACTGCTCCCTTGGCTGCCCTGGGTATGCTGTATGTTGCTCTGGATAACAGCATCTGCTAAATGCCTGTAATGTAATGTAATGATAAATTGTGTCACAGTACACTTTTCTGATGCACTGCAGACATCCCAAGATCATTTTCAACATCTTCAAGTATCAGATGATTAAACAAGACTGTTCCGTCCTGCACAAAAGTATCAGAGCCATTTACGCCTATAACTCACCTTCTTGCTTCAGTGGATAAACTGAATTTCCGAGAATCCTTGACGTTCGAATTGCTTTTACAAGTGTAATTATTGTCCACGGCTCATCTCAGGACAGCCATTCATACTACGATCATATTGAAAATCGCAAAATAGCTTCCTTTTTGAGCTCTCAAGGTCTCTTCCTTATGTCGCCTCAGGGACTTCCTGTCACTTGCTCATTAGGACTCAAATCTATATCTAGATCAATACAGCCAGTTAAACAAACCATCATCATCTTTTTTTCTGACATCTTATAATATAATCCAAGCACGTGCTTAAAGGTGACCTTTTATACCACTTTTCCACAAGTTGACCCAGTTCCCTGAGATCTTAACGAAATTTATTTTTTTCGCGGTCCAAATCCTGCGCTCTGATTGGCTGGCGAGCGGGTCCGTATCCTACGATACAGACCCTGGTTACGGACCTCTGGCGACTCGCTCGTTCACAACAACAACAAACATGATAGTATTTTTGTCAACATTTATCTTTTTTTATAAGATTTATTGATAAGATTATCAAAAATCTTATAAATTTTTGCCAGCATTTCTCAGGAGAATAGCATTAATTTTACAGCATGGATAGCGATAACGACAGTGTTCACAGCGAAAGCGAGTTTTACTACCCTGAGGAAGAAGAAATAAAAGAAAACATTTCAGGAGAAAGCTAAAAATCTGTAACTGTTGCTAACACCGAGCAAAAACATGGCTGAATCCTGAATAACTCCTATTTGTATAAATAGGGGACTACATAGGCGGCAAAATGTAGTTTTTTTCCTGCCATGGAAGTGCACTTGTATACCGAGGAGGAAGCCATTTGCATTACAGCCGTGAATGAGGATTCAAAATGGCGGCTCGCCTCGGTTTCCCCTTTCGGGCGCTCTCGTTTTCTGTTAGAATTTGGTAAAGAAAAAATATATTATTTACCAGCTTAAGGTCGGTCCGTATGGTGAAATACCGTGACCTCGGCCTTGAATACTGACCTCGGCCCAGAGGGCCTCGCTCAGTACTTTCAAGACCTCGGTCACGGTATTTCACCATACGGACCTCTCAGCTGGTAAATAACGTATATCCTCACAGCTTTCAAGTTGAACCTCAAAAAAACTGAGATCCACATCCAATAAACAATTCCCATTAACTGAATTGAAACTGACACTCGCGTTTCTGACTTCCGTTTTTTTTTTATTTCATTCTGACCACCAAGATCTCAATATTTTTCATCAAAACAACTCCAGTTATTCTAAAACAGTTATTTATTTACATGAATCAGTTTGAGTTGAAAAAAATAAGTAGGTAAAGCTCTGAAAACTCACTTCAAAGTCTCCCGTGAATCATAACATCAGAACTAGCAGACGGAAAATTTTGCTGAATCCTTGATCAGAAACAGTGAGGGCAAGAGAACATCCCTATAAAAGTTATCTGATTGATACTGACGAGTAATCCAGTCAGAAACTGATCATGAGAGAGACCGAGCGCCTGAGTGCTTTCCTGTGACTCAAAAAGCCCCGGCAGTTTCCCGACGTCCCGCGAGCAGAGAGTTTTTACTCTGTTGTACCAACTTCAACCTGCCGTTACTCCCAAAGTACTGAACAGATCTTAACCAGATACATTTCTTTGGAAAGCAGAGATTAGAAGCTTTTTAATGAGCATATTCACGATAGAAAATATTCAAGAGTTAAGCAACGACAGATTTGGAAACTTAGATGAGCGTCTGCATGTATAATTTTCACAGCACGGCCAGTGAGCGTTTGATACGCCTACCGGTATTTTCTATTGGTCATGCTTTCAAGGATGAAGAATTTGTCTAAAAGTCCACATGAACTCAGTGTGAAGGCGCATATAACCATTTTATCTGCAGCCACTCAATCTAATCGCTCCGTTTGGCCTTTTTCCATTCGGTCTGTTTTTTTTGTGTTCTTTAAAACTGCCTCAACCATGTCGAGCTACCTGAAAACAGTTCTGCTTCTGCCCCCAACTGCATCACGAAGGCACAGGTTTTTCATTACAACACGTTCCTGTTGTTTGTTCAGTAAATGAGGCATTGAAAATCCACGCTGGTAGTCTGTCATACTCACTTCACACATCTGTAGCTGAAAGATCCTGCGCTCTTTCTCCATCTCCTCTGCGATCTCGGCTCCAGTGATCTCTGTGCGAATCATCCCGTGCTGTTTGGCGTGCTCTCGCTTCTCCTTCTCAATCTTTGTACTGACGGAGAAATCGGGGAGGGGAAATAAACAACCATATGATCACAGTGGTCTCACCTACACTGTTTGGTGTAGCTGATATCTCAATCATTTAAACCAGAAATGCATATTCTTAAAGAGGAACTCTGGGATTTTTATTTTTTGTAAACCTGGGACATATTTTCCCATCTCTCTGGGGATAAATATTTACTAGGGACAAAAACGATTGAAATCGGTCCCATATTGAGTTAGAACGCTATAACCAGCAACCACAAAACAGCATAATCCTCTGTACGGGGAAAACATCCACGTCAGAGTAAACCGCTTGTTTTCACCATTGAGAGGCTCATAATGTTATTCTAAGTGTCTGACAACATGGAAAGGATCCCTACAGAGATATACCCGTGCCTGTTTACCTCAATAACTGTAAAGCAACTGCAGAAAATGACTGTTTCTACACTCTTTTTTTTTTTTTAACCCTCTCTCTTCTTCCGGTCATTCAGTGTTTACAAAAAGGATCCTCGCGCATTCCTTTTTTCATAATCGGATAAACATTCAGGCATTACTTTGGAAATAGGACTTCTTCACGAATTCTAAATGACTTCTCCTTTTGTAAATCTCAGAAAAACTACACGCACTGAATGGTGAGACACTTACAGTGGCTTGCAAAAGTATTCATCCTCCTTGGTGTCTGTCGCATTACAAGCTGGAATTAAAATGGATTTTTGGAAGGTTAGCACCATTTGATTTACACAGCATGCCTATCACTTTAAAAGGTGCACACATTGGTGTTTTGCTGTGACACAAACAATAATTAAGATGAAAAAACAGAAATCTGGAGTGTGCATAAGTATTCACCCCCTTTCATATGAAACCCCTAAATAAGAGCTGCTCCAATCAATTCACTTCATAAGTCACATCATTAGTTGATTAAGAGCCACCTGTGTGCAATCAAAGTGTCACATGATCTGTCACATGATGTCTGTATAAATCAACCTGTTCTGGAAGGACCCTGACTCTGCAACACTACTAAGCAAGCAACATGAGAACCAAGGAGCCTCCAAACAGGTCAGAGACAAAGTTGTGGAGAAGTATAGATCAGGGTTGGGTTATAAAAAATATCCCAGGGAGCACCATTAAATCCATTATAGCAAAATGGAAAGAATATGGCACCACTACAAACCTGACAAGACAAGGCCACCCACCAAAACTCACAGACCGGGCAAGGAGAGCATTAATCAGAGATGCAACAAAGACACCAAAGATAACACTGAAGGAGCTGCAAAGATCCACAGCGGAGATGGGAGTATCTGTCCATAGGACCACTTTAAACCGTGCACGCCACAGAGCGGGGCTTTATGGAAGAGTGGCCAGAAAAAAAGTAATTGCTTAAGAAAACATGTTTGGAATTTGCCCAACAGCATATGGCAGACTCCCCAAACACATGGAAGATGATTCTCTGATCAAATGAGACTTAAATTGATCTTTTTGGCCATCATGGGAAATGCCATATGTGGCGCAAACCCAACACCCTGAGAACACCATTCCTACAGTGAAGCATGGTGGTGGCAGCATCATGCTGTGAGGATGTTTTTCATCTGCAGTGACAGGAAAGCTGCTCAGGACTGAAGGAAAGATAGATGGCACTAAATACAGGGCAATTCTGGAGGAAAACCTGTTTGAGTCAGCCAGAGGTTTGAGACTGGGACGAAGGTTCATGTTCCAGCAGGACAATGACCCTAAACATACTGCTAAAGCTACACTGGAGTGGTTTAAAGGGAAACATTTAAATGTCTTGGAATGGCCTAATCAAAGCCCAGACCTCAATCCAATTGAGAATCTGTGGAGATGCTTGAAGACTTGAAACTTGAAAATTGCTGTACACCAATGCAACCCATCTAACTTGGAGTTGGAGCAGTTTTGCCTTGAGGAATGGGCAAAAATCCCAGCGGCTCGATGTGCTAAGCTAATAGAGACATACCTCAAGAGACTTGCAGCTGTAATTGCAGCAAAAGGTGGCTCTACAAAGCATTGACTTTTTTGGGGGGGTGAATACCTATGCACACTCCATATTTCTGTTTTTTCATCTTAATTTTTGTTTGTGTCACAATTAAAAAAAAAAGTGCACCTTTAAAGTTGTAGGCATGTTGTGTAAATCAAAATGGTGCTAACCCTCCAACAGTCCATTTTAATTCCAGCTTGTACTGCAACAAAACAGGACAAACACCAAGGGGGATGAATACTTTTGCAAGGCACTGTATGTACATTAAGAACCTGTCTGTAGTGAAAACAAGTAGTTTTCTTTGCCCCAAGTGGTTTCTGTTTGCTCCATAGGCTTACATTGTATAGCCATTTTGCAGTCGTCAGTTACAGCGTTCTAACACAATATTGGAATGATTTTGACCATTTTGGTCCCTAGTAAATATGTGGACCCAAAGACATGGGAAAATGGGGCCCAGGTTAAAAAGTCCTGGAGTTTTCCTATAAAATCTGGAAAAGATTTCTAACTTATTATTACATATACATAATTATATGGACACGTGTGTTTTACTAGGAAATTTGACAATTGTAATTTTTGTCTGGGAGGTGGAGAACCAAAACCATGACATAAATCTCTATATGTCACTCATGAGTAACTCGATGAATTGTTTTGATAAATTTGAAGACTTTTTGTTTGTGAATGTGTCGATATAATTTAAAATAAATAAATAAATAAATAAATAAAATATCGCACGTTGGCTTCCCATGTTGAAAACCTCGCATTTTTCATATGAAATACATCGCGGACCTGAGTGACATTACCGAGGTCTTGAAAGTACTGAACGAGGCCCTCTGGGCCGAGGTCAGTATTCAAGGCCGAGCTCACGGTATTTCACCATACGGACCGACCTTAAGCTGGTAAATAATATATTTATTTTTTTCTTTACCAAATTCTAACAGAAAACGAGAGCGCCCGAAAGGGAAAACCGAGCCGAGCCGCCATTTTGAATCCTCATTCACGGCTGTAATGCAAATGGCTTCCTCCTCGGTATACAAGTGCACTTCCATGGCAGGAAAAAAAAACTACATTGCCGCCTATGTAGTCCCCGATTTATACAAAATTGAGTCATTCAGGATTCAGCCATGTTTTTGCTCGGTGTTAGCAACAGTTACAGGTTTTTATCTTTCTCCTGAAATGTTTTATTTTATTTCTTCTTCCTCAGGGTAGTAAAACTCGCTTTCGCTGTGAACACTGTCGTTATCGCTGTCCATGCTGTAAAATTAATGCTATTCTCCTGAGAAATGCTGGCAAAAATTTATAAGATTTTTGATAATCTTATAAATAAATCTTATTAAAAAAAAGATAAATGTTGACAAAAAATACTACTATGTATGTTGTTGTTGTGAACGAGCGAGTCGCCAGAGTTCCGTAACCGGGATCCGTATCGTAGGATACGGACCCGCTCGCCAGCCAATCAGACCGCAGGATTTGGACCGCGAAAAAAATTAAATGATATTGGCTGGCTTTTTTTCATGGTATATCATATAGTCCAGTCAGCTAGCACGATATTGAACGAGCCAAAGACAAGTTAGCTTAATGGAATATATCTGATAGACCACAAAAAAAAGGCAGCCAATATTATTAGTATTAAACATACAAGTTCCTTTCGGGTGTTCAACGCATCTTTCTCCTTCAAAATTCTCTCTATTTAACGAAGCAAAGCTGGCAGCCATGTCCGTTTACAAATTGTCCCAGTCAGTCGCTAACATGGAAGTTTTACATCTCCGATGTCATATTGCCTTGACAACCATGCAATATCGTAAACGGTATTCAATGCTCATTCTCCGTTGGGTAGATTGACGTAATCCATGTAGGATAAGCGATATGCTAACAATATTGCATGCTATTGAACAAATGAACGAAATGCGCTAGAAGGGAATAGAACACATGTTTTTATTCCATCAAAAAACCGTCCTGTGTGTATAATAATTCCCCGATATTTCACTTTGATGATGTCACTCCCAGTGTTTTCCGGCTGACTAGGTGTGCGTTGTCAAAATGGTGAACGGGTTCAAAATTAAAATTCTTTCGATTAACTTGCGTTTTTGCTTTTTTTTTTTTTGAGCAGATGTGTCCATATAATATCAAGAATATTACACGGTGGCACGAATTTTATATACATGTCTGCATGACATCCAATTAATAGAAAACCAGGTACACTACATATCTCCATAAAGTCACAGTGCAGCTACTCAAAACATAACATTACTTACAATTTTGCCTCGTAATCTTTCCAGGCTTTGTCGAAGGGTTTTTTGAGA
Source organism: Neoarius graeffei (assembly GCF_027579695.1). NCBI lineage: Eukaryota > Metazoa > Chordata > Actinopteri > Siluriformes > Ariidae > Neoarius > Neoarius graeffei. Next base: position 45,380,444 of record NC_083569.1, read on the forward strand.
TCCTGTGAATGACACAAATTGGGTTTGCTTAGTAACGATAAGAACTGCTTTATTTCCAGTCCAGAAAACAGGCAAAAGAGTCATCGTAAGTAACCATAACTGCTGTTCAGTGAATATTCTAAAGAGGAGCAACACGCTGACCGACAGACAAAAAACACACAGCTTATGGTTGATATGACGAACCAAAAGTAAAACCCTTTCCGGGATCGTTTTCATAAAACAGGTGAAGGGTAACCCTGTTAAAATATGTTTCTGAAACCCAAAGGAGATGAGGTTTATCAGGGAGATGCCTTGCATGGAGAGGTGTTTTAATCCTGAGCTCCATGTCTCTCCTTCACAAGCAGTTTTATGTGCTTTTTTTTTTTTGCTGAGTTGGACACGCACATGAGGTGGGAGAGGAAAAGGAGGAGAAGATGGTGTACTATACACTTTGTCTCCTGAGCAAGATGAGACTCATCGTCTGCACTCAGACATTTAGCTGAATATGCAGAACTCTTTCGTACAGCTCAGCGTAATGTGGAGACCGACGCCCTCTTCAAAGCCACTTAGAGTCTGTAATCATATAATAGCTGTATATTTATCGCCACCACCATCATCATAACTATACCAGTATTACATTATTTTCTTAGGAAAACTGTTTAAACTGCTCCTAGCCTTCATTAGTTCATCAAAATAAGTTTGAGAAGGTTGTACAGTCCGCCTGGTATGTTTGCTTTTTGAAAAATAGGCTGTTCTATTGAAATATTTGCCTGAAACCCAATTTAAAAAAAAAAAAGTTGTAACATTTAGTCGTATGATGAACAATACCCATGTTCACCGTTTACATTTATTCTGATAACGTTAGGCGTTTTCTTACATGTGAACAAGACACGAGGGAACTGTATGCGACAACGATGTATTACGCTCCTCTCCAACAACCAACACGCTCTCTCTCTCTCATGGACTTGTCCTCCAGCAGTAGTCAGGCAGTGCGCGTTCATGTATTTTGGCTTTGGAGGGAGGGATGAACGGACCTAGCTTACTTTTGCTGGTTTCTCCAAAATGACCTCCACTAGCTTTAACCATCAAATTCTCAGGTGTATAAATAAGATAAATGTAAGTTACAACGGATATGTGCGTCTCCCAAATGGTGTAGCGCTGTATGGTAAACTGCAGAACGCCTACACAAAACGTGTAAAAAGGTTGACAGATCTGGTAATACAACCCCAATTCCAAAAAAGTTGGGACGCTGTGTAAACTGTAAATAAAAACAGAATGCGATTATTTGGAAATCAATCATGGAAACCCTATATTTCTTTGAAAATAGTACAAAGACAATATATCAAATGCTGAAACGTAGAAAATTTTTATAGTTTTTCGAAAAATATGCGCTCATTTTGAATTTGATGTCAGCAACACGTTTCAGAAAAGTTGGGACAGGGGCATGTTTACCACTGTGTCGCATCACCTTTACTTTTAGCAACACTCTGTAAATGTTTGGGAACTGAGGAGACACATTGCTGTAGTTTTGAAAGAGAAATGTTTTCCCATTCTTGCCTGATATACAAATTCAGTTGCTCAACAGTTCAGGGTCTCCACATCTGGACTGCAGGCAGGCCAGTTTAGCACCTGGACTCTCTTACTATTATGCAGTTTTAATATGTGCTGAAAGCAGTTTGGTATTGTCTTGCTGAAAGAAGGAAGGCCTTCCCTGAAAAAGATTTTGTCTAGATGGCAGCATATTGCTCTGAAACGTGTACATATCATTCAGCATTAATGATGCCTTCTCAGATGTACAAGCTACTCATGTCATGTGCACTAATGCACCTTCATACCATCACAGATGCTGGCTTTTGAACTGTGCACTGATAACAAGCCGGATGGTCCCTCTCCTCTTTAGCCTGGAGAACGTGGTGTCCATGATTTCTAAAAAGAATTTCTACTTTTGATTCGTCAGACCTCAGGATAATTTTCCACTTTGCTTCAGTCCATTGTAAAATAGCTCGGGCCCAGAGAAGGCGCCGGTGTTTCTGGATATTGTTTACAACTGGCTTTAACTTGCATTTGTGGATGCAGTAATGAACTGTTTTGACAGACGATGGTTTTGTGAAGTGTTCCTGAGCCCATACAGTGATTTCCTCGACAGACACGTGTCTGCTTTTAATGCAGTGTCCCCTGAGGGCCTGAAGATCACAGGCATCCAATGTCAGTTTTCAGCCTTGTCTCTTGCACACAGAGATTTCTCCAGATTCTCTGAATCTTTTAATGATATTATGGACCATTGATGATGTGATCCCCAAATTCTTTGTAATTTTACATTGAGGAACGTTATTCTTAAATTGTTGCACTGTTTGCTCACGCAGTCTTTCACAGAGTGGTGAACCCCTCCCCATCTTTACTTCTGAGAGACTCTGCCTCTCTGGGATGCTCTTTTTATACCCAATCATGTTACTGACCTGCTGGCAATTAAAGGTCTCATTGCATCGTTTTTTCATTAATTGCGCGATGGTCTCTAGTATGAATGAATGCCCTGTGAGCCGGTTTTGGTGAAAAAATGCTGTGGTTCTCCTGTTTCAGGCTGTTCTAGTTTGGTGGAGGAGTGGGTGGCGGGAGAACGACAGGATTTCAGCTCTTACTCATTAATATTCATGATATGTAAACGTGTTACCTCTGATTGCTGTTAGCCAATCAGTAAACGTGTTACCTCTGATTGGCTAACAGCACTGTGACGCTACCTCCAGTGGGTCAGAACAAGCGGATGTGGGTGTCTTTGTAAAAACGGTTTTGATTGGCTATTATGGTCTCGACATCGATGTGTTGACCGATAACAATGTAGATAACACGAATTTTACATCACATTCAACGAGATTTAAACGAGACTAAAGATGGCGACTTACAAATAATGTGTAAACATCGTTGGAGTTAATAAAGTTTGAACGGCATGAAGGAATATACCCCAACCCCCCAAAAATTAATTTTACAAAATTCTCAACGGATTTGGCATAATATAAAAAGGTCGTTTTTTTACTCAGAAAAAGCGGAAATCCGCCGAAAACTCTCATCCCTGCCTAGCTTGTGACCATGTCATGCATGCTAACGTGGAGAATATGAACATGCTATTTTGTAACAAAAACCTTCGAACAAAAAGTTCATGTTTTACTTACAGCTTGTGAGCTGGTGGTCGATCGCCTTGACGATACAGATCCAGGTATTAAAAACAACCTCGAAGCAAAACCACTACTGAAGGCACCGAAGTTTGAAAAGTCACTGTGGTTGAAATGATCAGAACACAGTACTAACGCTGCATTATACTTCGCTGGTGGTGTTCCAAAGATAAATTCCAACCATTTCTTCTTCACCTCTTCTATCTTGCAACGTTGCTCCGCTTAGGTTTCGTTTCTGTCGGCAGCTCCAGCCCAACTTTGGACGCTTGTAACTCGGGCAGGGGAGGTCCCAGCCTCCCCAAACTTGTCAGCCAGAGACCTCTGCCCTCTCCCCAACGAACCAGCATTTCCAGGGTGGGCTAGCTAGCCCCGCGCCTCAGGAAGTAATTCGCCCCGAGGCGAGCCGCGGTGCTCTGCTTAGGTTTCGTTTCTGTCGGCGGCTCCAGCCCGACTTTGAACGCTCGTAACTTGTGCAGGAGAGGTCCCAGCCTCCCCAAACATGCAACGTTGATGTGTTACTGCCACAAATAATACAGGCACGAACTTGTTCAGACATGTTTTCAGCTTGCTGTTAGGTCCTCTTCGTTAGCTACTGACGAGATGGGCTCTGCTATCTCTCCTCGCGCTTAAATCCGAACTTTCTTCCCGTGGGCGGTCGCAAGCCAAGGTGGGCGAGGCCATGAATACTAATTTTCGAAGTGACGTAACTTCGAATGGCTTTTTCTGATCTGCTCGTTTTTCCGACTATTTTCTTTCACAAGTTAATACAGGGAATGGGAGTAGAATTACATTTTCACATGCAGCATGCATATGCTACTCGGAGTGAACTATGATATTTCAAAAAGAGCCAGTATTAAACGTTTTTGGTGGAAGGGCACCTTTAACCTATTTAGTTTTTGTTTTAGAATTACACAACTTTTTCAGTCTTTTGTTTCCCAACTTTTCTGAAACGTGTTGCTGACATTAAATTTAAAAAGTGAGCATGTATTTTTCAAAACAAAACAAACCCAATACGATTTCTCAGTTTCAACATTTGATATGTCGTCTTTGTACTATTCATTGAAATATAGGGTTTCCATGATTTGCAAATCTTTCTTTTCTTTTTTACGCAGTGTCCTAACCTTTTTGGAATCGGGGTTGTACATTATAATAAGAGTAAGCATGTCTGGATATTGTGACAATGTAATATCATGAAATGAAAGTGCGCACACACACACACACACACACACACACACACACACACACACAGTTTACTGGTAGTAACAGGAGCCATTAGTTTTGTATGCCACTATGTAGTGCACTCTCCAATTTAACACAAGTGAGATTTACAGTACTCTCCAAAGGCACTTGTTTAAAGTCAGGATGCTGTAAATCAGCCTGCTCTTTATAGAGCCTTCTGTCCAAATTAGAGCAGGCTGGCAGCAGGAACCTCACCCCTTTCACTCCTTTCAGGTCGCCTTTAAGCAGAGAGTCCAGGGTGAAGATCACATTGTGGCTGAGGCTCTGGAGCTGCAAATGGAGGAGAGGAATCAAGGGTTACATTCATACGAAAAAAAGCTCACTTCTGAAATTTACCCGCTGGACGTATATATGTTATTTACCAACTGGGAGGTCCGTATCGTGAAATACCATGACCGAGGTCAGTATTCAAGGCCGAGGTCACGGTATTTCACCATACGGACCGACCTTAAGCTGGTAAATAATATTTTTTTTTTCTTTACCAAATTCTAACAGAAAACGAGAGCGCCCAAAAGGGAAAACCGAGCCGAGCTGCCATTTTGAATCCTCATTCACGGCTGTAATGCAAATGGCTTCCTCCTCGGTATACAAGTGCACTTCCATGGCAGGAAAAAAACTACATTTTGCCGCCTATGTAGTCCCCTATTTATACAAATAGGAGTCATTCAGCCATGTTTTTGCTCGGCGTTAGCAACAGTTAGAGGTTTTTAGCTTTCTCCTGAAATGTTCTCTTTTATTTCTTCTTCCTCAGGGCAGTAAAACTCGCTTTCACTGTGAACACTGTCGTTATCGCTGTCCATGCTGTAAAATTAATGCTATTCTCCTGAGAAATGCTGGCAAAATTTTATAAGATTTTTGATAATCTTATAAATAAATTTTATTTAAAAAAAAGATAAATGTTGACAAAAAATACTACTATGTTTGTTGTTGTGAACGAGCGAGTCGCCAGAGGTCCGTAACTGGGGTCCGCATCGTAGGATACGGACCCGCTCGCCAGCCAATCAGAGCGCAGGATTTGATGGAAACTGGACCGCGAAAAAAATAATATACGTTACAAGACCAGGCAGAGAGATATTTGACAATTGTATAGTTGCCCGTAAAAGTGCGTGCACTTTCACACCTTCTGGTTCGTTTCTGTTTGTTAAAAGCAGAGCAAAGTTGGTTCATTTGCCAAAAATGTCTGAGAGGGGTGTCAGGGTGAAAAGTCACTTGTAAAGCTTGTTAATTTCTTGACCATAAATACAGCAGATAAACATCTCTTTTACATTTGCTTTTACAAGTATGCTTAGAAAAAAAAAATCATCACCGGAAACATCGCATCCAACACTTATTTTATCTTTTGTTCGTCGACCCAAATGTCCAGAACACTGTAATCGCATTTCTGCAGCACTACAGCTCTGTCCTTTAGTTCAGCCAAAATACACATCATACAGTACCGGTGAAAAAAGTTTGTACACCCCGACTCATTCATAGGTTTTTCCGTATTTTGACCATTTTCTACATTGCAGAACAATACTGAAGACATCAAAACTATGAAATGACGCATATATGGCAAACAAAGTACATTTCATGTTTCAGATTCTTCAAAGTATCCACTGTTTACCTTGACGCTTTGGACACTATTAGCATCATCTTAACCAGCTTCATGAGGTAGTCACCTGGAAAGCTTTTCAATTGTGCCTCGTTAAAAGTCAATTAGTGGATTAATTTCTTGCCTTCGTAATGCGTTTGAGATCAAATAGTCAACAATAAATAATGAAAATACAGTAAACAGCCCGATTCCACAACTGCAGTAAACCATATTACACCAAGAACCGCTCAACTAAGGCTACATTTACATTAGACCGTATCTGTCTCGTTTTCTTCGCGGATGCACTGTCCGTTTACATTAAACCGCCTGGAAACGCCGGGAAACGGGAATCCGCCAGCGTCCACATATTCAATCCAGATCGTGTCAGCTCCGGTGCTGTGTAAACATTCAGAATACGCGGATACGCTGTGCTGAGCTCTAGCTGGCGTCTCATTGGACAACGTCACTGTGACATCCACCTTCCTGATTCGCTGGCATTGGTCATGTGACGCGACTGCTGAAAAACGGCGCGGACTTCCGCCTTGTATCACCTTTCATTAAAGAGTATAAAAGTATGAAAATACTGCAAATACTGATGCAAATACTGCCCATTGTGTAGTTATGATTGTCTTTAGGCTTGCCATCCTTCCACTTGCAAGTGGTAAGTGATATGCGCTGAGATCACCCACACAGCGGCTCAGTCCCGAATCACTGCTCGTGCGCTATATTCGCACGCTCTGTGAGCTGCGCAGGGCCGGAGTGCGCACCCTCCAGAGGGCACTCGCTGTTCAGGGCGGAGTGATTTGGAGCGCAGGATGCCTGCGGAGCCGAGCGTATCCGTGTATTGGTGTTGCTGTGTGCACACTAATCGTTTTAAAAACGTTAATCTGATGATCCGCTGATACAGTCTAATGTAAACATGGGCTAAGTAAAGAGAAACAACATCCATCATTACTTTAAAGGGGAACAGAGGGCAATATATAGAGTAAATATAACAATAAAACACACATTAACGAACCTTATTCAAGACTTAGAAAAATTTTTTGTTCTAAGGTTGGAAAGTTATAGTGTTTTGAAAGTAGCTCGAGCAAACTATTCCCGCAGTTTGAACAGCCCGCCATGATATTAATTTTATCCAATCAGAATGCACGTTCATTTTCTCTGCGTAACACTCATGACGTATGTATGTGCCCAGTTGTGTTGGCTCACTGAGGTTGGGAATAGCACATGTGAATCGGAAAGTAGGATGAATTGTAAGTGAACGGCTACACAATGCCACAGTGTGTTGCTTTCGGGTGTAATAACAGGACTGATGGAAAGCATAACGATCCTCCAGACGTGTCTTTTCACTCGTTTCCGCTGAAAAACACCAAGCGAGTTCGAGCTTTCTTCTCTTCTTTCGTCATCACCGGAGTCGAGAGTACCTCTCCTAGGTTCAAACTGGTACCCTTCTAAGCCATAGCCTGCTTGCAGTGTGTCTTGCGGGATCTCTTCGTATGATTCGACAGAGCTGTCGCTTTCACTTGATGCGCCCGACGCCATGATTACACGCTTCTCTCCTAGTGCAGTGGGTAGCGCTGACGTCACGGTCTTTTAAAAATGGCGACTCTTGTGCCGTTTAGCGTACCGACTATTACAGTAAATCCTGTAATACTGGCCTCTATTCCATTACTGGCCGGGACTCTAATATTGGCCGGTCTCGCTGTCGGAGGAGGTAAATAATGGCCGGACTCTAATACAGGCCGGGGCTATAACCAACGATATTTCTGAGATCATAGTGGCCTTACACAATCGTTCCGATCTGAAAGACAATTGTGATCAGTGGCGCCGCCAGGCGTATGGCCGTACGCACTAGGCGTACCTTGGGGAGAGAGATATTTTTTTTTAATTATAATTGTTACCTGAATGCTTTGGCAATGCAACATAATTTGAGAAAGAGAGAGAGAGAGAGAGAGAGAGAGAGAGACGTGTGTGTGCCGGCGCATTTGCGTGCTTCAGGAGTGGGCGGGGTGTGCGTGACCAAGAAAGCTCATTGGTCAATGCAGATATACTTTTCTTGCACCACTGAGATTCTCTCCAGTTTTGAGAAACGGAGACAGACAATCGTCAGTAGTCAGAGCTTGTGCGAGAATTTATTGAGAAGCGAGTCAAAAATGAGTAAACGAACCCTGAAACAAACGAGCTTGTTTCAGACTTTTACGAAAAAGTCCAAAAGCAGTGATCCAGGGGTGTCATCTGCTTGCCAGTCCTCTCCAGTATCAGCTAGTAACACGGCACCGGCAGCTTCCACTCCTCCGCAACCTAGCAGCAGTACGCTGCAGCTGGATGCGAGCTCAGTTCCTTTGAGGAAATTGCCTTCATCTACCTCTGAGTTTGAAACTAGCCATACATCCAGTGAATTTCATATAAGAACACCTACATCTCCCCATGTCCCTTACGATCAGAAGCAGATGGTTGCTCCACCTTGCTGACAAATGAGCCATCAGATAGCTTTACTAATGAGCCACGAGTCAGCCCGCTATCACTGACATCAGATTTATCAGACATAGGTAAACTTCAACCAGATGCCTTAAAATGTGCACCGGACTCTGTAAAGCTCAATGTCCTACAGAACCGCTTCAAACCAGACAGAGGGTGGGTGGCTCCTTCTATTCTGATTTTCGGTAAACTCAGAAAAATACCCGAGGAGTTTTTCAACGAGTCTCTGTACCCCACGTTGCGCTACAGTGTGTGTCAGAGTCGTGCGTGCGGTAGTGCTGAGCAAGTTCACTAGATTCTAATCGAGGCTATAAAGAGTTTATTGTTTATTGTCGTGTGTAGTTCACATATGTTGTTCAAATATCAGCCTGTGTTCATGGAAGGCTATTGTTCAATTTCAAGTTAAAGTTCTATCGTTGTTTTGTGTATAAGCCTATAGATCGACTCTTCATAGAAACTGCAGCACGCAAGCGTTTTTTTTTTGGGGGGGGGGTCGGGGATTACACCGCTAGTGCGTACCTTACAGTTCAACCCTGCTGGAAAGGATGTCTGAATTACCGGTATTTGTTGATAATGTTCTGTATACCGTTATGGTAACTGTACTTTTTCAATAAATGAACCTATTTTATAGGTTCAAATAGACACAAAATCTCGTTTTTATTCATTCCACTGGTAGTCTGTTTTGCTCAAATAGAAATAGAGGCCTGCCTCTAATTCTGGCCTCCTTCCAATAATGGCCTGGACCAAGATGCACTTGAGTGAAATAAAGGCCCCGGCCTATATTAGAGGATTTACGGTATATTTACAATTACCAAGATATTTCGTTGTTTTCTAGTATATGAATTTGATAGAATACTTAAGAATACCTTACTTTGTCACATCAGCAACTGTATATATTATATTTGGTACCCCTTTAAAGTGCATATTCTGGACCATCTCATCTCATCTCATCTCATTATCTCTAGCCGCTTTATCCTTCTACAGGGTCGCAGGCAAGCAGGAGCCTATCCCAGCTGACTACGGGCGAAAGGCGGGGTACACCCTGGACAAGTCGCCAGGTCATCACAGGGCTGACACATAGACACAGACAACCATTCACACTCACATTCACACCTACGGTCAATTTAGAGTCACCAGTTAACCTAACCTGCATGTCTTTGGACTGTGGGGGAAACCGGAGCACCCGGAGGAAACCCACGCGGACACGGGGAGAACATGCAAACTCCACACAGAAAGGCCCTCGCCGGCCCCGGGGCTCGAACCCAGGACCTTCTTGCTGTGAGGCGACAGCGCTAACCACTACACCACCGTGCCGCCTATTCTGGACCAATTTAGTGTTTTCTTATATGAAAAAATGTCTCTTTACACACTCCTCCAGAAGGGTAATTTTGCACAAGGCCATCTGTCTACAGCAGAAAAAAATAAAATAAAACGCATCTGGAAAAATCCCAAGGGAGTCTGGAGCCAGATTCGTGACGTCACCTGCGGAAGCGCCAGCAGGCTGCGCGAGCTTTGGACGGTTTCAGTGCACAGCCTGTGTAGACCAAGCGCTCCCATTTCTCTCTCATTGTCCGGTCTTTTGGGAAACGATGAGTACTAATCCCATCAAGATTGGTGTTGCTACACCCTCCTACGATACATCTGTTAACCATTTTAATAATTACGCGATAACGTTGAAGAAATTTGCCGAAAACCACCAGGTCGTTTTCTCATAAACAAACCAGCGCTGACGTAGGATTCAGAGGGAGGCGTCCCGCACGCGACGTCACGAAAATCAATGTTTGCCGGGAAATCCAAATGCCAAGTTTTTTCAGAGGCGGACCAATTCACCTCAAACGGCTTGATTTCAACTGAATTTTTCTGGTATTGCGCAAGGTACAAAAATGGCACAAAATGCAAAATGTGACAGATATTTGACCAAAGTTTAATATAAAATAGGAGAATTACATTGATCTCGCGCCTGCATTTACCCGTGATATGCACTTTAATTCGTTAAGTGTCTTTTTTAAAAAAAATAAATATAAAGAAAAAACATTGAATTTGAAAGCGTCTCCAAACTTTTGACTGGCGCTGTATTTGGTTCTCGTCCTGCAGTGGGCTAATTCAGGATTAAGTCGCTTTCTCACTGCAATCAATCCTCGCTACAGTTCACTTGAAACCACTTCGCTCAGATGCTCTCAGATTGGCTGCTCCACACTCGAGTTCGACTGCTGCGGCCAAGAGATTTGTTGAAGCCGTTTATGTTTTTCTGTGCAGCACACAAGTGACCGTTAACTCTGAAGCAGCTATTCGTAACGGATTTTGCCTTTCTGTTCCTCATTAGATCAGCATCATTACAGTAATGCAAAAACAAAGCTAGTTGTGTGCTTTTTTTAAAAATGCTCTTCCTTAGCGTGAGCATGCTAGCTGTTAACATATTAGCATACTAGCTGTTTGCATGTCACTGTGGTTACCACACTAATGTTATGTTAGTGTGTTAGCCTTAGCATGTTAGCATGCAAGCTGTTTGTATGTTAACATTAGCGTGGTAACCATATGTTCGCATGTTAACCTTAACATGTTAGCATGCTAGCTGCTAACATGTTATCCATTAACATATTAACATTAGCTTAAGTGTGTTAGCATGTTAGCCGTTAGCATATTAGTATGCTAGCTGTTAACATATTAGCCGTTAGCATATTAGCTTAAGCGTATTAGCATGTTATCCGTTAACATATTAGCATGCTAGCTGTTTGCATGTTAGCTTTAGCAGGGTAACCACAGTATGTTAATGTTAGCCTTAGCATGTTAGCATGCTAGCTGTTAACATGTTATCCGTTAACATATTAACATGCTAGCTGTTAACATGCGAGCTGTTTGTATGTTAACATTAACATGGTAACCATAGTATGTTCGCGTGTTAACCTTAGCATGTTAGCATGCTAGCTGTTAACATGTTATCCGTTAGCATATTAACATATTAGCTTGTTAGCCATTAGCATATTATCCATTAACATATTAGCATGCTAGCTGTTTGCATGTTAACATTAACGTGGTAACCACAGTATGTTAGCCTGTTAACCTTAGCATGTTAGCTGTTAGCATCCGTTAGCATGCTAGCTGTTAACATGCGAGCTGTTTGCATGTTAACATTAGCGTGGTAACCATATGTTCACATGTTAACCTTAACATGTTAGCATGCTATCCGTTAACATATTAACATATTAGCTTAAGCGTGTTAGCATGCTAGCTGTTCACATGTTAGCCATTAACATATTAGCATGCTAGCTGTTAATATGTTAGCTGTTAGCATATTAACTTGTTAGCCTAAGCGTGTTAGCATGCTAGCTGTTAACATGTGAACTGTTAGCATGTTAACCTGGTAACTGGTAGCATGCTTGCTGTTAGCATGACCATTCTGACATGCTACCTGTTAGCACAGACCTGGGCATTTTACGGAACCGCGGGCCGCATCCGGCCCTTTGGTTCATTCTGACCGGCCCGCGTAAGGTTAATTAGAAATTACAAAATAAACGTATTTTCTAATTTTACCTCATGCATGGACTGAATGTGCATTGCTTGTATTTTGAAGTTGTGTTCAACAAAAACGCAACGCGCGCGACATGAACATGACATGAAATCCCACGAAACCTAATCTCGCGATAACTACTTCCGTAATTTGTCCAGACCAACCACAAACTTGTACGTCTTCCTTCAAACGGTCCAGCCAATCACATCGTGTGACGTCACCAGCAAGCGCCGGAGCCGATCTGATACCTACACCGAATCGACTGATGATCATCTGTCAGCTGTGCTTCGCATCTCCACCTCAGACCAACAGAGACTAGATTTCTCTCACTGAACAAATAAACTGAAACACCAAACGAGGTGATTAGACTACAAATGTGGGCATCATTATTATAATATGACGTATCTTGCTTGATATTTGGAGTAGAAAGACAATATTGTGATGTCTTTATTGTGTTTTGGGGTGAATGTAACTGAAAAAAAAAAAAAAGGTACAAACGTTCACATTTTGTTAACCATTGTTTTGGGAAATTTGATTGAATAAATGACATTTTTTGTAAGGCAACCTCATTTCTTCCATACTCTTACCAGTCTTAGCAGCTTGTAAAAACAATGATATTTACTGCTTTATATAAAGAAATACAATTAATATTATGCAGAATTTAGTTCAGCCTTTTGGTCCGGCCCTCCACAAAATTTTCTGTTTCTCATGTGGCCCCATGGAAAAAATAATTGCCCACCCCGTGTTAGCATGCTTGATGTTAATGGTTTGCTGTATCAGCAAAATCACGCCGTTAGCGCAGCCATTTAGAACCAATTTTAGAGCACGAGGTCTCATGTCTGATTCAGTGACTGTTGGTGACCCTCTGCTTCAGCTGAGCAAGCACACTGCATTTTCTCTGCGGAAATGCAGTCGAGTTTTAAATGCTTTTCCAGCTGCAGTGACCAAGCAAACTGAAACAATTGTTGGTTGCGACTAGAAACCCCTGGTCTTATTCTGCTAAATAAACTTCAACCTGACATCCTGCAATGATTAAAACGATCGTGAGAAACAGTAAAAAGGTGACTCAAACGTCTCACCAGGTTTTTGAGCAGAGCTGCTAGCTCTTTCACCAGACTGGAGAACTTGATGAAGGCGGCCCCCAGGTCCGAGCTGTCCCGGCTCATGAAGTTACTGCCGAACTTGTCCAGAGCCTGTCCGTAATTCTCCTCATTCTGCACGTGCTCTGAGAAGAAGAAAAAAATGATACATCACTGTGTATTATTTATCTATTTTATACCATGGTGCTGTTGAATTCCTGCATCTGATTGGTCAGAAGGTTAACGTATCTACAGGAACAGCTATTTCACGGAAACCAATCTAAGAATAAAGAGATGAGAAAATATGCTGCGATTTAACAGAAAAACATACAGGTCAGATTTTTCTAAGGAGATGTTTAGGGACATTTCTATGTTCCTGTGTCAGCATTCAATAACGGTCAGTCAGAGGTATAGAAAGAATAACACACTTTGGGACACCTTGAAAGAAAATAATCAACTTTGGGGTGGTGACAGTTACTCTGCTTTTCATCAGACCATCCCGATTTTGATTCTTTCCTACAACAGCACACCTCCCAGGGTTGCATTCTTTATATAATATAAAATTAATAATAAATTTGCCCCATCTTTAGGAGACTGCAAGATCTGGCAATGGGCTGGAAACCAAGAAAGCCAAACTGGCCATGCTCTCTGAGTGGGAGGGACAGGATACTGTCTTGCCCCGTCAATCACAGCAACACTAGCCAATCATGGGCATCTGTGAGCTCAGATATGCAGAAGAGGGTAGATAGCACCTTCCTTCAAGTGTGTTATGCTGCCCTGTGACACAGTACAAGCCAAAAAATAAATAAAAGAATCTGGCTGGATTCACGTGTCTCGAAGAGTTAGTCTTCACCCTCCCCAGTCGGTAGATGTCATATAATAGTGAAAAGCTATGACTGTTAGTTCTGCTATCAATCATATGGATGCACTCGTACACTGCAACAAATTTTCAAGGCTTCATCGGCTACGTTCGACAGCAGAAGAAAACATGCCCTTGGAGTAAAATGTTGAAGAAAAAAAACTGGAACAGGACATTCTTATAAAATAACAAAACTGGTCAAATGCTAGTAGAACACGTGAAAAAAAAATACACAATGATTTTGTTCGAGTGTATGCCATGATGGGTTTCAAATCAGCGCAATAACAACCAATTTCAGTATAAATACACTGGTGATTATAGGAAATCGTGAGTGCTGATTGGTTGAGAAATTAAGATTATAGACCCCTTGCACTGATGTCACACTTACATTAGCAACTGTCGCTACCGTGGACCTGGGGAACAAGCGAGCTACCGTATGTTTGCATTCTGAAGCCAAACGGAGATGTCCGGTGTCTGTTGCTGTTGTCCGAAGACAACTACAGCTTAAAAAAAAAAAAAAAAACCTCTACTACCGGATTACTCGGATAGTCTAAGTCAGAAGGAAGTGAAGGATATATATACGCAGAAAATAGAGTTTATTAGCAGTTCTGATCCGTACAGAATTCCTCAAAATGACTGGAGTGACAGTGCAGATTTGTGGCATAGCGTTAGCTACATGTTGGAATATACCTTCTTTTTCCTTAAGAGTCCCGACACGGAAGAACGGTTAAAAGAAGGAAAAAAAAAAACACAAAAGCAAGAAAACCTTCTTTGTGTAAAGACTTTTTCCCGACATCAGCTTTTGGGAACAGAATGTTGCGAAAGCCAAAGCATTTCCTCTCAAAGGACTCCGACCTGAACTGTGGGCTAGATGGTAAGCTATTCCGGCCCTCCGTGTCTCAACAACCCCAAGGACATCTAGTTACAGAGCTACTAGTGCATCTCAAAAAATTAGAATATTGTGAAAAAGTTCAATATTTTCCATCAGTTATTTAAGAAAGTGAAAATGTTATATATTATAGACTCATTACACATAAACTAAAATGTTTCAAGCATTTTTCTATTTTAATTTTAATCAGTATGGCATACAGTACAAAAACATTTTTAAAAAAAACTCAAAATATTAGAATATTTCATTTCGAGTTTGAGTAAAACAGTATGAACACAGTGTATCTCTCGGTCTAGTTCAGTACACACAACCACAATCATGGGGAAGACTGCTGACTTGACTGTTGTCCAGATGATCACTGATGCCCTCCACAAGGAGGGTAAGCCACAAAAGGTCATTGCTGAAAAGGGTGGCTGGAAAAGGTGCACAAGCAACAGGGATGGCCGCAGTCTTGAGAGGATTGTCAAGAAAAGTTGATTCAAGAACTTGGGAGAGCTTCACAAGGAGTGGACTGAGGCTGGTGTCAGTGTATCAAGACCCATCACGAACAGACATCTTCAAGAAAGGGGATACAACTTTCGCATTCCTAATATCAAGCTACTCCTGAGCCAGAGACAATGTCAGAAGTGTCTTATCTGGGCTAAGGAGAGAAAGAAATGGACTGTTGCTCAGTGGTCCAAAGTCCTCTTTTCAGATGAAAGTACATTTTGCATTTAATTTGGAAATCACGGTTCTAGAGTCTGGAGGAAGAGTGGAGAGGCACAGAATCCAAGGTGTTTGAAGCCCAGTGTGAAGTTTCCACAGTCTGTGATGATTTGGGGTGCCATGTCATCTGCTGGTGTTGGTCCACTGTATTTTATCAAGTCCAAAGTCAACACAGCCATCTACCAGGAGATTTTAGAGCACTTCATGCTTCCATCTGCTGACGAGCTTTTTGGAGATGCTGATTTCCTTTTCCAGCAGGACTTAGCACCTACCCACAGTGCCAAAACTACTACCAAATGGTTTGCTGACCATGATATTACTGTGTTTGATTGGCCAGCCAACTTGCCTGACCTGAACCCCATAGAGAATCTATGGGGTATTGTCAAGAGGAAGATGAGAAACACCCGACCCAAAAATACAGATACGCTGAAGGCCACTATCAAAGCAACCTGGGCTTCAATAACACCTCAGCAGTGCCACAGACTGATCACCTTCATGCCACACCGCATTGATACAGTAATTCATGGTAAAGGAGCCCCAACCAAGTATTGAGTGTATAAATGAATATACTTTTCAGAAGTTGGACATTTCTGTATTGTAAATCCTTTTTTTGATTGATCTTAGGGAATATTCTAATAATTTGAGATACTGGATTTCTGATTTTCATGAGCTATAAGCCATAATCATCAAAATTAAAACAAAAAAGGCTTTAAATATTTCACTTTACATGTAATGAATATAGAATATATGAAAGTTTACCTTTTTGAATTAAATTATGAAAATAAAGGAACTTTTTCACGGTATTCTAATTTTTTGAGATGCACTAGTATTTGTGCACCATCATTTGTACAGTGATATTTATTGTTAAAACAATATCTGGAGTGTTATTATTTGTAAAATAGCAAAATATCTTGCTCTAGACTTTCAATGTTGTAAGATTTTAATTTTATCTAAAAGTGGATGGTACAATAATTACAAACGCTAACAGAATCAGCACATTCCAGTTGTAGCTGCAGTCATACAGTAACTATAATCAGCCTTGTAATAATAATTTCAGTAAACGGTTAATGTTCGGTTCCCTCTTCATTTATTCTCGATTCAAAAGGCACAACTGAGTCACACGTTGATCAGTGCGTAACAGACGCTAACAATTTTATCCAAAATAATTTTCCTGCCTTAGTCGATTTATTTCCATTTCACATGTGTACGGCTGTTGTAAAGTTCAGTCTGTGTGGTTTTTTTCAGGCTTGGCTCCTCTCGTCGTATTCTCTTTAACCACTCGTTTCTTCATCGTTCTTAAAGCATTTGCTTCATTTTGTTACATTTTTTCTTGATAGCAGGGAGACGGTAATACCTTTTATCTATTTAAACAACCAAAAAATGGCGTAAAAATGAACCATACTGAAGACAGATTAGGCCTTGCTTACACAAAAGATGGTGTCTGTTTGACCCCCAGGTGAAATTATCATGTGACATCATGTGAAAGGCAGCTATTTCTCAGTAATCACCTCGAGCGACTCTGCAAAATGGCTGCCAATCGCTTCGTCACCATAAGTGGGGAAGAATTACAAATGATGAAAGAAAATGCTGTTCCTAAAAGCACTAAAGATGCTACGAAGTTTGGTCTAAAACTATTCAAAGGTAAGGTGGAATTTTGATTTATCTTATCGATTTCAAAACAGTATTTTATGTGACTCAGCATAGATAAGTGACAAGTCTGTGCCGCGCAACTTTATTACATTTGCATGCCGCTTTTGAAGTTTGAAATAAATTACTTTTTTAAAATACGATTTTTAATTTTTTTTTAAATCACCTGTGTATTTATATTAAAACAATCATCTGCCTCAGGCTGACTGAATATCAGTGAATAATAAACTAATTAATCTCAGTTATTATTTAAATAATATTGTCTGGCGTTGAGTGGTATATCAGATATATTCCATTCAGCTAGCATGATACTGAACGAGTCGAAGACGAGTAGCTGAATGGAATATATCTGATATACCATGAAAAAAGCCAGCCAATATTATTATAAAACATACACATTCGATGGAACAATCATAGATTTTACAGAAAGTTAAGAACAGAGGCGTAACTTGCCAATATTGAATGCTGATTCTGATTGAATGTAATTCAGTGTTCTGTCAATCCAGTCTAAAAAGTCAAAGCTCAAACAATAAAAATGGTACGAGTCCAAAAAGCCTGAACAACAACCCAACTTGTATATAAGCTATATCCAGGTTGACAGTTCAAGTTCAGTTACTTTTGGTCGTAGTTAATTGTTACACTGCAGTTGTTCAAAACAAAAGGGCTTTGCTGAGTGAAGTCCTCTTGTAAAAGTCTCCGTCACTTTTCCTCACCTCCAAGTAGAACTTGGACAATATTTCCACTATTGCTCTCTTTTCCAGTTTTTCAACGTCCGTTGGTATGTTTTTCTCTTGTACATATGCGTGAAGAATATATAATGAAGTTTTGGTAGCCTTTCGGGTGTTCAGCACGTCTTTAGTTTCAGTTTATTTATTTAGTGCTTAAACCGAGCACTGGGTTAAACCCCGTCTTCTCTCTTTCCCAGCCGACAGAATAGTTGTCATTGGATCTTCGCGTGTGACATCGTGTTGTCTTGACAACGCGCAATACTGGAACAATATTGCACGCTCATTCTCAATTGGGGAGAGCGGCGCATACATGGAGGATAAGCGATATGATATTGCATGTCATCAATAAACCCAATAGAAGGGAATAGAATACATGTTTTTATTCCTTGGAAAAAGTGGCCTGTATGTATAATAATCACCGATATTCACTTTACCTTCAGCAAACAATTGTTAAATGAAAATCACGTATGCAGAAGAGGGCCAATAGCGCTTTTCTTCGGAACGTATTCAGTTTGGAAAGATGCGATAATTGGCAAGGAGGTGGAAATAAAATTGCACACGAGCGTACAAAACTTGTTCGAAATCTATATTTTGTAAATTATTTTGGCAGAAACTGTAAAAATAGTTACATTTTTCCTATTCTTAGGAGATACTTTACTTCTATTAAAACAGCACAGCTTTTGCCTTCAGGTTGCCTGATAAATTTCAGTGACCTTTTATTACAAATAAGGATGTATTTTCTGGGTAATGGTGGAGTCCTGACCTATGAATAGAATTCCTCCCCCATTGAAAATAATTTCGCATGGACTCTTATTGTTTGTATAAACACTGGGCAGTTATTGTTTTGGCCTTTGCGTCAAATCCAGCCACGAAAAGGTCAAATTCTGACCGCGCCGTTCTAAAGCACATAGCTGGGCGGAAACGCCACAAGAGCGAAGAACACAGCTGTATACTAATCTGTCTCCAGGATAATGCCAGCGGTGAAGAGGCAGAGCATTACAGGATTCCTGGCTAATCCCTGAACTGCTAGCGCTTCCTGTTTTAAGTGTGGGCCCACAGGAAGCCCAATGAATCAGCAAAGCCATGCATATTAACGGCTGTGCCGAAGCTGACAATCAACCGCAGTGTACAGGGACAAGGAAATGAAGGAGGAGAGGGACGGAGAAACTCCAGGCAAACAAAAGGAAAGCAGAGTTTAAAACGGAGTGAAAATGCCGACATGAAGCAGACAAACACCTGCACGAGTACCAGCTTTTGCACCAATGACATATAAATGGAACAAAGATGGCGCACTATAATGAGGGAACATGCAGTGAGCTGAGTAAAGCTGTAAAGTTTCCACCCAGAATAATATGCTGGTTAAGGACGAGACTCTCAGTGGAACTCTCCAGGCTCATCTGGGAGTCATCCTCGCTTTCTCAGTGTGAGCCCGGCCCTCGGCAAAACCACACGATTAGATCATCCGTCTTGTGCAGAAGAACGAGGGCCAGGCTCCTAAAACCAGGGCACACCGTCTCGCAGGAACAACCAGCAGAGGGCCGATTCATGTGAAAAACCGAACACGCTTGCTTGGGAACCACCGGCCTGATAAGGCACGAGTTCATCAGCATTAAGGTCAACGATTCCTCGAGCATCACTCAGTGCAATTCCACTGCTTAAGGAGCTTGAACACTTATATTAGAACAGCAGCTCTGTCTTCAAGTACTAAATATGCAGCTGATTTTCAATAGGTCAGTGGAGGACTGTTATGAACGAATAGTTACATGCATTGTAAAAATTATTTTGGTACATTTAGCCACACAATGCCTATGCCTAATAAAGCAGGACTCATGGCAACCAAAGCAGATACAACACCGTAGGATTGTGCAAAATAATTTAAATCACCCCTACATACAGTGGTGCTTGAAAGCTTGTAAACCTTTTAGAATTTTCTGTATGTCTGCATGACTATGACCTAAAACATCAACAGATTGTCACCCAAGTCCTAAAAGTAGATAAAGAGAACCCAGTTAAACAAATGAGACAAAAATATGATACTTCGTCAATTATTTATTGAGGAAAATGATCCAATATTACATATGTGAGTGGCAAAAGTATGTGACCCTTTGCTTTCAGTATCTGGTGTGACCCCCTGGTGCAGCAATAACTGCAACTAAACGTTTGCGGTAACTGTTGATCAGTCCTGCACACCAGCTTGGAGGAATTTTAGCCCATTCCTCCGTACAGAACAGCTTCAACTCTGGGATGTTGGTGGGTTTCCTCACATGAACTGCTCGCTTCAGGTCCTTCCACAACATTTCCATTGGATTAAGGTCAGGACTTTGACTTGGCCATTTCAAAACATTCACTTTATTCTTCTTTAGCCATTCTTTGGTAGAACGACTTGTGTGCTTAGGGTCGTTGTCTTGCTGCATGACCCACCTTCTCTTGAGATTCAGTTCATGGACAGATGTCCTGACATTTTCCTTTAGAATTCACTGGTATAATTCAAAATTCATTAAAACAGGCCCAAACCATGTTACCACCACCACCACCACCACCATGTTTCACAGATGGGATAAGGTTCTTGTGCTGGAATGCAGTGTTTTCCTTTCTCCAAACATAATGCTTCTAATTTAAACCAAAAAGTTCTATTTTGGTCTCATCCATCTACAAAACATTTTTCCAATAGCCTTCTGGCTTGTCCACGTGATCTTTAGCAAACTGCAGACGAGCAGCAATGTTCTTTTTGGAGAGCAGTGGCTTTCTCCTTACAACCCTGCTATGCACACCATTGTTGTTCAGTGTTCTCCTGATGGTGGACTCATGAACATTAACATTAGCCAATGTGAGAGAGGCCTTCAGTTGCTTAGAAGTTACCCTGAGGTCCTTTGTGACCTTGCCGACTATTCCACGCCTTGCTCTTGGAGTGATCTTTGTTGGTCGACCACTCCTGGGGAGGGTAACAATGGTCTTGAATTTCCTCTATTTGTACACAATCTGTCTGACTGTGGATTGGTGGAGTCCAAACTCTTTAGAGATGGTTTTGTAACCTTTTCCAGCCTGATGAGCATCAACAACGCTTTTTCTGAGGTCCTCAGAAATCTACTTTGTTTGTGCCATGATACACTTCCACAAACGTGCTGTGAAGATCAGACTTTGATAGATCCCTGTTCTTTAAATAAAACAGGGTGCCCACTCACACCTGATTGTCATCCCACTGATTGAAAACACCTGACTCTAATTTCACCTTCAAATTAACTGCTAATGCTAGAGGTTCACATACTTTTGCCACTCACAGATACGTAATATTGGATCATTTTCCTCAATAAATAAATGACCAACTATCATATTTTTGTCTCAGTTGTTTAACTGGGTTCTCTTTATCTACTTTTAGGATTTGTGTGAAAATCTGATGATGTTTTAGGTCATATTTATGCAGAAATACAGAAAATTCTAAAGGGTTCACAAACTTTCAAGCACCACTGTAACAACACACTGCACTGATATGATGCTTACTCTAGATTTTATAACCAGACCAACCTTGACATATTTTGTATAAGAGCTACTGTCGCACAAACTGCTAAAAAAGTTAATGCTGACTAAAACACAAACTTTTTCAGCAGTTTGTGCTACAGTAGCTCTTCTGTGGGATTGGACCATATGGGCTAGCTTTCGTGCCTCAATAATGAGCCTTCAACACCCATGACCCTGTTGCTGGTTCACCAGTTATCCTTCCTTGGACCACTTTTGGTAGGTACTAACCACTGCATACCAGGAACACCCCACAAGATGTGCTGTTTTGGAGATGATCAGCCCCAGTCATCTAGCCATCACAATTTGGCTCTTGTTTGCCCATTTTTCCTGCTTCCAACACATCAACTTCAAGAACTGACTGTTCTTTTGCTGCCTAATATATCCCACCCCTTGACAGGTGCCATTGTAATGAGATAATCAATCAATGTTATTCACTTCACAGGTCAGTGGTTTTTATGTTATGTTATGGCTGATTGGTTTATATTTAACAGTTATTCCACAAAATCGAGTTGTACATGAGCTGATACCCAACGAGGCACGTAGCACCCGAGTCGGCTATAAGCCATGTAAGATGAGATTGAGTGGAATAACTGCTTTATTATATCCACATTCACTGGATTTTGAGAAAGAGTATTTTTATTTTTTGCAAATTCGATAAATAAAAACTTTATACAAAACGTCCGACAAATATCATTTCTGCTTAGAATGTAAACAAACCAGCGAAATGACAGCAACAATTTGTGAAAAATGGCAAAAAAAGAAAGATATGTTCTGACCATCAAATACTTTTATTCCGTATTTTGTTGCTTTTTTTTTGGGGGGGGGGGGGGGGGGGGGGTACAAGTCGAGTTTTTATTTCATCCTCGGTTGGTTCAGTAACATGGGCCACCATCTTCTTTTCTTCTTTTTTGGGCGGTTGGCAATCCGGGTGCGTTACCGCCACCAACTGGGCTGGAGTGTGGAATAGGAGATATTGAGGCGAGGGAAAAACAAACAAACAAACAACCAAAAAAAACACTTTTATTTGGCCATTTCGGTTTCTTTTAAATACTTGAGAAAGTGATGTATCTGAATTGATGCACTCTGCCATTTTGTTTTTCTCTACTCATGGTACATGAGCTGATAGCCTAGTAGTAGAGTAGCCAATCAGAGCGCACAATTACTCATATCCAGTGAATGTGGATAGAAAATGGTGTGTGTATGAATGAATGAACGAATGAACAAACGACTGGTTTTTTGTACCAGTCAGCACTGAGACACATTCAAACAAACGATGACTACATGGACATTAGACAACCAATTTATGGTTTGTTTGGTTTTTTCTTTTTTTAACTCTTTAATTATTCTTTATGGGCGGCACGGTGGTGTAGTGGTTAGCGCTGTCGCCTCACAGCAAGAAGGTCCTGGGTTCGAGCCCCGGGGCTGGCGAGGGCCTTTCTGTGTGGAGTTTGCATGTTCTCCCCGTGTCCGCGTGGGTTTCCTCCGGGTGCTCCGGTTTCCCCCACAGTCCAAAGACATGCAGGTTAGGTTAACTGGTGACTCTAAATTGACCGTAGGTGTGAATGAGAGTGTGAATGGTTGTCTGTGTCTATGTGTCAGCCCTGTGATGACCTGGCGACTTGTCCAGGGTGTACCCCGCCTTTCGCCCGTAGTCAGCTGGGATAGGCTCCAGCTTGCCTGCGACCCTGTAGAAGGATAAAGCGGCTAGAGATAATGAGATGAGATTATTCTTTATCTATCACCTAAAAACTCACCATCCAACCAAGCTGCCACTGCCACCCAGCAGTTCCTGACTGATATCATTAGACCTGCTCATACACTCCTTAAACATGAAATGGTGGAAATGCTCATTTTCCTCTCTTTATTTAGGCTCTCTCTTCTGGACCAGTAAATCATTTAGTGCAATTTTTTAAATGGTAAACCAGACAACCATCATGCTGCTGTCTGCCATGATAAAGGCCCAGAACATCACACTCAATGCTACAACTTCATCAAACAACACGATGGAGACACAAAGCGCCTGCGTGAAATGGAGTGTCTGAGGGAATTTGCTGACTCTGAAAGTTGTACCACAGGGTCAAAAGCTCACGGAGGCTAAGGAGCACTGAGGTCAGAGCAGGGTCAGCTCAGAAAGGCTGACGTGTTTATACAACAGTGGACCAGCTGATAGTGCTAATGCGTATCGATCTAAAAAAAACATAGCGCTCGTGAAATAATTCACTCTTAGCAGGACAACGTTCTTGAAATATTCCACCTTACAAAATGTTAAAACGTAAGGAACAACACAGAACTGGAAGTGCTGTTATAGGAAAATAATCAACAATGCAGTGGTGTGATATAGCCTGACATGAAGTAGTGTTACTGCATGATGAAGTTGATCGTTTTCCTGTAATAGCACAACAATCTGAAAAATGACTATAATTTCATTTATTAATCAATCAATGACGCATCATGCTTTTAGCCTTTTATAGTTAGATGTAATGTTGTGAAACATTCTTCTGCAGTTGAATGTCAAGTAGGCGACTTATAAAAGACTCAGTACTCAAATGACAATTCGTTCAAAAACAGTGACATTAAAGCTAGACTGCCTTTCAGATTTTTCAAGTGTAGGTCATAAAAAGAATTTTCCCCGACACCCAGTTATTTTTGTTTAGTGGACCAAAAGCTACTGAATTCGAATCACAGACTTTCAATTTTATTATTTTTTTTTAATAGAACAAATAGTAAATTTAGGGCCACATGGCCCTAAATTCTCCGCTGTTTTCCTGCTTCACCATGACCCAATACAAGATACTACGTCATGCATCACGTGGTGGGCTTTCCCTGTTCACGCAAGGCATTGTGGGATACAAATTTGAAACAGGAGAGAACAATAGAGGATGCAAGTGTGCGAATGAAACGTGAAAGGCCGACTGCAGTAACGGAAAGCGAGAAGAAAAGACGTTATGTTGCGAAAGAAAGGAAAGGGTTGTTTTACAATCAGGGTATGCAAGCTAAAAATCGCATTTAACACTTATCTTCAGTATCAAAAGGCTTGACTAAATAAACTCGGTTGTTTATTGTCGCCCTGTGATAGCTCTATTTACCATGCAAAAAACAATTTGGTGATCATGTTATTTTTGGTGAATGTATGGCAATATGTGTCATATTTAGCAAAATTACTCGTGTCATTTAGAAAAAGTGCTTTTTTGACCACAGGTAGCTCCAAAAGGGATGCACTTAAATCATTCTTTATACCATAAAACATATTTGGTTCCATATCATTGGAAACATAGTTAAGTTTTAATGTTGAATGCCAGTAAGTTTTCAGACTATTTTGATCAAATTAGTATGTAATTGTGTCAAAAAAAGTCCTCTCCGAGACAGCTAATTTTTCAATATAAAATAACCTATCTAAAATGATTATTTTCATCCTAAAATGTGGTCAAGATATTGGGACATAAATATTAGAGACAACTAACACAAAGCTTACAGCCTTCTATTTAAAAGCACTATGGAAGTAGTGGATTCTGAATTGTCAAAAAAAAAGTCCTCTCCGAGAATCACTTCATTTGTTTCTCCCAGCCCTGCTTAAAGCTACACTTAATCTACTTTATCTTATAGCAGATTACACAAAACTACCATACACACATGTCAAAAAATGACCTGAAATCTGTTCTTTAACTTGTCCTTCACTTAAAAACTGGTACAAGAACCAGTTTGAATCAATTTGAATTTTGGACCCCTGTGACACAAACTTTGTACTCTGATTGTAAAACAACCCGAAACACAGGACCAAACTAATAAATATCGGCGGTCAGCGAGCACCTCGGTGTGATCAGCTGTTCATTTAGCGACAGAATGATGGAACGGTCAGTGCACAGTCAAGGTAAACCTGCGTATGCGCACACGGACTTCCTCTGCCTGTTTGACTGTGCCAAGTGAGCGATTTCATGCACGTTATTTGCTCGGGAATCCCTTCAAATAAAATAACTTCCCAGCCACAGAAAGGCCTGATATTTTGTGGGATATTACAGAAATAAACACACATCACAATGACCAAATTTCAGAGGGAACTAAATTTCACTGATTTTATGAACTCGAAAGGCCGTCTAGCTTTAACGGGGATGAAAGTGCATATTGAGAAAAAAAAATTGAAAAGTAGCGGGAGGTTTGGGGTCCAGGGTCAACGCCCCAGTGGGGGACCAGGAGGTGAAGCCCCCGGAAGCTGATGGATTTTGGCAATTTAAACACCCAAAAACCATTCATTCATTTTAGCAATGAAATATATGTATTTTTCTAGGAGTTAATATCCAAATTCAACATGCCATCAACTGAAACTTTTGTATCATGACAAGTGTTCTTTCTTAAATATCATATCTCACCTTGTTTGAATTTTTCAGCATGTTCAGTGCAACCTATTAGGTTTTGTAACAATATACCCATAAATGAAATGTTTCAAACAAAGTTTTGACTTTTATACCTGCTGGTAAGATACCCTGTCTGATATCGGCACAACGGGCTTCACGGACGAAGTCGTTGAAGCTGAGCCTGTGGTGGTGATCGCAGCAGTACCAGTCGCCAGCGGGATGCTCGTGCCCGGCTCCGCGGGTGTAGCTGAACTTGAAGTATGCTTAAAAAGCACTTGATATGGAGTAACTGCTCTTTAGCAAAAATGCTTTCTTACGGTGTTTCACTGATCCGGCATGACTCTGTAGAGCCTTTAATCCTCTTGATCCGTAAAATATTGCATCATCACACACCGTACAAAGAGCTTTACCAGGAACATCGAGTTTTTTCACGAATTCACCAAATGGTTATTGACACCGATCCATGCTTGCTATCTACCGGAGCTAGCGTAACTTTATTATCCAACCAGTCCCATCTGAACTTAGTCACACTCGCACCTATTTCACACAACTTAGCTTCATCTCGCTTGTCGATCGTATTCGGCATTTTGATGTTTAAACATATTATGAACACAATAACTATCGAAACGTACAACAGAAGCAAATTTGGAAGTCAGTGAAATCGTGGGAAAGTTTTCACTATGATGAATGGTGGTTGGCTGTTATATCCTTAATGTCAATGTTTTGACCAATCATAAAGCAGATAAAGTTTTACTTCACATACAATCTATCGTTAAACGAGATTGTGCGGGAATCAAAATGGAGGCATTCGAATAGAAATGTAAACACTGGTCTACATCTGTCAACTGACAAGTTCAGTCTCAGTCACCAGGATAAACGAACCCTACCCCCAATAAATCAAAAAATTCTCTCAACGGATTGGCAATAATATAAAAAAATACAACCCCAATTCCAAAAAGTTGGGACAAAGTACAAATTGTAAATAAAAACGGAATGCAATAATTTACAAATATCAAAAACTGATACTGTATTTACAATAGAACATAGACAACATATAAAATGTCGAAAGTGAGACATTTTGAAATTTCATGCCAAATATTGGCTCATTTGAAATTTCATGACACCAACACATCTCAAAAAAGTTGGGACAGGGGCAATAAGACCCTGAGGATCACCAATCCCCCTAATTCTGCGCCGACAAATAGTGGAGCAATATCAGAAAGGAGTCTGACAGTGTAAAATTGCAAAGAGTTTGAACATATCATCGTCTACAGTGCATAATATCATCAAAAGATTCAGAGAATCTGGAAGAATCTCTGTGCGTAAGGGTCAAGGCTGGAAAACCATACTGGGTGCCCGTGATCTACGGGCCCTTATGGCCCTTTTCCACTACCCTTTTTCAGCTCACTTCAGCCCGACACGGCTCACGTTTCGACTACCAAAAAACAGCACGACTCAGCTCGCTTCAGCCCTGCTTAGCCCCTAAAACTCGCACGGTTTTGGAGTGGGGCTGAAGCGAGCCAAAGCGAGCCGAGTGAGGCTGGGGGCGTGAGCAGACACTCCCCTGTGCACTGATTGGTGAGGAGTGTCCTCACATGCCCACACACGCCCAGCGAGCACGCTGGGATCTGTAAACACCGTAAACCCGGAAGGAGAAGAATTACGAGAATTTCTGAAGCCTTATGCGCCTCGCCTCATCTATACGCTCTTGCCAGTATCTGTTGGCGTTGTCGGTGACAACAAGCCACAGCACCAAGACCAGCAATACTAACGACTCCATGTCCTCCATGTTTATTGTTTACTATTCGGGTTGTGAGACTACCACTTAAAAGATCACTGATGTCACTGTTTGCGCGGCTTAACGACATCACGTGACGTCCACCCACTTTCGCTAACTCCACCCAATGTGTCCACCCACTTCCAGCCAGCACGGTTCAGCGCGGTTGTAGTCGAAATGCAACTCCAACAGCCCCGCTCAGCTCGACTCAGCACGGCACGGCTCAGCCCGACTCAGCCGCGTTTGTAGTGGAAAAGCGGCATTAGACAGCACTGCATCACATACAGGCATGCTTCTGTATTGGAAATCACAAAATGGGCTCAGGAATATTTCCAGAGAACATTATCTGTGAACACAATTCACCGTGCCATCCGCCGTTGCCAGGTAAAACTCTATAGTTCAAAAAAGAAGCCGTATCTAAACATGATCCAGAAGCGCAGACGTCTTCTCTGGGCCAAGGCTCATTTAAAATGGACTGTGGCAAAGTGGAAAACTGTTCTGTGGTCAGACGAATCAAAATGTGAAGTTCTTTATGGAAATCAGGGACGCCGTGTCATTCGGACTAAAGAGGAGAAGGACGACCCAAGTTGTTATCAGCGCTCAGTTCAGAAGTCTGCATCTCTGATGGTATGGGGTTGCATTAGTGCGTGTGGCATGGGCAGCTTACACATCTGGAAAGACACCATCAATGCTGAAAGGTATATCCAGGTTCTAGAGCAACATATGCTCCCATCCAGACGACGTCTCTTTCAGGGAAGACCTTGCATTTTCCAACATGACAATGCCAAACCACATACTGCATCAATTACAGCATCATGGCTGCGTAGAAGAAGGGTCCGGGTACTGAACTGGCCAGCCTGCAGTCCAGATCTTTCACCCATAGAAAACATTTGGTGCATCATAAAACGGAAGATACGACAAAAAAGACCTAAGACAGTTGAGCAACTAGAATCCTACATTAGACAAGAATGGGTTAACATTCCTATCCCTAAACTTGAGCAACTTGTCTCCTCAGTCCCCAGACGTTTACAGACTGTTGTAAAGAGAAAAGGGGATGTCTCACAGTGGTAAACATGGCCTTGTCCCAACTTTTTTGAGATGTGTTGTTGTCATGAAATTTAAAATCACCTAATTTTTCTCTTTAAATGATACATTTTCTCAGTTTAAACATTTGATATGTCATCTATGTTCTATTCTGAATAAAATATGGAATTTTGAAACTTCCACATCATTGCATTCCGTTTTTATTTACAATTTGTACTTTGTCCCAACTTTTTTGGAATCGGGGTTGTAGCATTTTTGAGTCCAAAAAAGTGGAAAAATCTTATCCCTGCTTTAAGCCGAGCATTTTTTTTTAATAATGGATGAAAATGTATCATTTATTTAAGCAGCAAGCAGATATATGCTCTATCTACACACACACACACACACACACACACACACACACACACACACACACAGTGGTGCTTGAAAGTTTGTGAACCTTTTAGAATTTTCTATATTTCTACATAAATATGACCTAAAACAACATCAGATTTTCACACAAGTCCTAAAAGTAGATAAAGAGAACCCAGTTAAACAAATGAAACAAAAATATTATACTTGGTCATTTATTTATTGAGGAAAATGATCCAATATTCCATATCTGTGAGTGGCAAAAGTATGTGAACCTTTGCTTTCAGTATCTGGTGTGACCCCCTTGTGCAGCAATAACTGCAACTAAATGCTTCCGGTAACTGTTGATCAGTCCTGCACACCGGCTTGGAGGAATTTTAGCCCATTCCTCCGTACAGAACAGCTTCAACTCTGGGATGTTGGTGGGTTTCCTCACATGAACTGCTCGCTTCAGGTCCTTCCACAACATTTCCATTGGATTAAGGTCAGGACTTTGACTTGGCCATTCCAGAACGACTTGTGTGCTTAGGGTCGTTGTCTTGCTGCATGACTCACCTTCTCTTGAGATTCAGTTCATGGACAGATGTCCTGACATTTTCCTTTAGAATTCGCTGGTATAATTCAGAATTCATTGTTCCATCAATGATGGCAAGCCGTCCTGGCCCAGATGCAACAAAACAGGCCCAAACCATGATACTACCACCACCATGTTTCACAGATGGGATAAGGGTCTTGTGCTGGAATGCAGTGTTTTCCTTTCTCCAAACATAACGCTTCTCACTTAAACCAAAAAGTTCTATTTTGGCCTCATCCGTCCACAAAACATTTTCCCAAAAGACTTCTGGCTTGTCCACGTGATCTTTAGCAAACTGCAGACGAGCAGCAAATGTTCTTTTTGGAGAGCAGTGGCTTTCTCCTTGCAACCCTGCCATGCACACCATTGTTGTTCAGTCTTCTCCTGATGGTGGACTCAAGAACATTAACATTAGCCAATGTGAGAGAGGCCTTCAGTTGCTTAGGAGTTACCATGGGGTCCTTTGTGACCTCGCCAACTATTACACGCCTTGCTCTTGGAGTGATCTTTGTTGGTCGACCACTCCTGCGGAGGGTAACAATGGTCTTGAATTTCCTCCATTTGTACACAATCTACGGACGGCACGGTGGTGTAGTCGTTAGCGCTGTCGCCTCACAGCAAGAAGGTCCGGGTTCGAGCCCCGGGGCCGGCGAGGGCCTTTCTGTGCGGAGTTTGCATGTCCTCCCCGTGTCCGCGTGGGTTTCCTCCGGGTGCTCCGGTTTCCCCCACAGTCCAAAGACATGCAGGTTAGGTTAACTGGTGACTCTAAATTGACCATAGGTGTGAATGTGAGTGTGAATGGT
The DNA here is from genome assembly GCF_027579695.1 of Neoarius graeffei. Lineage (NCBI taxonomy): Eukaryota > Metazoa > Chordata > Actinopteri > Siluriformes > Ariidae > Neoarius > Neoarius graeffei. Next base: position 45,410,703 of record NC_083569.1, read on the forward strand.
TGTCTGTGTCTATGTGTCAGCCCTGTGATGACCTGGCGACTTGTCCAGGGTGTACCCCGCCTTTCGCCCGTAGTCAGCTGGGATAGGCTCCAGCTTGCCTGCGACCCTGTAGAAGGATAAAGCGGCTAGAGATAATGAGATGAGATGAGAAAATGTACACAATCGGTCTGACTGTGGATTGGTGGAGTCCAAACTCTTTAGAGATGGTTTTGTAACTTTTTCCAGCCTGATGAGCATCAACAACGCTTTTTCTGAGCTCCTCAGAAATCTCCTTTGTTCGTGCCATGATACACTTCCACAAACATGTGTTGTGAAGATCAGACTTTGATAGATCCCTGTTCTTTAAATAAAACAGGGCGCCCACTCACACCTGATTGTCATCCCATTGATTGAAAACACCTGACTCTAATTTCACCTTCAAATTAACTGCTAATCCTAGAGGTTCACATACTTTTGCCACTCACAGATATGTAATATTGGATCATTTTCCTCAATAAATAAATGACCAAGTATAATATTTTTGTCTCATTTGTTTAACTGGGTTCTCTTTATCTACTTTTAGGACTTGTGTGAAAATCTGATGATGTTTTAGGTCATATTTATGCAGAAATATAGAAAATTCTAAAGGGTTCACAAACTTTCAAGCACCACTGTGTGTGTGTGTGTGTGTGTGTGTGTGTGTGTAAGTAATCACATCATGGCACAGTGAATGGAGATCAGATGTGGTCCCGAGAGATTCACACCCCTACAGCAAACCAAAGGACATGGACTAATGCCTGGATTTAATTAATGATTTGTTTTGGGGTTTTGGGTTTATGGAGTCTCTCAGTGCATTTATAGCAGAAGCAATAGGATCTGAGATCTACACTCTAAACAAACTGCTCCGCTGGCTGCATATAATCAATTGTGATGAAGTAAAAAAATGAAAAACATTTTTAACCCAAATTTAAATAACGTTTTTCGCAACTTAACACTTTCAAAGCTTGGCTCGACCCAGTCAGTCACATGACCCCCACCTACCAAATCAACCCCAAGCATATGGTTTTACTTCAACCAGTGATACTGGCAACTACAAAATAAATGCTCAAACAGAAAATAGAGAATGACTGAGCTTCAACATCCTGTTTAGAGATAAAGTCCATCCCTGCTGCAGTCATAGCTTCTCACTGCAACATGATCCTCTGGAGTCATCCTCTCTGAGCCGCCTATACCGTTTAAAAATATATCATCTGTTCCTCCAGTTTATCACTAAAGAGCTACAGCTGAGGTTCGGATGATGGCTAGTCTGATCCATCAGCTGCGAGTTATGAAGCTGAACTGGAAAACTGTTGGCTGAAGGGTGTTTAGGTGTTTACCCTCTGTAATTTTCTTCTGGTCCCAAGAAGTATTGTTAATAAGTAATAATTAAAATAAGTTAGTGCGGATAGCGGCAAATTTCTGTTCGGCTATTTTCGTGACCACTCGGCGCGTGACGTCATTCAAGACAAATAAACCGCTTGAGTTGAGTCCACTTCCGTGTATTTTCATTGCCGTTCGGCTTGAGTGGAGATGTGCGTTTGGGAATTTCCAAAGAAAAACCTATGCCTTATTGTTGTGCAGTGAACTGTAACAACAGGACCAGTTCAGGAAGAAGTTTTTACCTTTTTCCGAGAGAGGAGAAGAGGCGGAGCGAGAGGGTTGGCTTTTTCCGAAGGCGGAGCGAGAGAGTGGATTGTGCGCGTGAAGCCAGAGGGTTATACATCTTATCAGCAGCACGATGTATAAAATTATGCAGATACAAATCAAGAGCTTCGATTTACTTCACGTTCACTTCAAACATGAGAACGGGAAAAATTGTGATCTCTGTGGCATGGGTGTTGGCCCCAGATGGACTGCTTTGAGTGTTTCAGAAACTGCTGATCTCCTGGGGTTTTCTTTCTCTCTCTCACACACCTCTAGAGTTTACACAGTATGGTGCGGAAAACAAAAAACACTGAGTGAGCAACAGTTGTGTGTGTGGAAACAAATGCCTTGCGGATGAGAGACAGGTCAGAGGAAAATGGCCAGATTGGTTTGAGCTGCCAGGAAGAATCTAGCAACTTCCTCATAGCAACTCTTTACAATCGTGGGGAGCAGAAAAGCATCTCAGCATGCAACACCACATTGGGTTCCACTCCTATAGCCAAGAACAGGAATCTTAGAATTGAGAACAAGTTCCTATTAAAGAAGACGGTGAGTGTATATTAGAAATAGCATTAACACCAAGTACTTTGTGATAAATTCAATATAAACCACTACACGATTTTAAAAGAGAAAAAATATATATAATTTTTTTCGTGGTCCAAATCCAACGCTCTGATTGGCTGGCGAGCGGGTCTGTATCCTACGATACAGACCCCAGTTACGGACCTCTGGCGACTCGCTCGTTCACAACAAAACATAGTAGCAGTTTATGTCAACATTTATTTTCGCATTTCTCAGGAGAATAGCATTAATTTTACAGCATGGACAGCGATAATGACAGTGTTCACAGCGAAAGCAAGTTTTACTACCCTGAGGAAGAAGAAATAAAACACTTCAGGAGAAAGCTAAAAACCTCTAACTGTTGCTAACGCCAAGCAAAAACATGGCTGAATCCTGAATGACTCAATTTTGTATAAATAGGGGACTACATAGGCGGCAAAATGTAGTTGTTTTCCTGCCATGGAAGTGCACTTGTATACCGAGGAGGAAGCCATTTGCATTACAGCCGTGAATGAGGATTCAAAATGGCGGCTCGCCTCAATTTTCCCTTTCGGGCGCTCTCATTTTCTGTTAGAATTTGGTAAAGAAAAAAAATATTTACCGGCTTAAGGTCGGTCCGTATAGTGAAATACCGTGACCTCGGCCTTGAATACTGACTGGGCCTCAGTCAGTACTTTCAAGACCACGGTCACAGTATTTCACGATACGGACCTCCCAGCTGGTAAATAACATATATCTAGTGAACTAAAGTGTGCGCTTTCGTGACATATTTGGTTCCACTGGAAACAAGAAGAATTCTACTGAGAATATGTAACGATATGCGATAAACCGAACACAAGCGAATGTGTTTTATGTACCAATATTTACTGAAAGAAAGATGCGTAACCCTAATTAACATAAACCAATATTGTGCTTATCTAAATCACACTAAACGAAATCGCAGGGAATCCGACGTCTCAATCAGCATATAGAACACACAGGGGTTCCCCCACTAAGATGAGAGTGGAACAGCAGTCTGCCGTTATTAATGGCGATCAGTAAACAAGACCGCTTTCACGGTCTGTCCTGTTGAAAGATTCCATATTTTCCAGACCGATATAATGGTTTGGAGTGGTGAAAGGGTTAAGGTTCATCGTAAAATCGCACATGTCCACTGTTACAAACGCGCGTGTAACACAGGTCCCGATGTTCACTGCATGATGCCGTGAGGCAGAACGACTCACAAAAGTTACTGTTTACTCCTGCTGCACTCCGTTCGGTCAAAACAGGAAGTCTCTCTGAACTTTTTGATTGCATCTTGTACAGCTGTATGCAAACATTCGGGCACTCCTGGCCAAATGATATATTTTACTGATTTTTTTTCCCTTTTATTAAAAAGAAGTAAACACAACCTCCACTGATGACAATAATATTTTTTTCCTGGTAATTTTAAGCTCCACCTACACAACGATGCTCAAATCAGGGGAGTGAGAGCCATTCCAAAAGCTTCAGCTTGCACCTCTTGAACTAGTTCATGGTCGATTTTGAGGTATGCGCTTTGAATCAGTCCCATGTTGTAAAAGCCAGTGTCTTTTCAGCTTCGGTTTCTTGACTGCCCGCATCATATTGGCTTCAAGAATTTACAAAATATTTACTGGAACCCATTCTTCCATCTACCTGTGAAATGTTTCCTGTGACATGAGCTCCACACAAGCCCGAAGCAAAATAGATTCATCCCCATGTTTAACAGCTGGCAAGATGTTCCTTTTGGATGGTGGCCAAGGGTGGCACGGTGGCGCAGTGGTTAGCACTGTTGCCTCACAGCAAGAAGATCCTGGGTTTGAGCCCAACGGCCTCGAGTTTGCATGTTCTCCTCGTGCCTGCATGAGTTTCCTCCCACAAATCCAAAGATATGCAGATTAGGTCAATTGGCTATTCTAATTTGTCACATTGGTGTGTATTTGTACCGTACCTGCCGCCAGATGAGGGTTTGGGTCCCTCTGGTGTGCTATAAACACCCAAGAGAATTCATGGAAACTAGTTGATGGCTTCCTAGATTGCTGACCCTCAACTATGAGGATGGCAGCAGACAGACAGACAGATTGTGGCCAAAGAGTTCCATTTTAATCAGTTCTCAGCACTTGTGACAACACAAAATGCCTTGGACTTCAGATGTTGGCTTTTTGATGATGTATGTATGCTGATGACTCTTCCATGCAGATCATGTTTATGCAAGTAACAGTATAGAGCAGAACGATGCATCAGCTCTCCTGTGTCAGCTAAACCTTCCTGCATACTGAGGGTCATATGGGGATTTAGTGGTGCCTTTGTGGCCAGCATACGGGCAGCTCTATCGGAGTTTTCTTGGTCTTCCAGATCATGTCTCGACTTCAAGCTCAGAGGGAACGGTTTTAATTTCACGCAAATTTGAAACTTTCTATGTTAAAAAACCCTCTGTAATTTTCTTCTGGTCCCAAGAAGTATTGTTAAGTAATAATTAAAATAAGTTAGCGCGGATCGCGCTGAATTTCTGTTCGGATATTTTCGTGACCACTCGGTGCGTGATGTCATTTAAGACAAACAAACCGCTTGAGTTGAGTCCACTTCCGTTTACTTACATTGCCGTTCGGCTTGAGTGCAGACGTGCGTTCGGGAATTTCCAAAGAAAAATCCCATGCCTTATTGTTGTGTAGTGAACTGTAACAACGGGACCGGCTCAGGAAGAAGCTTTTACCTTTTTCCGAGAGAGGAGAAGAGGCAGAGAGAGTGGATTGACTTTTTCCAGAAGAGGAGAAGAGGCGGAGAGAGAGGATTGGCTTTTTCCAAAAAAAGAAGAGGCGGAGCAAGTGGATTGGCTTTTTCCGAAAAAGGAGACGAGGCGGAGCGAGAGGATTGTGCGAGTGAAGCCAGAGGGTTGGTTTTTTTCCGGAAGAGGAGACGAAGCGGAGAGAGTGGATTTTGCGCGTGAAACAAAATCAAGCAGTCAAAGAAGAAACGGAGCAGCAACGCTCAAGCAAAAAGGAGAAGATTGGAGGTAAACATTTTTACTTTTGCTTGCAATTGACAAGTCAAGACTCCTGAGGGATCCTGTACAATCATTGTGGAAATGAGACAAAGGGATATTTCCTCGCTTAGAGTAGGCTAGAAATAGTATAATGCCGCGGACGGCAGGCTAATGTGGCCTACTGGTGCACTGTCCAGTAATCGTTCCCTATATCCACTAGGGAGGGCGGTTTAATTATTCTTCAAAAGGGCTCTTATTTAGTATTGCGACGAAAGTAGGAATTTATCATAACTACCAGGATAAATCGTTTGGGCGCGAGTCTTGTTGAGGTCCGGGGTCACCGCGATCAGAGTCGGCTGAGTCGCTGTCCGATTCTGAGGCCGCACGGTCAAACCAGTGAGCCACATTCACCGATTGCTTCGCAACGGCCATAGGTTCATACATATATGGTTTCACCTCTCGATATTCAATTTGGAGAGTTCCTACTTCAAAATTGCGATCGCTTTCAGACTTTTTACACAACCTCTCACGACCAGAGTCCATACATGTGTGCTCGGTTCGCAAGTAAAACACAGAGCTGCTCCCGATCTGTTTGGCTTAAATGACGTCACGACGACGGCCCCCTGGCGGTGAAAGTGCGCATAAGTGAGATGTAAACAAACCTTCAGAAATTGGGCAAAACAGTATATTTTAACCATTTTATTCAATTTTAGGGTGCAAATTAGACACCAGGAAGATTGAATTTGCTTTTTGGTTGTTCTTCTAGACAATAAAGTTGATATTCTACGTTTCACCACCGACCCTTGCCTATGACCTTTCAATAGTTCCCCTTAACTGCCATTTCTTAATGATGTTTCGAAGAGTGAAAATGGCAAGCTGGAAGCTCTGGATAGTATTCCGCTTGCTTTCTAGGCATCAGCTGGCTTCTAATAGGGTCAGATAATGTACTGGACTCTGAAATTGTCATCAGTCGACAATTCCTAATGACAGCTCTTGAGCTGAGGAGCGAGTCCTTAATAACCCAGTTAAGGTCTAATTGATGAAGGAAGTCCTGAGACGTTATAATTTGAAGAGCATCCAAATGTCTGCACATCCCATAATTACTCATTGATATTTTTCAAACACAAAGTGTGTTGACGTTTGTAGAAAAATGATAAAATATCATTTTGCCAGGGGTGCACTAACTTTTGCATGCAAATGGATATTCTCCAATTTGCCCTTTGCCTTTATGAGCATTAAATACCATCCGTGTTAAAACTACCACAGGCTTGTTATTTATTTCCTTGTACCTTGTTTTCGTATTATCCCCAAGTCACATTTCTAGATCTTTCTGGTTTTCACCTAATTAACCTTTGGTTTGACCTCGGATTATGGATTTGGAAATGTCTCAATAGACCGTGTTGCCTCGGAGACGCAGAGATAAGATGAGGAAGGTCCATGGTGAGTGTTAGCGCTGACTAGTGCATTTGAATTTTCATTGTACTCATTTGAAATAAAATGACATGGTTTGTGAAAATCTGTGTTCAGTCGATAGGGTTAAGAATCCTTATACAGTGCCTTGCAGAAGTATTCATCCCCCTTGGTGTTTGTCCTGTTTTGTCACATTACAAGTTGGAATTAAAATACATTTTCGGAGGGTTAGCACCATTTGATTTACACAACATGCCTACCACTTTAAAGGCGAAAATTGTTGTTTTATTGTGACACAAACAATAATTAAGATGAAAAAGACAGAAATTTGGCGTGTGCATAAGTATTCACTCCCTTTCGTATGAAACCCCTAAATAAGAGCTGGGCCAATCAATTCACTTCATAAGTCACAGAATTACTTGATTAAGATCCACCTGTGTGCAAAATGTCACATGATCTGTCACATGATGTCTGTATAAATCAACCTGTTCTGGAAGGACCCTGACTCTGCAAAGCTACTAAGCAAGCAACATGAAAACCAAGCAGCCTCCAAACAGGTCAGAGACAAAGTTGTGGAGAAGTATAGATCAGGGTTGGGTTATAAAAAAATAGCCCAAACTTTGAATATCCCAGTGAGCTCCATTAAATCCATTATAGCAAAATGGAAAGAATATGGCACCACTGCAAACCTGACAAGACAAGGCCACCCACCAAAACTCACAGACCGGGCAAGGAGGGCATTAATCAGAGATGCAACAAAGACACCAAAGATAACACTGAAGGAGCTGCAAAGATCCACAGTGGAGATGGGAGTATCTGTCCATAGGACCACTTTAAACCGTACACTCCACTGAACGGGGCTTTATGGAAGAGTGGCCAGTAAAAAAAAAGTCCTTGCTTAAGAAAACACATTTGGAGTTTACCCAACAGCATGCAGCAGACTCCCCAAATACATGGAAGAAGATTATCTGGCCAAATGAGGCTAAAATTGAACTTTTTGGCCATCACGGGATACGCCATGTGTGGCGCAAACTAGGGTTGGGTGGTATTACGGTAAGAAGGTATCCCGAGGTATCTAAAAGTACCAACGGTATCGGTCTCATTACCGTCATTTTAAAAAAATATATAATATCTAAATAAATATGGCGTACATGAGGTCATAATATAAAATAAATTGAAGATCATCCCGAATAACTGTGTGATCGTATTTTCACTAATTCTATCAATTTCCTAAAGAAGTTTTCATCGCGTGCAGGGTTGTTTATGTCGTTACCATGGCAACCCTGCGTGACATTTTGGAGTCTGACAGAAAGCTTTGCAAGAGACTGAGACCGGGGGTGTCATGGCTCAGATGGCTAAGGCACCGTACCATAAATCCGGGGACCCGGGTTCGATTCCGACCCGAGGTTATTTCCCGATCCCGTCTCTCTCTCCCCCGCTCATTTCCTGTCTCTCTATACTGTCCTATCTAAAAAAAAAAAAAGAGACTGAGACCGCGGTTGAAAGATGGCAAGTTAAGATAACGAGTTAGTGGCAAAAAAAAAAAAATACAACATCGGCAGTGTGGCAGCATTTTGGTTTCAAACCAAACGAAAAGGAAGAGCCAGCAATAATGTAAATGACCGCGCAAAATCGAAAAAAATCTAATATGTCCCCTAAGGCACACCATAGCCTGGGGTACTCCACTTCCACGAGATCTCTCCAATGAGTTGTGTTTTGAGTAGGTTACATGAGTAACAACAAGGTAAAATAATATAACGTATGACATTTGGGATGTGGGTAATAAACGTTTGAAATGTCATCTACTGAAGAAACGGAAGAAAACATCGTAGCATAAACTGTTAGGTTTCTGGTGGGAATTAGCAATGCGCTTGCTATCTTTGTTGGGTGTGTTAAACCGTATGGATTTAAGTGGAATAATTGTAAGGAGTTATGTGATCAAGACAACGTTTTAAGCAAGGTAAGGCCATTTGATTATTAATTTCCCCGCCATGGCATGACGTGGGCCCATATGATTTTGCCTTGTGCAGCTATCACGCATTTGAATTAGGTTCGCCTCATTTGCGCTGAAGAATATGGTTTATCGCGCAGTCTAAACGGACTTGGGTGTTGGTTGATTCTTTTTCTTTTTTTTATTTCCCATGCTTGAAAGGGTATGATCCTGCTCATCGTGTACTTTTTTTTGATGGAGCAGGTGAAATAGTGCTGCAAATGGCGTTTCAACGCAGACATGTGTAAACGACAGTTGAATGCTATTTTCAAGATGAAGGAAGAGTTGCGTGATGCTTTGAAATATCTCTTAATCCATTCATCAATGCACAAAATTCGCTTTGCTGCTTAATCCATACCACAATGCACACAATTCGCTATGCTGCTTTTAAATAGTACATTTGAGGCATAGGCGCACGTTACACAGTAGGCCGAAACAAAATATTATTTTTTTCTCGGTAATACCGTATACCCCGGGAAAACACAGAGACGGTTTAAAGGTATCAAAATTTGGATACCGCCCAACCCTAGCGCAAACCCAACACTTCCCTGAGAACACCATCCCTACAGTGAAGCATGGTGGTGGCAGCATCATGCTGTGGGGATATTTTTCATCTGCAGGAACAGGAAAGCTGGTCAGGATTGAAGGAAAGATGCATGGGCACTAAATACAGGGCAATTCTGGAGGAAAACCTGTTTGAGTCAGGCAGAGGTTTGAGACTGGGACGAAGGTTCACGTTCCAGCAGGACAATGACCCTAAACATACTGCCAAAGCTACGCTGGAGTGGTTTAAAGAGAAACATTTAAATGTCTTGGAATGGCCTAACGAAAGCCCAGACCTCAATCCAGTTGAGAATCTGTGGCATAACTTGAAGAGTGCTGTACACCAAATCAACCCAGCTAGCTTGAAGGAGTTGGAGCAGTTTTGCCTTGAGGAATGGGCAAAAATCCCAGTGGCTAGATGTGCTAAGCTAATGGAGACATACCCCAAGAGACTTGCAGCTGTAATTATAGCAAAACGTGGCTCTACAAAGTACCGACCTTTTTTTTTTTTGGGGGGGGGGGGGGGGGGGGGGGGGATACTTATGCACACTCTAGATCTCTTTTTTTTCCCCATCTTATTGTTTGTGTCACAATAAAACAACAATTTGCACCTTTCAAGTTGTAGGCAGGCAGTACGGTGGTGTAGTGGTTAGCGCCGTTGCCTCACAGCAAGAAGGTCCGGGTTCGAGCCCCGTGGCCAGCGAGGGCCTTTCTGTGTGGAGTTTGCATGTTCTCCCCGTGTCCGCGTGGGTTTCCTCCGGGTGCTCCGGTTTCCCCCACAGTCCAAAGACATGCAGGTTAGGTTAACTGGTGACTCTAAATTGACCGTAGGTGTGAATGGTTGTCTGTGTCTATGTGTCAGCCCTGTGATGACCTGGCGACTTGTCCAGGGTGTACCCCGCCTTTCCCCCGTAGTCAGCTGGGATAGGCTCCAGCTCGCCTGCGGTCCTGTAGAACAGGATAAAGCGGCTAGAGATAATGAGATGAGATATTTATTTAGCATTTTTCTCCACCGTCACTGCTTTGTAACAGTCAAAGGCAAAGCTGTATCTTAGCATTTTCTATCACAGGAAAGACTTTTCTGTGAATAAGTTCAACATGGTTAGCATTACCATTGACAATTTGCTGTGGTATAGAAGGAATAAAACCTGAGATGTGCTGAAAACTTTGGGATGGTTTAAAAAATAAATAAAGAGTGAGGGGTGGATTATTTTCCTATAACAGTAAACCCTGTCCTAATTAATTCCTTAACTAAAAACTGAATTAGCTATGTACACTTGCTAGCTAATTTAGTAGGAACATTGCAATAATACTGAGTACGGCTTCCTCTTTCTCAAAAAACCATGTCAAATTTTCATAGTACGGACGCTTCTAGATTTTGGAAACATTCCTTTGTGATTTTGGTCCACGTTGATATAACTGCATCACAGAGGACTTTCACGTGACGTCATCGTAACTGTAGATTTGTTTACGCAGCCATGTTGCCCGGTAAGCTTTGTGCTTGCCAGCGACCGGCACAAGTGTACGTGAGTGATTGTAAGCCCAATTCAGTACATCTACAGATAAACATCTAAAAGAACAATACCAGAGACCTGTAGTGCTTTTGGATGTAATAACAGACATGGAAATAAGCCTGGTTTAACTTTTCACTGCTTCACGGCGAACCCAGAAAGACGAGAAAAATGGCAAGCCGCAGTTAAACAGGAAGAAAAACATCCCTGTGTGTGTGAAGAACACTTTATATCAGGTTAGTGTGAAAGCTCTGTGCAATGTTAAAATGTAGCTCTGGATGTGGGCTTGGGACGTGATGCATTTTGTTACACCTGATGCTTGGCTCCAGCTAGCAGTATGTACTGATAATGTAGACGATAGGGATGGGAATCTTCATAATCAAAGCGATACGATACGCATCTCGATACACTGCCAACGATTCGATACATTCAAGATTAATGAAATTGCCAGTGCTAAGATGCGATACGATTCTCCCGCATGCTGCGATACGGTGCGATACAGTACGATTTAATTCTAATACAATGCGGTCCAGTGCGATACGATGCGATTCGATACGATGCAATGCAGAAGAAAAGTGCACCATGGAATACAGAGTAGTTTAAGTTATGGCACTTGAAGCATTAAAGCTGTACCTTTTATTTTGAAACACAGGAAGTACAACATAAAGTGCTTACAGGTCTCTCTGGAACGGCAGAGTTTACATATGGCCGTTGTCTTGTCCAGCTCTCCCCCTCGCTTGTAGAACCCGAAATCTTTCCATACGTTAGACTTGAAACCCACCACCAAATGAACAATGTCTGTTTTGTCTTCCTCCATGTTAACCGCTATCTGGCTGACTTTCCGCCTCTATCCTATTCGAAAGCTAGGTTGGACCCGCCTATTCGCGCGAGACTTGAGCCGAGACTTGAGTAGGAGAGAGATAGAGAGATGAAACCCAGAAATACCAGACCCTTTTCTAAACTGTTATGTTATAATTTATTCATTATATGTATTAAATTAAGATATTAATCGGTTTATATCGATGCAGACAGTTTAGATACGATGCATCTCGAGTTTATGTGGGTTTTTTTCCGATGCGACGTTTGCAAATTGATGCAACTGCATCTTAACAGGTCGTATCGATTTTCCGATGTGCATCGGTGAATCTTCCCAAGCCTAGTAGACGAGGCTAATCACCATAAAATATGCTAGATCTAGGCCCTGGCTTGTTTATTACTGTTAGAAGTCCACATATGAGCTTCCCTTTGTCATAATAAGGTATTTTTCTTTATCAGGAAGTTCCCATAACATTCTGGCACGAAACGTGCCTTGAAATAATATCAGTAGGCCTCTGTACTTTTGTCTGCCTTTAGCATCTCTGGTGTATTTAGAAATCCCAAATACTGAATAGTTCAGGATGTCGTAGTGTCCCAAATCCGGTAGCTGGTTTGCCAAACACTTTTCAAATGGAATAAATACATTTGTGGCTAAATTAAGAAGAAGAAGCCTTCATTTTTGTCACATGTACACTTAAGCACAGCAAAATTCCTCCTCTGCATTTGAAGCAGTTGACACGCATGTGTGCACACAGAGAGAGAGTTAATGTGCGGAATAAATAATAAATAAATACATTTGAGGGTAAATTATATGAACCTGAGATGCCTGCATGTTTCGGCTTTTGGATGTAATGTGACCTGCTGGAATAAAATAAAATTGTAATCGTTTTAGAGAGACTGTACTGACTGCACTCGTCTCAATTTTCATTATTAACGGTCACGGTTGTTTCTTTGTTTGCCCGGCAATGTGGCAGACGTTGCGTGGAAAACAAAAACGTGTGACATCAGTGAAAATCCTCTATAGGATTCAGAACTGATGACTATTGATGCCACTGAACTCAAGGTCATGTTCATAGTGCATAATCACATTGAAAGCCATTACAAGATGAGTAAGTTAAGCCTGTAAAAGAATGGACATGGTCAGCAACACTACTCGGATGTGTGCTTTCATTCAAACAATGCTTAGTATTAAGGGGACCAATGTGTGCATTCCCCACAACACTACACCACCTCCACCAGCCTGAACTGTTGACACAAGGCAGGTTGGGTCTGTGGAGTCATGCCGTTGGTGCCAAATTCCGACCCTACCATTTGCATGTTGCACCAGAAATCAACAGTCATTAGACCAGGTAATATTTAAATGTCAACTGTCCAGATTTGACTGGCCGGCTAGTGTATAGTAGCATTTCTTATAAACAGCTCATGAAACTGAACTCAATTTTGGAGCCTGCTGGATAGACTGAGGTGCAGCGCTTACCTTGCCCCGAGTTGTAGATTGCTTTGACTGACTTCTTCACCTTCTGTAGAGCCGTTCGGTCCTGATCCAGCGCCTGCCGAGAGTGACAAAGAGAAAAGAGCAGAAGAAAACTTTAAATGTGTTTGTTAGCAACGCATCAGTAGAGCTCCAAATCATAACTGTTTTTCATAACACGCAGAGGCTACAGGTTAATGTAACCATTCGTTCATTCAGGCTGCACCTTAAAATGTGAAACGAAAGCACTGGGGATTCCGTCTTTCACTGTAACCATAGCAACAGGGCAAGACGCCTGTGTTGGATCGCATTTTTGGCCCAGATAGATGAATAAGCAGCAAGACAGAAACTCGGTGCGCGCAAGGGCTTGTGTGTTACCTACACTTTCCATTAGACCTCCAACACTGAGAGGACTGAATAAAAAGAAAGCACGGCTCTAATTACAGACTAAACGATTAAAGGAGAGACAGAAAGTTCAAATGTCAGAAGGAAAAAAAAATAAAAAATCCCTCCAACCTCCTGATGCGAGTAAATATATGCAGTACCAAATTCTCACAGGCTAAATTACTTGGCATGGCAGTGATGCAGTGATAGCACACAGCTGCTTAGCAACAGTGTCAATGATGCGGACTAAATCCACACAGGGTCTCGTTCGTCACATGACATTCCCCCCCCCATCTTGACCAAATGTTCTTACCTTAAATCCTTCACACTAAAAAAAGTACAACTATCCCATTGGTCTGCACTTGCCTGATGACTTTTATAATGAGCTGTATAATTTACATGAGAAAGACCTAGAATCAATATGAAATAAAAGACGCAAGATACAAAAGGTGACAATGTAGATCAATAAATGCCATGCCTACACCTAACCCTCACATCAGTGACCAAAAGGAAAACTTTTGGCTCTTTTATTTTCATCTCATCTCATTATCCGTAGCCGCTTTATCCTGTTCTACAGGGTCGCAGGCAAGCTGGAGCCTATCCCAGCTGACTATGGGCGAGAGGTGGGGTACACCCTGGACAAGTCGCCAGGTCATCACAGGGCCGACACATAGACACAGACAACCATTCACACTCACATTCACACCTACGCTCAATTTAGAGTCACCAGTTAACCTAACCTGCATGTCTTTGGACTGTGGGGGAAACCGGAGCACCCAGAGGAAACCCACGCGGACACGGGGAGAACATGCAAACTCCGCACAGAAAGGCCCTCGCCGGCCACGGGGCTCGAACCCGGACCTTCTTGCTGTGAGACGACAGCGCTAACCACTACACCACCGTGCCGCCCCTCTTTTATTTTATAAGGAAAAAAAAAAAAAAAAGATACAAATGCACACACACCGTTCTCCAGAAAATCTGAAGTAGCCGGCTAAATAAAGTAGTAAGCAGCTCTGGAATTCATGCACCAATGCTAGAGGGGTGTGGGGTCATACCCTCCCAGACAATTTTGAAATTCACATGCCTTCTGGTGCATTCTCTGCAAATAAATTACTCACCAGTTCCTTGTAAAATACTTGCAAAATATGTATGAAATTTCCCTTCAGCTGTGTGTGCGCTTGACTTTCTCACTTACCCTCTGTAGTACGCTGCCTGGCTCTGTAACATAACTACATACGCTGTGGCATGGTCACGTGGTACAGCTCAGCCAATCAGAGTGAGAGAATCGATCAACAAATATGGCATCATTTCCGACGCGAATCGAAGACAATTTCATGGTGAAATAACTGTATTTGCAGTCAATTATGGGCAGCGGAGACGATATTAAAAAAAAAAAAATTCACCTGAACATTGAAAGGCAAGTTATTTTATTTTTCCTGGGATGGAGCAGCCGGCGCAGAGCATCTGTGTAAGTGGAGAAACCCACCGGTCGCTGGCGCTTATGGACATGTCTGCCACACTAAATAAATAAATAAATTTGATTAAAGTTGACCATAAAAAAGCCTCACATGCGTCGTTGCAACGTGTGATTTGCATCCTGGGAATCAACATTATATTAATTACTCATCTAAAGCAGTTGCACTGTTTGAACACCAGAAGTCCCAATCTGCACAATCCATAAAGTTAAAATATATAGAAAGCACACTAGAGCCGATAGTTCTGGATCACGACCGAAATGCGTTACATGTTACACAGCTACGCAACCACGTTATAACAGTTAAAAAGAGCTTTTCAATAGCTTTCAAACGAGACCAGCCCCAGGCCGCTGTGACCCACAGTGCCCAAGAAGGCTGCGGACGTTGGCCATTTTAGCCGACTTTGGAGCTCCATTTCCAGTTAAAATGATGCCTCAGGTGCTGCTACGGAGATGTTTCAATCCATCATTACTCCCAGGATCGGGACTGTTCATTTTATTAAATGTATTTATTTTTAAGATATTGTGAATCTGGAGTACATTTTGTTTCCAACATTCAACCTCTAATGTTTGACTTTATGATTCAGAAATACAAAAGGGCTTTTCCAGTTATTTTTCTTCAAATTTTCCAAAAAAATTCTGAGAATCAAATTGAAGCCAGTACTGTGAATCAACTCAACATGACCAGAATGCATCATTCCATCCCTAGATGTTCCAGATATAAATGCTGAAAAAAAATGTATTTTGCAAATTGCACCTGGCGTCATTATAAAAGAAGATGCCATTGTTTAAGATGATTTCACTTCACAAGTAACAATCAAGGTAAAGGAGCTTCCTAAAATTCTTAACATTCAAATGGAAAAAGCTAGAGTTATAGCAGGGAGACGTGAAACATCACCGTCCGTACAATTGTAGGTAGGAAACTCATGGAACCACAACTAATCATCCCTGGACAGATGTGCCATGCAAGATTTCACAACACACTCACAGGCTAATGATAAGGAAGTTAAGAGAGAAGCCAGCAGTCAGTTGAGATGAGTTGCAGGACGGCCTGAAAGCAGCAGGAACAGCAGTTACACAATGAGCAATAAGCTGCATTGCAATCATCTCCATTCATACAACCCAAACAAAACCCCTCTGCTAAAAACGAAGCGCAGGGATGTGCATCTAAAACAAATCAGAACTCATTTGGAATAATACACTCTGGTCTGATGAAATGAAATGAAGTGGTAAAAATTCAGCTTATCATGTTGGGAGGAGGAGTTCAAGCCAGGAACTCTCTTGGACTCGTGCCTTAAATTCGTAAGGCCATCCTTAAAAAAAAAAAATCCGTTTCCTGTCCACCGGGTAAGCAAAAAAATTTTCAGTCAGGAGGAAGGGATTTTATATATATATATATATATATATATATATATATATATATATATATATATATATATATATATGGATGGATAAGAAATCGCAATGCTGTGTTTGCTCTTTCTTTCAGTACTTTTTTATTACAAAAGCAGACACATTTAATAAAATATGACAGTTTAATCAACTGAAACTTGTACAAAAACTTTAAGTTAGCATTTTAAATGCTGACTGCAACATTTGCAAAACTTTTACAAAGGTACTTAAAATGTCCGACACACGGACTTTTTGTAGTTCTAAATCGAGCGTTAGGCCTAGTTCGGATGAAATTACGCTATTAAAATGATCACTGAATGATTTGTTTTTCTGAATCTTTACTATTTTGTTGTTCGCTAGAATACCATTTTGCAATTTCACACTTAAGCAAATGTTTGAAAACTCCGGATCTCCTTCCTTCATGGTGGCTGCCATTTTTTTGTGCCGCACGGCGCATGCGCAGAGCTGATTCAATTCTATATTCTGCGCAGAATGCAGGGCTTTCCACAAGCGCCGGCTGCCGGCCATACAGCCGACTACACAATTCAGTCCAGCCGGCTACTTTAATGACTATTATTTTTGTAGCCCACAGGCTCTAAATATTAATTTTCGATTTTAATAAAATTAAATGTTTATCTAACGGACTGACAATAATGTCAAACTGAACCGCACTCATTTAAGTTGTGATTCGCGCTGTTTGTACCGATAATAACCACAAATTCCCCGCCAACTTTGTTGATCAAGGGAGAGTAACTCATCCGTGGCCCCGAAATGCGGTGTGCGCGCGCGCACTCGGCGGAGGCAGTAGTGTGTCGGAGGGAACAGAAGCAGAGATGACGCTTATTTTGTCTCCGGTAAACCAGTCTTCTCTCGTTCAATTACGTGCTGGCATCAAAAGACACCGTTGGTTGTAAATGAACCCGAACTGAGTGGTTGGAGTGTATTTTCATACACAAATGGAGAAATGTTCGCTGAGTGTGTAATTGTGTAGCCCCACTGCAGACCGTTGTCGTTGTTAATTCATAGCATGCTCAGCTGCGTGAATGTGTCATGCACCGAAAATAAGAGATTTACAAGACAGGAACGCCTCATGATGCAATACACAAGAAAAGAAAGAAGATTTACTGCCATTTTACTTTGTATTTGAGGAAAGTGAATAAATAAATGGCCTGTGGAAAATACATTTAATCCTGGGAACTGCGTGCACAGGAGTTTGTGTTTACTCCCCCCCGGCTACTTATTTGTCATGGCTGGCTAGTATGAGCCTTAGTGGAAAGCCCTGGGAATGCGGAAATGTCAAGTTCGATTTTAGATTTACGAACCCGAAAAAAATGTCGAAAAACCGGCGTTAAAAAAAAAAATTCAACCGCACAAACGGCACTCACCCGGCCAGTGGACCGGAAACAGAACATTTTTTAATAATGGCCCAAACTGGAGATGAGGACTCAGATTTTCCTCTTTATTTTTTGTAACATGCCATAATAATTTGACATAAGATATTTATATCTACATTAATTTTGTACTAATTTCATGCAAGAGTGTCATACCTGCACGCCTTGGCGTGTGCATCAGATAGACTCTCGGGCGTGCTCCGGACAGTGCACGCACCGAGCAGACTCTCGCGCATGTGCGCCGTAAACGACTCGCACCTGCACAGGATTAAGGCGCAATCAGTGCACCAATATAAAAACACACTTACTTTGCGAAGTATTGAGTTGCATTGCTGACACATTACCAAGCCTTATTTCCTTGTTTGGGTTCCCGATTTCCTGTTTCTCGTCTTTGATTCTGTCGAGTCTACGATAACCTGTTTGTGTCTCGCTCGACCTATCGCCCGTTTCACCGTTTTACGATTTTGCCTGCTGTTCTGGATTGTTTACCGTCTTCACTTGGATTAATAAACACACCTTCTGCACTTGCATCTGTCTCCCAACCATCTCTGACAGAATACTTCGCACTCCCTGACAAAGAGAAGCACATTCACCTGTTCATACGTCATGTTCAGGAACAAACTAATGTTAATGGCGCTAAAACAGCCGCTGTCAAATGGTGCAGTTGGAGTCTTGGACTCGACTCAAATTTTTTTTTTTTTCCCACGACTTGGACTTGACTCAGGCTTGAACACTGGGGACTCGAGACTGGACTCGGACTTTAGGTTTAGTGACTCGACTACAACACTGGTTCAAGCTCATCAACCGAGAAACTGAATCTGGAGAGAAGATGGAAATTTTAACAAGACACTGACCCCAAACAACGCAAGATGTCCGTACATGGCCTAGCCAACCTCCTGCGTTGAATCCCATCGAATATTTATGGAGGATTTTGGAAATCGGTGGGTTGCATCCAATGTCATATCCGCCTCATTAGATATGCAAGACATGAAGTGGCGGTCAGCTAAGATCACTGTTTACAAAGCATTACAATCACTGGGGCACCGTGCTAGTCGTTAAAATGCCCTACACTTGCGTTGTTTTGGGTTGCTCAAATCAAACAAACCATGAAACCAACTTCCGGGTTCCCTGTGAAGTGATGAAGGGTAAAAGAACAGGATTTTACCAAAAGATGAAGAGAAAGGTGGCTCTTGAACCTTTCGCTGAGATCAAAGGGAGCAAAGTCAAAGAAATGCCGGGATCACTTCATGAAGGGTTTGTAAATTCCTCGGATTTATTTCGTTTGGATTCTCAAAATCACTTTTCTCGCCTTTCTCTGTTATTTCGTGATGTTTTAAAGTTCAGAAGATGCTCAAGTCCTCAGATGTGTTTTTGTTTACTGTTTGATCGTGGTAGCTAGATTGTAAACTAATGCGCATGTTTTCACTTTATTTATCAGGATGTCCGAGCAGTCTTTACAAGGACGATGATGTAGATTGGGCTCCAACACTGAACTAGAGAGATGAGATAATCGAGACCATCCACGTAAACACAAAAGCAGAGCTCACGAGTTAACAGCATGAAACGGCTTCCCCGGCCATGCAGTTACAGTGAGCCGGGATAGCTTCTCCATGCTGTTTCACCAATCCCCAGGTCTTTAAAGGGGTTTCTGTGGATCTTTGCAAATGATTTGCCTGGAAAACAAGTGCAGGGAGGATTGAGAATCGAGCAGCTGTGGTTTGTTTACACCCAATACTAAAATTGGTCGGCACGGTGGTGTAGTGGTTAGCACGGTCGCCTCACAGCAAGAAGGTTCCAGGTTCAAACCCAGCAGCCGGCGAGGGCCTTTCTGTGTGGAGTTTGCATGTTCTCCCAGTGTCTGCGTGGGTTTCCTCCGGGTGCTCCAGGTTTCCCCCACAGTCCAAAGACATGCAGTTAGGTTGACATGGGGCGGCCTTGGGCTGAGGTGCCCTTGAGCAAGGCACCAAACCCCCTGACTGCTCCCCGGGCGCTCTGGTGTGGCTGCCCACTGCTCTGTGCGCACGCGCACGTGTGTTCACTGCTTCAGATGGGTTAAACGCAGAGGATGAACTTCACTGTGCTTGAAGTGTACATGTGACAAATAAAGGTTTCTTCTTCTTCTAACTTGTAGCATCCTAGTAACCATCACGGAGACATGTACAAAAAGCCCAGAAATTCCTCCTTACCCAGGAAAAAAAAAAAAAAAAAAACGATACAGGATTTATCTTGTAGGATGGCACGGTGGTGTAGTGGTTAGCGCTGTCGCCTCACAGCAAGAAGGTCCGGGTTCGAGCCCCGTGGCCGGCGAGGGCCTTTCTGTGCGGAGTTTGCATGTTCTCCCCGTGTCCGCGTGGGTTTCCTCCGGGTGCTCCGGTTTCCCCCACAGTCCAAAGACATGCAGGTTAGGTTAACTGGTGACTAAATTGACCGTAGGTGTGAATGTGAGTGTGAATGGTTGTCTGTGTCTATGTGTCAGCCCTGTGATGACCTGGCGACTTGTCCAGGGTGTACCCCGCCTTTCACCCGTAGTCAGCTGGGATAGGCTCCAGCTTGCCTGCGACCCTGTAGAACAGGATAAAGCGGCTACAGATAATGAGATGAATGAGATGAGATTTATCTTGTAGTGTCCTGATTCCCAGATCTTTAACCCAGTGACACAAAAAGTTGTATGCCTCGATTAGGGTTGCCACCATTCAGAAATGAAAATAAGGGACGCCCACCACAGCTCCTTGGGGCCATGACCACCATGGGCACGACTCCCATGGGGTGGGGTGCCCGCAGCAGTGGTGTGTTTTATTTTGTAGGTGTTTTTAGTAAAGGGGTGATCAAGAAAGCAATTACTCATACTTAAAGCTTGAAATGCTTTATTGCCAATGCTGTAAAAATGTATAATGTACAAGTGGGCAACAATGAACTTTTAAAATATAATCTAAATATACTGAGAACTTAATATCACTGTAAATGTAAGTGCATAACTGTTCTTGGTGCAGGGACTCTCTTTGTGAACCTTGGGGACATTTTTACTTAGAGAGGAAAAAAGAGAACAAAAAACGTGTATGTCTGCTTATTCAAGAATGCCGAAAACAAGAAAGTGCAAAACATTACTCCTTCCCTCAACAGTCCTGAGTTCATCCAGCCAAGGATGTGCCTCCTCCCACTCACGTCTGTATTTTTGTAAGCATTTACGCTTTTGAGGACGTGGTGGAGTCCCGGGTGCAGCAGACATTTTTAAAAGGCCCGGGTTTTTTGAGCAGCGCCGGTGTGTGTTGTCTGTCTCTAGGCAACCGTGACAGCGCCACACGCAGTGACGCAGGCAGCCAGGCACAGACGCACAGAGCGTGACACAGAGTGCAGGGGTTTGTGTCCTGGGTAGATCCCGCAACGGACTATTTCCTGTTTTATTTTGTTCATTATTGTTAGATTTAGTGTTGATATGTGTGAGACAGACACGTGTATTGGACATTTATGAAAAGACAGAACAAATCGCGTCCCGTATCGGTTCAATACGGGAGACAAGATTTAATTGCCAAATAAAGGACGATTCCGTATTTTACGGGACGGGTGGCAACCCTAGCCTCGATGCTCTTCCAGGTTTTCATCTGTGTGTCCGTGTAGAACGATGTCTGCAGCACCAGGTAGTTTGAGATGTCGGGGAACTCAACAGATGGATAATTTTCCAACTCCTAGGAAAAACCCTTCTTTGTTAATGTGCAAGGATCTATCCCATTACAAAGTTCGAATACTTTTTTCACTATCAATTTCATTTTTAAACGTTTCTCTTTATTTAGGCCATTATTAAAAAATGTTCTGTTTCCGGTCCACCGGCCGGGTGAGTGCCGTTCGTGCGGTTGAATTTTTTTTAACGCCGGTTTTTCGACATTTTTTTCGGGTTCGTAAATCTAAAATCGAACTTGACATTTGCGCATTCCCAGGGCTTTCCACTAAGGCTCATACTAGCCAGCCATGACAAATAAGTAGCCGGGGGGGTAAACACAAAATAAACTCCTGTGCACGCAGTTCCCAGGATTAAATGTATTTTCCACAGACCATTTATTTATTCACTTTACTCAAATACAAAGTAAAATGGCAGTAAATCTTCTTTCTTTTCTTGCGTATTGCATCATGAGGCGTTCCTGGCTTGTAAATCTCTTATTTTCGGTGCATGACACATTCACGCAGCTGAGCATGCTATGAATTAACAACGACAACGGTCTGCAGTGGGGCTACACAATTACACACTCAGCCAACATTTCTCCATTTGTGTATGAAAATACACTCCAACCACTCAGTTTGGTTTCATTTACAACCAACGGTGTCTTTTGATGCCGACACGTAATTGAACGAGAGAAGACTGGTTTACCGGAGACAAAAAAAGCGTCATCTCTGCTTCTGTTCCCTCCGACACACTACTGCCTCCGCCGAGTGCGCGCGCACTCTGAACTGAATCAGCTCTGCGCATGCGCCCTGCGGCACAAAAAAATGGCAGCCACCATGAAGGAAGGAGATCCGGAGTTTTCAAACATTTGCTTAAGTGTGAAATCGCAAAATGGTATTCTAGCGAACAGCAAAATAGTAAAGATTCAGAAAAACAAATCATTCAGTGATCATTTTAATAGCGTAATTTCATCCGAACTAGGCCTAACGCTCGATTTAGAACTACAAAAAGTCCGTGTGTCGGACATTTTAAGTACCTTTGTAAAAGTTTTGCAAATGTTGCAGTCAGCATTTAAAATGCTAACTTAAAGTTTTTGTACAAGTTTCAGTTGATTAAACTGTCATTTTATTAAATGTGTCTGCTTTTGTAATAAAAAAGTACTGAAAGAAAAAGCAAACACAGCATTGCGATTTCTTATCCATCCATATAAAAAAAATCCCTCCCTCCCGACTGAAAATTTTTTTGCTCACCCGGTGGACAGGAAACGGATTTTTTTTTTAAGGATGGCCTTATGCTTAATGAGTGAATATGATTTTTGAATTAAATGTAGAGTCATGAGCGAGACAAAGAAAAACAAATCAATCATTCTTACAATTGTGATGTACGGTAATATGATACACATGAGCTGAGCACAAACTCCAGCCTCGGCATGTGGGTTACCACCGGCTGCACAATGACACGTACTCAGACTCGTACTGAAAATGAGTCAGTTAGGACCAGTGCTTTTCTGATTTTCCTTCTTTCACAATGAGGAGAACCCTAAACTCGAAACCGCATGAACACACACGTAAAACTTGTAAAATATCCCCCCCAACAGCCCTGATGCGTCTAAAGTCAACCATTAGCTGTTTAAAATTCTGAAATTCAACATGGAAATGAAACAAGAGTAATAAAACATCCATGTTGGAATTGAGATGGAAGCCGAGGCTGGAAGGCGCTCATCAACAAGCCTGATGCATCGGCCTCAGAGGCCTGTGTGTAGCAGACGGTCCAGTCATGCTCTGGCCTGCTCTATGTTTACATCTTAAGTTCAGTCTCAACATACCACTTCCTGTGGGGAGACAGCCGGGGGAAAGCGACAGAGTAAAAGGCAAGCGGGTAAGCAAGACCGAAGGCAGGATGCAGATGCAGAGTTGTGAACAACTGATAGTGAAAAGGCTGTGCTGTAACTTGCTTGCTCTGTACCTTCCCTTTGTAAACTGTAATTTAATGCACCATGCATGAACTAGACTTCCTTTTTTATATGACAGATTCATATTAATAGGCTACAACTTTAAAATCAAAATTAAAAACGCATACAGCAGCAAGATAAAACATATCGTACAGTGAAATCAGATGAAGAACCAGGTGACCGCGGTACGTAGCTGCTTGTGCTCCTGAGAACCATGATGGTTTTTCAGAACATTTAGAGTTTCCTGGATGCTCGGAGGTCAAACATCAAATTATGGGGTTTGGGAGAGTAAAGAGTGCACAGTTGTTGTTCAAGTCTCGAAATAGACTGCGTATAAAACAACTCTGTTGTCCAGATTTGAATGGGAAATGTAACATTCGTCAATGGTGCGCCAATCGAATCCCCCAGATTTAAAAAGAAATTAACAAGCTACTGTCTAATAGGTTTCCGCCCTCTTCACGAATTAATGAACCCTTTATTGTCACTGTTACCAGTGAAATTGACCATCAACCTGTCCTTACAGAGGGGGAACAGGACAGGATGACAGGGATAAAAGAAAAAGAAACACAGTAGTAACATGAGGAAAAGATGAGGGAAAAAAAAAGAACACCCCCCCCACTATGCTCCTATCAGGAGTACAGTGTGGGAGCATTTAAAAAAACCTCTGCACAAGCACACAATAACACAGTACACTTTAAAACATGGGACTTGAGGGGGGGAAAGAGGGGGCAGTCAGGGGTGGGGGGGGAAGGGGAGGAGGTAGAGGTAACCCAGCGCAAGCAAGCAGCCGTCTGCTCCTGCAGCCATACAAACGGCGCTGGTCACGCACCCGCTTGTCACACTGGGGGTGAAAAATGGCGACCGCGGAAAATTGGGGAAGGAATGCGAAGAATGCGAGAGTGTCTCCCAGCAGTGACCTTCTGGGGGAAATGTTGCCCCAGCAACGGCCTTGATCGAGGCCGGTGCTGTTCAGGGAGCCGAATGTCGATAAGATAGAGATTGTTTGGTCTTTCGAACAGACGCAGTCTTTACACGTCCACACCACTCGTCCATATCTGTCCATTTCTGTTCAATTCAATTCCATTTGGTCTCCGAAATACTTATTCCTTGCAAAGCCGAAAGCGTCTCCAGATGACAACCATGTTGTGGTTCAAGTTCTCCCACAGTCTGAGTGCCGACAGCTTTGCCCACCGCTCAATCATATCGGGCAGCTTTGTGGGGCTTTGAACAGCTGTCACCGTTGTCTGATTTCATAGTACGGGTAATCACTGCAGAGTTGGCAGTGCTGCCCAGATATTTTGTCCGTTTCAGAGTGTGGCTCTTCCAACCTTCCTCACTTCTTGGAAGCGCTTCATGTAGTTATCCAGTATGACTAGCATTATTCTATCCACATTCACTGGATATGAGCAATCGTGCGCTCTGATCGACTACTCTACTACTAGGACATCAGCTCATATACCATGAGTAGAGAAAAACAAAGTGACAGAGCGTGTTGGTGAACCAACTGAAGACGAAATACAAAACTCTACTCGAAAACAAAACCCCAAAAAATACAAAAATACAAGCAACAAATGTGGAATGAAAGTATTTGAAAGTAAGAACATCTTTTTTTATTTTTCAAGAATAATTATTATAGCAGCATTTTTCACAAATTGCTATTGTCATTGTGCCAGTTTGTTTACATTCTAAGCAGAAATTATTTTGCCGGATGTTTTGTACAAATTTTTTTTTTTTAAATCAAATTTGGGGGGAAAAAAAAATGCTCCGTTTCTCAAAATCCAGTGAATGTGGATAGAATAAAACAGTTATTCCACTTGATCTCATCATACATGGCTTATAGCCGACTCAGTGCTGTGCCTCGTCGGCTATCGGCTCACATACAACTCGATTTCGTGGAATAGCTTAAGTGTTAATGGCACCATAGTGTTATTATACTTTTTTTGGTAGCAAAGTCAAAATTTTGGTATTGTCAAAAGCCTCGTGCAAGCAGAAGGCGAGTCACTCTAACAGGAGGTGTTGGTGACTTTCGATTTTTGTAAATGGTTAGCATGGTCGCCTCACAGCAAGAAGGTTCTGGGTTCGAGCCCAGCGGAGGCCTTTCTGTGTGGGTTTCCTCCGAGTGCTCCGGTTTCCACCCACAGTCCAAAGACATGCGGTTAAGTTAATATGGGACGGCCTTGGGCTGAGGTGCCCTTGAGCGAGGCACCTAACTCCCAACTGCTCCCCGGGTGCTGTTAGCATGGCTGCCCACTGCTCTGGGTACGTGTGTGTGTTCACTGCTTCAGATGGGTTAAATGCAGAGAGGAATTTCACAAGTGTGTGATGAATAAAGTTGTTGTTGTTCTAGTTAGTCACAACTGGCGATCCTGAAATCCCTACCTAAACAACATTTCAATTAGGTAATGATGCAAATTCCACAGCAAAGGTAAATAACATGATCATCATTCATTAATCAATCCTGAATCCCTTTTCTTCGTTTAGCATCAGACTCATTCATTCTTTTACTCCTGACTGGTTGCCAATTATTACCTATAATGTATTCAAAGTCCTTTAATAAAAAGTCTGTCCACAGACAGTGGTATTGCTCTCGGCTAGTTCTTTTCAGTCATACAAGACCAGACTATCTGCTTGAATGAAGGGAGACCCATACATGACAAACACATTTACAAGATGCGTCAAACATGGACTTGAAGTGGTTGGAAAAAATCCAACAAAAGTGGCACGAGTAACATGCAATCTTTGGCTCCAATAACATGAAAAAAAGGTTTTTTTCAGGTTGCTTCAGCTACTATGCATGCATTGTGTACAAAACATGGAGTCATAAAGTCTTTGGGTGAAGGAGTGTAACTTTTTTGGTTGTGTTTTTTGCCATTTTTACTCTGAGCAATGGAATCACCCCCCGCATCTGCTCAGACCAGCTGGCTACTGTGTTCACGGACATCAACACGTCACTGCAGCAGTCTGCTTCAAAGAGACAACCCTTGTGCCATTAGCCAAAAAAGTAATTACCCCTGACTCCTTGGACCCACTACAGTTTACATACAGACCAAACAGGTTTGTGGACAACACCATCTCCCAGATACTACACGCAGGCCTGGAACACCTAGACAGAAGGGACTGTCGACTACACACAGGCCTGGAACACCTAGGCCAGGTTTACATTAGACCGTATCTGTCTCGTTTTCTTCGCGGATGCACTGTCCGTTTACATTAAACCGCCTGGAAACGCCGGGAAACGGGAATCCGCCAGGGTCCACGTATTCAATCCAGATCGTGTCTGGTCCGGTGCTGTGTAAACATTGAGATACGCGGATACACTGTGCTGAGCTCTAGCTGGCGTCGTCACTGGACAACGTCACTGTGACATCCACCTTCCTGATTCGCTGGCGTTGGTCATGTGACGCGACTGCTGAAAAACGGCGCGGACTTCCGCCTTGTATCACCTTTCATTAAAGAGTATAAAAGTATGAAAATACTGCAAATACTGATGCAAATACTGCCCATTGTGTAGTTATGATTGTCTTTAGGCTTGCCATCCTTCCACTTGCAAGTGGTAAGTGATATGCACTGGGATCACACACACAGCGGCTCAGTCCCGAATCACAGCTTGTGCACTTCACTCGCGTGCTCTGTGAGCTGCGCAAGGCCGGAGTGCGCACCCTCCAGAGGGCACTCGCTGTTCAGGGCGGAGTGATTTGGAGCGCAGGATGCCTGTGGAGCCGAGCATATCCGTGTATTGGTGTTGCTGTGTGCACGCAAATCGTGTATTGGTGTTGTGTGCACACTAATCGTTTTAAAAACGTTAATCTGATGATCCGCTGATACGGTCTAATGTAAACATGGGCCTAGACAGGAGGGACTGTTTGTTGACTACTCTCTACACTTAGTACTATCTTTCCCCCCCAAGCTGATCCTAAAACTGAGGGACCTAGGCATGGGCACCCCAATCTGCAATTGGATTATGGATTTCCTGATGGATAGGCCTCAAGTGGTAACAACACCTCATGCACTCTAGTCCTCAAGGCTGTCACAATGAGTGCCACAAGGTTGCTGCCTCAGCCCACGGTTGTACTGTCTGCTCACACGTGACTGTCCAGCCATACAAAGCAACAACTGGATCAAGTTTGCAGATGACATCATAGTTATTAGCCTGATAAACAACAAGCAGCTTGAGTAGAAAGTTGAGGTAGTCCAGCTAACACGATGGTGCAAGGAAAACATCCTTGCACTGAACGTCAACAAGACTAAGGAGTTCAGCGTGGACTTCAGAAACCACCAAGGGACCCACTCTCCCCCGCCCCATGAGCCTAAACAGAACACCAGTGGAAATAGTCATTTGCTTCTGGTTCCTGAGACTATAGAGCTTCAATGACCAAGTGTGGCCCCACAACAAGGTCATGCTCAAGAAGGCATACCAATGCCTTTACCCCCTATGGTACCTTAGGAAATGTGGCATAAGCAAACGCTGGCTTGTAAACTTTTACCGTGGTACTAGAGAGAGCGTTCTGACCAGTGGGATGGCAAGACAGGAACGCCATCCAGAGGGTTGTGAGGATGGCAGAAAAGGTCAATGGATGTGCATTTCCATTCTTCAAGGAGATCTTTTGGACCAGGTGTCAGAACAAGGCCAGCTACATCACACAGGACCACCATCACCCTAGGCACCAACGGTTCTCCCTCTGCAGCCTGGTCACTGGTACTGCAGCATTCGTACCGGGGACAAGCAGGTTCAAGAACAGTTTTTGCCCACACACAGTGTACTTATCAAACTGTTAAATCACTCAATTACTGGACTTATTATTGCACTGGTAACTCGGCTACATATCACTGTACTTTCACTGCTCTGGTCACTCATCATTCAACATTAAACTTTTTCATTACTGTTGCTCCAGTATCACATCTTTTGCCATTACTACTTACTATGCTATTTCTATCACTGCATTTGGTCACTTTACTACACATTTGTACACCACCAACCATAGCATAACTCTTACACAGGCACATAACTCTAGGGTGGCACAGTGGTGTAGTGGTTAGCACCGTCACCTCACAGCAAGAAGGTTCTGGGTTCAAGCCCAGCAGCCAACGGGGGCCTTTCTGTGTGGAGTTTGTATGTTCTCCCCATGTCTGTGTGGGTTTTCTCCAGGTGCTCGGATTTCCCCCACAGTTCAAAGACATGCGGTTAGGTTAACATGGGGCAGCCTTGGGCTGAAGTGCCCTTGAGCAAGGCACCTAACCCCCAACTGCTGGTATGTGTGCGCACGTGTGTGTGTTCACTGCTTCAGATGGGTTAAGTGTTTAGGATTTACTTTTAGAAGTGATACGGTGGGAGTGAGTGTCAATAAAGAATCTTGAAGCCCAAACGTGTCATTTTTGAACAATTCCAGCAACATTCTCAGCGGCCATAATTTCAGGGACTCTCTAATAAGACATTGGACCCCTTCAACCGAGTAGCTTGGGAAATAAGAATAAACAGTGTGTGTGAATACAGCATGGAACACACAGGGTATCTCACGACCACAAAACCAATTATATTTCACACACCATCATGCTCTTGACTGGCAACAGTGAGGTGCAGTGAAGTCAGATGAGGAGAATGGAGTAATGAGAAGTCATCGAGGAGAAAATGGGAGAGTGGCCTAGCAGGTGTCCTCACCATGCAGCTAATCAGTGTCGGAGTTACATTAATCAGGACCATGGGACAGAATGCTGCCATGCTTGATCTCATTAAACACACATACTACTACAGTTGCCAAGACAACAACAAAAACTCTACAAATCCCAGTAGACTTTTTTTTTTTTGCTATTGTTGTTTTTAGAAGACACCTATATGAAGAAGTCTTATGACATGGCCATGACCCTGACTTTAGTGCCTGTGGTTGCGTTCATAAGCATTTATAAACATCTTTATGTCTTATAAGCAGGTGTCCAAAAATCAATGTTTATAACGGCCATTTTTTTTTTTATTACAGTCATATACAATACAGATTCTCACATTTAAAAATAAATAAATAAATAAATAAATAAAATTCATAAGCAAGAGAAACAAAATGAGAACTTACTGGCTGGGCTCTCCATTGAAAACACGTCAGGGTCCATTCATTAGCTTCACAAAAGCATGAGGTCATTTTTTATACTCAGGAACTGCTGAAAGAACCAATGCAAGACTTTCTCCAAATTTACCCATACACAACACAGCATTGAAGCGGTATCCACAAGTTAAACTTTTTTAGTTCTGCCTCAAATGTCATCTAAGAAAATCAATTTGAAATTCAGCTGTCTAAAAATCTATCCTAAAATTTAAGCCCAGATAAATCTAAATGTAAGAATTTATTACTCACTCATTATCTCTAGCCGCTTTATCCTGTTCTACAGGGTCGCAGGCAAGCTGGAGCCTATCCCAGCTGACTACGGGCGAAAGGCGGGGTACACCCTGGACAAGTCGCCAGGTCATCACAGGGCTAACACATAGACACAGACAACCATTCACACTCACATTCACACCTACGGTCAATTTAGGCCAGGTTTACATTAGACCGTATCTGTCTCGTTTTCTTCGCGGATGCACTGTCCGTTTACATTAAAACACCTGGAAACGCCGGGAAACGGGAATCCGCCAGGGTCCACGTATTCAATCTAGATCGTGTCTGGTCCGGTGCTGTGTAAACATTGAGAATATGCGGATACGCTTGTGCTGAGCTCTAGCTGGCGTCGTCACTGGACAACGTCACTGTGACATCCACCTTCCTGATTCGCTGGTGTTGGTCATGTGACGCGACTGCTGAAAAACGGCGCGGACTTCCGCCTTGTATCACCTTTCATTAAAGAGTATAAAAGTATGAAAATACTGCAAATACTGATGCAAATACTGCCCATTGTGTAGTTATGATTGTCTTTAGGCTTGCCATCCTTCCACTTGCAAGTGGTAAGTGATATGCGCTGGGATCACACACACACACAGCGGCTCAGTCCCGAAATCACTGCTCGTGCACTTCACTCGCGCACTCTGTGAGCTGCGCAGGGCCGGAGTGCGCACCCTCCAGAGGGCACTCGCTGTTCAGGGCGGAGTGATTTGGAGCGCAGGATGCCTGCGGAGCCGAGCGTATCCCTGTATTGGTGTTGCTGTGTGCACGCGAATCGTGTATTGGTGTTGTTGTGTGCACGCTAATCATTTTAAAAACGTTAATCTGATGATCCGCTGATACGGTCTAATGTAAACCCCACCTTAGAGTCGCCAGTTAACCTAACCTGCATGTCTTTGGACTGTGGGGGAAACCGGAGCACCCAGAGGAAACCCACGTGGACACGGGGAGAACATGCAAACTCCACACAGAAAGGCCCTCGCCGGCCACGGGGCTCGAACCCGGACCTTCTTGCTGTGAGGCGACAGCGCTAACCACTACACCACCATGCTTTAAATTGTAAAATGTAAATTATGTTCTAAAAGCTCCATAAAGCCTTGGAGAACGTCTCCAAAATTTCGACCACCAAAATAGGAAAAAGGGTATTTGAAAAAAGATTAAGGAGACAGGTCATCAGTGAGAACAGGTCACGGTTTCACTGTTCACGCCAAGTACACTTTATGGCCAAAGCTTTGTGAACACCTGACCATCACACCCATATGTGCTTGCTGAACATCCCAGTCCGAAGTTGGTCAATCCCTCATTTGCTGCCATGACATCCTCCACTCTTCTGTGAAGGCTTTCCACCAGATTTTGGAACATGGCTGAGGGAATTTCTACACGTTTAGCCACAAGAGCATTAGTGAGGTCAGGCATTGATCTTGGGCGAGGAGGCTTGAGGTCATGGATCTGCGCAGGCCATTCAAGATCTTCCACTCCAACTTTAGCAAACCATGTCCTTCATGGAGCTCGCTTTGTGCACAGAGATACGGTCATGCTGGAACATGTTTGGGCCTCTTTGTTCCAGTAAAGACAGGATAAAGCTACAGCATACAAAGACATTTTGTACAATTGTATGCTTCCAACTTTAGGTCAACAGTTCTCTCAGGAAGACCTTTATATAGGTTTTATGGTCCGGTGTCCACAAATTTTTCCATATAGTGTATCAACACCCAAGAACACCACATTCGATTTGATATACCACTTGAAAACGTGGCAACCAGCTCAGTATGTAGAACGCAACCAAACTCCAAGAGCAAAAAGGAAGAGTTACTGCTAGATCACCAACGCCACCTGTGGCCACAGCATTTGGAAAGATTAAAAAAAAAATCACAAGCGACAGTGCTAAAACAAAGTATAGCTAAAAGCTATGGAATTCATCACCAACCCATCCCTGTTGTCAAGGATGTTGGATTTCCTCGGCCAAAAGAGCATACTGAGCCTAGTAGATGCCATTTTTCAGATGAATCAGACATGTACAATAAACAGCTCACATTCATTGACCACCTGGTTAAGATATTTCAACTCCTCCACATAAGGTGCAACAGATATTAAATTTGGTTTTGATCATAGTCCTTGACAGAGGTCCAAGTCAAAGTCCCTCCCATGCCAGGACCTGGTCTTCCCAGGCAGTCTCCCATCCCAGTACTCACCAGGTACTTAAGGCACATCGGGTGGCGCCGATCTCCGCTTCTCTAACCCTCAGCCTCTCGCCTATTACATAGCTAGGGTTACAGTGGGGGGCCAGTCCTCTGGTAACCGCGAGAGTTTGACTCACATCTGTATTGCCGCGTCCCTTGCCAGATAGCAGTCAAAGTCCTACCCGCACCACACATGGCGTGTTTGGCGGTGCCGATCTCCATTTCGTAGCCCTTGGCCTCTCGCCTATTACATAGCTAGGGTTACAGTGGGGGGGGGGGGGGGGGGGGGGGGGGCAGTCCTCTGGTAACCGCAAAAGTTTGACTCACATCTGTATTGCTGCGTGCCTCGCCAGATGGCAGTAGATACCATTTTTATGATGGTCTTTGGTATGACTGACCGTGAATAGAGCTCACGATCAAGAGGTGGACATGCTAACCACTAGTCCAGCTGGTGGTACCCTGACAGAGATACCATTTGGAATTTATAGCAGTAACTGACAAACAACTGGCCTGAGCACCCTGGACAAGCAGATTGTATGTTTGTTTGCTTGTTTTTTTTTTTTCTTATTCGTAGTTGGACGAAGCTGCAAGTAGACTCAACATCCAGAGAAGGAATAACACTTATTATTGATGTTGGCCGAACATTTGCCATCAATGGATGTTTTTTTATACAATTATATAAGAGTTCAGGGTTCTTCCCCCTGAGAGGGAATGAAATTCCATGACTTTTCCAGGTTACAATCTTATTTTTCCAGGACCTCAGCCAAGAAAAACATGTACACAGAAATGTTTCTATTTTGTTTATCAACAACAATAATCATGTGTATCAACAATAATTATCATTCAAAATGCAATTAAAACTTTGAATTATGGAAATTAAAGATTCATACTATCTTTTTCTTGTGAAAATACATATTTTATCAAATTTAGGACATTGTCTTTTGCAGCTGCTATAATGTGGTATATATATATATAAAAATTATATACGAGCACATTTTGATTCACCACACCCAAACGACTTTGCTATGGCACTATCAGGAAACACATCACAAAAGAGCTTATTTGTGCCTTCAGATGACTTGTATGATGAATGAGTTGTGACGATATGCAGACACCAAATTATCTCCGCTTTTAATGTGTCGTTTCGCGAAAAATAACTGTCTAATCTACCTTTGCATGTTCTGTTGTCACTGTCGGTACTCGTGGCAGACGTACTTGGCTGCGGCACTGCATCAGGTGGCTTAGTCAAGTTAGTGACGACCGACGGGCATATATCCATGATTCGCATGCAGTTCGCTATCATGGCCACCTGTTCTTGGTGTTTCTTTCCCTTTTGGTGGCTCGTGATAGCAGCCTCGCCCATGTTAGATATGTCAAACGTCTTCACGCATAATGTGCACTGTGTCTTGTGTCTGTCTCCCGGCACTCGCCGCAGCCACTTCCCGTATTCTGGCTTTTGTAGCCATTGATCAGTAAACAAACAATTTCCAGGCATCACAATTAATAAAAATATATATAACTAAAAAAAAAAAAAAAAAACCTACACTAAAACTACCGAAAGCTGATCGCTTATGAGCTAACGCATGATGTTTGCGGGTGGCGCCACTTTGTACAGACCAATAACGCATGCGTCAAAATCACAGCATTGCATCTTATTATTTTACCAACAGATGGCGTTCGCGTCGCTATAAAGATTGAATACCGATGGTTGATCGTCGCTATGATTTTTCTATGAAAACACGTACGCGCGCATGTACAGAAACTTTAGATATAACCTACAATAAAGGCATTTTATCATTTTATTTGTTTAAGACCAATTTTCCAGGATTTTCAAGGACTCAATATGAATTTCAAGCACTTTTCCAGGCCTTTAGGGCATATTTTGAAATTCCAGGTTTTTCCAGGCCGTACGAACCCTGAGAGTTGTTTGAAAAAAATTTGATTGTGAAAATGAAAATTTCTGATCGTGGTAGCGCTGATGATTTATTTATTTTTCCACAACTACTTTGCAAGTTCTTGTATGAAAATGGGCATAAGTTTTTGTTTTTTTGTTCGTTTTTTTGCAGGGTGGCTGGGGGAACTCATAAGTGCTACCTGATTGGCCAGTGAATGAGGAAAGTGCACAGCTTATTACAGCACAGCTCGCTCATAGTGCTGAATGTCTGTTCTATATACACCGTAACTAATAATTTTGTTTATTTTGTAATATGGAAGTATGTACTTTTTTTTTTTTAGAGACGTCTATATCTAAATAAACAAACCAATACAAGTAGTTATGTCCCTCACTGTATTGCCCCTTTATGTATACAACGTGCAGAAACAGATATTCAAATGGTTCAATTTTTATGCCTTTTTTTTTTTTTAGAAGGAATGTCATTTTCTGCCAATTTTGACAATGCTATTTCACATGTACAGATAAACAATGCTCTCAAAATCAGAAGCACACAAGTATATGGAAACACCAACAAATCCAAGCAAAAGTTCTTTGTCATTTCGATTAGTGACGGACTGAAATGAAAACTTTTGGCTGAAACTGAAATTCAGAACACACTTGACTGAAAAAACGGAACTGAAAACCAACGTTTTTGTTTTTAATATGTTTCTTATAATCATCATTACTACTCTGTATGGATGCATAAATTGTAATCACTTATTTTTTCATTTTTGCTTGAAAAAGCATGACTTTCGTACTCAATGCTTTATTAAAACACCTATTAGATAATAAATGGGGCTCAAACAAAATCAATAAAACAACAAAAAATTTGAAAAAACTTTCAAAAAAATATAAATAACCCAAAAAACTATAGGCTCAAATTTTTTCCATGTCTGTACTCTACACTCGAACACTTTTATGCCGCTTTTCCACTACAAACGCGGCTGAGTCGGGCTGAGCCGTGCCGTGCTGAGTCGGGCTGAGCGGGGCTGTTGGAGTTGCATTTCGACTACAACCGCGCTGAACCGTGCTGGCTGGAAGTGGGTGGACACATTGGGTGGAGTTAGCGAAAGTGGGTGGACGTCAGGTGATGTCGTTAAGCAGCGCAAACAGTGACATCAGTGAGCTTTTAAGCGGTAGTCTCACGACCCGGATAGTAAACAATAAACATGGAGGACATGGAGTCGTTAGTGTTGCTGGTCTTGGTGCTGTGGCTTGTTGTCACCGACAACGCTGACAGATACTGGCAAGAGCGTATAGATGAGGCGAGGCGCATAAGGCTTCAGAAATTCTCGTAATTCGTAATTATTCTCCTTCCGGGTTTGCGGTGTTTACAGATCCCAGCGTGCTCGCGGGGCGTGTGTGGGCATGTGAGGACACTCCTCCTCACCAATCAGTGCACAGGGGAGTGTCTGCTCACGCCCCCAGCCTCACTCGGCACGGTTTGGCTCGCTTCAGCCCCACTCCAAAACGGTGCGAGTTTTAGGGGCTAAGCAGGGCTGAAACGAGCTGAGTCGTGCTGGTTTTTGGTAGTCGAAACGCGAGCCGTGTCGGGCTGAAGTGAGCTGAAGTGAGCTGAAAAAGGGTAGTGGAAAAGGGCCATTAGACTGTTTAAACAAGAGTGCTCTGAGAGCACAATATCCCCTGCTGGCAACTAGGCCATAACTCTGGTAAAATGCGACTGAATTGAAAGAAATTGTAATATGCGTATTACCGGCATAGAACAAAGAATCCTGTCAAGTTTCATGAAATTCCTCCAAAAATTGTGAGAGAAGTTGATTTCAGAAGGTGAGTATCGTTCCCGGGACAGACAGACATCACCACGACATAATTCCCCCCTTCGGGTCTTTCGGCCAGCGGGGGATAAAAATTGTGAGGGAAGTTGATATCAGAAAGCAAGCACACCTTGATGAAATTGCCAAAAGTACAAGTTCATTAATAATCAAGGGCATAACCCTGGTAAAATTTGCCCAAATTAAACGAAGTTTCAATCTGCGTATAACTGTCATATAACAAAGCCTTTTGCCAAGTTTGGTGAAATTCTTCCACAAATTGTGAGAGGAGCTGATTTCAGAAGAACGTACACCCTCATGAAATTGTCAAAGTTCTTTAATCAAGGGTCAAAACTCTGATTAAATTTTCACAAACGAAATTAAATCGCAATATGCGTATTACCGTCATAGAACAAGGCCTTCTGCCAAGTTTCAAGAAATTTGTCCAAAAATTGTAAGAGGAGCTGATGTCAGAATGCAAGCACACCTTCATGAAATTGTGAAAGGTTGGTAATCAAGGGCCACAACTCTGGTAAAATGTGACCGAATTGAACAAAATAACAATATGCGTATTACCGACATATAACAAAGCTTTTTGCCAAGTTTTGTGAAATTCCTCCAAAAATTGAGAGGTGCTGATCTCAGAAGTAAGAAAAAAAACTCATGAAATTTTCAAAGTATAATTTTGTTCAACAAGGGCTGTAACTCTGGTAAAATGTGACCGAATTGAATGAAATTATAATATGCGCATTACCGACATACAACAAAGAATCCTACCAAGTTTCGGGAAATTCCTCCAAAAATTTTGAGAGGAGTTGATTTCAGAAGGTGAGCACCCTTCCCAGGACGGATGGACGAAAATCGCCACGACATAATCCCTTTTTAGGCCTTTCGGCTAGCGGGGGATTAAAAAGCCCTGCAAATTACTGTTCTGTTTATATTGTAAGAATGGTATTAAAAAGTCAACAGAAAAGACAATGAGATCAGGCATCATAACTACTTGCAGGACAATTAACTGATTGACAGGCCCACAAATAAGTACTGACTTCTTTATGGCGAGCCAAAATTCCATTCTTCTTGGTTGCATGTCAATGCTGAAAAGTGAGACATTTCTAATTAACATCAAGTGAAATATTTAAAAAAAAAAAAAAAAGTGTGATGAGGAATCCATTCTCAGTTCTCCTTATCCCTCTTGTGAAGCGAACCATCAGCCAAGCAGCACAAAGAAGAGAACAATCTGCCAAAAAATAGTTTTTCAAGGACTCTCTGCCAATCAGGGCTTTTATTAGAAAAGCTTCATTAAGACCTGCACACTCGTTGCCGTGCGCACACATGTAGGTCAGCGGGGAATTGCAATGACCGACCGGCCACCAGATGAAACACGACACCCTCTCCTTCTCTCAGCGAAAAATGGCACGCTAATGGTTGTGTGTGGAAAGTGGAGTGTTTAATTCCAAGAAATGTGCTGAGGCCAGTTTACTGGCTGGCTGTTGAGAGTCAGAGCTGAAGAACCACTCCACTACCTTCCATAGCTTAACCTGCCAAGAAGGGAGAAAGCAGCACGTTTTTCGAACCCTGCCTACAAACTCATCACAACTGAGAATCTCATCACGCAACCCTGACTGAACTTAGAGCCCTTGTCAGAATCAACACTGTGAGGACATGCCAAAACATTTGCAGGCCCAGTGAACAAAATGCAGGGTTCTGGAAAGAAAAAAAAAAAAGCAGTTCGGTGTTTTAATGACGGTGTTTATTACGTATCCATGGCAGCAGACGTTCTGATACTCAGCCCAGAATGTTCGATACGTCTTTAGTTCTTAAGATTTTATAGCCAATGCTAAAGCCTAAATCAAAAACCACACACAGAGTCAGGTGGGGATTCCCCAGGAAGTTGAGGAAAGCCAGTGCATACCTTGGCAGAAAATTCCGGATTAATGGCATATGCTTCCCCGAACATAAACAAGTAAACAAACAAATTCCTACATCAGGTAGTCACTTCATGCACACGTTTTCATTTATAAACTCTGACCGTAAAGGGAAAACACATCCCATTGAACAAACAGTGTGACTTTAACAGATACAGTTACAGATGGGTCTGTCTCAGAAACTGGGTACTGTGTGGGTACCCCACTAAATATACTCACAGTCAATAAACTATACGGTTTTGAATGGTGATGTTGGTTTTAATTTGAAATAAAGTGATGAAAGAAATAATACAGATAAAACTAAATCTTTGATGTGAATACTCTATTCAGAATTTGGCAAAAATTCTGCAAATTTGTGGAAAAATGGCGGCTTGATCTGGGACATGATAAATGGTTGACTCCATCGCATTCCCTTAAAAAGGTTGTAGTCCACTGAAAAGTCTACAGTTATCACTAATTGTATTTTAAGTTGTAACTTTATACACCTAAGGATTGGTGCGCTCACAGAGTAATCATAACCGTAATAAAACATCATGCAAAATATTTGATCACCGTCGTAACTCCATTTTCCGCAGACCCAAAACCAATACGATCGTGTGTTTTGATCTAAACGGAAAGCCTCAGGGTCAAGGTCACTACCTCACCAAAAGTAGGAACTTAAAATCACTACGCCATAGAAACATTTAGTTATAAATCTGCGATTCTGTTTTTTAAAACGGAAGCTGAAAGTTAGGTATAGAATATGTTTCTTACAGAATATGTTACGATGGTAGCTGGTCTTGTATGAATTTCTGAGCTATAAAATGAGTTGTGGTCTATTTTTTACCGTAGCGTGTTATTTGTGTGCGGGGAAGGACACACATTAACAATTTGCATGTGTAGAATGGAATTTTCCACTCCAACAGTTAGAAGTCGATCGTGCTTCCATTTGCGGTCTTTCTGTTACGCGGGTGATCTGTTCGGATGTTATCACTGAAAAGGTGAGTTTTGACGGTTTTATTTTGTTTTAGTCTTGCAGTATAAGGCAATAGAATGTTTCTTTTTCATCTTACTTTCGTATTTCGTAGTGGTGTTTGCGTATTTTTGGCCAATATTTTGCAACCATGGTCAATTTAGATAAAACTTTTGATAGAATCTACGGCCAGTCATTTTGCCCCGCCCCCCGCCTCGCGCTCCGTCCGGTGCGGTAGTGATGTCCCGTTGCTCGTGCACCGCAACAGAGACCCGCGTGACCTTCAGCCGGTACAGTCGCTCTTCTTTTACCAGCGCCGTTATTCTCATCTTTCCATTGTGTCCTATTTCACCATATCAAATCCCCAAAATGTATCCCATTATTCATATTTAAGTGAATAATCAATTCAGTCATCATAACTTGGCATTTTTAACCCAAGCAATCAAAAAGAGGAAATTTATTCAATATTTTCACTCATCTGTGAAGGAGGGGCTTTAATTCTTCATGATGGAGTTATTTTATATGGAAATCAATTTTACAAAAGCGTTTGAATTGTAATTTTAAAAAAAATTTCCACAGTGGAGGCCAGATAAAGCAAGATACTATCTTTATTCTTATTAAACATGACAAAAGAAACATTGAGTGTTTGGTAAATGCAAAAAAAAAAAGTAAAATTAGAAAATTTATTTTTTGACCATAATGTCCCAAATGAGAGACCAGTTTCCGAGACGGACCCAGATACGAATAGGAAGAGTACTATTCAGGTTTTTTTTTTTTTTAATCTGGTTAAGATTAAAGACTTCCATCAGGACTGGGATCCCCTGAGAGGTTTTGATTTTAATGCCAAGCTGTCAGATGTGCAGCTCACAGGGCAAACAAAGCCCATGTTGTGCTGTGCAATGCACTTACAGCATCCTTAGTAACTGCCTGAGCAGGGTCATGATGAATTGTGTAAATATTGGGAAACGGAACCAACCAAGTTCTTTCAAAAATATAGCTCTCAGGTACAATCAAATAATATAGATACTTAGCCACTGCCTAAAAGCAGAGCTCCTGAGGAGTGGATGATGAGCAAAATATTTACAAAAGGCACAAAATCAACCTGAAAAAAAAAAAAAAGTATATGAACCATCAAATTGTGTAGTGTATTTCACGTCAATAGATTGCGGTGTTGTCTTGTGACAGTGATGCCAGTAATGAGATACACATCGCAGTTATGAACACGTTTATTCCTTTCTTTGACACCGCATGCCATGCACCAAAAACAACACCACGACATTTATTATGGTGCGATTCTGCTGGTGGACAGCAGTGAACCAGCGCTTTCACTTTACATTACTGTATAGTTACCATTGAATATCAAACTTGATGTGTCAGTATCTGGTTACATCTGTCACATCCACATGCTTTGGAGCTTGGAACGTGCAGCTGCAAATTGCAAAGCGCATGCATGCCATTTGGACTAATTACCATGCACCTGTTCCTGATTAGAGCGCAATCACAGCGCATACATATACTTGGTAACACAGACTTTGTGAAAGTTCTGTATTTTGCATCGCTTTTCTGGTTTTGATCTGTGAGTATTGTATTACCTCTGATATCCTGCCCGTGCTACTGCCTTTGTCTCCGTTTTGGATCGGTTTGCTAACATGCTTTCAATAAAACTCTTCCTGCATTTACTGTACATCCATCGCCCTTCCATGACAAACTGTCAACTGTCCAACAAGCTAGTAGACTAATAAAACTATTTTAACTAGTTTTATATGAAACCATCATGAATATTTTCTGAAAAAGCAAATTAAAAATAAGCGCCAGAAAAAAAAACCATCTAGCTTATGTAAATAAAAGATACAAATTTCGTTGTCCGGTGGTCAAGTGTTTGAGATACGCTGCTTTGCTCTTACAATCGGGTCCTCTGTGGTGGTACACGTTCGTCGTACGGACAAGCCATCAAAAATCAGTTTGATGCATTTCTTTTAAGTATGGGGTGACACGCTGCATGCAAGCAGCTCTGCTATTAACCATGTAAACTTATTATGAACTGTAATGATGTAGCGGAGGTTGAGGAACTGTCAGAGCCAGATTGTCATTTACACACCATGCTGACAGCGCTGGCATTTCTTCCTGGTTTTCCCCCTCCCCAGTGTTTCCAAGGATATGGAAATGGCTTATATTTAATTAAAAAATATATATATATATATATTCTGATGTACTTCCTTTCGATTTAAATCCAAATACAGACCCAGAGAAGCGCTATTGTGTCCCACTTCTACTACTAGGACTGTTAATCTTCCTTCGTAAGACTTGATTTTTTTCAGAAAACCAAAAATCAACAACGAGCCAGATGTGGACCAGATGACATCAGCATTCTTTATTCATTCTCAAGTTCAACCCTCAAAAACACCCCCCCCAAAAAAAAGCAGCACAAGAAAGAAGTAGGTCATTCTTACCACACTCCCAGTGTTCGCTTTTAACATAAACAGATTAACTCATTTCACATGATGTGAATGACGAACACTCAATCAGCATACAGTGCATTCAACCATGTGCACAGAAAACATGCACTCAGAAGAGATCAAGCACAACTACAGTCAGGAGAAGGGCTGGGGACGTCTTCTCCTGAATGACCCACATTTTTAAATGAGCACTGTCCTAAAGAAGCCAAGTTCAGGCGATAGGGCGGAGACAGGACGAGCTGCAGCGCTCAAGATTCCACAGGAAATGTGTCCCAAAGGAATGCTCCATGAAGTCCTAAGCCTTTTCCTGAGAAACCATCAATTACATAACCAGCGAGACCCGCAAGCCCGGAATCACAAATACAAATTTAGAAAGCGCACTGAGTAAACAAGATCGTTTCAGATCGAGATCACATTCGTTTGTTACTGGTTTCTTC
Organism: Neoarius graeffei; assembly: GCF_027579695.1. NCBI lineage: Eukaryota > Metazoa > Chordata > Actinopteri > Siluriformes > Ariidae > Neoarius > Neoarius graeffei. The sequence goes on from NC_083569.1 coordinate 45,451,914, forward strand.
ACTTATAAAGAATGAAGAAATACCCAAGCAAAGCATCAGTTATGCTTTTGGCTGACTTTGCAAGTAAGCAAGAAAGAAAGCAAGAAAGATTGCATTTTACTAGGAGGGCTGAAATCACAGTTGGTTACAGTTATTGAAAAGTGTTATGAATAAATATTTCACTCAACAAGAGCTGAAGTCCATTTGAGCCACTGCCTTGGACCATTCAACTAAATTGAGTATTGCAGATTTGCCTGACTGCTTTCCATGATGGTATATTAGGGCCATTGTAGGTTTAGAAAAATGAAAAATGTATTCAGAGAAAAACAAAGCCATCAAGAAATAATCATCATCATCTTTTGGCTGCTCCCGATTAGGGGTCGCCATAGCGGATCTTTAGTCTTCATTGCTCCCTGTCTTCCGCATCCTTCTCTACCACACCTGCCACTTTCATCTCCTCTCTCACCACATCCAAGTATCTCCTCTTTGGCCGTCCTCATTTTCGTGTGCCCAGCAGCTCCATCCTCAACATTCTCCTTCCAACATGCTCTGCATCTCTTCTCAGGATGTGCCCATACCATCTCAGTCTCATCTCTCTCAGCTTCATTCCCAAGCTCTCCACATGTGCTGTCCCTCATCCTGTCCAACCTCCCATCGCAAACCTTAACATCCTCAACTCCGCCACCTCCAACTTCGCCTCCTGTCTCTTCGTTAAGGGTACGGTCTCCAATCCATACATCACAGCTGGTCTCACTACTGTCTTATACATCTTACCTTTCACTTTTGCTGAGACTTTCCTTTCACAAATCTCTCATCTCATTATCTCTAGCCGCTTTATCCTGTTCTACAGGTCGCAGGCAAGCTGGAGCCTATCCCAGCTGACTACGGGCGAAAGGCGGGGTACACCTTGGACAAGTCGCCAGGTCATCACAGGGCTGACACATAGACACAGACAACCATTCACACTCACATTCACACCTACGCTCAATTTAGAGTCACCAGTTAACCTAACCTGCATGTCTTTGGACTGTGGGGGAAACCGGAGCACCCGGAGGAAACCCACGCGGACACGGGGAGAACATGCAAACTCCACACAGAAAGGCCCTCGCCGGCCACGGGGCTCGAACCCAGACCTTCTTGCTGTGAGGCGACAGTGCTAACCACTACACCACCATGCTGCCTTCCTATCACAAATGACTCCCGAAATCCTTCTCCAACTGCTCCATCCTGCCTGCATTCTCTTTCTCACCTCACTATCACAGCCCCCATTTTCCTGCACAGTTGACCCCAGGTAGGGATCGACCGATATGTTTTTTTCAGGGCCGATACCGATAATTATGGAATTGGGATGTCGATAACCAATATGTGCAACCGATAAATGTAAACATTATAATTCACATGAAATTAAACATAGCACACACTGACACAGACCTTCATATCCATGAAATGTATGTTTAATTGTAAAATTAAACATGAAATTTTGTGCAGGGAGATGCCAGCAGCCTTTGTACAATAAAGTCAAATGTTAGTTAGAATAAAATGAGAAATAAAATAATAAAATAAATATTCACCAATAAAAAAATAAATCACTCCCTACTATATTACAGCTCACCATTTTCAGTGGAAAATAAATGAAAATACACTCTGGATTCTTTTACACTAAGAACTAAGTAAAGCTACATCCACACGACAACGGCAACGAGATGTTATTTAAAAATATATCGCGTCCAAATGGGCAACAATCAGTAAAATATCAGGTCCATATGGCAACGCAACGCTTGCTGAAAACGATGCAATACACATGCCACACCTCTAGGGGCGCTGTAAGACGGTCCCTTCGGAGACACCAGAACAATAGAAGAAGTAAGGATGCATATTAGCCACAAAGTCAGGAAAATCTGTTTGTAAAATTACATTATAATGACCAAATACAATGAAAAGTATTTTTCCAGTCTCACCTGTGAAAGGTAATCCCATGTGATCTCGTTTGGATGGCAAACCTGTTGGTACAGTTAAACGCAGCTAATCTTTATTCTCCGCTTTGACCTCTCCAAAATGGCGGTGAGGATGACCTATGATTCTACGCGGAAGGTGGTGTCTTTAATGGTCCGGAATAAATTGAATGCTAATTAAATAATGATTAATTTGCTCCTCTACGCCCTTTTTGAGGAATGTATTGTAGGACTTAAACCCACATCTGAAGAGGTGAGATCGCTCTTTTTTTCTCTATTTTTGCTGGTGGGATTGACTCTCTCTCTCTCTCACTTTGCACCATTACACAATAAATATTCACAGTGAAAATATTTTGTAAGCACGTTTCATGAACCAAGTTATAGGATTTGTTGACAACTCGCATCGCAATGAGAAGCTCATTGGCACTACTGGTGTTAAGAATCAGACCATTTCATAAATGAATATTTTGCTGTAGAGCTGCAGTGTTTGTACAATTGCATGTTTTTGCTTCACTATTACTGTCACTATTCTGCTTCTTGCATTACTACTGTGAACTAACACTGAACATAATAATAATAATAATAATAATAATATCTAAGCTCGTGTTTCACTCTCACTAGTGCTCTGTAAGGCTTTTTCCTGGTGATATTCGTTACACTTCTACCCGGCGTGAAGCACTGACAGTCATGTGGTTGTGACGTCATCGTAAACAAATCCGTTTTACTCATCCAGACGACTTCACAACGGCAACGTTGCCAGATCTTTCCACTCTGGAACCCGTTCTCAAAAAGATTGCGTTTTGGGCACCCAAAACGCCGGTGCCGTGTGGACGCCAGGCCTAAACGATAAGCAATTGTATCGGAGTCACCTGAATCCGTTGCCGTGTGGACAGGGCCTAAGACTTACCAACTTCAAGTAGTTTTTAAATAACAAATCAAGTGTAGGGAGCTGCCTGCAGCATTTTTTAAAAAGTAAAATCAAACATAAAGTAGGCTATCACTCCCTATTATGTAACAACTTAAGTAACCATCTACATTCTAATGCTTTTAATGCCCAAGCCTAATATTCCCAATTTAGGAGGATTATATTGTAGTGAAGGAAGCATTACATGTAGTTTCAGCGAGACTAGTTGGTTGTAGGCTAATTCAAGCGCTTCCTTCCGTAAGCTAAGTTTGCCTGGCTACACAGATGCAAATGGACAATTTTAACGAGTAGTAGATGAAGAATGTAAACATATAATGTTGTGCTTTTGCAACTTGTGTGTTTGTGACTTATTGCAGCAAAAGCAGCGTGTCCTTACCTTGAAGTGGGATCTGCTTCTGCCCGAGTGCCCATACGGCCACCTTGAAACAGTTCACAACGTTTAGCTACGCGTGTTGATTGGCTGTATCCCTTGTGCCGCTTCTGCCCGAGTGCCCGTACGGCCGCCTTGAAACAGTTCACAGCGTTTAGCTACACGTGTCGATTGGCTATATCTCTTGTGCCAAACAAATCAGATGTTGTGGTGGGCGGGACCGTGTTCTTGAACTCAGAGAGGCGAGTGCAGGAAAGGACGTGCAGTGACAGTTGCGTTAGGAACGAAATGGCTGCAAAACGGCATGTTATCGGCATAACGGTGGAAATTATGGCCGATACCGATAACCCTAAAAATGCAGAATATCGGCCCGATATATCGGTCAGGCCGATTATCGGTCGACCCCTAACCCCAGGTACTTGAATTCACCAACTTTCTTTACGTATCCTCCTTGCATCTTCACTACACTCTCAGTGTAGTCATCAAGAAATAATCATTTGCAAAAAAACAAAACAACAACAAAAAAAAAAAATACATGCCGTTATTACTGACCCCCTGGAAATTCTCGTGAACACAATGTACTGTAACTGAAGCATGTTTCCCATTTAAATTGTACATTTCTGAGTTGATTGGAGTGTGTAGGAACTTCCAAGCTGGAATCCATAACTTCCTGATTAACTGGGGGACAAATATGAGGTGACACAGAGGCCAAATTCCCTTAGTCATCCATCAACATGGGAAAGAGAAGAGAACACAAACCTAATGATGGAGAAGTGTGTTGACCTTCATAAGTCAGGAAATGGTGATAAGCAAATAGCCACTCGCCTGAAAACGTCCATTTCTACTGTTGGGACAATAATAAAAAATTGGACACCAACTTGAAGTGTTACAAACTTGCCTGGAAGAGGGCCAAAGTTTATTTTACCCCATGTACAGTGAGGAGGAGGATAAGAGAGGCAAAAAAAATCCCCACGGATCACGGTCAGTGAATTACAAGACAAAGTAAAATCTTGGGGTTTCCAAGTCTCCAAAACCACCATCAGATGCCACCTCCATGCCAACAGATTATTTCAAAGGCATGCCAGAAAAAAAAAAGCCTTTTCTGTCAGTTAACCGCAAACGTAAGCACCTGAAGTTTACGAAACGTTACTACAACTTTGAGTGGAACCATGTTCTGATGGAACAAAAATGGAGCTTTTTGGTAATAAACACTTGAGGTGGGTTTGGTGTAAAAAGAAGGATGGCTTTCATGAAAAGAACCCGATCCCAACTCTAAAATATGGAGGAAGTTCTGTGATGCTTCGGGGCTGTTTTTCCTCCAAAGGCCCTGGAAACCTTGTTAAGGTGCATGGCATCATGGACTCCATGAAATACCAGAACATTTTAAATCTAAATCTGCCTGCTTCTGCCAGCAAATTAAAACTGGGTCATCATCGGATCTTCCAGCAGGACAATGATCCAAAGCAACACGCAAATGGTTCACTGAGCACAGAACCAACCTTCTGCTGTGGCCATCTCAGTCCCCTGACCTGAACCCCATTGAAAGCCTGTGGGGTGAGCTGAAGAGGAGAGTGCACAAGAGAGGGACTGGGATCCTGGATGATCTGGAGAGAGTGTGTAAAGAGGAATGGGTTCAGATGCTCTCTGTATCTCCAACCTTATAAAATGTTATAGATGACGACTCAGTGCTGTTTTACTGGCACAGGGAGGTTGTCAAAGTCCCTTCTATGCTAGAATCTGGTATTCCCAGACAGTCTCCTGTCCCAGTACTAACCAGCTCTTTAAGACGTATGGGTGCGGTGCTGATCTCCATTTCCACAACCCTCGACCTCTCGCCTATACAGTTAGGGTTACGGTGGGGGGGGGGGGGGGGGGGGGGCTAGTCCTCTGATAACCATGAGAGTTTGACTTCCCTACTCACATCTGTATTGCAGCGTGCCTTGCCAGATGGCAGTAGGTACCATTTTTATGATGGTCTTTGGTATGACCCAACCGCGAGTAGAACCCGCAATCTCCCAGTCGAGAGGCGGATACACTAACCACTAGGCCAACTCGCGGTCACAGGGAGGTTGTACAAAGTATTAAATGCAGGGGTGCTAATAATATTGGCACGTGTTTTTGACGAGGGACTTGTTTTGTTTTGAATTTAATTTATTTCAATTAAATGTTGGATTGTTCTCATTTTATCAGTGAGTGATAAAAATTTGCAAGGAAAAAAAACCTAACAAATGCACAAGAAAAAAAAAACTTGGAAAAGTGTTTTTTGTCAAGGAACCAGATCACTTCAATTTGTAAAGTTGGATCAACGTCATCACACCAGATACCATGGCTGAGCCGAGAGTTATAGAAGATGTAGTCTTTCGTCCTTGACTGCGCAATATAAAAGAACAAGGCGTTAAGAAATTTGACTACATTTCCCAGAATGCACTGCAGCCAGGAAGCATGTGATTGTTGTGCTTCCTGGATGCAATGGGAGATGAATGCATAAACAGCCCAGTATTTTTCCACTATTTTTCAGTTTTGTTTCTCATAAATTTGTGACTTTAAACTCTGATAAATTCTGATTTTTTTCCTCATATATTTCCACTTTAATCTTGGAAATTTTGAATTATTTATCTGAATATTACCTTCCTTCCCCTGCTCTGGGGTTTTTTTTTTTTTAAACCTACGATGGCTCCGATACGCCCAATTCTTGGGTTTCCCGTGATGTCACATCCGCCTCATTAGTTATTCAGAACTTTAGCTGGTGGTCTACCAAAGCTCAGTTGACAAAGCATTTGTACGGAGAAGGCGCATTGCTCGCATGAAAAATGCCTTACGCTTGCATTGTTTTAGGTTGTTCGAATCAATCAAACCGTGAAACTGATCAAAGTTTCTTCATGGTTCCCCGTGAACGAATAAAAAAGGGTGAACGAGCACAGGATTTCACAAAAAGACGTGGAGAAAGTTGGCTTTTGAACCTCTGACCGAAATCGAAGGGAGACGAGTCGAAGCATGCTCGAGTTTGCAGTGATCACTTGGTGAAAGGTTTGTATCTCCCTCTCAGCTGTCCTTAGTGTTTTCCAAGTACTTTTCTTGCTGTGTCTTTATTTTATGGTACTTTTTTTAAGTCACGAAGCGCTAAAGTCCCCAGCTGTTTCTTTGTTTACTCCTCACAAAGTCCATATGCATGAAGGTCATGACAAAATTCTTCCCCAGCCATAGTTACAATGCACCGTGATCACTTCTCCGTCTTGTTTAACTAAGATCCAGGTCTTTAAAGGGGTTTCTGATGATCTTTGTGAATGATTTACCTGAGAGATAAGAGCCAACACAAGTGAGAATCAAGCCAGTGGTTGTTTATTTACACTTCAACTTGCAGCGCTTCATTGTAAAGACATGAACGAAAAGCTTAAAATAAAAAAAAACTTGCACAATACAGGATTCACTGGGCAGCGACTTGATAGCGAGGTCCTTTACCCAGCCACATACAAAACAGTCGTAAGCCTCCAGACTCTTCCACGCTTTCATCCGTTTTGTGGTGTAGAAGGACGTCTGCAACACCAGACAGTTCGAGATGTCGGGGAACTCGACTGAAGGGTCGTTTTCGAGATCGTATGATAAATCCTTCTTTCCCAGACTGTAGGGGTCGATTCCGTTGCACATGGCAATCTTCTGAATAGATCTAAAGCCAGCGGTGGCTTCTAGATTACGAGCGTACTCGGATAAGTTAACCCTGACCAAGAAAAACCTGATATTAAAGATGAATGACTATCAACTTGACTACTTCTAAGTGAAGGCTCATAGTGAAGAAACATCCCAGTGGTGTGTCCTGCTCTACTACCAACAGTGGCATTATTTAATTTTCATGACTATCAGGTTTCATGGGTGTTTCACTAGCAGTAGAGAGAACGTCAAGCTCAAGGTGAAAAAACACACAGTGCAGCAAATGCCAGCTTGGCAGGACTGCACTCTGTGCCAGTGACGTGACAACAAGGTGAGAAATGAGTCAACATGCTCTACACACTCACACGTTTTGGCAGTGCCAATAAGCTCTGTGGCCATTAATGAGGCACTTAATCCCACAGGCTGCTGCAGTATGGCAGACATTTATCATCAAGCTCTTTCCAAATATCAACAGTTCCATCTATAAAAGCTGTATAAACAGAAGATATCTGAATAAAACAAGTGTCCACAGCACCTAGGACAAATGTTCAAGACTGGAATCGACCATTTTCACCAAACCTAACTCAGGGGCGTGGGGTCCTGGGGTGCCCCCCCCTTTGTCGGACCATACATTTTTTTCAATAGCCGCATAAGAATATTAGAAAAGCATTCACTGCAATTTTTCTAACTTTTTTTTTTTTTTAACTAGATTGTCACCTCAGCCTCATTAGGGTTTCGATAACCTTGTATGGACTTCCTGTGGTTTGGACGCGAAAACCCAGTTTGTCAGAGTGTGTGCGAGAGAGGCGGATGCAAGTGCAGATATGTTAAATAATACACAGTGTGATATGAGCATAAAGTGTGTGAAACGCACACAACAGGCAAACAGCAGGCAAAGTCGTAATCGAGGAAACAGGCAGGAGGTCAAGCGAGGCGCGGACAGAATATCAGAGGCAAAACTATACAAGATCAAGGGACGAGAAACAGGAGTCGAAAAACCAGGTGGTCAACAAGGACAGGAACAAGGCTCTGTAAGGCACACTAGACACGGCATAATACTTGGCTTCATCCTTGCATGGGCGCAGTCCTTAAATAGCCCAAACACAGTTTGTTGATTAAAGACAGGTGTTCTTTGTTAACGGCGCGCGTGCCGGAGCTCGTTAGGCGCACGCGCACCCCGAGGCGCGTCTTCAGGTGCGCAAGCCAAGGCGCGCAGGACTGACAGTTCTGCACAAGCGCAACACGATCACACTAGAACGCATGGTCAAGCTGCCAGTGTAGCTGCAGTTTTTTTAGTTGCGAATTACGAGTATTTCCTCGTGTTAATAATTCGCCATGTCAAAACAAGCAAAACTTTCCTCCTTCTTTCGACGTGAAGAGAGGTAAGAAATTTTTTTTTTCCATCAAAGTTGCATTTTGTGGCTTCGAAGTGAAGTTTTAGTGCTGTTTCTAGAACACATCAAGAAAACGTGGAAGAAACAGCAATAATGGAAGAGCCGGTTTCTAAGCTGCCTAAAACTAGCAATGGTAATTTTTTTTTGTTATACAATATACTCAGGCTGCCAGTCAGTGTGTGACCCCCCCCCCTTTGAAAAATCCTAGCTACGCCCCGTAACTAGGCATATTGTGACTAATATACAAACTTGGCTTTTGCATGCATTGACAGGGTTCTCCAGAAAATCCGAAGTAGCCGACTAAACAAGTAGTAGGTGGTTCTGGAATTTGCGGTGGCGAAGGAGGGTCTGGGGGCATGCCCCTTCAGAAAATTTTTAAATTTGCATGACTCTCAGCTCATAAATTACTAACCATTTCCCTGTAAAATGCTTGCAAAATGTGTTAAAATTCCCCTCCAGATGTGTGCGCTTCGCTTTCTCAGTTCCCCTCTGTAGTACGCTGCCTGGCTCTGTAACACAACTACATGGTGAGCTTATTTGGTGCACGTGTCACATATTTGATGTGCTTCTGGTGTGGTATTGTGTATTGTTTTAATTTCAGCAGAAATATTTGCACACAATTAGTTATTTGCACTCGCACTTTATAAGTATGAAGCCTTAGCTAAGTGACCAGACATCTCTATGGGAACTGAGGCACTCTGGGTAGCTTCTGGATATGAAAATAACCATTCTTAGATATGAAAATATTAATTACGATTTATATGTACAAACCTGCACAAAACAGACTTTATTTGGTTTTGGTTTCTTCTTCAATGGTATAATGTGAAAATCGAATGAAATCGTCTGCAACAACCACCAACTGCATCTTTACCAGCTGCTTTGGCATGGTCACGTGGTCCAGCTCGGCCAATCAGAGCGCAAGAATCGATCAACGAATATGGCGTCACTTCCAGTCATGTGAAACCCGAAGACAATTTCGTGGTGAAATAATCGGATTTGAAGCAAATTATGGGCTGCGGAGATTATATGAAAAATCACTTGAACATTGAAAGGCTAGTTTCGGATTGTTTTTTCTGGGATTGAGTAGCCGGCGCAGAGCATCTTGTGTAGGCGGAGAAAACCGCCAGTCGCCGGCGCTTGGAAACATCTCTGTATTGACTTCGCAACTAACGTGAGACAGAATCTAATCCTTGCCCAAAGAACCAACAGTTGCTCTCTTACAGTCAAGGGATTTGAACTTAGAACCTTCTTGTCACTATTAAGTACAGAACCAGATGTTTGATGACAACGCGGACCCTCGTTTATCCAGGCGAAGGCTGTACCCTAATCTCCACATCAAATTTTAGACGACACTAAATGTTTTTGTCCCAGAGTATAAACCACGGCACACAAATGAGCCAGGCTGTGACAGCTCTTGAATGACAAGCATGAACCAAACACACACTTCAGTCACAGCTGAATGCAGCTCTTTCTGCTATTATTGTGCTGACAAAGGACCAGCAACCCCCCCTGGACCTGCGCAGGCCGAGCGACAGCGATACAGCAATCAGGCAAAACTACAAATCAGACAGTCGGAGATGTGAACTCTAGGGAGATTAACGTCTAAATAAAATCTCACATCTGTTCAACAGCCTCTTTCCACAAATTATAAATAACACCACACATCTGTATTAGAAGGATTGTTTGTAAAAAAGTGCTGAAGCAATACATATTCTTGCGCTGCTCTAATGGTTTGTTTAAGGTCAACTAACATTGTGTTATTTTTCCTAGATATTGCACACAGATGGCTCCAACATTCGGTAAAAAGGTTAAAAATAGCTGGAAGAGGATTGGTGAGAACGGCAGACTTTTTATATACAATTGTTGATGCACTGCTTTGGGAATCAAGCGGACTGCTGGTTGTTTTTCTTTTGGAGCATCAAAACTGGCCCATGATAGAGACACGCTCTCAAAAATCCTCCCATTTCCAACCTAGCCATAAATCAACAGCTCGAGATCAGATACATGATGAAATAAATCAGCAGAGAAAGGCATATCACAGTTGGAGTGGGAAAGAAGGGTGTCCAACATGTGTGATCCAACATGCAAGAACAAAACAAAAGGAAGAATTCTGGAAATAATAAGCTCCTTCCAAAATCCACTCACGACCTTTCATATATCAAAACCCTTATCTTTTCAGAGAAAGCTGAGGGAGCACCTTATCCACGATAGAATACGCATGTAGCATTTCTACGTATGATACAAACCCTCAGACATTTACAGTGGTGCTTGAAATTTTGTGAACCCTTTAGAATTTTCTATATTTCTATATGACCTAAGACATTTATCAGATTTTCACACAAGTCCTAAAAGTAGATAAAGAGAACCCAGTTAAACAAATATGAGAAAAATATTATACTTGGTCATTTATTTATTGAGGAAAACGATCTAATATTACATATCTGTGAGTGGCAAAAGTATGTGACCCTTTGCTTTTAGTATCTGGTGTGAGCCCCTTGTGCAGCAGTAACTGCAACTAAACGTTTGCGGTAACTGTTGATCAGTCCTGCACACCGGCTTGGAGGAATTTTAGCCCGTTCATCCGTACAGAACAGCTTCAACTCTGGGATGTTGGTGGGTTTCCTCACATGAACTGCTCGCTGCAGGTCCTTCCACAACATTTCCATTGGATTAAGGTCAGGACTTTGACTTGGCCATTCCAAAACATTCACTTTATTCTTCTTTAACCATTCTTTGGTAGAACGACTTGTGTGCTTAGGGTCGTTGTCTTGCTGCATGACCCACCTTCTCGAGATTCAGTTCATGGACAGATGTCCTGACATTTTCCTTTAGAATTCAGAATTCATTGTTCCATCAACGATGGCAAGCCGCAGCAAAACAGGCCCGAACCATGATACTACCATCACCATGTTTCACAGATGGGATAAGGTTCTTATGCTGGAATGCAGCGTTTTCCTTTCTCCAAATATAACGCTTCTCATTTAAACCAAAAAGTTCTATTTTGGTCTCATCCGTCCACAAAACATTTTTCCAACAGCCTTCTGGCTTGCCCAGGCGATCTTTAACAAACTGCAGACGAGCAGCAATGTTCTTTTTGGAGAGCAGTGGCTTTCTCCTTGCAACCCTGTCATGCACACCATTGTTGTTCAGTGTTCTCCTGATGGTGGACTCATGAACATTAGCCAATGTGAGAGAGGCCTTCAGTTGCTTAGAAGTTACCCTGGGGTCCTTTGTGACCTCACCGACTACAACCCCGATTCCAAAAAAGTTGGGACAAAGTACAAATTGTAAATAAAAACGGAATGCAATGATGTGGAAGTTTCAAAATTCCATATTTTATTCAGAAGAGAACATAGATGACATATCAAATGTTTAAACTGAGAAAATGCATCATTTAAAGAGAAAAATTAGGTAATTTTAAATTTCATGATGATACATCTCAAAAAAGTTGGGACAAGGCCAGGTTTACCACTGCGAGACATCCCCTTTTCTCTTTACAACAGTCTGTAAACGTCTGGGGACTGAGGAGACAAGTTGCTCAAGTTTAGGGATAGGAATGTTAACCCATTCTTGTCTAATGTAGGATTCTAGTTGCTCAACTGTCTTGGGTCTTTTTTGTCGTATCTTCCGTTTTATGATGCGCCAAATGTTTTCTATGGGTGAAAGATCTGGACTGCAGGCTGGCCAGTTCAGTACCCGGACCCTTCTTCTATGCAGCCATGATGCTGTAATTGATGCAGTATGTGGTTTGGCATTGTCATGTTGGAAAATGCAAGGTCTTCCCTGAAAGAGACGTCGTCTGGATGGGAGCATATGTTGCTCTAGAACCTGGATATACCTTTCAGCATTGATGGTGTCTTTCCAGATGTGTAAGCTGCCCATGCCACACGCACTAATGCAACCCCATACCATCAGAAATGCAGGCTTCTGAACTGAGCACTGATAACTTGGGTCGTCCTTCTCCTCTTTAGTCAGAATGACACGGCGTCCCTGATTTCCATCAAGAACTTCAAATTTTGATTCATCTGACCACAGAACAGTTTTCCACTTTGCCACAGTCCATTTTAAATGAGCCTTGGCCCAGAGAAGACGTCTGCGCTTCTGGATCATGTTTAGATATGGCTTCTTCTTTGAACTATAGAGTTTTAGCTGGCAACGGCGGATGGCACGGTGAATTGTGTTCACAGATAATGTTCTCTGGAAATATTCCTGAGCCCATTTTGTGATTTCCAATACAGAAGCATGCCTGTATGTGATGCAGTGCCGTCTAAGGGCCCGAAGATCACGGGCATCCAGTATGGTTTTCTGGCCTTGACCCTTACGCACAGAGATTCTTCCAGATTCTCTGAATCTTTTGATATTATGCACTGTAGATGATATGTTCAAACTCTTTGCAATTTTACACTGTCGAACTCCTTTCTGATATTGCTCCACTATTTGTCGGCGCAGAATTAGGGGGATTGGTGATCCTCTTCCCATCTTTACTTCTGAGAGCCGCTGCCACTCCAAGATGCTCTTTTTATACCCAGTCATGTTAATGACCTATTGCCAATTGACCGAATGAGTTGCAATTTGGTCCTCCAGCTGTTCCTTTTTTGTACCTTTAACTTTTCCAGCCTCTTATTGCCCCTGTCCCAACTTTTTTGAGGTGTTGCTGTCATGAAATTTCAAATGAGCCAATATTTGGCATGAAATTTCAAAATGTCTCACTTTCGACATTTGATATGTTGTCTATGTTCTATTGTGAATACAATATCAGTTTTTGAGATTTGTAAATTATTGCATTCCTTTATTTACAATTTGTACTTTGTCCCAACTTTTTTGGAATCGGGGTTGTATTACACGCCTTGCTCTTGGAGTGATCTTTGTTGGTCGACCACTCCTGGGGAGGGTAACAATGGTCTTGAATTTGTACACAATCTGTCTGACTGTGGATTGGTGGAGTCCAAACTCTTTAGAGATGGTTTTATAACCTTTTCCAGCCTGATGAGCATCAACAACGCTTTTTCTGAGGTCCTCAGAAATCTCCTTTGTTCGTGCCATGATACACTTCCACAAACATGTGTTGTGAAGATCAGACTTTGATAGATCCCTGTTCTTTAAATAAAACAGGGTGCCCACTCACACCTGATTGTCATCCCGTTGATTGAAAACACCTGACTCTAATTTCACCTTCAAATTAACTGCTAATCCTAGAGGTTCACATACTTTTGCCACTCACAGATATGTAATATTGGATCATTTTCCTCAATAAATAAATGACCGAGTATAATATTTTTGTCTCATTTGTTGAACTGGGTTCTCTTTATCTACTTTTAGGACTTGTGTGAAAATCTGATGTTTTAGGTTATATTTATGCAGAAATATAGAAAATTCTAAAGGGTTCACAAACTTTCAAGCACCACTGTACATTCACCTTCACATACAGGAACATGAATGTGCGCTCTCTCTCTCTCTCATTCTCTCTGTGTGTCTGTGTGTAATATAACCTTCCAAACATTTGTAATTTGCATCTCTTTTTCGCTTTGTCAGCCATTCCTTTGCTTTTAGGTCACAATGTGGAGAGACACTAAATTGTCTCTGCCATAACGATCACTGGAACAAGTAGCAAACTTGATCTCAATCTAAGATCTCTAACTTCAAGATCATTTCCCAAGTAATCAACAGGACAACTGAGTAAGCTTTGGTGATTTTTTTTTTCCTAAAACAAACATCTGAATAAAATGTTAAAGCTAGACTGCCTTTCAGATTTTAAGTTTAGGTCATAAAAAGAATTTTCCCTGACGACACCCAGTTATTTTTGTTTTGTGGACCGAAAGCTACTGAATTCGAATCACAGACTTCCAATTTTATTATTATTATTTTTTTAATAGAACATTTTATGAATTTAGGGCCACGTGGCCCTAAAGTCTCTGCTATTTTTTCCTGCTTCACCATGACTCAATTCAAGATACTACGTCATGCATTACGTGGTGGGCTTTCCCTGTTCATGCAAGGCATTGTGGGATACAAATTTGAAACGGGAGAAGAAAATGGAGGACTCAGATAAAACATGAAAGACCGACTACAGTAATGGAAAGCGAGAAGAAAAGACATGTTGTGAAAGAAAGGAAACGCAGGACCAAACTAATAAATATCGGCGGTCAGCGAGCACCTCAGTGTGATCACCTGTTCGTTTAGCGACAGAATGATGGAACGGTCAGTGCACGGTCAAGGTAAACCTGTAGATGGCAGTAATGCAACACTGTGGACGCCAGCTGCCGTAAAACCCAAAAGAAGAAGAAGCAGGTAAACCTGCACATGGCAAGCAATTTCATGCACATTATTTGCTCGGGAATCCCCTCAAATTAAATACCGTATTTTCTGGACTATAAGCCGCTACTTTTTTCCTAGGTTTTGAACCATGCGGCTTATACAAAGGTGCGGCTATTCTGTGGATTTTTCTTCCACCGCTAGGGGTGCTCTAACCAGAAGTAGAATCAAAAATAAGATAGACAAAAAATCAATGCAAAGAAGAATTAGCAGATCTTTAGCAGATAGAACACGCACGACAAATTACTAACTGGTAATTATTTTCAAATCCAGCGAAGATGATTAAAGTGACTTGTGGTTTCAAACACAGGAGAAATGAAGGTAAATAAATACCGGTTATTTTCTCTTGGTTCTGTTCCGTTTTAATCAGCAAAGTTGCTGCCGTGTTAAAAGGCACTGTTCGGAAAGAATCTGTTCAGGTACATACATGTACATTTACAGTACAAAATCGTTCTGTACATGCAGTAAATATCTAATTTTTCAACATAGATATCTGCGGCTTGTATATCTTTTTTTTTTATTTTTTTTTTTAAATAGAGCGGATGCGGCTTATATACAGGTGCGCTCTATAGTCCAGAAAATACGGTAACTTCCCAGCTACAGAATGGCCTTATATTTTGTGAGATATTACAGAAGTAAACATCACAATGACCAAATTTCAGAGGGAACTAAATTTCACCGATTTTATGAAATCGAAAGGCCGTCTACTTTTAAACAAGTCTACGCTCAAGTGTTAAATCTAATATTTTACAAATCAGCTCATTTTAGTGCCACTAAAAATTAGAAAGTGGTTAAGAAAATGGTGTTTCTTTCCTTTCCAAATAACAGATGCAATATGGAAAGTCTTTGTCAGCAAACCAACACCATCTGTGGCCACAATTTTTTGAAAAGGCAAAAATAATAATAATATTAACAAATGACAGTGCCAAAGCATACAGTGCAACAGAATTCAACCTTCAGCCTTGGAAGACGAACTGTTTTCTGTTGTCTCGGACATTAAATTTAATAGGCTAATGGAGTACACGGAGCCTTGTCCTGAGGTTTTCAAAGTTTTCGCAGCCTGGTATGGCTTCAAATGTACTTTTGGTTTTCAGCTTGCTGAAAAGTGCTGGCAAACATACAGTCCCCTCTGAAAGTATTCGAACAGTCAGGACAATTCTTTTGTTTCTACTATACATTTAAGATATTTGTGTTTGAGATCAAATATGAAACGACAGATCAGAATTTCGTCTTTCATTTGCTGACATTTCCACGTAGATGTGCTGAACAACTTGGAACATGGGACCTCTGGTGGCAGACTACTCAACTTGAGGTGAGCAAAAGTATCGGAACAGAGTCTGAACGTAAATAACACTTTTTTTCGCGGTCCAAATCCTGCGCTCTGATTGGCTGGCGAGCGGGTCCGTATCCTACGGTACGGACCCCAGTTATGGACCTCTGGCGACTCGATCATTCACAACAACAAACAGAATTTTTTTTTGTCAACATTTATCTTTTTTTTTTTAATAAAGATTTATTTCTAAGATTATCAAAAATCTTATACATTTTTGCCAGCATTTCTCAGGAGAATAGCATTAATTTTACATCATGGATAGTGATAACAGTCTTCACAGCGAAAGTGAGTTTTACTACCCTGAGGAAGAAGTAATAAAAGAAAACATTTCAGGAGAACGCTAAAACCTGCAATTTGCTAACACTGAACAAAAACATGGCTGAATCCTGAATGACTCCTATTTGTATACATAGGGGACTACATAGGCGGCAAAATGTAGTTTTTTTCCTGCCATGGAAGTGCACTTGTATACCAAGGAGGAAGCCATTTGCATTACAGCCGTGAATGAGGATTCAAAATGGCGGCTCGCCTCGGTTTTCCCTTTCGAGCACTCTCGTTTTCTGTTAGAATTTGGTAAAAAAATGGGGTGTCATGGCTCAGGTGGATAAGGCGCCATACCATAAATCCGGGGACCCGGGTGCAATCCCGACCTGAGGTCATTTCCCGATCCCTCCCCGTCTCTCTCTCTCTCTCTCGCTCATTTCCTGTCTCTACACTGTCCTATCCAATAAAGGTGAAAAAAGCCCAAAAAAAAAATCTTAAAAAAAAAAAAAAAGAATTTGGTAAAGAAAAAAATAAATATATTATTTACCAGCTTAAGGTCGGTCCATATAATGAAATACCGTGACCTCGGCCTTGAATACTGACCTCGGCCCAGAGGGCCTCACTCAGTACTTTCAAGACCTCGGTCATGGTATTTCACCATACAGATCTCCCAGCTGGTAAATAACATATATATTTAATTGCATATCCCTTGCTTCCAATAACTGCATCAACCCAGCGACCCACTAACATCACCAAACTGTTGCGTTCTTCTTTTGTGAAGCTTTTCCAGATTTGTACTGCAGCTTCTTTTCACTTCTTGTTTGTTTTCAGGGGTTTCTCCCTTCAGTCTCCTCTTCAGGAGGTGCCCAATTGGGCTAACATCTGGTGACTGACTTGGCCAGTCCAAAACCTTCCACTTTTTCCCCCCGATGAAGTCCTTTGTTGTGTTGGCGGAGTGTTTTGGATCACTGTCTCACTGCATGATGAAGTTCCTCCCAATTAGACTAGATGCCATTTCTCTGTAAATTGGCAGACAGAATGTATCAATAAAAGATTAGTGAGCCCATTCCAGAAGCAGTCACACAAGCCCAAGCCATGACACTACCTCCACTGTACTTGACCAATGAGCTCGTATGTTTTGGACAATGAGCAGAGCCGTTCTTTTGCCACACTTTGGCCTTTCCATCACTTTGGTAGAGGTTAATCTTAGTTACAGAACTTTTGTGGCTCATCTCTGTATTTCTTGGCAAATTCCAATCTGGCCTTCTGATTCTTACTACCGATGAATGGTTTGCATCTTGCTGTATGGCTTTTATATTTATCTTCTCAAAGTCTTCTTCAAATGCTGAATTGCAATGCTGGATTGCGATACCTTGACCCCTGCCCTGTCAAGGTTGTTAGTGATGTCACTGACTGTTGTTTTTGGGGTTTTTCTTCACAGTTCTCACAATGTTCATCATCAGCTGGTGTTGTTTTCCTTGGCCGACCTGTTCGATGTCTGGTTGTTAGTACATCAGTGTTTTTTTCTTTTTTTTTTTCCCCTCTTCCTTCCAGGAAAATCTAAATTGTTGTATTGGATATGCTCAATTCTTGTGCAATGGCTCTGACTGATTTTCCCTCGTCTCAGTTTCAAAATTACCTTCTTTTCTGCTATAGACAGCTCCCTGGTCTTCATGTTGGTTTATCCTTTTAAACAAACAACTACAGTCTTCACAGGTGAAACACAGGGCTCAAACCAAGGACAGACATTTCGAGGTATTAATTTTTTTTTTTCTTAAATAAATCTAACAGGGCACACCTGGGCAACAAGAAACAGCTGTTAGTCACATCTTCCAATATTTCTGATCACTTGAAATATAGGTAGGTTCAAACAAAAGGCTTTGTGTTTTAAGTTGATCAATACCTTTAGATATAAATATCAGGAAACGAAAGCTGAAATCCTGATCTATCGTCTCATATTCATCTTTTGATCTCAAACCCAAATATCTTCAGTGCATAGCAAAAACAAAGAATTGGCCTTGCTGTTCCAATACTTTTGGAGGAGCCTTGGTACGAAAAGTATGAAGTGTGTTTTGTTTTTTTTGTTTTAACTATTAGCTCAAGTGGAAGCTCTGAGTGCCAGGTACGTATTGCTTTCCGTTAATGAGGAGCTACTATTCTCGATCATAATGCAACTTAAAAGTGGCTAATGGCATAGTCGATTAGTGCTTAATGGCATAGTGATCTATTAACAGTCCATGGATTTGTCCTTGCTCTAATGCGGCACTGCTTAAATGCTCAAATATCCACTGGCTAGCTGCATGGAGCAAACATCTGTTCCTGGGCATTAGGGATCTGCATCTCCAGGAATTGTGCACGAATCATTGCTTCTCTGATGCCAAGTGAAACCTGTGCATTTCACAAAGTCAGTCAGAATGTATTTGACTTTCACCTTTCAGTTACTTAAGACTGCAAAAAACTTTGATGAAGCTCTGTTCTGCCTGGAGAGTTGTAATCTGACCTACTTAGAACAGCTATAATCTGGTGCATTTGAGTGAAAAATGTGATGCGTATACCATGGCAGGCTTTGCTGCACTGCAGAATATTTCAGCATGTCCTTGTACGAGAGATTTAGGCAGCGCCCATATCACTGAGGCACCATGTGCACAGTCACTCTGCAGACAGAGGATTATCAACTCTGGCAGCCCTCCCTCAGAGGACTTCCTCTTACCCCTGCACTCTAGCAAGCCATGCACTTTTAAAAAACAGCCAATAATGACAGCAAAGAGCCGCTCAGATGGAAAATATAACGCCAGGTTTTTACAGAGTTCATCCAGCTTACCAAAGCTAAAGACTATGAAAGAAAAGCATGAGCGAGTGAATAGACTGAAGGGGTACAAGTGACGCCCTTCTACTCAGCCAGGTTTTCAGCAGGCTGTCTATACATTGACGGTGCCATCTGTTCCTCGTATTCAAACGGGAGAAGCGGGAATGCGAGCAATGCCATGGAAACTATTATCATGCACGGAATGAGGGATTAGAACAGAAAGAGACGGCAAAGAACAGACAGAATGGGACCAGAACAGATGGGGGTTGAGATAAGCAGGAATAGAAGAAATGGCCAGGTGTAGCATTCAACAAGTCCTGAGATAGGCATAAGTATTCAAACATTTGCAAGTAGATGCAATAATTGTTAACGACAAAACAATAACTGCAACATTCATCAAATATACTTCATTGATTGAAGTCCAGTACAAAACCGCAACCATCTTCCAATTTCCCTCGAGATATTTTCTAGCTAGCTATCCAAACTAAACACAATAAAAACCCCGTTTATTCATTCATTCATTTTCAGTGAGCATGTTTTCCTGGTCAGGGTTATGCTAGATCTGGAACCTATCCCAGGAATACTGGCCATGAGGTCAGAATACACCCTGGATGGGACTACCAGGGCACCACACTCACACACACATTGCCACATTCAATCACACCAAAGGGCAATCCAATCTTAACTAATCCACTTATTGGCATGTTTTGAGAAGTTGGAACCCTGTGGAAACCCGTGTATACATGTGGAGAACAAGGACAGGAGTCTCTACATAGGCAGGAAGCCAAGCTGAGGATAGAACTGGAAACCCTGAAGCTGTGAGGCAGCAGTGGTACCCACATAACACTTTTGGAGCTGTATTCTTCATTTAAAAATGTTGTGATTGGTTACACTGA
The DNA here is from genome assembly GCF_027579695.1 of Neoarius graeffei. Taxonomy (NCBI): domain Eukaryota; kingdom Metazoa; phylum Chordata; class Actinopteri; order Siluriformes; family Ariidae; genus Neoarius; species Neoarius graeffei. Next base: position 45,471,790 of record NC_083569.1, read on the forward strand.
AGGCATCACATAATAGCAACTAGAAAAGCACTCGGAGAGCGCAGACCTCCGCCAAGAATCCTTTAAAAAAAATCCGGGATCCAAAAGGTGATCCGGATCACCGCCAAAATTTAATAGATTGTTCCTTGTGCCCAGTCACACCTTTGGAAAAAATTTCAGAGCAATCCGTTCATAACTTTTTCCGTAATGCTGCTAACAGACAAACCAACCAACGCTACCGAAAACATAACCTCCTTGGCGGAGGTAATCAGGGCTGGATCCAGCTCTCACTAACAGGGTGGGCCAGGAAAATTTTTTGGGTGGGCAATATATACGACTTTTTTCCTCTCTCCCTTTCTCTCAGGTGGATGGGCCAGCTTCGTGATTGGGTGGGCCAGCCTTGTGATTGGGTGGGCCAGCCCCCCAGAGCCAGGCCAGATAGCAGTGATGCTCAATAAGATGAAATCCACAAATGAGTCCTGACTGCATTTCAGGCTAATCACTGGTCCAATGTTCATACCAAGTACCAGGTCAGTGTGTCTCTTGTTTGTGACTTGTTTTGATCCTAGTGAAAGCAAAGCAGCCAGAAAAGGAGGGGGTGAGGGAGCAGAACTGGATCGGGACACCGAAAGCTAAAAACAAGGCTGAGTCATTCAAGCAACTATGCTATGATTTCAAGAGCAAATGTGTTTTACATATTTACACACATGCTGTTGTCACAGGTCGTGCATGACAAACAAGTGCAAATGGCAATACACTGTCAAAGAAAGAATGCACAGAAAGAACAGCACCTGCTGTTATTCGGAGGGGGAGGTGGGGTGTCAGTGAAGGGGTAGTGTGAAATATTCCAATACAAAGCAGACTCACAGTTCCCACCACAAAATGGATTTTTTTTTTTTTTACAACCCCCAATCCCAAAAATTTGGGGCACTGTGCAAAACGTAAGTAAAAACAGAATGCAATAATTTCCAAAGATTTTTCAACCTATACTCAAATCAAATGCAACACAAAGCCAAGATATTAAATTTCAAACTGATAAATTTGATTGTATATCTACATAAAACACTCATTATGAAATGTGATGCCTACGTTTCAAAAAACTTGAGGGGCATATTTACCACTGTGTTATCTTACCTTTTCTGTTAACAACAATCAATCAATCAATCAATCAGTAACCTTTTTGGAACTGAGGACACTAATTGTTGAAGTTTTGAACGTGAAATTCTTTCCCATACTTGCTGATATACAACTTCAGTTGATCAACAGTCTGGGGTCTCCATTGTCAATATTTTGTGCTTCATAATGTGCCACACATTTTCAATGGGAGGCAGGCAGGTCAGTTTAGCGCCCTCACTCAGTACGTTTACATGCGCATCCAAATCGAGCTACTGTCGGTAATCGAGCAAAGGGTCCCAGCAGGGGTGCCAGAGAAATCCAATCCTACATGCACAAGTGAAATCGGGCTATTGTGCAAGGTGCATTGTGCACCCAAGCCACACGTGGCGCTACACGCCCCATCGTGTTGGTACACTTCCGGTTGTCGTCATGAAGAAGAGCTATACTGTTGCCAGATAATGCTGACGTATTCCAGCCCAAAACATGTTCAAATCCGCCAAAAAGCACTTAAAACCCCCCAATCTGGCAACATTGGCAGTTCCGTGTTCAAGCTGTTAGGCTTGCTCTAACAGACTGTATGGCTACAAACTGTCCTGCGCAGACCACTGTTTTGTAAGACAACTTATTTTGCACAATTGTATATTTTTCTAAAGTCCATTTTTTGCTTACAAAAAAATTTTTTTTTTTTTGCTTACAATTTAACTTATGTCTTAATAAACACAAAAAGTTCAATTGTTTTGTTTTTATTGACATTCTTCAGATGTTGGACATCTATACACACACACACACACACACACAGACACACACACACAAATACAGTGACTTGTTTATGTACACAATATGCAACAGCTGTACAGATGTATTTGGTGATACAGTAAGTGAGCTAAATTTTAACAGTGCAAACAATGCCACAAAAAGAAAAAGATTCATGCCGTTGTCATGCCGACCGAGGCTGTTGTGTTTCCCGCTTGTGGTCTCGTCACTCGTCACTTCCGGAAGGGGCAGTGCTGAAGTAAGTAGCTCGAATACGTAGCTCAATAGGGTTTACATGCACTAAGTAGCTCGGCAGAAATCGCATAATCTAGGTCGTGTAGCTCGATTCCGAGAAATCAAGTTCGGTTCAATTTCAGCCGAATTAAGGTGTATACATGGCATTTTGAACTTCGATTTCAGTCGAGCAACGGCAGAAATTCGATTTTCTCTATGTGCATGTAAACGCACTGACTCTTTTTACTACGAAGCCACGCTGTTGTAACATGTACAGAATTGCTGCTTGGCTTTGTCTTGCTGGAATAAACAGAGACATCCCTGAAAAAGATGCTGTCTGGATGGCAGCATGTTGCTCCAAAACCTGTGTGTACCTTTTGGCATTAATGGTGCCTTCACAGATGTGCAGGCACCTGCCATGGGCACGAACACACCCTTATACCATCACTATGCTGACTTTTAAACTTTGTGCTGGTAACAGTCTGGATGGTCCTTTTCCTCTTTAGCCCAGAAGACACTGATGTGTCAGTCCATCTCAGATGAGCTCAAAGGTCACGGGCATTCAATGTTGGTTTTCAACCTTGCCCCTTACGTGCAGAGATTTCTCCAGATTCTCTGAATCTTTTGATGATGATATGGCTTGTAGATCGTGAAATCCCGAAATTCCTTGGGGGTGTATAACCGCACATCCCAAAGTGTTTTATTTTTCTTAAACTACAGCAATGTTTTATTAATTAGAGAACACATCATACTAATTACATTACAGGCACTGAGCAGACGCTCTTATCCAGAGCAATGCACAACATACCCAGAGCAGCCTGGGGAGCAGTTGGGGGTTACGTGCCTTGTTCAAGGGCACTTCAGCCATTTCTGGTGGTCCAGGGAATTGAACCGATGACCTTTTGGTCTCAAAGCTGCTTCTCTAACCATAAGACTATGACTTCCCCATGTAATAATTATAAATGCATTTGTTGTTCAATTTACCTTATTAAAGCTTTAAATATTTGTCCTCAATAGCCTCTCTATATATTGTACTTTATAAAGCAGAACTTCTGACTAATCAGAACCAAGCACTGAATAGCATCAGGGAATAAACTCATGTTACATAATAAGACGCACTGATTCAAAAAGGAACAAAAACAGCACAGCTCTAAAGAAGGAGGCTAACAACTTAACCCTTTGACTGTTCATCCGAGACACTGGCTTGGTGAAAGGTGAGTCAGTGTGGTCTCTCTGCCTGCCGGTGAAAGAAAAGCCACCTGCTAACGAGGATAAGGACCTGGAAGACTGCACACAAGAGAAACCAAATACCACCATATGGAACTCGAAACCCACTTGACAAACCTCTAAAAAGTGACTAAGCATCAAAACCAGCGTGGAAAATAACTGATAGAGAATAATCACAGGCCTGCGAGTGAACATCTGTACAAAAATAAGTACTTCAAACCACAATACAGCATGTAATCGATCAGGACTTAAGCCACAGACAGTGATAAAATGACTGTTAGTTCTACCACATGACATGCCGTCAAAATGTAGAGGGGACTTGAAGAAACACGGGCTAGCTGAACCACAAACTGAATATGTCGTGCTTGATATAGTGCCATATAGTGCACTATATAAATGGTGTATTTTGAATCAGAGGTGCCAACATTGCTAATGCTGGGATCGAGCTACACCAACGGAGCCCGATTTTGACATGATTTTGTCATGGCCAACAAATTTCCAGCATTGGACCCGAACACAAACATCAGGAATGAGAATCGAGCCTTGTAGTGTGACAAAGAACAGTGCAGTCTGGGATGCCCCATGACACCCTGACTTAGGCTACGTTCACACTGCAGGCTGAAGTGACTCAAATCCGATCTTTTCGCCCATGTGTGACCTGTATCCGATCTTTTATTGACAATATGAACGACACAGATCCGATTTTTTCAAATCCGACCCAGGCCGTTTGGATATGTGGTCCTGATTCCGATTCCTATCCGCTCTTTTCATATGCGACTTCAGTCTGAACCGCCAGGTCGCATTCATCCGCCTTGCACGTCATCAACAAGCCACAAACGTCACTATTCTGCGCTGAAGTAGGCGGCGGGTCTCTCAAAAAAAGTTACAACAACATGGCGCATGACCACGGGCGCAGATAGAGGGGGGGACGGGTGGGATTCGTCCCACCCAGATTTAAATTCACCTCGCTCGGTCCCCCCCACTTATAGGGAGGAAAAAATGTCTATGCTGTCTTTCTTTGCATAAGGCAAACCTCACGCAAAAATCAAAAGACTAATTATCATTCGGTTTATTGAGGTGCACAGCAGTGTATACATAGTTGCAACAACTCACATAAAACAAAGACTGATATTCGGTTGGTTGAGCTGCGCAGACTGCACAGGTTGCGAGCTCGAGCTTGGTTGCTATGGTTACTAACAACAAGTTTGACAGGCATATTGGGGTTGGTTTGCTGGCAGCTTTGTCCCCCCCCAGTTTTTTGTCCCTCCCAGTTCAAAAAAACGTATCTGCGCCCCTGCGCATGACATCAATGCGAGGGACGCTTCGGGCTGTGAAGGTTCAGAATCTTCTCAATGGAAGGACGCAGAGGTTAGGGAGCTGATTTCCATTTGGGGGGATGCAGCTATTCAAGCTAGATTGGATGGGTCATACCGCAACCGGGCGGTTTTACTTCCGTAAACACTGGCCATGCTCACTGCGTGTGACGTCGTCATATCCTGCAATGCGCATGCGGAACACTTTTAGGTCGCTTTTCGTTCATACTGAGGATCACATACAAGTCGCATATATTTGTTAATGTGAACGACCTCACAAAAAAATCGGATTTCACAAAAAAATCGGAATTGAGCATTAAGCCTTGCAGTGTGAACGTAGCGAAAAAGTCTAGCATGTCAGAATGCTTTGTATTTTTTCACCTAGTTTGACAAATTCTGTGTTCCTTGATCACCATGACTGACAATTTCTTGACCCTCCTCCTTGATGACACAAGGATGTGAACAAATGATTGGTCGGGGTGAAGCTTGTAGTGTTGCCAGTTTACTGAACAAGATACTGCAAGAATCTATGGCACTATGATTGCCTTATCCAATATGGTGACCAGGCAAAAATATTACGTAGTCTGATGGTGGCATAACATGAAAATCCTGGGAGGCAAAACAGAATTTTACCACAAAAAATCCAAGCACATACCACCATTTATTTTTTTAAATGTGTACCAAACAGTAAGAAAACAGTGAGGCGAATTATGAAGGAATGGTTGCAACAGAAATTTAACAACTAAACCCTGGTGAAAAACCTCACAGGATCTTTATTGATCCATGAGGATTGTCAAAGACCTGCCAAAGATACTTAAAGATAAGGACCTTTATAGGATCCTTAAAGGACCTTAAAATCTTCATATGCAAAATAATTTGTAAAGATCCTCAAGGATTTGACAAAGATCTTTTAAGGATCCCCGCAAAGATCTTTGCAAGGCTCCTTTAAAATCCTCAAGGATTCAACAAGGATTTTTCAAAGATATTTGAAGGATCCTTCTGAGGATCTTGTTAAGATCTTTGCTAGGATCTTTGAGGACGTGATCAGGATCTTTTAAGGATCTTTGTCAAAATCTTCACAAGATCTTTGCAAAGTTCCTCAAAGATTTAACAAGGATCCTTCAAATATGTTAAAAGGATCCTTTTCAGGATCTTATCAAGATCTTAAGTGGAATCCTCAAAGATTTAATCAGAATCTTGTCAGGATCCTTGTCAAGGTCTTTACAAGATCTTTGTGAGGACCCTTTAAGAGCCTTGAGGATCTAATGAGGCTCTTTCAATTTTTTTTAAATGATCCTAATTCAACAGAATTGGCAAGGATGGAAACAGATTGAAATTTACATAATTATGATTCATAAGAAATGGATAAGGATAGACCACGGAATCCTGAATAGCCAACATCTTAAAAGGTTCTTTGAAAGAATCTTTCATGATTTTCAATGTTTCAAAGATCTTGATAGGATCTTAAGGATTTTATTAGGATATTTTCAAGATCTTCTGAAGAACTTTAAAGCTCTTGACAAGAATTTCAAAAGATCCTTGAAGATCTTGCCAAGAATTTTAAAGATCCTTGAAGATCTTTTGAGGACCTTTGTTGAGATCCTCAACAGTATCCTCAAAGACCCTCACAAAGAACTTTATGGATCCTTGAAAGATTTTCACCAGGGAAGAGACCACAGTCCCACCCACTTGTTTACTGTTGACTCAAGACTGAGGCTCATGAATTCACAAGCCAAAGTTCACCGACATAAAATTAGTGCAAAGCCAAAAGTAACCATCTTTCACCATAACCACACAGTGTCCTTTCCCATTCAATGAACTGCCATTTCTACTGGATGAATTTTAGTTGGCATTTGGTTTGGTCTTTTTTTTTCTCCCCCAGGTGATTCCCATATTACCATACAGCTAAACCTGCTGTCGCATTGTCCGAATTCTCCACGGACTATTACGTTCCCTGGATAGTTCACTATATCAAAATAAATCCAGTGTATAACTGATGTGCTATTTCTGAACAAAGTACCGCACTGCCTGATGATTTCCTTTAAAGGGGACATATTATGAAGAACTCACTTTTGCAGTGTTTGTGCACATACATTTGAGTATCTTTAGTGCCTTCCAACCTACAAACTGTGAAATAAGACACCCAAGTCAGTTTCTTTTGTTCTGCTCATTTCAGAAAACATGAGCTTCAAGAAGCCATTCAGATTCATCTCCCCTTTTTATGTCACAAGTGGAGCTCATTAGAATTATCCTGCCCCCTCATGGCTTGAGAATTGCCTGTGTGAATGAATATTCATGGCCCAAGTGTTACCTGATTGGCTGGCAGAAGAGAGGGCGGGGTGAGCAGTGGCACCCCAAAGGAACAGGCACTCAAATCGGCTGTTTTGAATAGGGTTGTTTAGACGGGGGAAAAGGGAGCTGCGGTGTTTTATCCTTGTGGTATTTTGACCAAAGCATGTCACAGACGTGTGTTATTTACAGCTGGGAGGGTCGTATGGTGAAATACTGTGACCAAGGCCCTCTGGGCCGAGGTCAGTATTCAAGGCCGAGGTCATGGTATTTCACCATACGGACTGACCTTAAGCTGGTAAATAATATATTTTTTTCTTTACCAAATTCTAACAGAAAACGAGAGCGCCTGAAAGGGAAGACCGAGCCAAGTCGCCATTTTGAATCCTCATTCACGGCTGTAATGCAAATGGCTTCCTCCTCGGTATACAAGTGCACTTCCATGGCAGGAAAAATTGAGTCATTCAGGATTCAGCCATGTTTTTGCTCCACATTAGCAACAGTTAGAGGTTTTTAGCTTTCTCCTGAAATGTTTTATTTTATTTCTTCTTCCTCAGGGTAGTAAAACTCGCTTTCGCTGTGAACACTGTCGTTATCGCTATCCATGATGTAAAATTAATGCTATTTTCCTGAGAAATGCGAAAATAAACGTTGACAAAAATTGCTACCATGTTTGTTATTGTCAACGAGCGAGTCGCCAGAGGTCCGTATTGGCTCGGCAGCCAATCAGAGCGCAGGATTTGATGGAAACCGGACTGCGAAAAAAATAAGTTTCATTAAGACCTCAGGGAACTGGGTCAACTTGTGGATAAGGGGTATAATACGTCACCTTTAAAGTTCCTTGTCAGAATGGATGCTTGGGTATTGGATATTTAGTGGCCAGTGAAGGCAAAAGGTATTTGGTAGTGGTGTGTCTCTGTTCATACTCCTGTATTTTTATGGTTTCAGTTTGCTCGGTTATTTGCAACGTTCAAACTGTTTCTCTAACAGCCCGGCCACGATAATATGTTTCTGGAGCAGTCGTTAATAAGGTGAATTTAGTCTGGCGTCTGCCCTCACTGCTGCCCCAGGCAGCGCTCTATCCAGGACAGTCGAGAGTAAATAGTGAGCTAGTGAGTGAGGGAGTGATTCTGAGCAAGCCATGTGATTTAAAGCAATAAATCATTGAGGATGATGTAATGTGACCAGCTTGTTTTTTTTTTTTTCTTTGTGCTAAGATGAGGATGAGTCATTCGAGTAGCGCACCATCCAAATCACCAAACATCTTTATCCCCTCATCCGTTTTGGTTAAACTGACAATAATGCATTCTTACCGTTATAATATTTTTCACTATGACTGGAGTGTTTAATTTCTCGAATGAAGAGGTATCCATAGCTCATGATGTCACTGAGACTGAGACGGTAAAACGTGCGTGTTAAAAGAAGAACTGCTGGGTTGTAAATATAAAACAAAAAGGATATTTTAATTCCCGTCACATGACCCCTGTTTCATCCTTACACTCACATCCGTCATCTGGAGGACCTCCAAGCAAGCTCCTAGAGATTTTGCGTCTCTATTTCCATGTGTTGTTAATATTAGAAATTAAGATATACTGTGTCGAAGATAAAAACAGCCAAGTGGTGAACTGGACGTGAGGGTTTACACCACTGTGACCTGGGTGCAGCTCACTCAGCATAGTATAGACCCCTTGCGCATGGTGTTACACGTGATTTCACCTGGGGTTCAAAGAGACATCGTCTTTTGTGTAAGCAAGCCTTAATCTGTCTTCAACATGGTTCATTTTTGCACTGTTCCTGGTTGTTTAAATAGATAAAAGGTATTACCGTCTCCCCGCTATCAAGAAAAATGTTAACAAAGAGAAGCAAATGCTCCAAGAACAGCGAAGAAACGAGTGGTTAAAGAGAATACGACGAGAGGAGCCAAGCCTGAAAAAAAACACACAGGCTAAACTTTACAACAGCTGTACACATGTGAAATGGAAATAAATTGACTAAGGCAGGAAAAACTATTTTGGATAAATTTGTTAGCGTCCGTTACGCACTGATCAACCTGTGTGACTCAGTTGTGCCTTTTGAATCGAGAATAAATGAAGAGGGAACCGAACATTAACCCTTTACTGAAATTATTATTACAAGGGTGATTATAGTTACTATATGACTGCAGCTACAACTGGAATGTGCTGATTCTGTTAGCGTTTGTAATTATTGTACCATCCACTGTTAGATAAAATTAAAATCTTACAACATTGAAAGTCTAGAGCAAGATATTTTGCTATTTTACAAATAACACTTCAGATATTGTTTTAACAATAATAAGCATCACTGTACAAATGACGACACGCAAATAGCTCTGTAACTAGATGTCCTTGGGGTTGTTGAGACACGGAGGGCCGGAATAGCTTACCATCCAGCCCACAGTTCAGGTCGGAGTCCTTTGAGAGGAAATGCTTTGGCTTTCGCAACATTCTGTTCCCAAAAGCTGATGTCGGGAAAAAGTCTTTACACAAAGGTTATCTTGCTTTTGTAATTTATTTATTTATTTTTTTAAACTGTTCTTCCGTGTCAGGACTCTTCGGGGGAAAAAGAAAAGGTATAGTCCAACATGTAGCTAATGCTAGGCCACAAATCTGCACCGTCACTCCAGTCGTTTTGAGGAATTTTGTACGGGTCAGAACCGCTAATAAACTCTAATTTCCACATATATGGGTCTGTCTCAGAAACTGGGTACTGTGTGGGTCCCCCACTAAATATACTCAGTCAATAAACTATATGGTTTTGAATGGTGATGTTGATTTTAATTTGAAATAAAATGATGAAAGAAATAACAGATAAAACTAAATCTTTGATGTGAATACTCTATTCAGAATTTGGCAAAAATTCTGCAAATTTGTGGAAAAATGGCGGCTTGATCTGGGACATGATAAATGGTTGACTCCATCGCATTCCCTTAAAAAGGTTGTAGTCCACTGAAAAGTCTACAGTTATCACTAATTGTATTTTAAGTTGTAACTTTATGCACCTAAGGACTGGTGCGCTCACAGAATAATCATAACCGTAATAAAACATCATGCAAAATATTTGATCGCCGTCGTAACTCCATTTTCCGCAGACCCAAAACCAATACGATCGTGTGTTTTGATCTAAACGGAAAGCCTCAGGGTCAAGGTCACTACCTCACCAAAAGTAGGAACTTAAAATCACTACGCCATAGAAACATTTAGTTATAAATCTGCGATTTTGTTTTTTAAAACGGAAGCTGAACGTTAGGTATAGAATGTTTCTTACAGAATATGTTACGATGGTAGCTGGTCTTGTATGAATTTCTGAGCTATAAAATGAGTTGTGGTCTATTTGTTACCGTAGTGTGTTATTTGTGTGCGGGGAAGGACACACATTAACAATTTGCATGTGTAGAATGGAATTTTCCACTCCAACAGTTAGAAGTTGATCGTGCTTCCATTTGCGGTCTTTCTGTTACGCGGGTGATCTGTTCGGACGTTATCACTGAAAAGGTGAGTTTTGACGGTTTTATTTTGTTTTAGTCTTGCAGTATAAGGCAATAGAATGTTTCTTTTTCATCTTACTTTCATATTTCGTAGTGGTGTTTGCGTATTTTTGGCCAATATTTTTGTAACCATGGTCAATTTAGATCAAACTTTTGATAGAATCTACGGCCAGTCATTTTGCCCCGCCCCCGCCTCGCGCTCCGTCTGGTGCGGTAGTGATGTCCCGTTGCTCGCGCGCCGCAGCAGAGACCCGCGCGACCTTCAGCTGGTACAGTCGCTCTTCTTTTACCAGCGCCGTTATTCTCATCTTTCCGGTGTGTTCTTGATTTTTCCATTGTGTCCTATTCCGCCATATCAAATCCCCAAAATGTATCATATTATTCATATTTAAGTGAATAATCAATTCAGTCATCATAACTTGGCATTTTTAACCCAAGCAATCAAAAAGAGGAAATTTATTCAATATTTTCACTCATCTGTGAAGGAGGGGCTTTAATTCTTCATGATGGAGTTATTTTATATGGAAATCAATTTTACAAAAGCATTTGAATTGTAATTTAAAAAAAATAAAAAAATGTTCCACAGTGGAGGCCAGATAAAGCAAGATGCTATCTTTATTCTTATTAAACATGACAAAAGAAACATTGAGTGTTTGGTAAATGCAAAAAAAAAAGTAAAATTAGGAAATTTATTTTTTGACCATAATGTCCCAAATGAGAGACCAGTTTCTGAGATGGACCCACATCTATCCTTCGCTTCTTTCCGACTAAGATTATCCAAGTAATCCGGTAATCGAGCTTTTATAACTGTCGTTTTCTTCGAACAGCAGCGACCGGCATCTTCGCTTGGCTTCAGAATGTGAACAGTATGGAAACAAAACTCGCTTGTCCCCCAGGTCTAGGGTAGCGACGGTTGCTAACATAAATGTGACATCAGTGCAAGGGGTCTATTCACGAGCTGACAGACTGATATCATATCCTGGTTGGTTGTCGGGTTTGAAGACATGGCCCTTTGAATACCCATGGAGGCATTGCAGCAATTTGGTTCTCACATTTATGTCTGGTTTATATTACTGGAGAATTTTGTTGCATTGTGGGAAAAAAAACCCAAATGTAATAACAAAAGAACCTGCTGTGAAAAGGGACAGAGTTGGGTATTGAAGTGGCTGCATTTCTCTTGAACAGGCACCAAAATCATTATTGATGTCAACTGTTTGGATCAATGACTGCTGCAACAAATCAGCGAACTATCTGGCGTGTCAGCTTTTCGTGTTCGCAGTTAACTTTGTTATTCCGACCAAGTACAAAGAGACAACAGAAAGGCAGATCACTATGTACCAAGCGAACGTGGATCAACAAACATGGCCTGCCTCTGAAGATTATGGGAGACGAGGAGGGTCAAGGAGTAGAGATGGATGATGACGAAAAATCATCACCACAAATTTCCTTACATTCAAAATTGTGATATCATCATCAGCCCTCCATCACCCGCACAAGTCCGTTTACAACAGTGTCGTCACAGTAACCGGTTTCTTATTAATTACAGTGGTTTCCTATTATCCTAGTAGTTGTTTTGGTCCCCCGCCCCGCATTTCCTTGCATTTTAGTCAAGTTAAAATTTAAACCAACCTCGTCAGATTTTAGAAGGATTTATTTCTACATTCTGTAATAGCTACACAACTCATGAATACATGCCTCTCCGATACAGCCTGTGTTTTTGTCTCTCTCATACGGTATACAATCGTATCATGAGCTCCTTTCTTATATGTAGAAGTAAAACAGAAATATTTGGGTATTATTCTATCCACATTCACTGGATATGAGCAATCGGATGCTCCGATTGGCTACTCTACTACTAGGATATCAGCTCGTATACCGTGAGTACAGAAAAACAAAATGGCGGCACGTGTTGCTGAACCAACCGAGGACGAAATAAGAACTACTCGAAAACAAAACCACAAAAAAGCAACAAAATATGGAATAAAAGAATCTTTTTTTTAAGAATTATTATTATAGCATTTTTCACAAACTGCTCCTGTCATTTTCCCAGTTTGTTTACATTCTAAGCGGAAATTATTTTGTCGTACGTTTTGTATAAAGGTTTTATCAAATTTGCAAAAAATAAAAAATGATCCGTTTCTCAAAATTCAGTCAATGTGGATAGAATAAAACAGTTATTCCACTCAATCTCCTCGTACATGGCTTATAGCAACTCGGTGCTACGCGCCTCATCGGCTATCAGCTCATGTACGACATGATTTCATGGAATAACTTAAAATGTTAGCCTGTTTCACAAAGCGTTTGAAATTACATCTTTCTAGTTCTCTATCCGTTTCTAAAATGAACGCTAATCATCTGTCAAGGACCAGCGCCGATTCAGATATCCAAACTGATTACATCGTCCAGCCCTATTAAGGAGTAAACAAAACGACAACGATAGTGTCGTTCAACTTGTAACTTCTAGAGCCCAAGAAGCCAATGAACCTTTGAATCTTGAAGTCAGTTATTTTTCACAAACTACGTTATATCATGGGCGGCACGGTGGTGTAGTGGTTAGCGCTGTCGCCTCACAGCAAGAAGGTCCGGGTTTGAGCCCCGTGGCCGGTGAGGGCCTTTCTGTGTGGAGTTTGCATGTTCTCCCCGTGTCCGCGTGGGTTTCCTCCGGGTGCTCCGGTTTCCCCCACAGTCCAAAGACATGCAGGTTAGGTTAACTGGTGACTCTAAATTGAGCGTAGGTGTGAATGTGAGTGTGAATGGTTGTCTGTGTCTATGTGTCAGCCCTGTGATGACCTGGCGACTTGTCCAGGGTGTACCCCGCCTTTCGCCCATAGTCAGCTGGGATAGGCTCCAGCTTGCCTGCGACCCTGTAGAACAGGATAAAGCGGCTAGAGATGATGAGATGAGATAATAATAGAAGGGCACTTGGTTGAGTTCATAACTCCGCCAAGCCACATAATATCAACATCAAAATCAAGGTCACTTGAACCTAGGATAATACTAAAGCTGGACACCAAATTTCACCAAAATCCGTTTACTGCTTTTTGAGTTATGTTGGGAAAAGACAAAAACAACTCATAGATCCACATACATATCTGGACTTGCGTTAAAATCTAATCAATTGTTCTTTGGCCAATGGTCCACCTTTCCACAAAATTTCATCAAAATTCATTCACTATTTTTTGAGTTACGTTGGGAACAGACAAACAAACAGAGGCGAAAACATAAAAAAACCCTAACATTTCAGTACTGACCCATCTTCCTATCCTTTGTCTTCTTTTACCTCTAGCAAATCTACACATACAGTTCTCATGCCCGGATCAAGCTGCATGATATTTTTGTCTTTCCCGATGGTCAGTATGTCAGATTAGGCAATCATAGTGCCAGAAATTCTTGCCATGTCTTGATCGGAAGACTGGAAACGCTACAAGTTTGACCCGACCAATCATCGTTCACGTCCTTGCAGGTCATCGAAATAGTCAGATCATGGCTATCAAGGAACACGTTGTAGGATTTGTCAAACTAGGCAAGAAAATACAAAAATTTTTGACATCCTTGACTTTTTGTCTCGGTGTCATGGGGCGTCCCAGATGCCACGTCGCTGTTCTTCGATTAGATCACATTAAAAAGACCCGTTCGTCATTCCCAGGCCCAACGTTGAAGAAATCGTGTAGAACTCAGGCTGAATTTGGGTAGCCTAATCCCGGCACAACACTGCCGCTGAAGGATAAGTCCAGCTTTATCATCAGTGGCAGAAAGGGGCACCAAAGGCAGGCCGACGCATGCTGGCTCACGGGCACTGACCCCACCACCTTGCTCAGACACTGTGGAAAAACAAGCCTCTGCTTTTGTCCTTCCAGGTCAGGTGTGTACTGGCCCATGTGAAAGTAGGTTAATCTCTTCTCTTCCTCGTTCCTTCCACACTTCTGGAATCGCTGCTCAGGGGAATAACCTCTCCCTGTTACACAAGCTGTCAAGTTATTCTTAGAGCATCACAAATCTCAACTCCTCAAAGGACTTTCTGTGAAAACCGACACGACTTTCTACGCGAGTCCAAGTGACATTCCCGAGTCGGATCCTTTGTTCTCGAATGATGGATAATCTACAACCACATGGAACAAGCCAAGCAAAAACGTCCGACTAACTGAAAAGCATAAATATATTTAAAAAAAAAAAATGCAGAAAGCAAATCATTAAATGATATATATTAACAATTACAGAAAACACAGATCACGTTAAGAAACTTGAAAGAGAAAGGAACAAGGCTACATGCGGGTTTTCCCCAGTTTCCCTGCCACTTTCCAATCACATGCTCATGAATAAACATAACATGCAGGCAACTAGGTCATGGAAACCACTGGCCCATCTGTCTTCATTTACGTTCCACTGCATTTGCTGTTATTCACTAATGAACTGAGGAAGATCTCATTACAAGAAAACTTGTACCCAAAAAAGGTTTCAGCTTTTAACCTTAGCAAGGCCACATCAATGAATAAAAACCAAAACACACAACTACACTGCATAGCACAAACACAACACGTCAGGCCGAGAATTCCGTTCTCCCAAAAGAAAAGAACCACACTCCGGTTTCATTGTCCATCGGCAAAGAGTTTAGGAGTTGCCTCGTAAACAATGAAACCTGACCGTTCGAGGAACAGGTTATGGGTTGAGAATAAATTCTAAAGCCGTACGTGGTTAAGGATTAATCTGCTGCCGTAACAGAATTTATCTTTCAGAAAAGGTTCAAAGAAGAAGCCTGTTAGAAACCGAAAACCACCAGCCAGCCAAAGAACTGAACAGAAAATTAAAAAAAAGTTGAAATTTTTATTTTAACCTCAGCCCCACACTCTTTGGCTTGTTCCTCTGGGGAAATCTCTAAAGCTGTGTTCACATATATACCGGTACGAAAGTGGTATAACTGTATCGATACAAAGTATACCGGTACAGTTTAGTGCATCTGTCCACACTAGCGAGAAATGTTTGCGGTTTTCTTTCACGGTAGTTGAAATGCGCGTGCGCGAAATGTTTCCATGGTTACCGAGTAACTTCCTTCCGAGAATATGGCGGATGAAACAACGTGTGTGTGCTTTTTGTTGTCAGTGTACAGTCTGTATTTCTGGCGGTCATTTATTCAGTCGAATCGTATAAAACGCGCGAGGCAGTTGAGAAAGAAACAAAGAAAACGAATCTCCGTTCTTCACTATTTTATTCAGCGAAGACATCGATTGAGGTGTGTGACTTTGCGCATGCGTATTATATTTGTATCGATACAGAGCCGCTTCATCTGTCCGCACTACAGCGAAGCGCTACAGTACTGATACTGTACCGGTACGAAACCCATACATTTGTGGGTTTCGTACCGATACAGTTATACCACTACAGTACCGGTATAGTTGCTAGTGTGGACAGATGTTGCGGTACGAAAGTAGTTTCGTATCGGTACAAAATCCCTAGCGTGGACAGGGTATAAAGGTATATGTAGAACCCTATTCAAAAAAACAAAAACACCACATCTTCCTTCTGAGAAAAGGTTAAACTTATGAGCTAGAACCTTCACCAATTTGTTCTACGAGTGTCAGTGTTGTAGTCGAGTCGCTAAACCTCGAATCCGAATCCAGTCTCGAGTCCCCAGTCTTCAAGTCATTAAAAACAATTTCGAGTCGAGTCCGAGTCCAAAACTCCAACCGCACCATTTGACGGCGGCTGTTTCAGCACCATTAACGTTAGTTTGTTCCTGAACATGACGTATGAACAGGTGAATGTGCTTCTCTTTGTCAGGGAGTGCAAAGTATTCTGTCAGAGATGGTTGGGAGACGGATGCAAGTGTAGCAGGTGTGTTTATTAATACAAGTGAAGACATACACAATCCAGAACGCCAGGAAAAATCGTAAAACAGTGAAACGGATAATAGGTCGAGCGAGGCACAAACAAGCGATCGTAGACTCGGCAGAATCAAAGACGAGAAACAGGAAATCAGGGAACCCAAACAAACAAGGAAATGAGGCTTGGTAATGCAACTCAATACTTCGCAAAGTGCGTGCGTTTTCACATCGGCGCGCTGATTGCGTCTTAATCCTGTGCAGGTGCGAGCCATTTACAGTGCACGCACACCCAAGAGTCTATCTGATGCACGCGCCAAGGCACACCGGCATGACACTTTTGCATGAAATTAGTACAAAAATTAATGCAGATATAAATATCTTATGCCAAATTATTATGGCATGTTACAAAAATAAAGAAAAACTCCGAGTCCTCATCTCCAATTTATGAGTCCGAATGCAGTTAATGCACCAGTCCGAGTCATCGGTGCTCAAGTCCAAGTCGAGTCACAAGTCCTTAAAGGAACAGTCCACCGTACTTCCATAATGAAATATGCTCTTATCTGAATTGAGACGAGCTGCTCCGTACCTCTCCGAGCTTTGCGCGACCTCCCAGTCAGTCAGACGCAGTCAGACGCGCTGTCACTCCTGTTAGCAATGTAGCTAGGCTCAGTATGGCCAGTGGTATTTTTTGGGGCTGTAGTTAGATGCGACCAAACTCTTCCGCGTTTTTCCTGTTTACATAGGTTTATATGACCAGTGACATGAAACAAGTTCAGTTACACAAATTGAAACGTAGCGATTTTCTATGCTATGGAAAGTCTGCACTATAATGACAGGCGTACTAACACCTTCTGCGCGCTTCGGCAGCGCATTGATATCTGAGCTCCGTATTAATGCGCTGCCGAAGCGCGCAGAAGGTGTTAGTACACCTGTCATTATAGTGCGGACTTTCCATAGCATAGAAAATCGCCACGTTTCAATTTGTGTAACTGAACTTGTTTCATATCACTGCTCATATAAACCTATGCAAACAGGAAAAACGCGGAAGAGTTTGGTCGCATCTAACTACAGCCCCAAAAAATACCATTGGCCATGCTGAGCCTAGCTACATTGCTAACAGGAGTGACAGCGCGTCTGACTGACTGGGAGGTCGCGCAAAGCTCGGAGAGGTACGGAGCAGCTCGTCTCAATTCAGATAAGAGCATATTTCATTATGGAAGTACGGTGGACTGTTCATTTAAAATTAGGACACGAGTCGGACTCGAGCGCTACAAGCCTGATGAGTGTCAAGTCCAGATAAAATCAAAACAAATGTAGCTTGGGGTGATTGTGAATTCAATCCTGATCTTCTTTTTCTTTTGGCTGCTCCCAATTAGGGGTCGCCACAGCGGATCTTTCGTTTCCGTTGCTCCGTCTTCCGCATCCTTCTCTACCACACCTGCCACTTTCATGTCCTCTCTCACCACATCCATGTATCTCCTCTTTGGCCTTCCTCGTTTTCGTGTACCTGGCAGCTCCATTCTCAACATTCTCCTTCCAACATGCTCTGCATCTCTTCTCAGGATGTGTCCATACCATCTCAGTCTCATCTCTCTTAGCTTCATTCCCAAGCTCTCCACATGTGCTGTCCGTCTGATGTGCTCGTTCCTTATCCTGTCCAACCTCCCATCACAAACCTTAACATCCTCAACTCCACCTCCTGTCTCTTCGTGAAGGGTACGGTCTCCAATCCATACATCACAGCTGGTCTCACTACTGTCTTATACATCTTACCTTTCACTTTTGCTGGGACTTTCCTATCACAAATGACTCCCGAAATCCTTCTCCAACTGCTCCACCCTGCCTGCACTCTCTTTCTCACCTCACTATCGCAGCCCCCATTTTCCTGCACAGTTGATCCCAGGTACTTGAATTCACCAACTTTCTTTACGTCTCCTCCTTGCATCTTCACTACACTCTCATCCCCGTTCTCATTGATGCACATGTATTCTGTTTTTGCTACTGTGAATTCAAGCCTGATATCTTTATATAATCTGAGAAATCGGGTTATTTTTGTTACACGTTCATACACTGCAAAAAATAAAAATCTTAGGAAGTTTATTTGTCTATTTTCAAGTCAAAACATCTAGCCACCCTTATTATAAGACATAATTGCCCAACAAGCAAAACCTCATTTAGCTAGAAAGGCTAGTTTTTAGACAGTCCGTCTTGAAAATCTTGTATAGACAAAATGTCTTGAAAAAGTCTTATTTGGAGCACCTTTGAAAATAAAACAAGGGTTTTTTTAAAACAAGTACGTACATTTTGGACATTTGTCAAATGCGGTTCATCTTGTTTCAAGAAAAAAAAAAATAAAGTATGATCGTTTTGGGAATAAATGAACGTTACTGAAATCTTTGAATCTAGTGCCCCCAAAATGCACTGCTGTGGCTCAGGTGGATAAGGCGCCATACCATAAATCCGTGGACCCAGGTTTGATTCTGACCTGAGGTCATTTCCCAATCTCTCTCCCGCTCATTTCCTGTCTCTACACTGTCCTATCCAATAAAGGTGGAAAAGGCCCCAAAAAAATCTTTTAAAAAAATGACTTGAATGGCTAAATGTAAGAAGTACGATCTTGTTATAAGAACTATTTTGATTATTTTGAGTTAATCAGATCTCGCATAATAAGTTCCCCAATCTTATTTTGGAATTATTTCATCTAAAAACAGGTTAGATTTTTCATCTTGCTTTAAGAAATCTTACCAAGTCAAATTTGACTAGTTCCATTGGCAGATTTTTTTCACCTGATTCAAGCAAATATGTTTCGTTTTAATCTTTTATTTCTTATTTTTGAAAGGCCATTTTTTGCAGTGTAAAATTTGCATCGGGGTGACACCACCGGGACGATCTGGATCGATGAATCAAGACAAGAATCAAAGTCATAGCTACTGATTAGAATCGATTATAACAAATTCAGTAACTCTGATACGTCTCTACATCATCATCGTTTGCAAATTAACCACGTAAGTTTCTGAACAAAGATGTTCACGTATTGAGCGGAGACTATGAAATCAAACCGTCGTATCATAACAGTGAATCTGCTATCATCAAATATCGACTCATTGTCTTATGGATCATGTGGAAGCCTGAGGTCTGCATCCTAATGTGTATTACAGATCAAAATATGAGTATAAAACTATACAGAATCTCGGTTTTACTTTCTGGACAATGTTTTCCATACAACATAAACCATGCTATGTTTTTGGTCATTTCCTCTATCCATATCTACCAAAGTCCACCATTCTTATAAGGACAAATATGCTTGACTCTCAGGCTCGTCTTTTTAACCTGGAAGCCATTTTTAATTACATTATATAGCACAAATAACCCATGTCGACTCACCAAAGCATCAAACCTACATGACCTTCGCCAGAGTACACCGCTGGAGCTCAGAGTCCAGCTCGTCCCCGATAACCTGGACACGTGAGCAAAGTCCCGACAGGATCAGAGCTCATGGAGTTTTGTTCCCCATCATGATGGTGGGAATAATAAACCTGTGCAACAGCAGCAGCCTGTAATCCTGAGCCGAGGAACCATTATTCCAGTGGAGGAGATAATCTAATGCGCACACCGTCACTGCAGGCTCTCTTTTAATAAACTAAAGGAAGAACACACACTCCCTCCATCCTTCAAATCCACAGTAATTTTTGGAAACACGCACAGAACCGGAAATCTGAATGGACTGTGTGTTTGACTGAAAGGTCCTTCCGCATGCCGGACCTCATCCGTGTGTGCTGGACTGCAAATCCTCATCTACTGCTCGGGAACACCAAGCCTTAAAATAAGATGCTGTGCTTTAGAGACCTACATTAGTGCCCTTAGTCTAGTATTCTTGGTCTAGTAGCCTTATTCTAGTGCCCTTACTCTTGTATCTTTAGTCTAGTACCCTTGCTCTAGTGCCTTTACTCTAGTAGCCTTACTGGAGTGGCCTTATTCTTGTGCATTTAGTCTAGTGCCTTTACTGTTGTACCTTTAGTATCCTTAGTCTAGTGCCTTTGCTCAAGCACCCTTAGACTAGTGATCTTACTCTGTGTTTACTCTCATGCCCTTAGTCTAGTGCCTTTTCTCTAGTATTCTTGCTCTAGTGCCTTTACTCTAGTAGCCTTACTGTAGTGGCCTTATTCTTGTACCTTTAGTCTAATATTGTTGCTCTAGTGGCCTTAGTCTAGTGCTTTTCCTCTATTATTCCTAGTATAGTGTCTTTATTCTTGTCCCCTTAGCCTAGTAGCCTTACTTGAGTGGCTTTAGTCTAGTACCCTTGCCCTAGTGCCTTTACTGTAATACCTTTGCTCTAATAGCCTTAATTTAGTACCCTTGCTCTAGTGCCTTTACTGTAATACCTTTGCTCTAATAGCCTTAGTTTAATATCCTTGCTCTAGTGCCTTTACTGTAATACCTTTGCTCTAATAGCCTTAGTTTAGCACCCTTGCTCTAGTGCCTTTACTCTAGTAGCTTTAGTTTAGTACCCTTGCTCCAGTGCCTTTAGTACCTTTGTTCCAATAGCCTTAGTTTAGTACCCTTACTCTAGTGCCTTTACTGTAGTACCCTTGCTCTAGTAGCCTTAGTTTAGTACCCTTGCTCTAGTAGCCTTAGTTTAGTACCCTTAACTCTAGTGCCTTTACTGTAGTACCTTTGCTCTAGTAGCCTTAGTTTAGTACCCCTGCTCTAGTGCCCTTGCTCTACTAGCCTTAGTTTAGTACCCCTGCTCTAGTGCCCTTGCTCTAGTAGCCTTAGTTTAGTACCCCTGCTCTAGTGCCCTTGCTCTACTAGCCTTAGTTTAGTACCCTTAACTCTAGTGCCTTTACTGTAGTACCTTTGCTCTACTAGCCTTAGTTCAGTACCCTTAACTCTAGTGCCTTTACTGTAGTATCCCTGCTCTACTAGCCTTAGTTTAGTACCCTTAACTCTAGTGCCTTTACCGTAGTACCTTTGCTCTAGTAGCCTTAGTTTAGTACCCCTGCTCTAGTGCCCTTGCTCTAGTAGCCTTAGTTTAGTACCCTTAACTCTAGTGCCTTTACTGTAGTACCCCTACTCTACTAGCCTTAGTTTAGTACCCTTAACTCTAGTGCCTTTACTGTAGTACCTTTGCTCTAGTAGCCTTAGTTTAGTACCCCTGCTCTAGTAGCCTTAGTTTAGTACCCCTGCTCTAGTAGCTTTAGTTTAGTACCCCTGCTCTAGTAGCCTTGCTCTACTAGCCTTAGTTTAGTACCCCTGCTCTAGTAGCCTTAGTTTAGTACCCCTGCTCTAGTGCCCTTGCTCTACTAGCCTTAGTTTAGTACCCTTAACTCTACTGCCTTTACTGTAATACCTTTGCTCTACTAGCCTTAGTTCAGTACCCTTAACTCTAGTGCCTTTACTGTAGTACCCCTGCTCTAGTTTAGTACCCTTAACTCTAGTGCCTTTACTGTAGTACCTTTGCTCTACTAGCCTTAGTTCAGTACCCTTAACTCTAGTGCCTTTACTGTAGTACCCCTGCTCTAGTTTAGTACCCTTAACTCTAGTGCCTTTACTGTAGTACCCCTGCTCTAGTTTAGTACCCTTAACTCTAGTGCCTTTACTGTAGTACCCCTGCTCTACTAGCCTTAGTTTAGTACCCTTACTCTAGTCCCCAAAGTGCCTTTCCTCTTCTCAAGCCGGCTCTCTTGCTTTCCTACAGCAGCACCGCAGGCAGTGAGAGAAAGAGAGGAAGGATGGATGGATGGATGGTCGAGGCCCTTACCTCCTCCAGCACGCTGACGGTGTTCCTGCAGCTCTGTAAGCGGGTGGTGAAGCTCGATGTGGTCGGGGAGTTGTAATCCTCCGTGGTTTCCGACAGGAACTCGGACACGGAGATGTGGTCCGGCATCCTGCGGAGCGCGGTGGTGAAGATGCGGGAGACAAATTTATATCAGAGATGCAGCACCATTAATCTCACACACACGCGCGCGCGCAGGTTCCAGCACCGCGGCGCGGCCGAGTGACGGCTCTCTGTGGACTCGAACCCAAACCCGGCCGGATCCAGCCCACTGCGCGCTCAGGGAGGGTCGATCCGCGTGTAATCTCTCCCTCCGTCCCTTTCTCTCCGCTCTGATCGCCTCCCCTCTCTCTGTTTCAATCCCAATCAGGAACCACGGGACTCTTCACACTCCCCGGTGCCGGGAGCAGAAAATATCTCCATACAATCAGCTCAGCGCTCCGTCTGTCTGTCTGTCTGTGTGCTGTCTGTCTGTCTGTGCTAGCGGGATTAGTGTGTGTGTAATGCTCAGTTTTTCAGTGGCCCGCGTAGCGGTTTCATTCTCTCTCTCTCTCTGTGAGTGTGTGAGCGCATGCACAGACTGGAGCTGTAGCCCCGCCCACCACTAGCACAAGGGAAACCATCTGCGCATGCGCCGCTGCCTCTAAACCTGCATACTACTGTAGTACATAGTATATCAAAATACAGTTAGCGTCGGCGGACTATTACATTTACATACACTACCGTTCAAAAGTTTGGGGTCACTTTGAAATGTCCTTATTTTTGAAAGAAAAGCACTGTTCTTTTCAATGAAGATCACTTTAAACTAATCAGAAATCCACTCTATACATTGCTAATGTGCTAAATGACTATTCTAGCTGCAAATGTGTGGTTTTTGGTGCAATATCTCCATAGGTGTATAGAGGCCCATTTCCAGCAACTCTCACTCCAGTGTTCTAATGGTACAATGTGTTTGCTCATTGCCTCAGAAGGCTAATGGATGATTAGAAAACCCTTGTACAATCATGTTAGCACAGCTGAAAACAGTTGAGCTCTTTAGAGAAGCTATAAAACTGACCTTCCTTTGAGCAGATTGAGTTTCTGGAGCATCACATTTGTGGAGTCGATTAAATGCTCAAAATGGCCAGAAAAATGGCTTGACTATATTTTCTATTCATTTTACAACTTATGGTGGGAAATAAAAGTGCGACTTTTCATGGAAAACACAAAATTGTCTGGGTGACCCCAAACTTTTGAACGGTAGTGTACTTTTTAGCACGACACTAGGCTAGTACTTGGATATTACTAACTGTTCCCTCCACTGATAAAGAACCAAGTTTAACACCAAGCTTTAATATTGTTCTGCCTGGTGTTAACTTCTCAGTTCAAATAAATACTACTTCACACATTAAAATTATCAATAAAATCCTCTTTACAGCGTTGTGTGGTTACAGTAGGCTACACACAGGTATACCGTACAGACCTATTTCACAGTGGTGCTTGAAAGTTTGTGAACCCTTTAGAATTTTCTGTATTTCTGCATAAATATGGCCTAAAACATCATCAGATTTTCACCCAAGTCCTAAAAGTAGATAAAGAGAACCCGGTTAAACAAAAAATATTATACTCAGTCATTTATTTATTGAGGAAAATGATCCATATCTGTGAACCTCTAGGATTATCAGTTAATTTGAAAGTGAAATTAGAGTCAGGTGTTTTCAACCAATCAGGTGTGAGTGGGCACCCTGTTTTATTTAAAGAACAGGGATCTATCAAAGTCTGATCTTCACAACACGTGTTTGTGGAAGTGTATCATGGCACGAACAAAGGAGATTTCTGAGGAGCTCGGAAAAAGCGTTGTTGATGCTCATCAGGCTGGAAAAGGTTACAAAACCATCTCTAAAGAGTTTGGACTCCATCAATCCACAGTCAGACCGATTGTGTACAAATGGAGGAAATTCAAGACCATTGTTACCCTCCCCAGGAGTGGTCGACCAACAAAGATCACTCCAAGAGCAAGGCGTGTAATAGTCGGCAACGTCACAAAGGACCCCAGGGTAACTTCTAAGCAACTGAAGGCCTCGCTCACATTGGCTAATGTTAATGTTCATGAGTCCACCATTAGGAGAACACTGAACAATGGTGTGCATGGCAGGGTTGCAAGGAGAAAGCCACTGCTCTCCAAAAAGAACATTGCTGCTCGTCTGCAGTTTGCTAAAGATCACGTGGATAAGCCAGAAGGCTATTGGAAAAATGTTTTGTGGATGGATGAGACCAAATTAGAAATTTTTGGTTTAAATGAGAAGCGTTATGTTTGGAGAAAGGAAAACACTGCATTCCAGCATAAGAACCTTATCCCATCTGTGAAACATGGTGGTGGTAATATCATGGTTTGGACCTGTTTTGCTGCATCTGGGCCAGGACGGCTTGCCATCATTGATGGAACAATGAATTCTGAATTATACCAGCGAATTCTAAAGGAAAATGTCAGGACATCTGTCCATAAACTGAATCTCAAGAGAAGGTGGGTCATGCAGCAAGACAACGACCCTAAGCACACAAGTCATTCTAACAATGAATGGTTAAAGAAGAATAAAGTTAATGTTTTGGGATGGCCAAGTCAAAGTCCTGACCTTAATCCAATCGAAATGTTGTTGAAGGACCTGGAGCGAACAGTTCATGTGAGGAAACCCACCAACATCCCAGAGTTGAAGCTGTTCTGTACAGAGGAACAGGCTAAAATTCCTCCAAGCTGGTGTGCAGGACTGATCAACAGTTACCGCAAACGTTTAGTTGCAGTTATTGCTACACAAGGGGGTCACACCAGATACTGAAAGCAAAGGTTCACATACTTTTGCCACTCACAGATATGTAATATTGGATCATTTTCCTCAATAAATAATTGACCAAGTATAATATTTTTGTCTCATTTGTTGAACTGGGTTCTCTTTATCTACTTTCAGGACTTGTGTGAAAACCTGATGTTGTTTTAGGTCATATTTATGCAGAAATATAGAAAATTCTAAAGGGTTCACAAACTTTCAAGCACCACTGTAAACACACTAAATATGGTAAAGCATCATTTTGTTTCTAAAGAATTGTTGTTGTTTTTTTTTCTCCCTTCTTGGACCAGTCGTCTCTGGAAACCTGTTTCAGCCACTTGGGGGGTGGAGTCGTCACATAGTCTGTCAGAATAATGACTTTCTATTTAACAATTATTCACTGAAGGCAAAGTGAATATCGGTGAATAATAACCGAAATGACATTGAGTTGGTTATTAATCAAATATACAGTACCATGAACTGAGAGGCCCCAGTCAAAATTATGTATAGTATTATTCTAAACTCTGAGGTGCCTGGCATAGTACTATTTAAAAAACAGTACTATGCCACTCACTGAAGAGAACCCATGATTACTGGTGCCTCTCAGTGCATGATATACAATGGTCAGAAGTTTACCTACAGTGACGTGAATGTCATCTTGGATATGAATGTCATGGCAATATTTGGGCTTTCAGTAATTTCTTTGAACTGTTCTTTTTCTGTGGCAGAATGATTGTACAGCATACAGCTTTAATAAAAGAAACACTAGAATTTGGTGCACAAGTTTTAATTTTCTTTGGGTTTTCTGAAATCAACACAGGGTCAAAAATTTACATACGATCACTTAGATTATTAATTCAGAGGTGCTGAAACTTCCAAAATGTCTCTTATCTTGCCAAGGCCGAGGTCTCTTAACTTCCTGTTAGTGATCATGATTGACTACAGCTGGTAGCTTCTCTGTGCCTTCATAAAAATGGCGTGTTTACAGCACTCATTGGATTGACCAACACACACTAAAATGGGAAAGTCCAAGGAGCTCAGTGCAGATCTGAGAAAGAGGATCACAAATATACACTACTCCGGAATGTCTCTTGGAGCCATTTCTAAACAACTGCAAATTCCAAGATCAGTTCAAACAATTGTATCCAAGTTATTGTGAGGTGTAGTCACTTTTCCAAGCCACTTTGCTTCAAGAAAACCCAAAATGTCACCCTCAGCTGAAAGGAAACTGGTTTGGATGGTCAGGAACAACCTGGGAACCACCATGGCACAGCCCTGCCATGAACTGGAAGCTGGTGGATCACTATCTACAGTTCAGATCACCATGGACCAAGAGGCTGCTATCCAAGAAATAACCCCCTGCTCCAAAATTGACCCCTTCAAGCTTAACTAAATTTGAAGCTGACCACATGGACAAAAAAAGCCTTCTGGAGGAAAGCTGTATGGTCAGATGAGACAAAGATTGAGTTGTTTGGCCACAATGACCACCATGTACAGAGGGACACTGTACCAGCTGGTGGTGGTGGTAGGATCATCATGCTCTGGGGCTGTTTTGCTGCCAGTGGAACTGGTTCATTGCACAAAGTGGATGGAATAATGAAGGAGGAGGACTACCTCAGAATTCTTCAGCATAAACCATCAGAAACTTGAACACGACTTGGGACTTACAACAGGACAATGAACCCAAACACGCATCAGAGCTGGTTGTGGAGGATAAAGCAGGCCAACATTAAGCTTAAAACAAGTCCTGACTTCAACCCTATTGAAAATATATGGACCGTGCTTATAAGTCGAGTCCATGCCAAGAAAAACAATTTTAATTGAACTCTACCAATTCTACCATGAAGAGTCATGAAATATCCAACCAGAATTCTGCCAGAAGCTGGTTTATGGTAAACAAAAAATGTTTGGTCAAGGTGAATCTTGCGAAGAGACATTTTATCCAAATATTAGGTGTGCTCTATGTATAATTTTGACCCTGTGTTGATTTCAGAAAACCCAAAGAAAATTTAAACTTGTGCACCAAATTCTAGTGGGTTTTTTTTTAATGATTAAATATGCATGCTGTACTTTCTGCCACAGAAAAATAACAGTTCAAAGAAATTACTGAAAGCCCAAATATTGCCATTTCATGCCATTTATGTCATGTGAGCTATCCTTGGCCAATCCCTGCACGAGAATTTTTCGATGAGGGATATAATTAATTTATTCCATGAACTCGAGTCGTACATGAGCTGGTAGCCGACAAGTCACGTAGCACCGAGTTGGCTTTAAGCCATGTATGACGAGATTGAGTGGAATAACTGTTTTATTCTGTCCACATTCACTGGATTTTTTTATCTTTTGCAAATTCGATAAATAAAAACTTTATACAAAACGTCCAACAAAATAATTTCCGCTTAGAATGTAAACAAATCAGTAAAAGGAGAGGAGCAATTTGTGAAAAAATGCGAAAATAATAATACCTGATACTCCCTATTAGTCAGACAGAACTGAAGAAGCCTTTCGGATGAGAGGTGAAACGTCTTCAAGAATTTTCAAGCAAGTCCAGTTGCTCTCTTTTACCACCCACAGTTTACTATGACCTGGATGACTGAGAATCTTCACAGACATCTAACTCACAGCTGTAATTCGCGTTGGCTGTATACCTTGAAATTCTGACGTCAGTTCATAGTATATCCAGGATATACCATGACTGACTCACACCATGTACATTCTTTAAATTTTGGACGTCACGAGATACATTGCTTAATCGATGGTGGAATTATTTTATGTCACGTGAGCCATCCTTGGCCAATCCCTGCACAAGAATTTTTCGATGAGGGATATAATTAAGTTATTTCATGAATTTTGGGAAATTTGAATTTCCCTCCGGGGATTAATAAAGTAATTCTGATTCTGATTCTGATTCTCGCTTAGTAAACAAATCATTAAAAGGAGAGGAGCAATTTGTGAAAAATGCGAAAATAATAATTCTTGCAAAATACAAGAAAAGATACGTTCTTACCATCAAATACTTTTATTCCATATTTTGTTGCTTTTTTTGTATTTGGGCGGGGGTGGTTCTTATTTAGGTTTTTTTTTGGGGGGGTTGTTGGCAAACCAACTTAAAGATGTATTACCGCCACCAACTGGGCTGCAGTGTGGAACAGGAGATATTGGGGGAGAAAACTATATTCTTTTAGCTATTTCTGTTTCGTTTAAATACCTGATCATTTTGGGGGGTTTGTTTTCGAGTAGAGTTATTATTTCATCCTCGGTTGGTTCAGCAACACGGTCCGCCAGTTTGTTTTTCTCTATTCATGGTATATGAGCTGATATCCTAGTAGTAGAGTAGCCAATCAGAGCTTGCGATGGCTCATATCCAGTGAATGTGGATAGAATAAATCACCGATATTCACGGAGCCTAAGGTGGGTAATTGTTTTAACATAAATACACAGGTGATTATTTTTTAAAAATTTAGACCCTGCAGAACAAGATAAAGCGGCTAGAGATAATGAGATGAGATTTAAATCGTATTAAAAAATCATTTATTTCAAACTTCAAAAGCGGTAAGCAAATGTAACGAGCACAGACCTGTGTCACTTATCTATGCCGACTCACATAAAATACTTTATTTTGAAATAGATAAAATAAATCACAGTTCCACCTTACCTTTGAATAGTTTTAGACCAAAGTTTGTTGTATCTTTAGTGCTTTTAGGAACAGCATTTCCTTTCATCATTTGTAATTCTTCCTCACTTACAGTGACAATGCGATTGGCAGCCAGAGTTGTTTGAGGTGATTATCGAGAAATAGTCCGAATTTCTTGACCAATCAGTGCACGCAATTTTCTATAATCACCTGTTTATTTATAGTAATTCATAATAATGAGAACATTTTCTCAAAATTATGACTTAATATATCATGAGATAAGTCATTATGAGATGAGTCATAATTATGAGATACTAAGTCATATTTATGAGACAGCAAATTGTAATTATGAGACACTAGATAGACTCAATATTATGAAGTCAATTACAAAATACTAAGTCATAATGATGAGATACAAGTCATAATTATGAGAGTCATAAATGAGATACTCCATAGATTCTTATTATGATATTGCAAATCATAATTATGAGATACTAAATCATAATGATGAGATACAAGTCATAATTATGAGAGTCATAAATGAGATACTAATTCACAATTATGAGACAACAAATCGTAATTATGAAATACTCCATAGACTCTTAATATTATGATATAGCAAGTAATAATTGAGATACGAAGTTGTAGTTATGAGATACTAATTAATAATTATGAGACAGCAAATTGTAATTGAGATAATACACTGACTTAATATTATGAGATAGCAAGTCATAATTATGAGATACTAAGTCATAATTTTGAAATAGTCGTAATTGAGGTACCAATTTATAATTATGAGACAATAAATTGAAATTATGAGATACTAGATAGATTCAATATTATGAGGTAAGTATTGAGGTACTAATTTATAATTATGAGACACTTAATTGTAATTATGAGATACTAGATGGACTCAATATTATGAGGCAAGTCTATTATGAAATACTAAGTCATAATGATGAGATACAAGTCATAATTACGAGTCATAAATGAGCTACTAATTCATAATTAGGAGACAGCAAATCGCAATTATGAGATACTCTATAGACTCTTAATATGAGATAGCAAGTCTTAATAATGAGATACCAAGTCATAATTCTGAGATAGTCATAATTGAGGTACTAATTCATAATTATGAGACAGCAAATCATAATTGAGATACTACACTGACAATATTATGAGATAGCAGGTCATAATTATGAGATACTAAGTCATAATTTTTAAATAGTCATAATTGAGGTACTAATTTATAATTATGAGACAGTAAATTGTAATTATGAGATACAAGATGGACTCAATATTATGAGGCAAGTCTATTATGAAATACTAAGTCATAATGATGAGATACAAGTCATAATTATGAGTCATAAATGAGCTATTAATTCATAATTATGAGACAGAAAATCGCAATTATGAGATACTCCATAGGCTCTTAATATGAGATAGCAAGTCATAATAATGAGATACTAAGTCATAATTCTGAGATAGTCATAACTGAGGTACTAATTCATAATTATGAGACAGTAAATTGTAATTATGAGATACTACATAGACTCTTCATATTATGAGATAGCAAGTACTAACTATGAGATACAAAGTCGGTATTACGGAATAGGATCTCATTATTATGAGACTGAAAGCCATAATTCTGAGAACTTAAGTCATAAATGTGAGAACGCTTCTCATTATTATGGTAGCTAAAACAGGCTTTCATAATCATAGACCAAGTTCAGTCCAGGTTTCTGGAGCCCTGCATGCACAGGAACCTGCAGTCTTTTCTGCAAAATGACGCAACAGAACATAGTCTTCATTTCACCAAGTTCTTCCAAATCAGGCAAGATACTAATTTGCCTAAGCTTTGAAGTTTTTGCAAGTCTATCTTCAGAGGAGATGCTGAGTGTGTTCAGAGTGACCATTCCCAACTCACCGGCTCCATAAAGAGTCTCTGGAAGAAAAGCTGGATAAGCGTGAGGATGAGGCCCTCATGGCTTTCGTGGTCACCTCAAGAAAAGTGCCTGGGATCAGACAGAAATCGGATTGTTGGAGTTTAACCGTGATACAAAAAAAAAAGTCAGTAAAAAGACAAAAAGGTTTTCATGGATCCAATCAGGCGTGTTTACCAGACAAGAGAGTGAACACCACACACACACACACACACACACACCGTGTGTTTGTTTAAAGCTTCAAAAGAACAGTCATTTAGACTAAAGCAGCTAAATACATCTAGTCTCAGCTGTGTGAAGGAATTTAGGAACCACGCCTAAGAGCCTGTAACTCACCGACACCACTGCGGCTTCACCCCCCGGTAGTCCTGTTAGTTTCACAAGTAAATCAAAGTGGACATTATTATCATCAGCATTATTATTATTAATAAACCTCCGCTTTCTCAGTGCCACCATATTCACTTCATTTTCACCACTTTCACAAAATGCAGAAGAACAAATTCCCACACGGATGGTTCGGATCCTTTACACAGCCGGGAAGTGCGCGGTAATCTCGTCTATCTGGAGCTGCATGGCGAGGATGAGGCTCAGACGAACTGCCTGGACAGGAAGCGAGTAGCCCCACCGGCCATGTGCGCCTGAGCTGGCTCGGGAAATGGGGGGAGTTTCACATGGACTACGTCCTAAACCCACACATACTGTAATCCTCTACCACTAAACAGTATGTCCTAAAACCACAGAGAAAAATTCACTCAAAAAAAAAAAATCAACATAGAGTTTTTCTTTTAGACATGACATGACATACAAGCAAGCACTTAAACAGCTTGAGGTAGATTCAGATTCACATTGATTTGTTCCTCAGAAGAAAGAACTGGGACACTGTTCTGGAAAACTTGTGGAATAGGGTAAGCGAGTGCATGTGGGTTTGGAGATGAAGATTAGCAGGAGTTTATAGCAGCGATTGAAGCTGAGCTACAGATTTTCCCTGAAGGAGAAGAAGAAGAAGCATCATGATTTAAAGTGGGGGTGGGGGCAGACATTTTTATACTTTTTGTGGATTTTTGGTTATTAACTGGGGTGACACTGTCGCCTCACAGCAAGAAGGTTCTGGGTTCGCGGCCAGCGAGAGCCTTTCTGTGCGGAGTTTGCATGTTCTCCCCGTGTCCGCGCGGGTTTCCTCCGGTTTCCCCCACAGTCCAAAGACATGCAGGTTAGGTTAACTGGTGACTCTAAATTGACCGTAGGTGTGAGTGTGAATGGTTGTCTGTGTCTCTGTGTCAGCCCTGTGATGACCTGGCGACTTGTCCAGGGTGTACCCCGCCTTTCGCCCGTAGTCAGCTGGGATAGGCTCCAGCTTGCCTGCAACCCTGTAGGACAGGATAAGCGGCTACAGATAATGGATGGAAGGTTATTAACTGACTTGTTTGTTGTCAATGCATCACTAGTGTCAAAGTGGCCCGAGTAGGTGAACTAGTTTAGTCTAACAGTTGAGTACGGAGCCCCTTCAGTCCCGTAAGGTGATTTAAAATATCTATACTGGGCGCACAAGATTAAAAAAAAAAAAGTTATCATGTGTGAACAATAACTCATCAACAAGCTAGATAACTTGTACCCACACAATAAGGCGGCACGGTGGTGTAGTGGTTAGCACGGTCACCTCACAGCAAGAAGGTTCTGGGTTCAAGCCCAGTAGCTGCTGGGGGCCTTTCTGAGCGGAGTTTGCTTGTTCTCCTGGACTCCTTGGACCTTGGACTCCCCCACAGTCCAAAGGCATGCAGTTAGGCTAACTGGCTACTCATAGGTGTAGATGTGAGTGTGCGGAAAGGAACCAGCCACCCTACTGCTGCAAGTCTGGCCAAGTCAACCAAACATGGTCCGCTTCAAGCCTGGATCAGGTTCAGCAGTGACAATGACGACGACCCATACAATAATAGCTTGTTCCCATATAATAATAAGTGGAGACAAGATAGATACTTTGTCCCACATGATCCACTATCTTCATTGGAGGAAATGACACAGGCAAAGTTCCATTTCCAGTCTCTGTAAATACAACCCCGATTCCAAAAAAGTTGGGACAAAGTACAAATTGTAAATAAAAACGGAATGCAATAATTTACAAATCTCAAAAACTGATATTGTATTCACAATAGAACATAGACAACATATCAAATGTCGAAAGTGAGACATTTTGAAATTTCATGCCAAATATTGGCTCATTTGAAATTTCATGACAGCAACACATCTCAAAAAAGTTGGGACAGGGGCAATAAGAGGCTGGAAAAGTTAAAGGTACAAAAAAGGAACAGCTGGAGGACCAAATTGCAACTCATTAGGTCAATTGGCAATAGGTCATTAACATGACTGGGTATAAAAAGAGCATCTTGGAGTGGCAGTGGCTCTCAGAAGTAAAGATGGGAAGAGGATCACCAATCCCCCTAATTCTGCGCCGACAAATAGTGGAGCAATATCAGAAAGGAGTTCGACAGTGTAAAACTGCAAAGAGTTTGAACACATCATCATCTACAGTGCATAATATCATCAAAAGATTCAGAGAATCTGGAAGAATCTCTGTGCGTAAGGGTCAAGGCCGGAAAACCATACTTGGGTGCCAGTGATGGGAATAACGGCGTTAGAAATAAACGGCGTTACTAACGGCGTTACTTTTTTAGTAGCGAGTAATCTAACTAATTACTTTTTACATCGTTATAACGCCGTTCCCGTTACTTACAATAAAATACTATGCGTTACTTTATTAAAGCTGTTCTCATCTGGCACGCTGCTCGCTCAGCCTTTCTTTACTCTGCTTTCGTGTGGGGCGGGGAGACGCGAGACAACGGCACAGTAAGCCAATCAGAGTAGATTTGGACAACATACGTAGGTAGGCCACGCCTACTGCACTACTGCGCGCTCTTTCAATCGGAAGACCCAGCGATGGCGAGCGGTCAGCCCAGCACTGCGCTTTCAAACTGGAAATACAGCCAGGACTTTTCATTACTTGAAATAAAAGGCAAGAGTGTTTACGTGCAATGCACATTATGTCGAGGAACAAAGCGTTTGTCCTCGTCAGTGGCCAGTAATTAGTAACATAATTTTAATAACTACAAAAATATATTACATTTGATAGATGTCTTATCTCACATTGTCCCACAAAAACATTAATATAGTGTAGATAACGTTACTAATTGGTTCTGTTAAGTGTCCATTTCAGTCATTAAACACATTTAACATTCACTTTTATTATGATTACACTAATTGAATTTGATTTTTTTTGAGGGGGAGCAAAATGTAACGGAATAATTACTTTCCCTGGTAATTAGTTACTTTTATGACAAAGTAACTCCGTTACTAACTCAGTTACTTTTTGGGAAAAGTAACTAGTAACTATAACTAATTACTTTTTGAAAGTAACGTGCCCAACACTGCTGGGTGCCCGTGATCTTCGGGCCCTTAGACGGCACTGCATCACATACAGGCATGCTTCTGTATTGGAAATCACAAAATGGGCTCAGGAATATTTCCAGAGAACATTATCTGTGAACACAATTCACCGTGCCATCCGCCATTGCCAGCTAAAACTCTATAGTTCAAAGAAGAAGCCGTATCTAAACATGATCCAGAAGCGCAGACGTCTTCTCTGGGCCAAGGCTCATTTAAAATGGACTGTGGCAAAGTGGAAAACTGTTCTGTGGTCAGATGAATCAAAATTTGAAGTTCTTTATGGAAATCAGGGACGCCGTGTCATTCGGACTAAAGAGGAGAAGGACGACCCGAGTTGTTATCAGCGCTCAGTTCAGAAGCCTGCATCTCTGATGGTATGGGGTTGCATTAGTGCATGTGGCATGGGCAGCTTACACATCTGGAAAGACACCATCAATGCTGAAAGGTATATCCAGGTTCTAGAGCAACATATGCTCCCATCCAAACGACGTCTCTTTCAGGGAAGACCTTGCATTTTCCAACATGACAATGCCAAACCACATACTGCATCAATTACAGCATCATGGCTGTGTAGAAGAAGGGTCCGGGTACTGAACTGGCCAGCCTGCAGTCCAGATCTTTCACCCATAGAAAACATTTGGCGCATCATAAAACGGAAGATACGACAAAAAAGACCTAAGACAGTTGAGCAACTAGAATCCTACATTAGACAAGAATGGGTTAACATTCCTATCCCTAAACTTGAGCAACTTGTCTCCTCAGTCCCCAGACGTTTACAGACTGTTGTAAAGAGAAAAGGGGATGTCTCACAGTGGTAAACATGGCCTTGTCCCAACTTTTTTGAGATGTGTTGTTGTCATGAAATTTAAAAATCACCTAATTTTTCTCTTTAAATGATACATTTTCTCAGTTTAAACATTTGATATGTCATCTATGTTCTATTCTGAATAAAATATGGAATTTTGAAACTTCCACATCATTGCATTCCGTTTTTATTTACAATTTGTACTTTGTCCCAACTTTTTTGGAATCGGGGTTGTAGTTATGTAGACTTCTGTGCTAGAAGGAAGGCGCAAAGGCACCAAAACCCCAGCAAAAGCACTTAAGGACGTGCAATTATCTCGGAGCCCAGAGAAATTCTCCAAGTATTTGTAAGCCACTTTTTTTTTTTAAATTTATAATGACATCAAATATGATTGTTGATTACGACATATGTATATGGCTAGGTGTAGTGTGTGTTTCACCTGATCATAACTTAAATGGGGTGCCGTAAAAATAAAACTTGACTAATCAAGTTCTCCATTATATTGTGGTGGCTGCATGCATCTTAAGTTGGTAGAGACATATGATTTTATAATAAATTCTATTTAGTTAAGATAATTAACTTGTGTGCACAAGATTAAAAAAAAAAAACCTTACGGAACCATAGAAGCTCAGTGGTTTTGTGTCCTGTTGGTTACCTTCACATTTTGGAAGAAAATGTAGAACATTTATGAAATTTGGTGGTTGACCGAACAAGACCATAAACCCTTAAAGTCCTGACTGGATCTAGTCTCAGCTGTCCATCATTTTGGATAAAAGCACATGCCAAATAAGGTCAAGTCGACAGCTCTACATTTATCTCCTTAAATTCTTTTATTCAAAGAAACACAGCATCCATGTTGTTGGGTCTCCAACAGTCCTCAGATTGCAACCTTCCAGTCACTTACTCCAGGCCTTAATCACCAAGTTACCACTGCCCCTTATTCATAACAACATACAACAGAGTAGCCTGGGAAGCACTTGGGGGTTAGGTGACTTGCTCCTACTGGTTCAGGGAAAACTTGGATCAGTCAGGTTGGTCCAGGGAATTGAACCAGCAACCTTTTGGTCCCAAAGCTGCTTCTCTAACCATTATGGCTTCCCATGGCCATAATCATGACCACTCTGAGATCAGCCACTTCACAGTGCTGAGCGTAAATGAGTACACCCCCTTTGAAAAGTAACATTTTAAACAATATCTCACTGAACACAAACAATTTCCAAAATGTTGACAAGACAAAGTTTAATAGAACATCTGTTTAACTTATAACGGGAAAGTAAGGTTAATAATATAACTTAGATTACACATTTTTCAGTTTTACTCAAATTAGGGTGGTGCAAAAATGAGTACACCCCACAACAAAAACTACTACATCTAGTACTTTGTATGGCCTCCATGATTTTTAATGACAGCACCAAGTCTTCTAGGCATGGAATGAACAAGTTGGCGACATTTTGCAACATCAATCTTTTTCCATTCTTCAACAATGACCTCTTTTAGTGACTGGATGCTGGATGGAGAGTGATGCTCAACTTGTCTCTTCAGAATTCCCCAAAGAAAATAATTTCTTTCCACCACAAAGGTGAAGGCTACAAGAAGATCAGCAAAGCTTTACTTATCAGTCAGAATACTGCAGCAAAAGTGGTACAAAAATTTAAGAAAGATGGAACTGCAACCATCTCACAGAGACATCCAGGTCGTCCACGGAAGTTAACGCCTCGACAGGAGCGTCTTCTGATGAGAAGGGTTGAAGAAAATCAGCATGCAAGTTCACTGCAGTTATCTAAAGAAGTAGAAAGCCAAACTGGGGTGACTATTTCCCGTGGCACAATACGGCGTACACTGCAGAGGAATGGCATGCATGGACGCCGTCCACGAAAGAAGCCTCTCCTAAAGCCCAGGCACAAAAAAGCCCGCCTAGAGTTTGCCAGGGCCCATGCTGACAAAGATGAAGACTACTGGGACTCTATACTCTGGAGTGATGAGACCAAGATAAATGTTTTTGGAACTGATGGCTTCAAAACTGTATGGCGTCACAAAGGTGAGGAATACAAAGAAAAATGCACGGTGCCTACAGTGAAACATGGTGGTGGCAGTGTCCTTATGTGGGGCTGCATGAGTGCTGCTGGTGTCGGGGAGCTGCATTTCATTGATGGCATCATGAATTCACAGACGTATTGCTCTATACTGAAAGAGAAGATGCTACCATCACTCCGTGCCCTTGGTCGTTGTGCACTTTTCCAACATGACTAAACACACATCTAAGGCCACTGTTGGATTTCTGAAGAAGAACAGGGTGAAAGTGATTCAGTGGCCGAGTATGTCTCCTGATCTGAACCCAATCGAACAGCTATGGGGAATTCTGAAGAGACAAGTTGAGCATCACTCTCCATCCAGCATCCAGTCACTAAAAGAGGTCATTGTTGAAGAATGGAAAAAGACTGATGTTGCAAAATGTCGCCAACTTGTTCATTCCATGCCTAGAAGACTTGGTGCTGTCATTAAAAATCATGGAGGCCATACAAAGTACTAGATGTAGTAGTTTTTGTTGTGGGGTGTACTCATTTTTGCACCACCCTAATTTGAGTAAAACTGAAAAATGTGTAATCTAAGTTATATTATTAACCTTACTTTCCCGTTATAAGTTAAACAGATGTTCTATTAAACTTTGTCTCGTCAACATTTTGGAAATTGTGTTCATTGAGAGATTGTTTAAAATGTTACTTTTCAAAGAGGGTGTACTCATTTACGCTCAACACTGTAGTGTCATTTTGAAACCTGCTTTCCTATTAAATTTGTGAGGACACAATAGAACTAACAAGTCCCTAAGATAAATCAGCAAGTCTAATCAACTCAAATGACGAGAATACATTCAAACCAACCTAAATTTCCAGAACACTGAATATTTAAATTACGGGTTGTTTTACAATCAGGGTACGCAAGCTAAAAATCATATTTAACACTTATCTTCAATATCAAAAGGCTTGACTAAATAAACTCGGTTGTTTATTGTAGCCCTGTGATAGCTCTATTTACCATGCAAAAAAAAAAATTGGTGATAACGTTATTTTTGGTGAATGTATGGCAATATGTGTCATATTTAGCAAAATTACTCGTGTCATTTAGAAAAAGTGCTTTTTTGACCACAGGTAGCTCCAAAAGGGATGCACTTAAATCATTCTTTATACCATAAAACACATATTTGGTTCCATATCATTGGAAACATAGTTGAGTTTTAATGTTGAATGCCAGTAAGTTTTCAGACTATTTTGATCAAATTAGTATGGAATTGTGTCAAAAAAAAAGAAAGTCCTCTCCGAGACAGCTAATTTTTCAATATAAAATAACCTATCTAAAATGATTATTTTCATCCTAAAATGTGGTCAAGATATTGGGACATAAATATTAGAGACAACTAACGCAAAGCTTACAGCCTTCTATTTAAAAGCACTATGGAAGTAGTGGATTCTGAATTGTCAAAAAAAAACATTCTCTCCGAGAATCACTTCATTTGTTTCTCCCATCTTATAGCAGATTACACAAAACTACCATACACACACGTCAAAAAATGACCTGAAATCTGTTCTTTAACTTGTCCTTCACTTAAAAACTGGTACAAGAACCAGTTTGAATCAATTTGAATTTTGGACCCCTGTTACACAAACTTTGTACCCTGATTGTAAAACAACCCTTACATAAAATAGCATTTCATTCCTTTTCAGTAACCACTTTATCATAGTCAAGGTTGCAGTGGATCCAGAACCTCATCTCATCATCTCTAGCCGCTTTATCCTGTTCTACAGGTCGCAGGCAAGCTGGAGCCTATCCCAGCTGACTACGGGCGAAAGGCGGGGTACACCCTGGACAAGTCGCCAGGTCATCACAGGGCTGACACATAGACACAGACAACCATTCACACTCACATTCACACCTACGGTCAATTTAGAGTCACCAGTTAACCTAACCTGCATGTCTTTGGACTGTGGGGGAAACCGGAGCACCCGGAGGAAACCCATGCGGACACGGGGAGAACATGCAAACTCCACACAGAAAGGCCCTCGCCAGCCACGGGGCTCGAACCCGGACCTTCTTGCTGCGAGGCGACAGCGCTAACCACTACACCACCGTGCCACCCGGATCCAGAACCTATCCAGTGAATAAGAGGCACAAGCTGGGAATGCATCCTGGATGGAAGGTCACCAGTCCATCGCAGGCCAGCATGCCCGTTCACCAGTGTTGTATAGTAACGAAGTAAAAATACTTCACTACTGTACTTAAGTACATTTTGGGAGATTTTGTACTTTAGTTGAGTTTTCAAATTTTTGAGAACTTTCACCTTTACTTCACTATATTTTTTAACTTAATTGCATACTTTTACTCCAATACATTTTCAAAGAGCCGTTTAGTTACTCATTACAAAAAAAAGAAAGGAAAAAAACGTGTTTTAACCCCACTGACTGCAACGAAGTCAGGACGTGCCTGGCCTTGTTCACCACTTGTGCATGACAACCAATAGGCTACACCTGTTGGCTTCACGCAGTAAGCAGAAAGCTAGCTTCGCAATCAACAGCCCTGATGGAAGAGGAGACGGAGACAGCAGCTACTTCGGCTACAAATGAAGAGGAACCTGATGATGAGCACCCCTGGCCATATTTGAACACAATGTTCTCTTACATTGATGTGAAGGATTCGTCCTATCGAATGAAGTGCCTCTTATGCCTTC
Source organism: Neoarius graeffei (assembly GCF_027579695.1). NCBI lineage: Eukaryota > Metazoa > Chordata > Actinopteri > Siluriformes > Ariidae > Neoarius > Neoarius graeffei. Next base: position 45,511,142 of record NC_083569.1, read on the forward strand.
CAAAAAACGTGGAAATTCTATCTTATAGAAACTCCCCATCCAATCTAAAGAAACACATCGAGGTTTTCTCAAGTTTTTCAGTCTTCTCCAAATTACTTTTTTCTTTTGATTATTATGACAGCAATTGGTTGTGTATGCACCTCCATAGTTTATAAAGTGCGATAACAATAGCAGCTTTTTTTTTAATGTTTTTTTTTCTTAATGGTGTGATGTATGCCTAATTTTCAGTACTTTCTCTTATTTTAAAAAACAAAGGAAAAAAATGAGAAAAAAAGTGTCAAAACTGTGGTCTCCATCTTCAGATGCCAGATAGGCAGCTTCATTTTTCTCCCAATGTTTCTAATGGTTGTGTGTGTACCTCTAGTTTCAGCAGTGTAATTGCTGGTCATGAACCATTGGTGACAAATTACCTTCAGTTTACCAAAATATTAAAAATATTACAAATTCAGATTGCCTTTGCTTGTTTACTTTTACGTGTAATTTTAATTACATTACTTGAGCACATTTATTTTTGCATTACTTGTCATACTTAAGTGCAAGAAATGTCAGATACTTTAAGACTTTAACTCAAGTAACATTTCAGTCAGTGACTTTGACTTTTACCAAAGTCTTTTTTTTTGGAAGGGTACCAATACTTTTACTTGAGTGTGATTTCCCACAACACTGCTGTTCACACACATTCACACCGAGGGCAATTTAACATAGCCAAGTCAACATGTTTTTGAGAGGTGGGAGAAAACCAGAGAACCTGGAGGAAACCCATGTCGAGCGTGTTAAACACTTCATAGACCCAGGAGCTACAGTATGACGCAGTAAATGCTCCCCATACCAGTTTCCCCACTAAGCTTCATTTGATTTGTTCTTGGCTCACTGGTTCTCTTGCCCTGCTAAGTGGTAAACACCAGTTTAAAAAACCCACAATTCTAGGACAAAGTTTGGAGCATTGACCACAGGTTTTGCTGAAAGCCAGAGCAACATGTACACCATTTATGACTGTTTTTCCATTTTTACACAACACACACAACAGGGTAAAAGAGAAAAAAGTGCAATTTATTTTGGAGGATTTGTCCAAAGAACGAACAACCAAGACCAGACTAGCTTAATACAGCTCTCTGAGCTTCGATGAACTGGCTGAGGTGTACAAACCCAGGTGACGGGGGTCCGGTCTCCATTACCTCTGTTATAAAAGGCCTTCTCTCCCACTGCCCACCTCAGACCGCTGTTAACGTTTCAAAAAACAAAATAAAATTAAAAAAAAGGAACGAGCAACACAATTTTTAATAACACACCTATATAAAGGCAATAAAAATTGCTTCAATAAACACACACGTAACAGCTCGTTAATAAGAAATTGTCCAGTTGACTTTAAGCCCATAAATTGGACATTATATATAGACAGAAGAGCGGTCACTCTTCCGAGTCCTCCGTCTCTCACTGAAGAGAAACAGATGCGTTAGCTTGCGCTGTGTGCTCACAGCTACTCGGCCCCTCCCCTATTGTCAGGGAGGGATGTTGCTAGGGGGTGTGTCCTGCACAGCCCCCTCCCTTTGAGAGCGCAGGTTCGTTAGTCTGAATCCGAATCGCTGCTGTCCTCCGTCGAGCTGCTCGAGCCATCTGATTGGTCTTCGTCGTCTTCGTCCTCGTCTTCGTCATTCTGTACAACGTGCAGGAAATTGTGTACGGTTATGTCTATGGCCATGACGAGGACAGCTTTTCTAAAGTGAATTTCAGCAATCTTTCAAGTAAAAGTCCACCTTTTCATCACGGCATAACATTGAGAAACATTTTAAACTAATATTTTAAAATTTAATAGCCAAGCTCCGTACTTAAGAGAATATGGGGATGCCTTGAGCTGAATTTTGATGGCTTTTGTGACCGTGCGACGGCCGTACATGCGCACGAATGACGTTTACCACCACAGGGAACCTGATCGTAAGTACGAGGCAATGCATCTTATCTTTAATTTGCTTTTTAAAAATAACGTGGGATTATTTACCAACACGGTTTACGCTCGCTCATCGGGAGCTCCTCTTTCAGGCAGTACCTAAATATACGAGGGTAAGTCCAAAAAGTTCTAAGACAGATGTTAGAATTTCAAAAGGTGTGAAAGACATTGCTTGCAGAAGTGTTTAGACTTAAATGGAAAATACGTAGAGAAATAGCTTTATTTTCATAAATAAAGTTTTTTTTTTCCAATTTGTCTTAGAACTTGTTGACTTACCCTCGTATATTATGCCCCTAGAAAAGAAAAGGTTGACATTAAAGGAAAAGGAAACGAGTACATTTCTGAAAGGACACCCAGAAACACTGTTAGCTAGCTAGTTAGCTAATTCCGCAAACTACACAACACGATATTTTTGCCTTCCGGGATGGTCACCATGTCAGATTAGGCAATGCTGGTGCCATAATTATTGCTGTGTTTTGGTCAGGAGGCTGGCAAAACTACAAATTTGACCTCAACCGATCATCGTTTACATCTTCGTTAGGGAGGAGGGTCAAGAAATTGTCAATCATAGCTATCAAAGAACACGTTGTCAAAGTAGGCGAGAAAATACAAAAAAAAAAAAAAAGCTGACATGCTCGACTTTTTGTCTGGGTGTCACGGGGAGTCTCAGATGCCACTTCGGCGTTTTTCAATTATGTAACAAGATCTGTTCGCTGTTCCTGACGTTCATATTCAGGCCTGATGCTAAAATTATGTCAGCTACGACAAAATCGGGCTGAACTCATGCTAATTGTTAGTTTGCACGTTATTTTACTTAGTAAGCGAGTTGGCCTTTACACTAATGACTTGTACATTTCATTTTCAAAGTCCTTCCTATGCCATGTGGCGCATAGGGCGGCGCTGATCTCCATTTCGTAGCCCTCGGCCCCTCGCCTATATTACACAGCTAGGGTTACAGTGGGGGGCTAGTCCTTTGGTAACCGCGAGAGTTTGACTCCGCACTCGCACCTGTATTGCAGCGTGTCTTGCCAAACGGCAGTAGGCACCATTTTTATGATGGTCTTTGGTACGACCCGACCGTGAGTAGAACTCGCGATCTCCCACTCGAGAGGCGGACATGCCACCACTAGGCCACTCGCCGGTACATTTCATTTTGTAGCCATTTTATTTTTTACTGAACAGGTAGCCTACTGCCGGCTCTACAATACATCCAAGAAAAGCTTAACTAGTCTTTTCGTTATTAAACTATGAAATGCCAATATTTTATTTATAATACTGTATATTCATATTAGATTACAATATAAGTATTATTTTTGTCCACTTTTAATAAAAAAAAAGACATTTACACAAAGCCCAATCTAACTTCAAAAAAGCATAACTTCAGAAATCAAACATTTGAGAGTAAATTTTTTTTTTTACTTCTGAACAGCCTTTCTGAACTATTGCAAAGTTGATTAAATATTAATCATGTCGTCATTAATCCTATCTGCAGGGGTCATTAATCTTATCTCCAAAGGGCTGGTATAGCTGCAGGTTTCCATTCCAGACATGCAGGAGCCACATGTGAGAACGACTGAAGGCAAAACTGATGGAACGGATTAAACAGGTGGAATCAGGTGCGACTCCTGATTGGTTGGAGTGATAACCTGCAGCCACGTCGGCCCTTTGGAGGTTTCAAGTCTCACTTCACGTTTAGGACTATTTCCTCACCTCGTCGTCTTCGTCATCCTCCTCCTCTTCACTATCCGTGGAAGCAGACGACTCGTCGTCTTCGTCCTCCGAGTCTGTTGAGTCCGTCTTATCGTCTTCTTCCTCTGAGTCTGAGGTGTCCTGCTGGAAACCACAGAGTCACACTTCTCTCTAATAAGCAGTTATTCTTCTCCTTCTAATTCACTCACATTGCATGTTAATCAACAATTCATACTTTTTTTTTTTTTTTTAAATGGCATACAGTACCGGTCAAAGGTTTGGACACACTTACTCATTCAGAGGCTTTTCTGTAGTTTGACTGTTTTCTACTTTGCGGAACAATACTGAGCACTGTTGCCTCACAGCCAGAAGGTTCTGGGTTCGAGCCCAGTGGCCTTTCTGTGTGGAGTTTGCATGTTCTCCCCGTGTCCGCGTGGGTTTCCTCCGGGTGCTCCGGTTTCCCCCACAGTCCAAAGACATGCAGGTTAGGTTAACTGGTGACTCTAAATTGACCGTAGGTGTGAATGTGAGTGTGAATGGTTGTCTGTGTCTATGTGTCAGCCCTGTGATGACCTGGCGACTTGTCCAGGGTGTACCCTGCCTTTCGCCCGTAGTCAGCTGGGATAGGATCCAGCTTGCCTGCGACCCTGTATAGGATAAGTGGTTATGGATAATGGAAGGATGGATGGATATATACAGTGGTGCTTGAAAGTTTGTGAACCCTTTAGAATGTTCTATATTTCTGCATAAATATGACCTAAAACAACATCAGATTTTCACACAAGTCCTAAAAGTAGATAAAGAGAACCCAGTTAAACAAATGAGACAAAAATATTATACTTGGTCATTTATTTATTGAGGAAAATGATCCAATATTACATATCTGTGAGTGGCAAAAGTATGTGAACCTCTAGGATTAGCAGTTAATTTGAAGGTGAAATTAGAGTCAGGTGTTTTCAATCAATGGGATGACAATCAGGTGTGAGTGGGCGCCCTGTTTTATTTAAAGAACAGGGATCTATCAAAGTCTGATCTTCACAACACGTGTTTGTGGAAGTGTATCATGGCACGAACAAAGGAGATTTCTGAGGACCTCAGAAAAAGCGTTGTTGATGCTCATCAGGCTGGAAAAGGTTACAAAACCATCTCTAAAGAGTTTGGACTCCACCAATCCACAGTCAGACAGATTGTGTACAAATGGAGGAAATTCAAGACCGTTGTTACCCTCCCCAGGAGTGGTCGACCAACAAAGATCACTCTAAGAGCAAGGCGTGTAATAGTCGGCGAGGTCACAAAGGACCCCAGGGTAACTTCTAAGCAACTGAAGGCCTCGCTCACATTGGCTAATGTTCATGAGTCCACCATCAGGAGAACACTGAACAACAATGGTGTGCATGGCAGGGTTGCAAGGAGAAAGCCACTGCTCTCCAAAAAGAACATTGCTGCTCTTCTGCAGTTTGTTAAAGATCACGTGGACAAGCCAGAAGGCTATTGGAAAAATGTTTTGTGGACAGATGAGACCAAATTAGAACTTTTTGGTTTAAATGAGAAGCGTTATGTTTGGAGAAAGGAAAACACTGTATTCCAGCATAAGAACCTAATCCCATCTGTGAAACATGGTGGTGGTAGTATCATGGTTTGGGCCTGTTTTGCTGCATCTGGGCCAGGACGGCTTGCCATCATTGATGGAACAATGAATTCTGAATTATACCAGCGAATTCTAAAGGAAAATGTCAGGACATCTGTCCATGAACTGAATCTCAAGAGAAGGTGGGTCATGCAGCAAGACAACGACCCTAAGCACACAAGTCATTCTACCAAAGAATGGTTAAAGAAGAATAAAGTGAATGTTTTGGAATGGCCAAGTCAAAGTCCTGACCTTAATCCAACCGGAATGTTGTGGAAGGACCTGAAGCGAGCAGTTCATGTGAGGAAACCCACCAACATCCCAGAGTTGAAGCTGTTCTGTACGGAGGAATGGGCTAAAATTCCTCCAAGCCGGTGTGCAGGACTGATCAACAGTTACCGCAAACGTTTAGTTGCAGTTATTGCTGCACAAGGGGGTCACATCAGATACTGAAAGCAAAGGGTCACATACTTTTGCCACTCACAGATATGTAATACTGGATCATTTTCCTCAATAAATAAATGACCAAGTATAATATTTTTGTCTCATTTGTTTAACTGGGTTCTCTTTATCTACTTTTAGGACTTGTGTGAAAATCTGATGTTGTTTTAGGTCATATTTATGCAGAAATATAGAAAATTCTAAAGGGTTCACAAACTTTCAAGCACCACTGTATGGAAATATGTGGCCCAAAAAAAAAAGTGAAAAAGTAAAAAACAAAATGTGTTTCATTTTTTAGATTCTTCAAAGTAGCCAGCGTTTACCTTGATGACGCTTTGCACACTATTGGAATTCTCTTAACCAGCTTCATGAGGTCGTCACCTGGAATGCTTTTCAATTAACAGCTGGGCCTCGTCAAAAGTTAATTAGTGCAATTTCTTGCTTTCTTAATGCAAACAGTAAATAATAAATATACAGTAAATAGCCCTATTCCACAACTGTAGTAATCCATGTTACGTTAAGAACCGCTCAACTAAGTAAAGAGAAACAACGCCCGTCATTACTTTAAGACGTGACGTGTCTTTAAATTCACAACAATAAAGAAAAACCATTGAATTCGAAGCTGTATCCAGACTTTTGGCTGGTACTGTACGTTTTGCCACAGCATTCACTACACTTCAACAGAGCCCTCGCTGGCTGCTCGTGAGACTAAAACATTTCTCAACAATATTTCCCTGATGCTGAGGCCTGAGTGGCCCATTGATTTTTTTTTTTGACTGTGTTGGGCGAGTGGCCCAGAGAAAGCGGGCGTTACCTTGACCCGGTACGCCATGGAACGTTTTCCCCCCCCGGCCCCCAGCGCTGCAGCTCGGGCACCTACCGCCTTCCCCTTGGTAACACGCACTTTGGCTCCGGGACTTCGCGCCTTTGACGTGCTCCGCCGTTTCTGTGGAGACACAGACAGGGGAGAGGAGGGGGAGGGAGGGGGAAGACGAGGAAAGAGAGCAACACGGGGGAAAAAAAAAACAACGAAAAAAAACCCACACACAAGAAAACAATAGTTCAAGCTCAAAGCAACGATTAGTAGCTCTGCAAAGCAGCCCATAGAACCGTTACTACCTCTAGTCAGGTTAGTTCCACTGCATAAATGATAAGTGTACAGAACACATAGTACGGACTAAGAAGCTATTAATAGCGATTTATTCGATTACAATGCTACAAAATAGTCTCTATTCTTAATCATATTCAACTAAACTACACAGAAGCACAAGGATTTGCCATGCAGTGCGTTGGAACTTTTTACATGCAGCTTTTTAAAAACGTGTACAGCCTGCACTTTCAGTTCTTAGGGAACCCCGAGCAATCCGTATTTTTAATGTGTTTCAGTTCGAAACGCACCCGAGCTAAGAACCGGGGGGCTGGGGAACGATTATAACCTGGCACAGGTGCGTTAGACCGTGAGTTGGCCTAGTGGTTAGTGTATCCGCTTCTCGACCGGGAGATCGCGGGTTCTACTCGCGGTCAGGTCATACCAAAGACCATCATAAAAATGGTATCTACTACCGTCAGGCAAGGCATGCTGCAATACAGATGCGAGTAGGGACGTCAAACTCTCGCGGTTACCAGACAAGTACAGGCAAGAGGCTGACGGCTAGTGAAACGGAGATTGGCACCGCACCCATACAACCTTAAAAGAGCTGGTTAGTACCGGGACAGGAGACTGTCTGGGAAGACCAGATTCTGGCGTGGAAGGGACTTTTGACTTTGACAGGTGTGTTTGGGGCACTTTCACGCCTATTAATCCATTTCCCAAAGCCCAATTGATACTTTTTTTGGTTGATTTGCTGTTTGGCTTGGTTTCAAACTGTCCATCAGTCAATAAAGCAAAAACATAAACTGACTGAGGGGTTGGGTGGCACGGTGGTGTAGTGGTTAGCACTGTCGAGGGCCTTTCTGTGCAGAGTTTGCATGTTCTCCCCGTGGGTTTCCTCCAGGTGCTCCGGTTTCCCCCACAGTCCAAAGACATGCAGGTTAGGTTAACTGGTGGCTCTAAATTGACCGTAGGTGTGAATGTGAGTGTGAATGGTTGTCTGTGTCTATGTGTCAGCCCTGTGATGACCTGGCGACTTGTCCAGGGTATACCCCGCCTAGTCAGCTGGGATAGGCTCCAGCTTGCCTGCGACCCTGTACAGGATAAGCGGCTACGGATAATGGATGGACAGTTTAAAATGCTTTGTTTATCGCACCCAATAATTGCGTTTTGTTTGTCGAAACAAAGTCAACAGTCCAGGACATGCTTTATTCCTGCAGCTCTACAGCTTTGTGCTTTGGCTCAGTTTGTGCCTTGTGGGTCGGTTTAACAGCTCATATCTACCCCCCCCCCCAAAAAAAGCTGCCATCCAAAATACTTATTAGTTTTGGTTCATTCTTGCAGTGGGTGTATTATGGGCCAAACTGAAAATGAAACAACGTTAGAGTCTGAAACTCTTGCCTGCTCAACAACCCCCCCCCCCCCCCCCCAAAAAAAAAAAAAACACACACCAGGGTTTGGTTCAAACCGATTAGATGCTCCATATGTGAAAGCACCATTCTGGAATCAGAACTGACTGAAACGTGGACTTGACGGGGCTCCCTGAGGACTGGCTTCTAAAATGACTTGCAACAAGCTGCACAATCTAGATCAGTGGTCACCAACCTTTTTATGCCCGAGATCCCTAACCTCTGCCTAGATGGCAAGCAAGATCTACCCCTTGAAGCGTTGACAGAAAAAGAAATCCAGACTAGACTGTTTCAAGTTGAGGCTTTTTATTTAGCCTAATTTTAACTGAATAAGATTTAAGACCCTGGTCCAACTTTTTAATTTCTTGTGAGAGCTGACAAAATGACTTAATTTCAGTACAACATACAATGGACATTAACTATACACAAAAAATATATAGGCCTATATCTGTAGTGAGCAGAATGAATGAACCACCAATGACTCAGATTGTTATTAATATCAACTAATAATATTGTAATGAGAAAGCTGAACTGTTAACATCAGTTGCACTGTCTTGTTTGTATTGTAACACTAAATTAATTAATTTCACAGCAACATAAAATGGAAATTGTCAACTGAAATTACAACACAACAGAGATGTATCACAAATTGTAACTTGAGTGATAAAATGACAACTTCAATTCAACATGAACTGATTTTCTTTAACCATACCTACACAATAAAGACAAATATGAACTTGCAGTGATGCTACTACCAATGACTGCTGTCATGCTACAGAGGTTACAGTTCATCACGCAACTCAAGTCAATGTGATGGCTGTGACTGAACACGGTCAGTGAGTGCCTTATAGTTAGGTTCATATCACGCATCATATTACGGCAGGAACAAGCAGTAGGAACATCCATGACCTTACGCTTAAAGCTCGACAAAGGAAAAACTTGACAGCAAGCTAATTAGCATGTTAGCGGCTACAGTCGGTACTCGGCACGTTAAAAGTGGGTCAACGTTGTAACAACATAACGCTACTGTACAAGCAATGCTTATTTAACGGTAACAAACTTAAACCCTATATGTTGAAATTCCTCTCTTATTCGTTCTTTAATTTATCACACAGTCTTACCTCAGTCAACTTCTTCCCTCCTTCTGTGAAAATTCAACGTCTCAGACGCGGACACGAGTGGGCGGGGGATGCGTTTGATTAAGTCTCCTGATTGGCTGGTGATAGATTGGTGGGCGGGGGATGCATTTGATTAAGTCTCCTGATTGGCTGGTGATAGATTGGTGTCATTATAGTGCGTCGGAGCGGTTCATGCCAGGCTCGAGTCCGATCCACCACTCCGCAGAAACACTTCAAGAGCTACAGTAACACTGACAGCCAGGTTGTATCCTCACGGTTTTATAGGCAATATCATGCTTCCTTTTGTAAAGGGGCGGCAGAAATTAAACGGGGGCGGGAATCACAGAAAGGGGGGCGGCCCGCACCTCTAAAACCCCTTGTGGAGAACCCTGAACTGTATTGCGAGGCTATCACCATGGTGACGACGCTCAGAGACGTAAGACGTAAGCAGCAGGAGTTAAAAAAAGAACCCTCCGACACAGAGGGGGAAAGCTGTAGTGGGCCTGTCGGAAGACATGTAATATGAACGCCAATCAGATATACTGCAGTGTATTTCTGTATAATCTTCCAATTTCTTTCCTCATCCCCCAAGATCGACTGGGAAAGCCTCTGAGATCGACCAGTCGATCGCGATCGACGGGTTGGTGACCTCTGATCTAGATGATCTTAATAAGCAAGAGAGTAATAATAATAATAATAATAATAATAAGGAAATGACTGAACTGAGACACTCACCGTCGAGGAGAACTCTTTGTAAACGGCTCGCTCCTGAGGAGACAGGGACTGAGAAAGAAAGCAAAAAGAGAAAATACAAAAAAATATATCAATAAACCACTGACATCTGCACTTCAAGGCTACGACCCGACAGTGACTTCTGACTGAAGAAGCATGGAGAAAGCAGCACTTGGTGTGTACCTTCACCCAGGCATCCAGTTCTGCTTTGTACTCGAGTTGCTGCTCCTCCACTTGCTTCTTGTACTTGTCCTTCTGGGTCTGGCTGAGCTTGTGCCAACGCTTGCCGATCTCCACCATGCGCTCCTTGAGGCTGAAGTGATTTAGCTCACCGTTTGTGAGCAGCTCCTGGGAAAACATCTGATAGCCACTTCTGCATCAAGAGAAGAGAAGTTGTTAGATGATGGAGGCGAACGGTTCTTCTATACTGCGTGGGGGCTGCAGATTCGCCACTCACACAGGTGGTTTCTTAGGCTCGCCGTCGAACTTTGGCTTCCTCTGACCTTGCCCGGACGGCACCGTCCTCATCTCGACCAACTCCCTCTGTAGGATGTGAAGGCGGCAAAACAGGATTTTCAGCTTGATTCAGGCATTTGAACTCAAACAAAGACTATTCACACCGCTAAGTCACATTTATATCCAGCGCTATGCAACAGGAAGTACCGCATGGGACTAAAGAAACAACGGGGAGAGGTGTGATGGCGGCACCCGCCGTTTCACCTCTCCCCTGCTTTACTCTGTGGAATATGAAGGTTAGGAGATGACCAACATTTTGACATTTCTTCAATATGATTGAGAAGACAGTGGTCAAAACGTTTGGTCACTGACCACAGTCCGGTACTGAACCTCGTATCGCTTCTGGTCCTCGGCCGCCTTCTTGATCCAGGGGATCTTCTCTTTCTTCTCCATGCTCTTCCAAGTAGCCTCCATGGCACTTTGAGCTTTCTTCCTGTCATTCTATAAGGACGCACACCAGCTCTGCTTATTTATCAAAATCGATAAAGATCATTATCGTCTGGTACATGAGTGTCCTGTCTTTAAAGCAAAACAAAAAGTGCCAAACTGGAGTTTCATTCTTGAACTCTGTGGAACACTAAGACTTCTAAGTCACCTTACTAACCGTCGTCACGTGACAGTGACTGGGAGTCAGTCTGGCTCACCCTGTATTTGGCCAGGTAGTCACCGATCACACTCTGCTGCCACATCTCTTCTGCCGTTTTAGGCGTCTCGGGAAGTTGCGTCTTCTTCTTGCTGTCTCTCTTCTCCTTTGGCAGTCCATGGACCCACTGGTCCAACTCAGAGTCTCGACCCCGGTCCTAGACCCCGGAGACGTAATCCGATTAGTCAACAACTTTGAGGTGTCCGAAAGCGTTTGCAGACGAGTCGGGTTAACCCACCTTGCTTGACAGGGACTTGTTCGCAAAAGGGCTGCCTGCCCCCACAGCGCTCAGCTTGGTGCCTCCCAGCTTCTCCTCGGTCAGTACTCGATCCCTTTCCTCTTCTGGTAGAGTCTGTCGTGAGACGACACGAAACACGGTTAAAAACAGTTCGACACCTCTGAGGTGCTTTATTCTATGTGCCAAAACAACACGCAAATCCCTACCTCAAGAAACCTCTGGAGATCAATCTCGTACTGCTTCTTTTTCTAACGAGACAAAAGCAAGAGAATTGGGTGGGGCGGGGCGGTGTGGTTAAAGCAGACGATGCCACGATCTTTAAGGCTCTTCGTGTATTTCTTTTCCGCTCGTCGTCGCTGCGTTATGGCTTACCTGTTCACATCGCTTCTGGAACATGTCCTTCTCTTTCTGGGTCATCATTTTCCACTGCTTGCTGCACAGCACCATCCTCTCTGTGCTCGGGACGTCCTTCATGTTTACCATCAGCTCGGCACAGTATAAGGAATATCCGTTCCTGCCGAACAGAAGCTGATCACTGTCTTCTTACTTAATAGGGTCAGATTTCACACTTGAAACGGAGAACATTTCAAGTTCTTGCAATTAATTACACGCTCCTGTCTGATGTTATAAAAATGCCACTGGATATCTGTGAAATTTTCCAACAAAATATTGCTTCAAAGTATATAAAAGGAGTACTGCTTAAAAATAATTATCGAAAATTATATCAAAGAAGAAAAATGTATTTTAAAGCCTTTTTTTTCCCCAGGTACATCCACCCCAAAAAATAGACATTTAAATTAAAATCATTGCTGTATTCTGCCAGTACAAAAAACAAAACAAACAAACAAAAAAAAACCTAGAGGTACTGTGCTAAGGGGACAATGGTATCCCATTGCCACACCTAAGGCCTTAAAGCTCATAGGCAACGGTTTTAATTTTATGCACATTTGAAACGTTATGTTAAAAAACCCTCTGTAATTTTCTTCTGGTCCCAAGAAGTATTGTTAAGTAATAATTAAAATAAGTTAGCGCGGATCGTGGCGAATTTCTGTTCGGCTATTTTCGTGACCACTCGGCGCGTGACGTCATTTAAGTCAAACAAACCGCTCGAGTTGAGTCCACTTCCGTTTACTTACATTGCCGTTCGGCTTGAGTGCAGACGTGTGTTCAGGAATTTCCAAAGAAAAACTGTGCCTTATTGTTGTGCAGTGAACTGTAACAACGGGACCGGCTCAGGAAGAAGCTTTTACCTTTTTCCGAGAGAGGAGAAGAGGCGGAGCGAGAGGGTTGGCTTTTTCCGGAAGAGGAGACGAGGCGGAGAGAGTGGATTTTGCGCGTGAAACAAAATCAAGCAGTCAAAGAAGAAACAGAGCAGCAACGCTCAAGCAAAAAGGAGAAGATTGGGGGTAAACATTTTTACTTTTGCTTGCAATTGACAGGTCAAGACTCCTGAGGGATCCTGTACAATCATTGTGGAAATGAGACAAAGGGATATTTCCTCGCTTAGAGTCGGCTATAAATAGTATAATGCCGCGGACGGCAGGCTAATGTGGCCTACCGGCGCACTGTCCAGTAATCGTTCCCTATATCCACTAGGGAGGGCGGTTTAATTATTCTTCAAAAGGGCTCTTATTTAGTATTACGACAAAAGTAGGAATTTATCATAACTACCAGGATAAATCGTTTGGGCGCGAGTCTTGTTGAGGTCCGGGGTCACCGCGATCAGAGTCGGCCGATTCGCTGTCCGAGTCCGAGGCCGCACGGTCAAACCAGTGAGCCACATTCACCGATGTCTGTGAAGATTCTCAATCATCCAGGTCATAGTAAACTGTGGGTGGTAGAAAAGGGCAACTGGACTTGCTTGAAAATTCTTGAAAACGTTTCACCTCTCGTCCAAAAGGCTTCCTCAGTTCTGTCTGACTAATAGGGAGTATCAGATATTTATCCTCTCCTGGATCAGAATCAGAATTCTGATGACCAGCTCATCTAAGGCCCTGTTTACATTATTTCGAATCAGCGGATCATCAGATTAACGTTTTTAAAACGATTCGTGTACACACACAAATAGCAGGAAGTGAAGTCCGCGCCGTTTTTCAGCAGTCGCGTCACATGACCAACATGGCATGACCAACGCCAGCGAATCAGGAAGGTGGATGTCACAGTGACGTTGTCCAATGACGACGTCAGCTAGAGCTCAGCACTGCGTATCCTCGTTCCTCAATGTTTACACAGCACCGGATCAGATACGTACTGGGTTGAATACGTGGGCCCTGGCGGATTCAAATTGTTCCGCCTGTGGAGTCGTTTCCCGGCGTTTTAATGTGCACGGACAGTGCATCCACAATGACAATGATACGGACACGGTCTAATGTAAACACCACCTTAGGTGTCATTGAGGCATCATGTTGGTGTGGGTCACTGGAGGCTGGGTGTGAACGGCGAGTCATTAGGGTGATCAAAGGATTGCCTGTTAGGGTGATCAATGGCAATCTGACTCTCTCTGTCCTCCTGTGAGTCACCGAAAACAGCTGGGTCCTTTGATCACCCTAATGACTCGCCGTTCACACCCAGCCTCCAGGTGACCCACACCAACATGATGCCTCAATGACACCTTAGATGAGCTGGTCATCAGAATTCTGATTCTGATCCAGGAGACGATAAATATCTGATACTCCCTATTAGTCAGACAGAACTGAGGAAGCCTTTTGGACGAGAGGTGAAACATTTTCAAGAATCTTCAAGCAAGTCCAGTTGCCCATTTCTACCACCCACAGTTCACATTCACCGATTGCTTCGCAACGGCCATAGGTTCATACATATATGGTTTCACCTCTCGATATTCAATTTGGAGAGTTCCTACTTCAAAATCGCCATCGCTTTCAGACATTTTACACAACCTCTCACGACCAGAGTCCATACACGTGTGCTCGGTTCGCAAGTAAACACAGAACTGCTCCCGGTCTGTTTGGCTTCAATGACATCACGACGACGGCCCCCTGGCGGTGAAAGCGCGCATAAGTGAGATGTAAACAAACCTTCAGAAATTGGGCAAAATAGTATATTTTAACCGTTTAATTCAATTTTAGAGTGCAAATTAGACACCAGGAAGATTGAATTCGCTTTGAGTCGTTCTAGACAATCAAGTTGATATTCTACGTTTCACCTCCGACTGTTGCCTATGACCTTTAAGACAAAGGTCAAGGTCACAGAACTGAGAGAAATGAGGCCATTTGTCTGGAATCTGATGACAAAGGGAAAAGGATATAATACTTCCATGGCTAATAATATTAACTAAGCAATCTTTCACCAATTTCTTGATGCAGCCCAGTGAAAAATATACAGATCATTGATCTGACCTGTCAAGGTCACTCCAGGGCAAATCCAGTGTTCCCAAATGAAAGCCCATATAAGACTTCCTGTTCATGGTTAACAGTAACATGGCCTCATCTTGCTCCGTTTTTGAGATATAGGCCATTGAAAATGTGTGACCTAATATTGACTTGGATCAAAAAAGTCAATCGGTTAAAACTATAAATATTCATTAAAACATGCTTTTCTATGGCAAAGGAGCAAGGCTAGCTCAAAGACCATGAAAAATCGACAAAAGTCTGACTTTTTGCGATAGTCTCACCTAATTGACAAGTTCAAGGTCATGTAACTCTTTAAAAAAAAAAAGTCAAATCGCTTAACTGATGCGAACTATTTTGAAGCCCCCCAAACAGGTTCTCCGCACCCCATTTGGTGAAAATTCATGAAAAAAAATGAGGGAGGAGGAGCAGCGATTTAACGCACAAGTGACCTTTGACCTAATTCTGGCAAAGGGTCAAGGTCAGAGGTCAAATGAGTGCAAAAAACAAAACAACAGTATGAAGGTATAAGGGTCGTGGAAGATGGCATGAAAGAATTTTATCTAGCTCGTCCTGGTACTGCACCAGGTGGTCTCATTCGTAGCCACTCCTGAAAATGTTATGACGTCATAAAATGGCGTCATGAAGTCATGTGACGCCATGCATGATATGGAGATCACAGATGGTCACTACCTACATGCACACCAAGTTTCATCCGGATATGTTGAAAGCTGAGCGAGAAATGACCCCTGTTCAACTACTACTACGACGTGTACACTAAACCTAAGCAAATTTCAAGATCCCATTTCCACTTGGGATAAGTATTAACAAGCATATTGATAAATTGCCAAAAAATAAAATTATCATGGCTTGTGCTCCCTCTACAGGTTGAATATTTACTTTGGAGAAACCGGTCACTCCACCACAAGTTGGGATGAAATGAGGATTTTGCCCTCCTATTTACGACATGCGATTCCCCCAAACATGGCAGCAGCATCACGGTTTATAAATACAGCAGAGGATCAATCGTTATCACAGAAAAAAACCCAAACAATTTCATTTCAGACACCAGCCTAAGAAACAATGAGACCGATAACGGTTTTAATGTTTTCTACCACAAGCTAATTATTTTAAAACCTTAATTTTTGTTACGGACAGTTGTGGTCAGAAGTTTACCTACAGTGACGTGAATGTCATCTTGGATATGGACGTCATGGCAATATTTGGGCTTTCAGTAATTTCTTTGAACTGTTCTTTTTCTGTGGCAGAATGATTGTACAGCATACAGCTTTAATAAAAGAAACACTAGAATTTGGTGCGCAAGTTTTAATTTTCTTTGGGTTTTCTGAAATCAACACAGGGTCAAAAATTTACATACGCTCACTTAGATTATTAATTCAGAGGTGCTGAAACTTCCAAAATGTCACTTATCTTGCCAAGGCCTCTTAACTTCCTGTTAGTGATCATGATTGACTACAGCTGGTAGCTTCTCTGTGCCTTCATAAAAAGGGTTTGTTTACAGCACTCATTGGATTGACCAACACACAGTAAAATGGGAAAGTCCAAGGAGCTCAGTGAAGATCTGAGAAAGAGGGTCACAGATATACACAACTCCGGAATGTCTCTTGGAGCCATTTCTAAACAACTGCAAATTCCAAGACCAGTTCAAACAATTGTATCCAAGTTATTGTGAGGTGTTGTCACTTTGCTAAGCCACTTTGCTTCAAGAAAACCCAAACTGTCACCTTCAGCTGAAAGGAAATTGGTTTGGATGGTCAGGAACAACCCAGGAACCACCACGGCACAGCCCTGCCATGAACTGGAAGCTGATGGATCACTGTCTACAGTTCAGATCACCATGGACTAAGAGGCTGCTATCCAAGAAATAACCTCCTGCTCCAAAACTGACCCCTTCAAGCTTAACTAAACTTTGAAGCTGACCATACGGACCAAAAAAAAAAGGCCTTCTGGAGGAAAGCTGTATGGCCAGATGAGACAAAGATTGAGTTGTTTGGCCACAATGACCACCATGTACAGAGGGACACTGTACCAGCTGGTGGTGGTGGTAGGATCATCGTGCTCTGGGGCTGTTTTGCTGCCAGTGGAACTGGTTCATTGCATAAAGTGGGTGGAATAATGAAGGAGGAGGACTACCTCAGAATTCTTCAGCATAAACCATCAGAAACTTGAACACAACTTGGGACTTACAACAGGACAGTGAACCCAAACACACATCAGAGCTGGTTGTGGAGGATAAAGCAGGCCAACATTAAGCTTAAAACAAGTCCTGACTTCAACCCTATTGAAGATGTATGAACCGTGCTTATAAGTCGAGTCCATGCCAAGAAAAACAAAAATTTAATTGAACTCTACCAGTTCTACCATGAAGAGTCGTGAAATATCCGACCAGAATTCTGCCAGAAGCTTGTTCATGGTAAACAAAAAATGTTTGGTCAAAATGAATCTTGCGAAGAGACATTTTACCCAAATATTAGGTGTGCTCTATGTATAATTTTGACCCTGTGTTGATTTCAGAAAACCCAAAGAAAATTAAAACTTGTGCACCAAATTCTAGTGTTTTTTTAATTAAAGCTGTATGCTGTACAATCATTCTGCCACAGAAAAAGAACAGTTCAAAGAAATTACTGAAAGCCCAAATATTGCCATGACATTCATATCCAAGATGACATTCACGTCACTGTAGGTAAACTTCTGACCACAACTGTATCAGATTTTTAATGGGCTACACTTTTACAACACAGTGGAGCCACGTCAACAATCCTCCCAACAGGAGAAGTACTTCATCACATTCAGGACAATGTTGTACTTTTCCTCTATATACAGTACATCATTGTTGAAACGTTGTATTTGGGGCAACATTAAGGACGCTGGTGTTTGGGAGTACACGTTCAGACATACCTCCTTCCCCCAAAATAATCAGTGCTCCTCTGGAAGCTGGCTGACACGCAGTACTGAAAATCTGCACCAAGTAAGCTTAGACATAATAGTTTGCAAAAGAAACTGATAAAAACGAGACCAGAGCAACTTCTAAAGCCATCCTTAAGGGCAAGAATAAGGGATTTAAACACTAGTTAAAATGAAGTTCTTCTAGAAATGAGCCATCTGATCGTGCTTCCTTCAAATTTTGTTGATAATCAATCTTGCACGGCTTTTCTCCCAAGCCTGCGTTTATTATTCCTCCTCCTGTAAACTATAGAACTCTCCTTAGTTTTGGGCTCAGATACACCCATTTTCGTTTGTTCGTAAACTCTTGTTTAGTAGACACAACACTAAGCCCTAAGTATCCATCCATCCGTTATCTAGATTGCTTATCCGTCATGGTGATGGGGGGTCCGGAGCCAATCCCTGTTGTGGACAAAGTACCCAACTTCAGTACAGATCCCACTGGTCAAATGTTACTCCGATACAAGTGAAAGTTGTACAGTCAAATTTTTACTTAAGTTAAAGTACTGAAGTGCTTGCTTTGAAAAATACTTAAGTATTAAAAGTACAATTTCTATCAACGCATTGTTGTATTATTGCCACAAAACCTAACGCCGTTACCAAAGACAGAAATGTGAATTCACAAAATGAACGCATGCTGTGCCATCATGGTGGTTTAACGTTAAGCTTGCTAGTCAGTGAAACTCCACCTGACATGCTAGCAAACTCTTTTCAAACTCGAAATCATATCGGGTCGCTAACGCTACTAGAAAAGAAAGATTTCTACATTCCGTTTATTTAACGAGATTACGCTAAAACATATTTCTGAAAGGACTTCAGATAAGTTAACGTTATTCATGTTAGCGTAACTCCATTTTTACATGCTAACTAACAGTGTCTAAGTTAACTAGCTGTGTGTTAGCGTTAGCCGTGGACAAGGCGACGGCAACTTGGTGGGCAAATCCATAGAAAGTAATTTGACTAACCAGACTGCGTCACTATTGCGACGTTATCGCTAGCTCTAAAAGCACAGACTACTTCATTCCAAGCTTTCTCTTGGAATAAAACGTTTACATCCCTCAATATGCTCCCGCAAGTCGGACGGCGAGTTTTTGTAGGCCGTGATGTGGTTCGTTTTCACCAAACGTTTAAAACGAAACGAATCTTTAATCCTTTCAGAAAACTGAAACATGGGTTCTCGGTAAAGCCATGAGTGCGTGCGTTCCCCAGAAGAACCGCCTCCTTCCATTCGGCCGTCAACTGATCGTGTTCAATAACGCTGCTGAGAAATCACTGAACTTGAGTTTATCCAGTCTATGGACGTGACGCGACCCTAGTGATTACTGATCGGCTGTCTCAGTGTCACCTGCGGAAAAACCAATCACGTTTTAGAAAAGAAAAGATAAAACATCAACTTTCAAAGCTGCTTCATAGTAATGAGTAACGAGGACCTTGATAGAAATGTAGTGGAGTAAAAAGTACAATATTTGCCTTTCAAATGGAGTGACGTCATAAGTTTCCAAAAAAAAAAAAACCTCAAGTAAAGTACAGATACTCAAAAAGTGTACTTAAGTACAGTACTTAAGTAAATGTACTTCGTTACTGTCCACCTCTGCTGAAATGTAATTTGAAGTACAGACAATAAAACCTGTTTTCAAACAATCACCATGTCTTCGTGTTTTATTCTGTAGTTTTGCTAACGCTGCATCACAAGGCAGCTGAACACACGGATGAAAGCGCTATCTGCCCTCTTCCGCATACACGAGCTTACAGACGCCCATGTGTTGCTGTGACTGACAAGGAAGAGCGTAATACCGTTCCTCCCACCCAGACTGGACTCCTGGCTCTGTAGCATTGTCTGGATTTCATATGCATTTAATGCCGACAATCGTTCTCGCTCTCGTTCTATACTCACTCATCACACACTGCTTCACATCTCCACGCACAGTTAAAGGGGAACTGAAGGCAAATTCATCATCAAAATTTCTCATTTTATTAAATATCGGAATGCATTTGACAGCTATTTTGTCGCTGCTATAGCGAGTTCTGAGTGTTTGAAATACGCTCTGTAATATATCAGTCCGTATGTCAAAGCGATGGCCGTAAACGAGATTCGCTGAGACCTGTACAAGACTTCGTAGGACGGAAGTAAAACGTACAGCGGGAATCAAAGTCACCGACATCTGCAAACATCATCAAAAGACGCGCACCCTCCTTCGAATTCGGAACATGGTGTTCTGGGTGGATGACAACCCTGATTTCATGTTTTGAGCGATAGTTTGTGAGGTTACAACACTCCGACAGCCCCTCAATACCTAGTGACATGGGCTGTTCGACATTCCATCGCGGCATCGATAATTAATTCACGCATGCGCAGAACGCTTGTCAACAAAGATGGCGGCGCCCATCGAAGCAAACTTTGACCATAAATACAGTCAAAATATTGAATTATCAAGCGATAATTGGCCTCAAATGTACCGAACACCGGCAAAATATCGTGAACCCTTATAGATTCACGTGTTTTGAACCGCATCCATGCTAAAATCGTATGAATCCCATATAAACTGAATAGATGATCGTAGCCTCGTAGTGCTACTGTCGAAAACATAGTGACTACGCACGAATCGTAGTGATTGGCATCTCTGGAGTCTCGTGAAGATCGTGCGGATAAGCGACGCCTGCCGTGGACCAAACGAACTACGTTCAACGTGGCTAAAAACCGAAAAGGCCGATCAGTGTAATATAACGTGCCGATACGAGTCATGATATAAGGTTAATAAAACCGAAAACGTAATTGAATAACACGTTAATTAAGCAATAAAGCAAGTTTAAAAATGACTTCAATACCCTTCCTAATGACTAAACTTTTTAAATTCTGCAAGAAATGCAGAGACGAGCAGAAATCAAGGCTGGACGTGCTCGTTAAGCTTCCGGACATGACCTACGGTGGTGGCTTAGTGGGCCTTCCATCAAATTTGTCCTTGAGCTGCCGCTCGGCTTTGGTCAGGACGGACTTGACGTGCTCTTCCGAGTTCGCGTCTGGGTGTGCTTCGTGGTACGCCCTCATGCTGTCCTGAAAAGCAAAATTCGGGAAAAAAATGAAAACGGGTCTGCTTTAAGAACCCCGTTCTTTATTGTAATGGGACGAACCTCGTAGTTTTTCTGCAGCTCCAGCGCTTTGCTGATCCATTTCAGTCGCTTTTTGTCGGACAGCTGAGACCACTGGCGCCGTAAAGCTTCTTTCAGCTCCTTTTGACTTACCTAGAAATATAAAGTAACATGTTTATAATCTGTAACGGTCTCATAAAATGATTAAAAAAAAAAAAAAAAACCGCGCATTCACCTCTGGGTGAAGCTTCATGAAGGTTTTCTTTTCATGGTTGTACCACAGCTGCTGAGGGGTTTTGGGCTTCTCCGGGAGGTCGGACTTCTTTCGTTCTTCGATCAGCTCAGGATGGTCTTCTCTAATGACGGAGATATGCGTTTGTTTACGAGAAGGCTTTAAAACGTTCGTTTCAAAAGCGAGGCAAAGGGGTGCTTACTTAAACCGCGCCATGTTTTTCTCAAAGGACTCCTTCTCCCTCTGGAACTCCTGAATGTATTTGAGCTAAATAAAGAAAAACATATCTTGATCATATAGTACAAAACAGGAAACAACCATCACAATACCATCTGCTTTGCTGAACTTAAATAAAAACCAGTCATGTGTTTCTTTAGTGCGGCCACCTTTTTCTTTTCAGGGAGCTCTTTGTACTTTTTGGAGAGGATCTTGGTAAGATCCAGGTTGCTCATCTCTGGGTGGATTTTTGCATACTTGGCTCGCTTCTCCATAAAGAAACGAAAGTAGGGTGTGAGAGGCTTCTTCGGGAAGTCAGGGTGTGTCTGTAGAGCGGATCGAATGGACAAGCATTTGATATACGGTACGGAAATGGTCAACGGGGTTATCTTGAAAATCCTCAACGTTCTGTTTGGCAGGGGCATCAAAACTTACAGCGACATACACATTACCTTCAGTTTCTTTCCTTTATACGGGTTCTTTACATATTCTATTGCATCAACAATGAGCTCCGTCATTGTCCTGTACTTCCGCACCTACGAGGAAAGCAATTGTAAAATGTTACGGCTCGAAAAATATTCTACAAAACATCACAGAGTATTTATGCTGATAGAATATCCTGGGGAAAAAAAACATTTCTTAAAGGAGAACTGAAGGCAAATTTTTTATGATCAAAATGCTATTTATCTCCTTTTATTAAATTAGTCTGACAGCTATTTTGTCGCTCCTATAGCGAGTTCTGAGTGTTTGAAATACGCTCTGTAATATCTCAGTCCACATGTCAAAGCGATGGCCGTAAACGAGATTCATTGAGACCTGTGCGAGACTTCGTAGGACGGAAGTAAAACGTACAGCGCAAATCAAAATGACCGACATCTGCCGACATTGTCAAAAGATGCGCGCGCCCTCCTTCGAATGCTGACGTAATCAAGATGGACGTTTTCTTTGTTTTGATAGCGATCAGGAAAGTTTGAAAAACGTCAGCAGTAATTGTCATTTAAACTCGTTTTTGTGCAATACTTCGTTTGGAAAACAGTTTTCAAAATGGCGGCGCTGACACTTGACGTTTCGAAGTCTTGCACAAGTCTCGTGAAGATCGCGCGGATAAGTGACGCCTGCCGTGGACCAAACGAACTAAATTCAACACGGCTAAAAACCGAACAGGCCGATACAGTGCTGAGCGTAAATGAGTGCACTCCCTTTGAAAAGTAACATTTTAAACAATATCTCAATGAACACAATTTCCAAAATGTTGACGAGACAAAGTTTAATAGAACATCTGTTTAACTTATAACGGGAAAGTAAGGTTAATAATATAACTTAGATTACACATTTTTCAGTTTTACTCAAATTAGGGTGGTGCAAAAATGAGTACACCCCACAACAAAAACTACTACATCTAGTACTTTGTATGGCCTCCATGATTTTTAATGACAGCACCAAGTCTTCTAGGCATGGAATGAACAAGTTGGCGACATTTTGCAACATCAATCTTTTTCCATTCTTCAACAATGACCTCTTTTAGTGACTGGATGCTGGATGGAGAGTGATGCTCAACTTGTCTCTTCACAATTCCCCAAAGAAAATAACTTTACGCCACAAAGGTGAAGGCTACAAGAAGATCAGCAAAGCTTTACTTATCAGTCAGAATACTGTAGCAAAAGTGGTACAAAAATTTAAGAAAGATGGAACTGCAACCATCTCACAGAGACGTCCAGGTCGTCCACGGAAGTTAACACCTCGACAGGAGCGTCTTCTGATGAGAAGGGTTGAAGAAAATCGACATGCAAGTTCACTGCAGTTATCTAAAGAAGTAGAAAGCCAAACTGGGGTGACTATTTCCCGTGACACAATACGGCGTACACTGCAGAGGAATGGCATGCATGGATGCCGGCCATGAAAGAAGCCTCTCCTAAAGCCCAGGCACAAAAAAGCCCGCCTAGAGTTTGCCAGGGCCCATGCTGACAAAGATGAAGACTACTGGGACTCTATACTCTGGAGTGATGAGACCAAGATAAATGTTTTTGGAACTGATGGCTTCAAAACTGTATGGCATCGCAAAGGTGAGGAATACAAAGAAAAATGCATGGTGCCTACAGTGAAGCATGGTGGTGGCAGTGTCCTTATGTGGGGCTGCATGAGTGCTGCTGGTGTCGGGGAGCTGCATTTCATTGATGGCATCATGAATTCACAGACGTATTGCTCTATACTGAAAGAGAAGATGCTACCATCACTCCGTGCCCTTGGTCGTCGTGCACTTTTCCAACATGACTAAACACACATCTAAGGCCACTGTTGGATTTCTGAAGAACAGGGTGAAAGTGATTCAGTGGCCAAGTACGTCTCCTGATCTGAACCCAATCGAACAGCTATGGGGAATTCTGAAGAGACAAGTTGAGCATCACTCTCCATCCAGCATCCAGTCACTAAAAGAGGTCATTGTTGAAGAATGGAAAAAGATCGATGTTGCAAAATGTCGCCAACTTGTTCATTCCATGCCTAGAAGACTTGGTGCTGTCATTAAAAATCATGGAGGCCATACAAAGTACTAGATGTAGTAGTTTTTGTTGTGGGGTGTACTCATTTTTGCACCACCCTAATTTGAGTAAAACTGAAAAATGTGTAATCGAAGTTATATTATTAACCTTACTTTCCCGTTATAAGTTAAACAGATGTTCTGTTAAACTTTGTCTTGTCAACATTTTGGAAATTGTTTGTGTTCATTAAGATATTGTTTAAAATGTTACTTTTCAAAGGGGGTGCACTCATTTACGCTCAGCACTGCAAGTAGACTATTTAATTGTGATTAGTTGCCAATACGAGTCACGATATAAGGTTACTAAACCCTTCGCCTTCTCGCTCACTCACGGCACATAGGCCATCGACTACAAGCCTCCATTGTCTGTGATTTTGGGCCATCTTTTCTCGCTTTCCCCAGCGGTGTCCCTCCTTCCACATTTCCGCCTCCATGTATTCCTAGGTCTACCACGCCGGCGCTTTCCCGACAGGTTCCACGGGAGAGCCTGTTTGGTGACGTGATCTTTCGGCTTCCTCAGCGTATGACGAACCCAAGTCCATTTCCTTCTACAGATCGGTCTTCCGACCGGTTCCTGATTAGCCTTCTTCCGACGATCCTCGTTCCTGATCTTTTCGGCCCACCAAATCCTAAGTATCCTTCTTAAATATCTATGAATAAACGCTTGTACATTCCCCAGCATGGCCTTTGTAGTCCTCCAAGTTTAATGAAGAAATAAAGCGAGTTTAAAAAGGACTTCAGTTCTCCTTTAAACCATCTTGTTAGGAGTCGCCCTGTGTCCGAAATCACTCGCTTGTTCACTATTCCCTACTCACTATATAGCGAATTAGTATATAGTGAACTCATTGGTAAAAACGCTTTCGGACGCTACTCCGCTGCTCTCTCTCTCTCATATATATTTATATATATCTCACACACTAATGTTGGTTGTGTTTAAAAGCCATTGTTGCTGGTGTGCCGCTAAGGGCTGCTTTTTTTTTTTTTAATTAGGCTCTTGATATCCAACTGACGTCAAGCCCTGTGTCTGAAATTGCTCACACGTTCACTATTCCCTACTCCCTATATAGGGAATTACTATATAGAGGACTATACAGTGAGCTCATTGGTAAAATGAAAAAACGCTTTCGGACACTACTCCGTCGCACCGTTATTTACAGTACGTCATTGCTGTCGCATGATTAAAACGTGCCAGATCAGTCAGCTGGTGGGTTTTCAAAATAATAAATACATGCGTGTTTTTGTGTTGAATATTATACTGAGCTGGCGGCACGGTGGTGTAGTGGTTAGCGCTGTCGCCTCACAGCAAGAAGGTCCGGGTTCGAGCCCCGTGGCCGGCGAGGGCCTTTCTGTGTGGAGTTTGCATGTTCTCCCTGTGTCCGTGTGGGTTTCCTCCGGGTGCTCCGGTTTCCCCCACAGTCCAAAGACGTGCAGGTTAGGTTAACTGGTGACTCTAAATTGACCGTAGGTGTGAATGTGAGTGTGAATGGTTGTCTGTGTCTATGTGTCAGCCCTGTGATGACCTGGCGACTTGTCCAGGGTGTACCCCGCCTTTCGCCCGTAGTCAGCTGGGATAGGCTCCAGCTTGCCTGCGACCCTGTAGAACAGGATAAAGCGGCTAGAGATAATGAGATGAGATTATACTGAGCGCATTTCCTACATTAATAAATACAAAGTACCTGCATCTTTCAGTTTTTTTTTAAATCAAGGCTGAATCCTTTCTTCTTTGCCGCTGCCTTTTATTCAATCAAACTTGAGGCTTTCGATTAATTCTTCAGTCTGCACTGTGACTTTTATTCTTGTATTTTATTTGTCTTGTTCTATTCTCTTACTGTTTTTAATTGTACTTGAATGTCCGTTTATAACGTTTCTTCCTCCATCCGTTCACCCCAACACACTTTTTTTTTTTCCCCTTTCAGCGCGACTACAATGCATGATGGGATATATTGCTTGGTTAGTGCCCATTGGTTGTACGCTACTTTTCACGATGCATTGTGGGATACTTTGAGTGCACTATACAGAGCGTAATAATTCTCACTGTACATTCGGACAGCACTACAAAATGGCGACCCTCACTATATAGCGAGTGATTTCGGACACCGGGCCGGTCTTTACCATACCTATTTAAATGACTCACCTCTGTGGAAACCTTCTGCCATTTCTGCTTACACATGTCCCCTGTGTAGTTTCCAAAGCCCACTTTGTCCCAGTCGAAATGAGACTCGGTGGTCTTGTACTTCAAACTGTCTCCATCAGGCAACAGGCTCCTGATCCTCTCGAGCAGTGTCAGACAGTCCTCCTTACTCCACACGTCGCAGTCTAACACAAAGACGCACACAAAATGCATATTTATTGCAGTGGTTCTCAAAGTGGCCTGCAGGGACCCCTAAGGGACTCAACCTTTCCAGGGGGGGTCCAAGATTGCCTTTATTATATTTATTACTGAGTTCTTATCGCTATTAGTCCATGTAACTCGTCAACTGTATCGTATGGGTTTACTCCAAACCTCAACAATCTGAGAACGAGAAGGCCGACCAATAATGTGTTCTGTTTGTGGAACATTCAGGAATAAAAAGCTCCAGGTTTGCAATACACAGCCAAAACATTGGCTATTTCTCTCAAAATAGTTTGAGTATAGAGAGCGTGCACGTGACGTCACGAGGTCACGTGATATTTGTTTATCCGCCATCTTGGACGGCAAGGCTGCGCATAGAACTTAGACGAACCCGTTCTAATTATTCAGTGTGCGGGAGTACATCTTTCGAGAATGGTTATATCTTGTTCAGCATTTGGTTGTACCAATAGACAGGGCCAAAAGGAGGGCCTGTCATTTTATAGATTCCCCGCAGACGAGGAGAGACGCGCAAAATGGGTGTCCGCTATGCGAAGAGAAAACTGGTACCCCAGTTCTACCAGCCGAATTTGTAGTGAACACGTCATATCAGGTAGGTGTAATCTTCTAATTCAATACTCCTAGTACATCTGTTAAGTTGATTTTCGGATTGAATGATAACTGCATACTTAGAAACTAGACAGTCTCTAACGTTTAAAATGGCTATGCCTAGCCCTACTACCCTGGCCTAGTCTATGACAATGTTTTATCTTTTTGGCTCATATATGCCTTTGAAAGGCCAATCCATAGTAGGGATGGAGAAAACAAAAAAAATCTTGACCGACCACCGAGCCTCATTAGCCGGTTAAAGTCGGTTAACCTAGGAGTTTAAACAGGGATGCAAACGGCGGATGCCGCCTTTTTCACGGCTGAATCGTGCAGATCCGATTTTTTTCTTTGGGGGGGGGGGGGGGGGGGCGCGTTGGAGTGTCTGAATAATTTCATCAAAGTAAATTCTGTATTAAAATTACTAAATAAGCGATAAAACGTCTAGCATAGTCTCTATGATAAACGTCTTAATGCCACTTACCCGTGAGGTTATCAAGTAGACATTCTTCTTCGGAACCTTCCAGAGGTATAGTTGAGACACCCATCCCGCAGCAAAATATTTATAAGCTTCCAGGCTCTTGTAAGCTTTGAGGGCTTTGCCAGTGTAACACGATTCACGATTAACGAGAAAATTGTAAATGTCGTGGTAGGCCAGATCGGGCAAATCGCTGGCACCGCAGCTCCGAATTTTCCTGAACAAGGATTGCGACAAGTTGTACGGATCTGCAATCCCCAACCTGGAACACTTTTCCACGTAACGCTGCCTCACGTCACCTTCAAGATGCTGAACAAACTTAGACAAGCAATCGCGCGACGTAGATGGGGTATTTTCCGAATTTTCTTGGGGATTACTGCCTGGATCCATTACGCTCGTGCAAGGTACACAATCCTGAAGCCGTCCAATATGGCGGAGTAGGCAGAGTAAACACGGACGGGTCACGTGACTGCACATCCTCTGGGTCCAGCTAAACATAAGGAGGGAAACCAAGTCCTCAAACTCTCTTACAAGGACGTTAGGAATATTAAAAATATATACCTGCTGTGTTTACCCCTACAAAAAAAGTCTTCTCCTTAAAGCAGATACGCAGAACCTTTATTTTTAAATAAATTTCTGAGTGGATAGTCTCTCCATCCTTGACTCTTGTATGCTGCATAAATAGGAATAAAAAAATACATTTTTAAGAGTTAAAATTGACCACGAAGTTGGCATTGGAGCTGCCCCGCTGAGCCAGCCAGCCCTGAGTGCGTGACGTCACAGCAGGAACTGGTTTTAAGGCCAAGGCCTTTGACAGCTATAGACCAAAGTCATATAAATAAAAATTTATGTTGAAAGTAAGAAATAGCGTTACAGACTCGCTCAACTAAGACTGATTTGACTTCACTGATTGTGGGTTGACTCTCATTAAAACAGGATGGGTGTTATAACTTATGCAACATACATGTACATGCATGCATTTTCACTGATAAAACGTAAAAGGCGAATTAAATAATCAGATGAACTGAGACAATCACATTCTGAAGCAAATTAAATAATCTTATACCGCCAACTTAAACACACAATACAAGTTACATGGATTAATCTAAATGCAGGTAAACAACGTGTTTTTGTTGTTTTGTATCCAAATGAGAGTCGGAGCTTACCCGTCTGTGTTCTCGCTTCTTGAAGGCCGACCTTGTGGCCGATTGTTTTGAAACAATCTGACTTTCAGTTGTTCGTTCAGTTCTCTGTTCATTCGCTTCTTCTACATAAGGGCGAGATGGCAGCGATATCCAGCAAAGAAATCAGACGGCTGCTTCACTCATTCTCCATTTTCTCCATACTGAGTACTCCGCCATTACTGCTCAACTTAGGCAATTACTAAAACCCGGGGCGGAACGGAACGTCACCGGTTTTAGCAACAACCGCGGGGAGGTCACTGCCCGAGCGATATGTCATGTCCCGTTCTGTCCCGGGTTTTACCAACAACCCTTAACTCGTACTGCAGGAGAACTGGTGCAACTAAACTTACTTTCCTTTTAAAAAATAAATAAAATAAAAGCTTTCCTTTTCTTGTAGTTTTCTTTAATTGTTGGTACTGCACCCTCTTTCAATACGGGCTTATAGCTAACGCTCCTCAACAGATCAGAGGTCTCGTACGAGTCCTCAATAAAATGTGCAGAGCAGAGGAGAGACCACTTCGTAGGCGCCCAACGTGCCCGTGAATTTCTTGCAAAACACGTCCAAATCTTTGCAGTTTGAACATTCTTGGGCCATGAATGCAACGTAAATCCACCTTCTGTCTTGTTGCTGGCACATCTACGTGGCATGGTGATAAATTAGCTCAAAACGGAGGATCGGAGTTGCAGTCAGCTCTGTGTTTTAGTATAGCGGAAATGGCGATGAGACCGATAGACTTCCTGCTGGGACGTTACGGACGCCAAGGTCATTCGCTCAGATCGCTACCTGTATAAATCACTTTAATCGTAAAAATGACTACATTAGATTTATTGTTAACGCTTAAAACTATTCCTGTGCCATTCTTGAGGTCTCAAGGCGTTTATAAACAAAAGTGAGGCCATGGCTCTGCATATCTGCTTTAAAGACTTGCTTGGTTTATTGTTATTCACTGAAGCCTGTTTGAGAATGGTTTAAGAGTAAGCATCGCGCACACAGACAGACTTATCACATGCTACTAGTTGCAAATTGAGAAGAAAATATATTTACACAAGATAACCTTGGTTTCAGGAAGCTAATCAAACACAGACCTTTTATATGTATTACTCGGACAGTTGCTTGATTCAAGTTGACTTCAGAAGTAAGGCAGGATGCAATCTAGGTTTGTCGTCTTCTTCCAGCTGTTCCCGTTAGGGGTCGCCGCAGTGGATTTGTTCTGCATATTTGATTTGGCATAGGTTTTGACGCAACCCTCCCCAATCTATCCACTCTTAGGACCAGCACTAATGGCCCTTTTCCACTACCCTTTTTCAGCTCACTTCAGCTCGCTTCAGCTCACTTCAGCCCGACACGGCTCGCGTTTCGACTACCAAAAAACAGCACGACTCAGCTCGCTTCAGCCCTGCTTAGCCCCTAAAACTCGCACCGTTTTGGAGTGGGGCTGAAGCGAGCCAAAGCGAGCCGAGTGAGGCTGGGGGCATGAGCAGACACTCCCCTGTGCACTGATTGGTGAGGAGGAGTGTCCTCACATGCCCACACACGCCCCGCGAGCACGCTGGGATCTGTAAACACCGCAAACCCGGAAGGAGAAGAATTACGAATTACGAGAATTTCTGAAGCCTTATGCGCCTCGCCTCATCTATACGCTCTTGCCAGTATCTGTTGGCTTTGTCGGTGACAACAAGCCACAGAACCAAGACCAGCAACACTAACGACTCCATGTCCTCCATATTTATTGTTTACTATTCGGGTCGTGAGACTACCGCTTAAAAGATCACTGATGTCACTGTTTGCGCTGCTTAACGACATCACCTGACGTCCACCCACTTTCGCTAACTCCACCCAATGTGTCCACCCACTTCCAGCCAGCACGGTTCAGCGCGGTTGTAGTCGAAATGCAACTAAAACAGCCCCGCTCAGCTCGACTCAGCACGGCACGGCTCAGCCCGACTCAGCCGCGTTTGTAGTGGAAAAGCGGCATAAGTATTAGGGCTGGGTATCACCAGATACCTCACGATACGATACTATGGCGATATTTTGCCCATGATAACGATAATATCACGGTACAGCGATAATCGATATATTGCAAGAAATTTCAACCACATCACGATATCTGTGTCACTGAAGAAAATCAGAATTTATTGACCACTGTAAAATTACATTTCACATACATAACTACACACTTTTGCCAGACATATATTTGTCTCTATTCCACTGCTGGCAAAACCAAGAGTTGCTTCACTACAACATACAGAAAATTCCCATTTCTGTGCTAGTATTATCAACTTTTCTGTAAGCATGGACACATCAGTGCTGCTTAACAAGCAGAATCAAATTGTTTTATGAAAACTTAAAACTTGCACTGCAGACTGCACATACATTTCAGTGCTAACACTAATATCAATTTGTTCTTTGTAAACTTGAGAACATATACCGGAGAACATTTAACTTGTGCTTAGTACTTGTGTAAAGTTTAATCCAAACCTGTACTGTGAGCACACATTTCAAAACTGCATGTTCTTCTTCAGGAAGAGCAACTGGTCAGCATGCTCAGAGGTGAGACAGCTCCTCTGAGAGCTGATTATGTCACCTGCAGTAGAAATTGAATATCTAATTGGAGCGAAACCGGTTTTGCGAAGTGCATACTCTTTGTCCAGCTCACTGTTTTTTTTTTTTCCTCCTTTCCTTTGGAATCCAAAGTGCCTCCAAACATCTGCCTTAAAGTTCGGCGGCGTCTCTAGGTTTACGTTAACAGCCATGCTTGCTTGTTTTTTTCCTCACTGCAACCGCCAGGAAAAAAAAAGAGAAGACAAAGTGTGCCTTGCAGTGAGGGAGCGGCACAGCGACACCTTGCGGAGCGGAGGTGTGGAAGTCGTACTGGATTTACAAACCAGTCTGAAACATGATTTATTATTTGAAAAAAAAAAAAAAATAATCGATATTCATATTTTGAGTATCGATATTGAATCGGAAGACAAAGTATCGCAATATATCGCCGTATCAATATTTTTGCCCACCCCTACTAAGTATGCACTGGCTCGTGCAACCCCAGTGGCTGGGTATTTTACCGAACCTGCATGTCTTTGGACTGTGGGGGAAACCGGAGCACCCGGAGGAAACCCATTCAGACACGGGGAGAACATGCAAACTCCGCACAGAAAGGCCCTCGCCAGCCATAAGGTTCGAACCCAGAACCTTCTTGCCGTGAGGCGACAGTGTTAACCACTGCACTGCTATGCCACCCAGAATGCATTCACCGGCCAATCGGGTCACACTTTCCTCATCCTGCCTCTACCTCTTGTCAGATTTTTAGATTTGTCAGTTATTCCACGAAATCGAGTCGTACGTAAGCTGATGGCCGACGAGGCGCGTAGCACCAAACTGGCTATAAGCTGTGTACGACGAGATCGAGTGGAATAACTGTTTTATTCTATCCACATTCACTGGATTTTGAGAAACGGAGCATTTTTATTTTTGGCAAAATCAATAAATTAAAACTTTATACAAAACATCCGACAAAATCATTTCTGCTTAGCGGACACGTAACAAATTGCATACATGCATAATTTTACGGCTGAAAGATGAAGAATGGAAACAAACCGGCAAGATGACAGGAGCAATTTGTGAAAAACGCTATAATAATAATAATAATAATTCATGGGAAAAAAGATGCGTTCTTACCATCAAATACTTTTATTCCATATTTTTGTATTTTTTGGAGTTTTGTTACCGAGTAGAGTTTTTATTTCATCCTCGGTTGGTTCGCCAGCATGCGCCACCATTTTGTTTCTCTCTACTCACGGTACATGAGCTGATAGCCTAGTAGCAGAGTAGCCAATCAGAGCGTGTGATTGCTCGTATCCAGTGAATGTAGATAAAATGATTAGTTTTATACTGTTGACCTAGAATGCAGAGGTCTCAAAAGTAGCCGGTCAGCGGCGGCAAATCGCCGTCTGTAGTAGGATTTGCCGCAGTCTTATTTTTCACGGAGTAAAAAAAATATTTTTGTTTATATATCTGTACAAAACTGAGCAGCACGTGACATGAAACTAAGTTTTGTTCAACTAAATAATGGCCAGGGTTCTTGCTGGCGCTGGTCACAGATGAACATAATCCATCAGTGATGAAGAGAAAATTACTAGCAGTCGTCACAGTGACGAACGTGTGTCATCATTATCATGAGTCATCTTTTATAGGAATCCCTCCGTTTGCTGAAATCCAACCCCAGTGAAGAGACTTTAGGAAGCCGGAGTGTAGACGATGAGCGCGTGCTTGTGACCAATAAAAATAAATAAATAAATCGACTACACAATGACCACCAAGCTTTTGACCAAGCCGTTGTCTTTCAAACTGTCTCTGTGCGTATAGGCCAACGCTCTGACCAATCAGCGCAACAGTGACTGTGACGTAGTCAGAGCGACAGAAAGCAGTGGGGGAGGCCTTGAAATAAATAATTTTTCAAAATGCGTATTAATTAATAAACAGGTTCTAGATATTAAGAAGTTTGGAGATAATGACCACAAGTTTGGAGTCTGTACCACATACACTTTTTTTTCCCCCAAGTGTTTTTCAAGGGTTTGATTAAACTGTTTTTGAGAGTTTTTATTTAGTGGTGTTTGGTGAGATAATTTCCCTTAAATTTAAAATAACGGGAAAATAAGAAACAATCAAA
Organism: Neoarius graeffei; assembly: GCF_027579695.1. Taxonomy (NCBI): domain Eukaryota; kingdom Metazoa; phylum Chordata; class Actinopteri; order Siluriformes; family Ariidae; genus Neoarius; species Neoarius graeffei. Next base: position 45,544,236 of record NC_083569.1, read on the forward strand.
AAGTAATGTTTCAAAGCTGTTTATTAATTCTTCATACTGCACAAACTAGCCCCATCCTTTTGGCTATGAGCGGAGCCAGCGGGTAGATCAGACTTTTGCCATAGCCGGTCGGCAAAACAGCGAAAACGTCCTTCTTGAAAAGGAATGAGCGGAGAGCCTCTTCCTGCTCATGTTTCAACGAAAACTCCAAGTCTAATTCTTCTAAAACTGATTCCAAAGCGGAGTCAAACTAGCGCTGTTCACTAGCCGTAGCCATCTTTCCTGCTGTGCTTTCTCCAGCGTCGCGCAGCTTTGTCGTCACTCCTGCAAAAGCCCGCCCAAAGAATCCAAACAAAACCCTTGCATTGTGATTGGCGGGCACGATTTGATGCCCGGGGTGTTTTTGTTTATATGGTGCGAGGCTAGACCCACTCGCTAGGCAAAAATATTTTTGGCCGCTAGGCGGGTGGGTCTAGTTTACTAGGCTATAATAATGTAGCTTAGAATGTGTCTTTATGATCTTAAATGAGAAAGATGTGAATGAGAAATGATATTTTATTAATTTTACTAGTGACATTAAGTCAATAGACACGTGTCTCAGTTTCCTGAAACATATAGCTGTTGATGATAATAATAAAAGTCAGAAACTGAAGTGAACGACAAATTTAAAAAGAGCAGTGCAAAAATCAGTAATAAAGATGTCATAACCTGTGAATGTGTGTGGGTGATAATAATATTTCTCGTATGCCAATCACCATTAAAAAAAAAAAAATACAAGCCTCAGGAAAACTGGACTGAGCCCCGGTCTGTTCAATAACTCGAATAGGAACAGACCCCGTTTTGTTGTTTACAGTAAATTGGAAATTCCTCCCCAAAAGCCTTGAAACTGTCTCAGATAAACCCAGTTTTCCATTTTTCTCGCCTATGGTTCATGGTGAAGGGCTTCAGCCTTTTTAATTGTACCCTCCTATTCTCTGCCTCGTACCCTTTTATTCCACTAAACTTTGAGACCGCTGAGAATGCGATCTAAGTCAACGCAGGGCTCGACATTAACAGTAGCCCGATTGCCCGGGGAAACCATTCAATAGATTCGGACAACCAGACTCTCACAAATGCTTGCCCGATCGGGCAACTACCCAAATATGTCAACTTACGTGAAAAATGATGTTTATTCATTCATATTATGATGAAATTCCATCACGATTTGCGATTGTTTGACTTGGAAAGACCGCGTCCATGTTATCATTACGGGATGTTCAACAACTAGCGGAATTCACATTTGCACATCGCGGGCTTGCAATGCAGTTTCCCATTGCTAATAATTATCGCGTAGTGCATATTCAGCGTTCTATTCAGACCCTCCAGGATTTCGCGATGTCGCGATTTGCAATTTCAACGCAACTTCAACCAATCCCCGCGAATTCAGGGCGGTGCTGCAATTATATCCAATCACCGCAACTTTACCGCAAATTTGACCAATCGTTGGCGTCGTCTTGAGGTGACGTCGACAAACTACCTTCCGCCTTACTTCCGTGTATACGTTCAAGAGAAGCAGTATGCGCGCAGTGTCGCCAGATTGGGTGGTTTTAAGTGCATTTTGGCGGGTTTTGAACATATTTTGGGCTGGAAAACGTCAGCAGTATCTGGCAACATTGCATGATGTGCGAGTCAGTGTTTATGTAGGCTTAAATTCTGTTACTGAAAGTGTGTTATGTTTACAGTGAAGGACTGTGTGCACTTTACATTATTTTTTTTACTTAATGCAAGAAATTAATGGATGCCAACATTTTTGCCAAAATGGTATTTTATTTTCCATTGTTTAGGCAGCTTCAGCAACATACTGTGAGATTCTGTTCAAATTGTTTTTTTTTTCTTCTATGAAGCCTGAGCCATTTATTTTATTAGTTTATAATTATTGTTTAATTTAGTCTTCAGGAGAGACTGCCTGCACACAGTACTAGTTTTAATAGTTTTTTTCTTCCATGAAAGCTGAGGCATTTATATTATATTTGAAGGTAACTTCATGTTGTGCTGTGAGGTTCTGCACTTTAACTTTTGAACCAACAGGTGCATTTGGATAAGTAAAGCCTATTTTTCTGCATTTTTGTAGTCCTGGTAATCTTTTATATTGGTAAAGTTGTTTATAGGACCATTTCTCAGTGTCTTTGTTTTTTTAATCAATAGTTTTTCAGTAATAACTTAATATTTAACATATCACTCAATTTTAATCACAAAAAGAGAAAATCGCAACAATTTATCGCAACTTTCACTTCCTCCCGCAATGTAATCGCAACAAAAACCTAAAAAACACCGCAACTTTCATCGCAATTTTTTGGAAAACCCCCGCAACATCAGACATTTTAGCCCACAACAATCACAAAAAAGGCCCGCGGAATCCTGGGGGGACTGAATATTGGTATGTCCTTCACTACATGACTAATTACCACATTACTCGCACGGGGCGCTAGTGTCAATGCTTGTTGATAGAGACAGCATCTGAGAAGGTTGAAAAAAAATAATAATAATAATAATATTATATTTGTATAATATAATATATATATAGTATAAAATAGTAATATTTGGGCAACCATGTTCTGAGTTCGGGCAACCAGATTGGCAACCATGTCTCAAAGTTAACGTAGAGCCCTGCAACGGTATAAAACGAAACGTCAAATAAGACTAAATTTCCAAAAATCTGACAAGAGGTAGGATAGTGAGATGAAAAGCAGAAAGAAAGATCACAGCATTCCTACCTGGTTCGAGTTTGATTCGCCCAGTCTGGGTACCAGCCACGCTGCTGCTGCCATTCATGACTACACAGTCAAGGTGGCTCTGACCCGACCTCCAGCAACACAAACCCGCAAACCTGAGCGCAAGAGAAAAACACAGGTCAGTATAAAACATGCCGCAAGTCAGGAAACATTGCACTTCTGGTTCACTTCACTCCAAACTATTTTGATCCCATGCCCCGCCTGTACTTGTGGCTCATACTAATTTCCATGTGGGTTTCCTTCTATTTCGCAAAAACATGGCTATGCTAAATTTGGCAGAAAATCTCATAAATAGTCATGATGAAAGTGTGACCTGATTGGCCTTTTGACAGAAATCTCATTAAAATTGATAGCTTTGATCAGCCCTAACCAGAAGTGGACAAAGTCCCCAACTTCATTACTTCAGTCAAAGTACAGATCCCACTGGTTAAATGTTACTCTGATACAAGTGAAAGGCATTCAGTCAAATTTTTACTTAAAGTACTGAAGTACTTGCTTTGAAAACACTTAAGTACATTTTGTGTCAACGCATCGTTGTATTATTGCCACAACACTTACAAAACCTAACGCCGTTACCAAGGACAGAAATGTGAATTCACAAAATGAACGCATGGTGTGCCATCATGGTGGTTTAACGTTAAGCTCGCTAGTCAGTGAAACTCCACCTGACATGCTAGCAAACTCTTTTCAAACTCGAAATCATATCGGGTCGCTAACGCTACTAGAAAAGAAAGATTTCTACATTCCAGTTATTTAACAAGATTATGCTGAAACATATTTCTGAAAGGATTTCAGATAAGTTAACGTTATTCATGTTAGCGTAACGCCGCTTTTACATGCTAACTAACAGTGTCCAAGTTAACTAGCTATGTGTTAATGTTAGCCGTGGACAAGGCGACGGCAACTTGGCGGGCAAATCCATAGAAAGTCATTTGACTAACCAGACTGCGTCGCTATTGCGACGTTATTGCTAGCTCTAAAAGCACAGACAACTTCATTGCAAGCTTTCTCTTGGAATAAAACATTTACATCCCTCAATATGCTTCCGCAGGTTGGACGGCGAGTTTTTGTAGGCCGTGATGTGGTTCGTTTTTGGCAAACATTTAAAACGAAACGAATCTTTAATCCTTTCAGAAAACTGAAACATGGGTTCTCGGTAAAGCCATGAGTGCGTGCGTTCCCCAGAAGAACCGCCTCCTTCCATTCGGCCGTCAACTGATCGTGTTCAATAACGCTGCTGAGAAATCACTGAACTTGAGTTTATCCAGTCTATGGACGTGACGCGACCCTAGTGATTACTGATCGCCTGTCTCAGTGTCACCTGCGAGAAAAACAATCAGGTTTTAGAAAAGAAAAGAAAAAAACATCGACTTTCAAAGCTGCTTCATGGTAACGAGTACCTTGATAGAAATGTAGTGGAGTAAAAAGTACAATATTTGCCTTTCAAATGTAGTGGCGTTCAAGTCATAAGTTGCCTATATATATATATATATATATATATATATATATATATATATATATATATATATATATATAGAGAGAGAGAGAGAGAGAGAGAGAGAGAGAGAGAGAGAGAGAGAGACTCAAGTAAAGTACAGATACTCAAAAAGTGTACTTAAAGCAGATACGCAGAGCCATGGCCTCACTTTTCGTTTATAAAAGGCTTGAGACCTCAAGAATGGCACAGGAATAGTTTTAAGCGTTAACAATAAATCTAATATAGTAGTTTTTAAGATTAAAGTGATTTATACAGGTAGCGATCTGAGTGAATGACCTTGACGTCCGTAACGTCACAGCAGGAAGTCTATCTGTCTCATCGGCATTTCCGCTATACTAAAACACAGAGCTGACTGCAACTCCGATCCTCCATTTTGAGCTAATGTATCGCCATGACACGTAGATGTGTTGCTGTCCGGTGCAGCAACATGACAGAAGGTGGATTTACGTTGCATTCATGGCCCAAGAATGTTCAAACTGCAAAGATTTGGACGCGTTTTGCGAGAAGTTCACGGGCACGTTGGGCGCCTACGAAGTGGTCGCTCCTCTGCTCTGCACATTTTACTGAGGACTCGTACGAGACCTCTGATCTGTTGAGGAGCGTTACAGTAGCTATAAGCCTGTATTGAAAGAGGGTGCAGTACCAACAATTAAATAAAACTACAAGAAAAGGACAGCTTTTATTTTATTTATTTTTTAAAAGGAAAGTAAGTTTAGTTGCACCAGTTCTCCTGGAGTACGAGTTGAGGGTTGTTGGTAAAACCCAGAATGGAACGGGACATGACATATCGCTTGGGCAGTGACCTCCCCGCAGTTGCTGCTAAAAGCGGTGAGGTCCCGTCCCGGGTTTTAGTAATTGCCTGAGCCGAGCAGTAATGGCGGAGTACTCAGTATGGAGAAAATGGAGAATGAGTGAAGCAGACGTCTGCTTTCTAAACTGGATATCGCTGCAGTCTCACCCTTATGTGGAAGAAGCGAATGAACGGAGAACTGAACGAACAACTGAAAGTCAAACTGTTTCAAAACAATCGGCCACAAGGTCGGCCTTCAAGAAGCGAGAACACAGACGGGTAAGCTCCGACTCTCATTTGGATACAAAACAACAAAAACACGTTGTTTACCTGCATTTAGATTAATACATGTAACTTGTATTGTGTGTTTAAGTTAGCGGTATAAGATTATTTAATTTGCTTCAGAATGTGATTGTCTCAGTTCATCTGATTATTTAATCCGCCTTTTACGTTTTATCAGTGAAAATGCATGCATGTACATGTATGTTGCATAAGTTATAACACCCATCCTGTTTTAATGAGAGTCAACCCACAATCAGTGAAATCAAATCAGTCTTAGTTGAGCAAGTTGGTCACGCTATTTATTTTTTTCGCGGTACAGTTTCCATCAAATCGTGCACTCCGATTGGCTCGCGAGTGGTCCAGAATCCTACAATCCGGACCCCAGTTACGGCCCATTTAGCGACTTGCTCGTTCACAACAACATTTATTTTCGCATTTCTCAGGAGAATAGCATTAATTTTACAGCATGGATAGCGATAACGACAGTGTTCACAGAGAAAGCGAGTTTTACTACCCTGAGGAAGAAGAAATAAAAGAAAACATTTCAGGAGAAAGCTAAAAACCTCTAACTGATGCTAACGCCGAGCAAATCCAGCAGTTTATTGAGGAGCAAAGGGCAGAAAATACAACAAAAAAGACGACCTACGACCTCAATGTCTTTGGGAAGTTCTGTCGAAACCTAAATGAAGGTCGAAAGGTGGAAGACATGCCTGGCGAAGAACTTAACATGTTGCTGTGCAACTTCTTCATGTCCGCAACAAAGAAAAATGGCGGTGTGTACGAGCCGTCCTCGCTCACGTCTTTCCAGAAAAGTATCCAGTGCTATCTGAATCAGGTTTGTTCTAAATATGGTTTCCCTTTCGGGCGCTCTCGTTTTCTGTTAGAATTTGGTAAAGAAAAAAATAAATATATTATTTACCAGCTTAAGGTCGGTCTGTATGGTGAAATACCGTGACCTCGGGCCAGAGGCCTCGGTCAATATTTTCAAGACCTCAGTCACGGTCTTTCACAATACAGACCTCCCAGCTGGTAAATTACATACATTTTTTTTTTCGCGGTCTGGTTTCCATCAAATCCTGCACTCTGACTGGTTGGCGAGCAGGACCGTATCCTACGATACGGACCCCAGTTACGGACCTCTGGCGATTCGCTCGTTCACAACAACAAACATAGTAGCATTTCGTTGTTAACATTTATCTTTTTTTTTAATAAGATTTATTTATAAGATTATCAAAAATCTTATAAATTTTTGCCAGCATTTCTCAGGAGAATAGCATTAATTTTACAGCATGGATAGTGATAACGACAGTGTTCACAGTGAAAGCGAGTTTTACTACCCTGAGGAAGAAGAAATTAAAGAAAACATTGCAGGAGAAAGATAAAAACCTCTAACTGTTGCTAACGTCGAGCAAAAACATGACTGAATCCTGAATGACTCCTATTTGTATAAATAGGGGACTACATAGGCGGCAAAATGTAGTTCTTTTTCCTGCCATGGAAGTGCACTTGTATACCGAGGAGGAAGCCATTTGCATTACAGCCATGAATGAGGATTCAAAATGGCGGCTCGGCTCGGTTTTCCCTTTCGGGCGCTCTCGTTTTCTGTTAGAATTTGGTAAAGAAAAAAATAAATATATTATTTACCAGCTTAAGGTCAGTCCGTATGGTGAAATACCGTGACCTCGGCCTTGAATACTGACCTCGGCCCAGAGGGTCTCGGTCAGTACTTTCAAGACCTCGGTCACGGTATTTCACCATAGGGACCTCCCAGCTGGTAAATAACACATATTTCTTACTTTTCACCATAAATTTTTATTTATATGACTTTGGTCTATAGTTGTAAAAGGCCTCGGCCTTAAAACCGGTTCCCGCTGTGACGTCACGCACTCAGGGCTGGCTGGCTCAGCAGGGCAGCTTGAATGCCAACTTCGCGGTCGATTTTAACTCTCAAAAATATATTTTTTTATTCCTATTTATGCAGCATGCAAGAGTCAAGGATGGAGATACTATCCACTCAGAAATGTAATTAAAAATAAAGGTTCTGCGTATCTGCTTTAAGTACAGTACTCAAGTAAATGTACTTTGTTACTGTCCACCTCTGGCCCTAACGCTTACCTGGTTCCCAAGTCAAAACCACACTGGCCAATCAGGTAGCACTTTCCTTATTAATATTCATAAATATTTATAAGTTTACCCCGCCCACCCTTCAAAAAGGAACCTTTCCTCCTGGGGCCCAGGATCCACTGTGGCCCTGAGCGCTTACTCAAGATGGATTGATGTGGAATATTTTTAAACCCCAATGTTATAACTAGTCCCACAAAGACAGCGTGCGTCTCCACTCATCCGAGATGGTCAAAACAAGCTGGTTTTAGTGTTAAAAGATCATGATTTGGGTCGGTTGTGATTGAATGGAGGATCAGGTCCAGCCTCTGGAGTCAGATGATATGTGATGGGAGGCCACATATGACTGATGAACTTGAACTGGTGGAGCAGACACGCCGACACCAGCTTATAGAGGCGTCAGAACCAAAAACCTTGGACATGTTTGAAAACCCTGCTGCGCTTAACCCACACCAGAACATCCAAAGGCTTTTCAGTACATGGCGGTGTTTTCACGGCTCGAAAATCAACAAGAAAAAAAAATGAAGATGCGCAACATCTTGGACTGGAGTCAGATTTTGGGTTGGTTTTTTCCCCTCCTTATAAAAGTGCCTCTTAATAAGGGTTTAAAAGTCAACGCTTTGGCCCTTATTTTTGTGAAACTGGTGGAAAACAAACATTTTCACTGAGGACCCAGGGACGACCCAGTGGGACTTTTTTAACCTACCTGCTGCTGGAAAAAGAGACCGCTAGCTACTTAGCGAATCTGCCTGTTTAGCCCGAGTGCTAGAAGGCTAGCAAAATATCCAAAACACTAAAGAACACAATTACACACTTCTTAGTGGTTTGTTAGTTAGCTATTAATTAATTATTATGAAGCCAAGTAAACTATGTTTATTTTCTTTGAGCTAGCTCAGATACGTTAGCATGTTGCTAAATATCCAAAAAATTTAAGAACACAATTACACACTTCTTGGTGGTTAGTTAGCCATTTATTTATTTATTATTAAGCCAAGTAAACTATGTTTAAGCTAATGTTGGCTAGCTCAGACACGTTAGTTAGCTATTTACTATTATTATTATGCCAAGTAAACTATGGGGTTTTTTTTAAGCTAATGTTAACTAGCTCAGACACGTTAGCATGTTGCTAAATATCCAAACCATTAAAAGAACAATTACACACTTCTTGGCGGTTACTTAGCTATTTATTTTATTATTATTATCATCATCATTATTATTAAGCCAAGTAAACTATGTTTTTTTAAGCTCATGTTGGCTAGCTCAGACACGTTAGTTAGCTATTTATTTACTATTATTATTATTATTATTATTATGCCAAGTAAACTATGGGGTTTTTTTTTTGTTTTTTTTAAGCTAATGTTAGCTAGCTCAGACACGTTAGCATGTTGCTAAATATCCAAAACATTAAACACAATTACACACTTCTTGGTGGTTACTTATTATTATTATTATTATTATTATTATTATTAAGCCAAGTAAACTGTTTTTTTTTCTTTTAGCTAATATTAGCTAGCTCAGACACGTTAGCATGTTGCTAAATATCCAAAAACATTAAAGAACAATTACACACTTCTTGGTGGTTACTTAGCTTTTTATTATTATTATTATGCCAAATAAACTATGGTGTGTGTGTTTTTTTTTTTTTTAACTAATATTAGCTAGCTCAGACATGTTAGCATGTTGCTAAATATCCAAAACATTAAAGAACACAATTACACACTTCTTGGTGATTGGTTGGTTATTATTATTATTATGCGAAGTAAACATACATGTCAAGTTATACGGTTTCCCTGTATTTTGTACGGGAAAATGCAAAATCTTTGGCTAATACTGTACAGCGTACGCTGATTTTCATATGGGAAAATTATGTTTTGTATCAGAGATTTTTTTCCGTTACTCCGAGAAAATTCTCTTAGCATCCACCATTTATTTTTTCAAACACGCATGCCCAATGAAACGTAACTATTTTCGATTTATGTGGTTTTATAGTTGCACATAGTTTTCTCGGTCATTTAAGTCCATCGGCTCGGACTGCCCAGACTTCTGTGATGGCTACAGAAGTTATGTTCTGCCAATTTCTCATGGAACACAACATCCCACTGACTGTGGCAGACCATTTTTCGCAGCTAGCAAAAAAAAAAAGTTTCCCCGATTCAAAGACTGCACAGGTAAGCATTTGTGTTCTTGGGTTTTTTTTTAAAGTTTTTACTGTTTGCATGTAGGAAAGCTTCCTCCATTATCATGATAATTTCAGGAGGCGATACTGGGAGTCGTCATTTATACAACGGCAACTGTAGTTACCCGTCGATTTCTGGTTTCGCTTCCCTTAAACATTTTAATTGCTGATACAGTGTTTCCCACAGACCAGGTAGCAATTTGTGGTGCTCCACTGTGCCGATGAGTGAATCGTGCGCGGTGGTGTCGTGGCGGTCGGTGGAGTCGGTCATTGGGGTGTATGCAAAGTGTTTACAGCGGGCGGTGTTCAAACACACAATATTTTTCTTCAGAGTCACCTGCTGGGACTATTTTAAAGCTACAAGAAGCATTTGAGATTATTCAGTTCAATCTAAATTCTTTTAAGTTCTTTAAGAGAAGACAGCTAAAACAATTTTTACCAGAACCCTGCCTGGTTTCATTCTTCGACCCAACTTTACATTACAGGGCAGGCCATTAGTTTGCTGGGCTTGATGTTGGTGGAAAACCTGTCTTTTAAATTTATGAAAATTACTCACCAAAATTGAAGTTAAAGTTTAGTTTTTTGCTTTTTTGGTGGCAATCTTTCAATCATTCTTTAGTTAACATTCAAGGAATAAATTGCAAAAAACACACTGGAGGTTTTTATTTTAAATACTGAACTCAACATTTACCTCAACCAATACTAAAATGAAATACACTACCGTTCAAAAGTTTGGGGTCACCCAGACAATTTAGTGTTTTCCATGAAAAGTCACACTTTTATTTCCCACCATAAGTTGTAAAATGAATAGAAAATATAGTCAAGACATTTTTCTGAGCATTTAATCGACCCCACAAATGTGATGCTCCAGAAACTCAATCTGCTCAAAGGAAGGTCAGTTTTATAGCTTCTCTAAAGAGCTCAACTGTTTTCAGCTGTGCTAACATGATTGTACAAGGGTTTTCTAATCATCCATTAGCCTTCTGAGGCAATGAGCAAACACATTGTACCATTAGAACACTGGAGTGAGAGTTGCTGGAAATGGGCCTCTATACACCTATGTACAACCCCGATTCCAAAAAAGTTGGGACAAAGTACAAATTGTAAATAAAAACGGAATGCAGTGATGTGGAAGTTTCAAAATTCCATATTTTATTCAAAATAGAACATAGATGACATATCAATTGTTTAAACTGAGAAAATGTATCATTTAAAGAGAAAAATTAGGTGATTTTAAATTTCATGACAACAACACATCTCAAAAAAGTTGGGACAAGGCCATGTTTACCACTGTGAGACATCCCCTTTTCTCTTTACAACAGTCTGTAAACGTCTGGGGACTGAGGAGACAAGTTGCTCAAGTTTAGGGATAGGAATGTTAACCCATTCTTGTCTAATGTAGGATTCTAGTTGCTCAACTGTCTTAGGTCTTTTTTGTCGTATCTTCCGTTTTATGATGCGCAAAATGTTTTCTATGGGTGAAAGATCTGGACTGCAGGCTGGCCAGTTCAGTACCCGGACCCTTCTTCTACGCAGCCATGATGCTGTAATTGATGCAGTATGTGGTTTGGCATTGTCATGTTGGAAAATGCAAGGTCTTCCCTGAAAGAGACGTCGTCTGGATGGGAGCATATGTTGCTCTAGAACCTGGATATACCTTTCAGCATTGATGGTGTCTTTCCAGATGTGCAAGCTGCCCATGCCACACGCACTAATGCAACCCCATACCATCAGAGATGCAGGCTTCTGAACTGAGCGCTGATAACAACTTGGGTCGTCCTTCTCCTCTTTAGTCCGAATGACACGGCGTCCCTGATTTCCATAAAGAACTTCAAATTTTGATTCGTCTGACCACAGAACAGTTTTCCACTTTGCCACAGTCCATTTTAAATGAGCCTTGGCCCAGAGAAGACGTCTGCGCTTCTGGATCATGTTTAGATACGGCTTCTTCTTTGAACTATAGAGTTTTAGCTGGCAGTGGCGGATGGCACGGTGAATTGTGTTCACAGATAATGTTCTCTGGAAATATTCCTGAGCCCATTTTGTGATTTCCAATACAGAAGCATGCCTGTATGTGATGTAGTGCCGTCTAAGGGCCCGAAGATCACGGGCCCCCAGTATGGTTTTCTGGCTTTGACCCTTACGCACAGAGATTCTTCCAGATTCTCTGAATCTTTTGATGATATTATGCACTGTAGATGAGGATATGTTCAAACTCTTTGCAATTTTACACTGTCGAACTCCTTTCTGATATTGCTCCACTATTTGTCGGCGCAGAATTAGGGGGATTGGTGATCCTCTTCCCATCTTTACTTCTGAGAGCCGCTGCCACTCCAAGATGCCCTTTTTATACCCAGTCATGTTAATGACCTATTGCCAATTGACCGAATAAGTTGCGATTTGGTCCTCCAGCTGTTCCTTTTTTGTACCTTTAACTTTTCCAGCCTCTTATTGCCCCTGTCCCAACTTTGAGATGTGTTGCTGTCATGAAATTTCAAATGAGCCAATATTTGGCATGAAATTTCAAAATGTCTCACTTTCGACATTTGATATGTTGTCTATGTTCTATTGTGAATACAATATCAGTTTTTGAGATTTGTAAATTATTGCATTCCGTTTTTATTTACAATTTGTACTTTGTCCCAACTTTTTTGGAATCGGGGTTGTAGATATTGCACCAAAAACCAGACATTTGCAGCTAGAATAGTCATTTACCACATTAGCAATGTATAGAGTGCATTTCTGATCAGTTTAAAGTGATCATTGAAAAGAACAGTGCTTTTCTTTCAAAAATAAGGACATTTCAAAGTGACCCCAAACTTTTGAACGGTAGTGTAAATAGTATAATGTAACAACAAAATAATAATAAAATAGATAGCATCAACTAGGCATCCCCGCGAGTATAACAACATTTTATTTAGGCTAGCGGGAAATCCTTATTTATTGTGAATGTCAAGCCATTATTAATAACTTGCATGAATGCTGAAGCGGGATAAACGGGATAATGCAATAAGGCCGGTTCCTCGCGTCAAGCTGCTACTGTATGCATCAAAATTGGTTTATAGCCTGACTCAGGGATGTCTGTTTCCTGTAAGCCAAGAAGGCTATGATAAAGCTTATCATGAGCACGACGTAGGCTACCTTTTAAAATAAGGGGTCGGAAGGAAAATCGGGAAGGCTGCGTTATTTTTAATTAGTCTAACAGGCCTACTTGCAGTCCGGGTATATGCGCAACGGCAGGCCTGTGTACACGCTTCTCCGTCTCTCTGTGTGTGGGGGTGTGCGCGCATGAACGAGAAGAAAGAGCACTATGAATGAACGGAACGATACGCAATGGAATTTTTTTTTTCAAAATCGCGAGTCTGATTGTGTGGCGATAGGAATCCATTGTGTGGCGCTGCGCCACACAATGGTCTATGTATGGGAAACCCTGCGATAGACATTATATGTAGACACAGATGACCAACACCCGTTACTACCATCAGTCGTCAGTAAACTGGAAAAGTATTGAATGAAGAGTAATGGTGGTAACGACCGTTGGTAACCTGTCTCGAAAACGTGTAGTAGGGGATGGAAGCAATTTAACACCATCTACATATTTTTGCCGTGCTCCGATTTTCTTTTATTGACCAGGAAAATAATCGATGTATATTGGGGAAAGGTCTTGGATGCAGAAACTGCTCTGGGTGTTGCCAGGTTTCCAATGCTGAAACAACTTTTTACTGCTTTACTGTGCCTCCCACAGAGCAGTGCAGATAGCGAGAGGGCTTTTTTATTGGTTCGGAAAATTCATCAGGAGTCCAGAAAAAAATCTGGCTGCAGACACATTAACTGCGTATCTGCAAATTAAAATGAACGGGGACGAGGAGCTACAGCTGCTACCCAAGCAGTGATATTATAGCTCGTGCCAAATCTGCAACATTTTTGTACAACACAGAACACTCCAAAAAGGAATAAGATTCTTTTTATAAATTACTGGGAAGATTTTCAATTTAACTTCATAATGTATTAATATTTTCACTTATCCTTGTTTACATAATTATACTTGATGTGGTTCAGTCATCTTTAGTTGGATCGAACACTGCTTGCGGTGTCGACACTTTTCTCAAATGGAACTTTTACTAACTGTTTGACATGATTATATATAATTTATTACCTGTAACCTACTATTTTAATTCACGTACCGACTTAGTACTGCTGTTCTATTTCAAGTAATTTTCTTTGGTGGGGTGTAATATTGTAGGTGATGTCAACGCTTGTCAAATAGAACTTTGTGTAATTTTTATGAACTATTTAATATTAATACATTTTATTTGCAAAATTTACATCAATAATTCTGGTATTACAGATACAGTGCATATTAAATAATTAAGTTTATAGTTCAGTCACTCTCTTTAGTAGATAATTGTTTACTTGACTGGACATATAGTCCTTTTTAAAGGAAAAGGCAACTTTTGTACAAAATCACCACAAATAGATAGATAAATATATAAAGTAATCGATCATGGAATTTATAGAGAAAGAACAGACCGCATAACAGTATCTTTTAACTTTTAATAATATGGGCTTGCGCTGAGCTCAGCGAAGATGCGTTCCGCCATATTGATCTACTGCGTGACGTCATGCGGCCCACCACTGAAAAGAACTCTTCAGGGCTTCATGGTAATAAGGTAAAAAACCAGTACAATCGCTTCTTTAAAGTTTCACCAAATGGTTTTATTTATGCAACTTCAAGCTCATAATACTGTAGAACTTTGGTTGAGTAAAAACACGGAGCAAAAACATGGCTGAATCCTGAATGACTCCTATTTGGATTTGTCCTACCAAGCCTACTGCGCATGCACGAAGCGGCTCGGCTCGGTTTTCCCTTTCGGGCGCTCTCGTTTTCTGTTACAATTTGGTAAAGAAAAAAATAAATAAATATTATTTACCAGCTTACCGGGTCCATGAACATAAATCTGACAGCTGACAAGGTCGGGATATAAACGAATCGAATACAAGCCACCCGCCGGGACTCCTAATCACAGTGATCTGTCTGTAAACACTGTTTTCATGGGCCCAGTGACGTCACAGATCAGCGGGAGGCGCATTAACGAAAGATTCTGATTGGTTTATAGTTGCCCACAATCTCAAAATGGCTGACTCCTCCAACTTCGACTCCTCTGTGTCAATTCATGATTTCAAAGTTAAAAATATTTTTTCATGTTCGATATATAATGGAAATAATTAATGGAATTGATTACGTATATGTTTTTCTCCTATTACACACCTGGTTTTGTACAAAAGTTGCCTTTTCCTTTAATTCCGTTGTTTTCTCTGGGATCTAAAATTTCTTTTTATTCAGTACATGCTTATTTGATCCCTTTAACTTGATGCAGTGTGATAAATATGCCGATTACAATGGGAGTGTATAAGGTGGAATAAAACAGTCGGTGCTTTGGATTATATATTGGAATTTTTTCTCGTGTATAAGGGCTCATGGGTGTGTGTGTAAGGGAAAAGTACAGATTTTGTAAGGGCACGGGTAACTAAAGGTTGGCATGTGTGAGTTAGCGGCTAGTCAGAAAAGTTGGATCCAGTTGCTAAGCTAACTAGCTGTCAGCATTAGCACATGTGCGAGTATGAAAGCTAACGGATACAAACACTGCAGATAATTTGATGATTGTTAAAAACAGACAGACGCGCTGAAAAACGTCATTAAATGTGTTAAAGTGCATATCACGGGTAAATTCAGGAGCAAGATCAATGTAATGCTCCTATTTTATATTAAACTTTGGTCAAATATCCGTCACATTTTGCGCAATTTTTTTTACCTTGCGCAATACCAGAAAAATTCAGTTGAAATCAAGCCATTTGAGGCGAACTGGTCCGCCTCTGAAAAAACTTGGCATTTGGATTTCCCGGGAAACGTCGAGTTTCGTGACGTCGCGTGCGGGACGCCTCCCTCTGAATCCTACGTCAGCGCTGGTTTGTTTATGAGAAAACGACCCGGTGGTTTTCTGCAAATTTCTTCAACGTTATGGCATAATTATTAAAATGGTTAACAGATGTATCATAGGAGGGTGTAGAAACACCAATCTTGATGGGATTAGTACTCATCGTTTCCCAAAAGACCGGACAATGAGAGAGAAATGGGAGCGCTTGGTCTACACAGGCTGTGCACTGAAACCGTGCAAAGCTCGCGCAGCCTGCTGGCGCTTCCGCAGGTGACGTCACGAATCTGGCTCCAGACTCCCTTGGGATTTTTCCAGACACGTTTTGTTATTTTATTTTTTTCTGCTGTAGACAGATGGCCTTGTGCAAAATTACCCTTCTGGATGAGTGTGTAAAGGGACATACTTTCAGATTTAAAAAAAAAAAAAAACTAAATTGGTCCAGAACATGCCCTTTAAAAGTACAAACAGCAAACGGAGAGAAAATAATTTTTTTTTGATGTTTTCAGAAATGTTAATGTGGGCAGAAATGAACCATTCGGCTAAAGTTTTAAGAGATAAAATTATTTCTCTAACTTAATGTTAGTTTGTGTGCTTGTTTGTTGGAAAACTCTGATAGTTTACTTGAAGTTTATTAAAAGTTAAATAGTTCCTCTGAGGAGGAATATTAGTGAAGCTAAGGTTAGCTAGCCAGCTAATTAGTATAGGTAATCGTATGGGGCCGAGTAAAATTAAGGATTAATTTCACGAGTGATTTCAAAGTTTTGAAAATTGCCCACAATTTCAAAACTTTGAAATCACGAATGAAATTGATCATTAATTTTACGAGGAACCTTATGATTACTTGTTTATAATACAACCCTGATTCCAAAAAAGTTGGGACAAAGTACAAATTGTAAATAAAAATGGAATGCAATGATGTGGATGTTTCAAAATTCCATATTTTATTCAGAATAGAACATAGATGACATATCAAATGTTTAAACTGAGAAAATGTATCATTTAAAGAGAAAAATTAGGTGAAAAATTTTTAGGAGAATACGTCTGCGCTTCTGGATCATGTTTAGATACAGCTTCTTCTTTGAACTATAGAGTTTTAGCTGGCAACGGCGGATGGCACGGTGAATTGTGTTCACAGATAATGTTCTCTGGAAATATTCCTGAGCCCATTTTGTGATTTCCAATACAGAAGCATGCCTGTATGTGATGCAGTGCCGTCTAAGGGCCTGAAGATCATGAAACTTCAAAATGTCTCACTTTCGACATTTGATATGTTGTCTATGTTCTATTGTGAATACAATATCAGTTTTTGAGATTTGTAAATTATTGCATTCCGTTTTTATTTACAATTTGTACTTTGTCCCAACTTTTTTGGAATCGGGGTTGTATATCAGGCCAAATTCATACTTCGGAAGCCATTTAAGTTCACAACATTTGTCATTCATGTTTTCTGAACCAATCAGGGCGTGCGTTTGAATCAGTTTCTAAAGCGTCTTTTGGTATTTTCATTTTCGCTTGAGCTTTCAACTGGTTTATCATTTCTTCGTCAAATATAGCGAAACACGGCATTGCAGAGTCAGCCATTTTGTTGACAAAATTTGCTAATTTTTGTAACCGTAACCAAGCAACGAACTAGCCAATAGCATTTCAGAAATACGACCCGTGTTAAGGAAAAAAGCCCTCCTTGATTGACCAATCAGAATTGAGTAATTTGGCCCTATGTATTATAAGCACAGTTAGCATAGCTAATGTGACTAAATTATTGTTTTTCAGTGTTCAGGATTTTATTTATGTTTTTATTGGGCTGTGAAACAGTGAATGGACCCTCTGGGAAATAATAACCGAGTTATTATGGATAAGGCGCCATACCATAAATCCGGGGACCCGGGTTCGATTCCGACTCGAGGTCATTTCCCGATCCCTCCCCATCTCTCTCTCCCGCTCATTTCCTATCTCTACACTGTCCTATCCAATAAAGGTGAAAAAAGCCCCAAAAAAATCTTAAAAAAAAAAAAAAAAGATGAAACGTGTCCGAGTTTACGACTGTATTGAGTTGTTCATTGGTGCGGTTCAGAAAAGTGCTATAGAACTAATAGGACAGAAAACAGTGTCAGTGAGCAGAAATGAGACGATAAACACTGACAACAAGCGAAAAGATTAAAGCATTTAGTCAAACGTATTTTTAGAAACATCCACAATGTGATAACTGAGTGTTTAAATGCTTTTATTGAGGGGATGGTGGCATTGAATCAGGTTTAAAAACACACAGGCCGGTGGTGAAAACTGAAAGGAATGTTTATTACAGATTCTCTGTACAGAATTGTCTTTGCACATCTTGATGCATTTCTCACAGAAGGAAAAAAAAAAGATAAAATTCCAGAATTGTTTGTGTGCCCGAGTTTGCAGTAGAATCACTTGTGTAAAGGTGTGCTTTAGATTATATATTGGAATTTTTTCTCGTGTATAAGGGCTCATGGGTGTGTGTGTGTAAGGGAAAAGTACAGATTTGGTAAGGGCACGGGTAACTAAAGGTTGACATGTATGAGTTAACTATGTGGTTTTTTTAGCTAATGTTTGCTAGCTGAGACACGTTAGCATGTTGCTAAATATCCAAAACATTAAAGAACAATTACACACTTCTTGGTGGTTACTTAGCTATTTATTTTTATTATTAAGCCAAGTAAATTGTTTTTTTCTTTTAGCTAATATTAGCTAGCTGAGACACGTTAACATGTTGCTAAGTGGGTTTTTTTTAGCTAATATTAGCTAGCTGAGACACGTTAGCATGTTGCTAAATACCCAAAACATTAAAGAACACATTTACACACTTCTTGGTGGTTACTTAGCTATTTATTATTATTATTATTATTATTATTATTATTATTATGCCAAATAAACTATGGTGCGTGGGGTTTTTTTTTTTAGCTAATGTTAGCTAGCTCAGACACATTAACTTGTTGCTAAATATCCAAAATATTAAAAGAACACAATTACACACTTCTTGGTGGTTATTTATTATTATTATTATTATTATTATTATTATTATTATTATTAAGCCAAGTAAACTGTTTTTTTTCTTTTAGCTAATATTAGCTAGCTGAGACATGTTAGCATGTTGCTAAATACCCAAAACATTAAAGAACAATTACACACTTCTTGGTGGTTACTTAGCTATTTATTATTATTATTATGCCAAATAAACTATGGTGCGTGGGGTTTTTTTTAGCTAATGTTAGCTAGCTCAGACACATTAACGTGTTACTAAATATCCAAAACATTAAAGAATACAATTACACACTTCTTGGTGGTTATTTATTATTATTAAGCCAAGTAAACTATGTTTTTCTTTTAGCTAATATTAGCTAGCTGAGACACGTTAACATGTTGCTAAGTGGGTTTTTTTTAGCTAATATTAGCTAGCTGAGACACGTTAGCATGTTGCTAAGTGGGTTTTTTTTTAGCTAATATTAGCTAGCTGAGACACGTTAGCATGTTGCTAAATACCCAAAACATTAAAGAACACATTTAAACACTTCTTGGTGGTTACTTAGCTATTTATTATTATTATTATTATTATTATTATTATGCCAAATAAACTATGGTGCGTGGGGTTTTTTTTTTTAGCTAATGTTAGCTAGCTGAGACACGTTAGCATGTTGCTAAATACCCAAAACATTAAAGAACACATTTAAACACTTCTTGGTGGTTACTTAGCTATTTATTATTATTATTATTATTATTATTATTATGCCAAATAAACTATGGTGCGTGGGGTTTTTTTTTTAGCTAATATTAGCTAGCTGAGACACGTTAGCATGTTGCTAAATACCCAAAACATTAAAGAACACATTTAAACACTTCTTGGTGGTTACTTAGCTATTTATTATTATTATTATTATTATTATTATTATGCCAAATAAACTATGGTGCGTGGGGTTTTTTTTTTTAGCTAATGTTAGCTAGCTGAGACACGTTAGCATGTTGCTAAATACCCAAAACATTAAAGAACACATTTAAACACTTCTTGGTGGTTACTTAGCTATTTATTATTATTATTATTATTATTATTATTATGCCAAATAAACTATGGTGCGTGGGGTTTTTTTTTTTAGCTAATATTAGCTAGCTGAGACACGTTAGCATGTTGCTAAATACCCAAAACATTAAAGAACACATTTAAACACTTCTTGGTGGTTACTTAGCTATTTATTATTATTATTATTATTATTATTATGCCAAATAAACTATGGTGCGTGGGGTTTTTTTTTTTTAGCTAATGTTAGCTAGCTGAGACACGTTAGCATGTTGCTAAATACCCAAAACATTAAAGAACACATTTAAACACTTCTTGGTGGTTACTTAGCTATTTATTATTATTATTATTATTATTATTATTATTATTATTATGCCAAATAAACTATGGTGCGTGGGGTTTTTTTTTTTAGCTAATATTAGCTAGCTGAGACACGTTAGCATGTTGCTAAATACCCAAAACATTAAAGAACACATTTAAACACTTCTTGGTGGTTACTTAGCTATTTATTATTATTATTATTATTATTATGCCAAATAAACTATGGTGCGTGGGTTGTTTTTTTTTTAGCTAATGTTAGCTAGCTCAGACACATTAACGTGTTACTAAATATCCAAAACATTAAAGAACACAATTACACACTTCTTGGTGGTTATTTATTATTATTAAGCCAAGTAAACTATGTTTTTCTTTTAGCTAATATTAGCTAGCTGAGACACGTTAGCATGTTGCTAAATACCCAAAACATTAAAGAACACATTTACACACTTCTTGGTGGTTACTTAGCTATTTATTTTTATTATACCAAATAAACTATGGTGTGCGCGGTTGGTTTGTTTGTTTTTAGCTAACGTTAGCATGTTGCTAATGACAGCCTAGTGAAGTTACACTGGTTAAGTTTGACATTATTTCCAAACAATACAAAAAAAAAGTAATGTTTCTTTAAAGTAACCCAGGCTGTCAGTATTACCAAAATTATTTCAAACGCGAATATTTTTAAGTTTAGTGCGGGGTTGTTGGGTTCATTCAGGGCCCGTGTCCACCGTCCCGCCCTCCCCGAGCAGTCGCGCCGCTTTCCCGGGTTTCCCGTCTCATGATTCCGCCTGCACAAGGTCAACCGAGCCGAACACGCTCTCCTTTTCACAGCCGAGCTTTAAACTGCTATCATTATTTTTAAAATAAAAAGCAGTTATTCGCGTATGCTTCCTTAACAGCTGCATTAACATCAACGCCGAAATGCTCATAAACTCAAAGTAAAATGTTAAAATTAAACTCCGTTTAAAATCAACCACTGTTGTTGTTAAAAAGACTTCATGCTGTCCTAAAGCGCCGGGTCCGAACAGCGTCTGGGTTTGGATCGAGCCGAATATCTGCTTCTAATTCCGTGTGGCGTTACCGACCATTGTCTGAACTCGAGCCCAGTAATGGCGCCGTGATTCCGGGAGGAGTCAGCACACAGCTTCCGCTGGCAGCGACGCCTCGGCAAAACACCGAGTATTTCTTCCACTCGGAAAACACAGCAAGGTTTTCCGACATTTTCTATCTCCTTCTCCGCAGCCGTTTATCTAGTTTTGTATGATTCGTCCGGAAAACAAGCTGTTTAGTGGGAGAAAAACAACAAAAATCGGTTTGATTTACAAATGGTGGCCAAATTAAAAACACATGCGACCCGACGGCGTTTTCAGGTTGAGTCTTAAACGCAAGGAATTTGATAAATTCAAGTTTTCGGTGTTGTATGCATTTCCAAAGCCGCAGTGCGAGCAGGGCCTTGAGCTTTTCTTCGCCCCCCGAAGTCTCTTCACCGCAGAGCCGCCATGAATGTTACAAAGACTCGGGGACTGGCGCTGTGAAAACCCGAGAAAACGAGCTCAAAAAACAGCAAACGACTCACCTTTTTTGGAACACTTAACGCCGGATCCTCTTCGCAATCGATATGCAGTTCGACTTTAGTGTTTATTAAGTGTAGAAAGTGTCGATTTTTTTAGCCGTAAACCCCGGGGAGTCAAGTCGAAACGGATCCGACAAAAGGAGCGTCTGGTTCGGTATGAAACTCCGCCCAGCGCCGCAGGGGGAGGAACTCCGGGGGAAAACATGCAAGGGGGCAAAAAGGAGGACATGGAGACTTAAATATAATATAATATATATTAAAAACACTTTTTATACACAGTTTTTTTTATTCACGGTGTAGTATGGACCTTGACTGCTGAATATAGGTGCATAATAATAATAATAATAATAATAACCAGCTAATGTCAGATTATATTAAAAAACCGACATTTTTCTTTGGGGATTATTCATTTTTTCTGACAATAAACCTGAAACAGCCCAGTATTTCAATGAACTTTATTCCTCCTGAAGTGACTAACCCGGTTTAAGTCTCTGAGCCCAGGAGCAGGTCCCATACAAGCGGCTGTGCGGTGAGTGTTAGCGCCGGTGCTGATCTCACACCCTCCTGCTGCTGCCACAACCAGCGTCCATAAAAAGGAGAAACCCACGTCCGTGTATAATCCCTTAGTGTTCGAGGACATGCGTGTCTTGTTGGTGAGAGGAAAAGGACACGCCAAAGCCAAACATCCCCCAGCCTGAAGCGCCAGAGCTCCGTCCTAGAACACACACCACTCTGCTGCTCAATAACACAACACCAGGACGCTCGCGCTCATGTTGGGGTGGCCGCTGCCTCCCTGAACTCCGCCCTGTGCCACCCTAATGACCATCCCATCTCCTCTCTGTCACCTCTGTTCTTCCTGTACAAAAAGTCTAAAATCACCACTATAGCTGAACTTCCAGCTCTGTTCTGTTCCCCAAATACACCTGACCATGTAGGGAGACTAGCAATATGCAGTACAGGTTCGAATCCTGGGCGGCACCGTGGTGTAGTGGTTAGCGCTGTCGCCTCACAGCAAGAAGGTCCGGGTTCGAGCCCCGTGGCCGGCGAGGACCTTTCTGTGTGGAGTTTGCATGTTCTCCGCGTGGGTTTCCTCCGGGTGCTCCGGTTTCCCCCACAGTCCAAAGACATGCAGGTTAGGTTAACTGGTGACTCTAAATTGAGCGTAGGTGTGAATGTGAGTGTGAATGGTTGTCTGTGTCTGTGTCAGCCCTGTGATGACCTGGCGACTTGTCCAGGGTGTACCCCGCCTTTCACCCATAGTCAGCTGGGATAGGCTCCAGCTCGCCTGCGACCCTGTAGAACAGGATAAAGCAGCTAGAGATAATGAGATGAGATGAGGTTCGAATCCTACGGGGAAGCGAACATCACAAGAAACTTAGTCCTGGGCAAGATTTAGACAGCTTTTATTCATGACTTGTGGGTGGTAGAAAAGGGCAACTGGACTTGCTTGAAGTTCTTGAAAACATTTCACCTCTCATCCGAAAGGCTTCCTCAGTTCTGTCTGACTAATAAGTGACCCACACCGACATGATGCCTCAACGACACCTTAGATGAGCTGGTCATCAGAATTCTGATTCTGACCCATGAGAGGATAAATATCTGATACTCCTTATTAGTCAGACAGAACTGAGGAAGCCTTTCGGATGAGAGGTGAAACGTTTTCAAGAATCTTCAAGCAAGTCCAGTTGCCCTTTTCTACCACCCACAGTTTACTATGACCTGGATGACTGAGAATCTTCACAGACAGATCACCTGACTTGTATGAAAATAAAAGAATGCACGTGACGTTTTGAAATATCACAAACTGCGGACCAGTCTAGGCTCGGAACTTTAATTTTACCAGTACGGATCAGTTTGATCATTTTAGTTCACTACAGTTAATTAAGTACACCATCATATTTTGGGTGTAAAATGAAATTAGTATTGATTTATGGGTGGGTGGAGGATAAGGGCTTTTATTTTGTTGGAAATTCACTGCGGGGTCCATGCGCTGCTTGAGGAGACATAATTCTCATCATCATCTTTCAGCTGTTCCTGGTAGGGGCCACCACAGGAAATCAAGTCCCTACATCTCATCCTGTCCTCTGTATCACCAACCCATACATGATCACCTGACTTGCATCAAAATAAAAGTCTGCACATGACGTTTTGAAATATCACAAACTGCGGACCAGTCTAGGCTCGGAACTTTAATTTTACCAGTGCGGATCAGTTTGATCATTTTAGTTAACTACAGTAAATTAAGTACACCATCATATTTTGGGTGTAAAATGAAATTAGTATTGATTTATGGGTGGGTGGAGGATAAGGGCTTTTATTTTGTTGGAAATTCACTGCGGGGTCCATGCGCTGCTTGAGGAGACATAGTTCACATCATCTTTCAGCTGTTCCTGGTAGGGGTCACCACAGGAGATCAAGTCCCTACATCTCCTCCTGTCCTCTGTATCTTCGGTCACACCAACTGTCCTCATGTCCTACTTCACCACATCCATAAATCTCATTTGTTCTTCCTCTTCTTTTCCTCATATACCCTGAGCCTCTGCTCTGTACGTTTCCAAACCATCTCAATCTCATCTCTCTCACTTTGTCTCCAAGTCATCCTACATGTCCTGTCCCTCTAATATACTTTCTAATCCTGTCCAACTTTGTCCCTCCTAATGAAAATCTCAACGTCTTCAACTCTGCTACCTCCAATTCAACCTCCTGTCTTTTTGTCAGTGCCACTGTCTCCAAACCATACAACATAGTTATTATGCACTATTCGGGGGGGGGTTAACTGGTGACAATTAGGGTAAAAGTTAATTATCGGGGCGGCACGGTGGTGTAGTGGTTAGCACTGTCACCTCACAGCAAGAAGGTCTGGGTTCGAGCCCCGTGGCCAACAGGGGCCTTTCTGTGTGGAGTTTGCATGTTCTCCCCGTGTCCGCGTGGGTTTCCTCCGGGTGCTCCGGTTTCCCCACAGTCCAAAGACATGCAGGTTAGGTTAACTGGTGACTCTAAATTGACCGTAGGTGTGAATGTGAGTGTGAATGGTTGTCTGTGTCTATGTGTCAGCCCTGTGATGACCTGGCGACTTGTCCAGGGTGTACCCCGCCTTTCGCCCGTAGTCAGCTGGGATAGGCTCCAGCTTGCCTGCGACCCTGTAGAACAGGATAAAGCGGCTAGAGATAATGAGATGAGATGAGATCACAAATACTACTGCTATAATACACTACATAATTAATAATGGTGACCACAGACGAATGTCAAGTCTAACACACGGTCAGGCTGACCTCAAACCTAAACATTTGATAGTAATTCAAAAAGGAGTCAAAACAATAACACAACAGATGGGTAGAAATGTTGAGTTGCTTTATTAAGTCTGCACTGTGTATAAACACAGAGGAATTACTGTTTTCACACCATCACATCATGGTCATTCTGATTCAGTCTCACAAAATCACACCATCTCACTCTTCACCATCATTCATACAACACACACAATGTCACTTCTGCTTCACATTTCTCACCAAGCAAAAGCAACGACACAGTTTCATCCGGCCCTTTTACAGCAACATTATATTAAAAAGGCACTACATCAGAAGCTCAAGTGGTTGTAGCACAAGTGTTTTTGGCAGGAGCAAATGGAAATGTACAATTTCATACACAAGTACAATAACATTTTGTCCACGGTTTTTTTTTTTTAAATTAAAAAAAAAAAAGTGTGAATGTTATCATTGGAATGTAAGATTGCACTTGTAACAATTAATCCATCTTTTGCTCATTAAGTGTTTAAAAGTACGACATCACTGACAAAGTACAAAAATAAAATTAGGCCCAAAAAACATGCAGAAATGTTCAAGATTTCAGCTTTGAACTGCATCTTTGGATCTTAAGCTTTTTAATAAAGAAAGAACACCACACTACAGACTAAAAGAAACCAAGAAAGAAAAAAAAAAAAACCTTGTGTATACACAAACATATCTCTCTTTATTTTAAAACTTGATATAGTATTAAGGCGTGACCTATTATCATTACCAGCCTGTACCAGAGAACCTTTTAAAGTGTAAAGTGAAATTAATTGACCTAACTGGTAATATGGAGTACCAGCATCTTAACACTACTATTCATCTGAAATGATCAAAAATATATTATTTCAGAATTGAGCATTTAGCAGATTCAGTCACGCAAATAGAATAGAAGATGCACACAGCCTACGCCTACAGTTGACTTGTCCTATTTTGGGAAGAGCGAAATCCCGACAGCAATAATGCAGGTTTTGATACACTGGTGTCTTGATACTTGCTTGGCTTTAAATACACAAAGATATATAGAACAAAACACTAGTTTTATATAAATAAAACTGGTTCTGTGAACACCAGAAAACCACCAGGGATGGTAAACATTATCTGGATCTGTTCGTGTGTGCATACACGCTGGAGAACTTCCTACTCCGAAAGTCACAAAGTGACCGCATGATGCATTAGTGAAGGATTTGCAATCGGTCATTTGTTCGATTGGTGCTGGTTCCAAATACCAAGGAACCACAGTTACATACTTAACTAGAATTTTATTTGAAGAAGATACCCAGGTGATGTGACGTTCACCATCCCTGGTGGGTAGGAGGAGTGAAACGGAATTGCATGTTACTGTCAAAACCTTTTCTTTTTTTTTTTTTTTTAAACAACAGATCAGATCTGAAATATACCCTCATTAAAGAACACCGAGTTTTATGAAAATGACTGCTTTCTTTTCAGCGCTGGTCTGGAAAAAAAACAAATACACTTGCCAATAGCTCTGTACGGAAGCTGCGAGAGGCCCTTCATATAATCTTTTTTTTATTCACCTTGTTATCCCGAGATAACGACATAATTAATTCAGGATCTTGAGAAAACAACACAACTAATTCGAGATCTCGAGAAAACAAGACAATTATTCCGTGATCTCGAAAAAACAAAACAATAATTTCATGATCTCGAGAAAACAGCTGAGAGAGCCGGGCCAGTCTTCTGCGGAGGTGCCGCGGACTAATTTTGAAATTATCCCTTATTAAAAGACTTAATGCAATCTCTCCCTGTGTCAACCCCTGATCAAAATATTGCCTTATTAGGTGATCGATTATTCCAGACATTCTAATGACCAAAGTTGTGTCTATATAGAATGAGAAATAGCCCCAAAGTCAGCATATCACAAGTCTCTTGGCGCACCTGAATGAACCATTTCTCAGCTGTTTACTCGAGATCACGGAATAATTGTTTTGTTTTCTCGAGATCTCGAAATAACGGTTTTGTTTTCTCGAGATCTCGAATTAGTTGTGCTGTTTTCTCGAGATCCTGAATTAATTATGTCGTTATCTCGGGATAACAAGGTGAATTAAAAAAAGGATTATATGAAGGGCCTCTCTCGGCTTCCGTAGCTCTGCTACCTAAATATTGTTAGACGTTTAATAGTTGTTCCACCTACTTTATATTTCCCCCTGGTTTCAGCAAGATGAAAGAAAAAAAAATCAATAAACAAAATCATTATGATTGGTCATAAAGTGCTTCGTGTGGGGGACAGAGGGGGGTGTCTCACGTTTCACACTCACTACAAATATACATCTGGGGGTTAGTACACACTAAACCTCACGGATAAAACGACTATATACTGACAACCAGGAATCCGTTAAATATGCAAATATAGTTTCTATCAAATCTTCCTATCGGTTAAAATTCAAAATGGATACAAAGCTATAAAAATGATTCTATCGGCATGACTCTGCTGCTTCTGGGGACAGAACTACAGTGATTACAGTAACTGATTGGTTATAGACTTTGATAACATGATGTACTGGAAAAGTCTTGGATTGTGTGCGTGTGATTCCATTTCTTCATTGAGCCGCATCAGACGGGCACGTGCATCTCCGTGTACTCGTCTTGGCCCTCCCTCATGTTGAATGTGGGCTCTGCGTCATCCGCGTCAAGCTGAAAAAACATACGCGGTTAAATAAAGAGGCTTCAATTTTAAAGCCCTTCAATAGGTAAGCTTAGTGTTCTTTCACTGACCTGAATGTGTGACTTTTAAAACATTTGGACTCGTACACTACTTGGTATGAATATCACTTTGCTAAGTTTGTTGTGTCTCCTATTCGGCTAAATTGTCCATCACCATATTTATACTCACCGGCCACTTTAAAAGGAACTTGTTCTTGGCTGCAGGATTGGAACTCAGTGTGCTTTTCTGCTGTTGCGTGCTGAGATGCTTTTCTGCTCACCACGGTTGTAAAGGAGTTGCTACGAGTTACTATATCTTTCCTGGCAGCTCGAACCAACCTGGCAGTTTTCCTCTGACCTCTTATCAACGAAGCATTTGTTTCCTCCCACAGAACTGTCGCTCACTCGCTGTTTTTTGTTTTCCGCACCATTCTGCGTAAACTCTAGAGACTGTTGTGTGTGAAAACCCCAGGAGATCAGCCGTTTCTGAAATACTCATCTGGCTCAAACCAACACCCGTGCCACAGTGAAAGTCGCACTTTAAGATCACATGTTTTCCCATTCTGATGTATGAAATGAACATTAACTGAAGCTCTTGATCTGCATTTGCATGATTTGATGCATTGTGCTGATGTCAAGGGACTGGTTGATTAGATAACTGCATAAAACAGCAGGTGTGTGGGTGTCCCTAATAAAGTGGCCAGTGAGTGTACGTTATCAATAACAAAAGTATCTAAAATGTCTGACTGTATACACGGTTGACAAATGCACAAAATTGGTCACTCCCAATCTAACCAGTTGATCAGTGCTGTAACTTTGCCGGAGAACCACTGTTACTTTGTGACCTTGTGTTTTGCCTCCATGTGCATAAGAGATGAGGTTTTACCTTCTGGGATGCGAAATCACAAATCACATGTTGCTGCTAATGTTCTCTCTTTTTTTTTCTTAATAAAAGTGTACACTATTTCAAACCCCAGTACTGCCACAAGCACACGATCAAGGGCACTTACTACATATATAGGTTTCCAAGATTAAACGGCCAATAAATGTACAGTGGTGCTTGAAAGTTTGTGAACCCTTCAGAATTTTCTATATTTCTGCATAAATATGACCTAAAACATCATCACATTTTCACACAAGCCCTAAAAGTAGATAAAGAGAACCCAGTTAAACAAATGAGACAAAATATTATACTTGCTCAGTTATTTATTGAGGAAAATGATCCAATATTACATATCTGTGAGTGGCAAAAGTATGTGAACCTTTGCTTTCAGTATCTGGTGTGACCCCCTTGTGCAGCAATAACTGCAACTAAACGTTTGCGGTAACTGTTGATCGGTCCTGCACACCGGCTTGGAGGAATTTTAGCCCATTCCTTCGTACAGAACAGCTTCAACTCTGGGATGTTGGTGGGTTTCCTCACATGAACTGCTCGCTTCAGGTCCTTCCACAACATTTCGATTGGATTAAGGTCAGGACTTTGACTTGGCCATTCCAAAACATTAACCATTCTTTGGTAGAACAACTTGTGTGCTTAGGGTCGTTGTCTTGCTGCATGACCCACCTTCTCTTGAGATTCAGTTCATGGACAGATGCCCTGACATTTTCCTTTAGAATTTGCTGGTATAATTCAGAATTCATTGTTCCATCAGTGATGGCAAGCCGTCCTGGCCCAGATGCAGCAAAACAGGTCCAAACCATGATATTACCACCACCATGTTTCACAGATGGGATAAGGGTCTTATGCTGGAATGCACCGTTTTCCTTTCTCCAAACACAACGCCTCTCATTTAAACCAAAAAGTTCTAATTTGGTCTCATCCGTCCACAAAACATTTTTCCAATAGCCTTCTGGCTTGTCCACGTGATCTTTAGCAAACTGCAGATGAGCAGCAATGTTCTTTTTGGAGAGCAGTAGCTTTCTCCTTGCAACCCTGCCATGCACACCATTGTTGTTCAGTGTTCTCCTGATGGTGGACTCATGAACATTAACATTAGCCAATGTGAGAGAGGCCTTCAGTTGCTTAGAAGTTACCCTGGGGTCCTGTGTGACCTTGCTGACTATTACACGCCTTGCTCTTGGAGTGATCTTTGTTGGTTGACCACGCCTGGGGAGGGTAACAATGGTCTTGAATTTCCTCCATTTGTACACAATCTGTCTGACTGTGGATTGGTGGAGTCCAAACTCTTTAGAGATGGTTTTGTAACCTTTTCCAGCCTGATGAGCATCAACAACGCTTTTTCTGAGGTCCTCAGAAATCTCCTTTGTTCGTGTCATGATACACTTCCACAAACATGTGTTGTGAAAATCAGACTTTGATACAGTAGATCCCTGTACTTTAAATAAAACAGGGTGCCCACTCACACCTGATTGTCATCCCGTTGATTGAAAACACCTGACTCTAATTTCACCTTCAAATTAACTGCTAATCCTAGAGGTTCACATACTTTTGCCACTCACAGATATGTAATATTGGATCATTTTCCTCAATAAATAAATGACCAAGTATAATATTTTTGTCTCATTTGTTTAACTGGGTTCTCTTTATCTACTTTTAGGACTTGTGTGAAAATCTGATGATGTTTTAGGTCATATTTATGCAGGAATATAGAAAATTCTAAAGGGTTCACAAACTTTCAAGAACCACTGTAGGTGCTGGGACAGCGTGGTGAATAAACTGGCAACAGAGTGCATACCATTAAATAGGAAAAGGCTTTATAAATCCTTTACAAAAACACACTAGCTCTAATCACCCAGTCGTAATGTAAATATTTCTCAGTTGATCATCAGTTTTATCTCTGATGAGAAACACTTACACACTGCATTTCGCGCTGGTTGAAGATCCGCGGCAGCAGGAACCTCCTGATGGGCACGGTGAGGATGAGGACGAAGGGAAAAGCTAACGAGGCCTGGGAGGACATGATGCCCCAGAGCATAGCCAAACACACCACCTGGATACCTGTGAAAAGGTGCATCCGTAGAGTGCGCACCTGAAACAGACCGGTCAAAAGGTCAAGGAGATGCTCAAGCAGACTGATGCTTTATAGAAAAGCTGGGTTAGAGCTACCTCGGAGATATTCATGAGATACTGGCACTGATCGATGGTATTAGTGGGTTTGGGAGGGCTTGATGATGTGAGTCTAATGGCCAGGTTTGCAGTAAAAAAAAATATATGTTTCACAACGTTTTCCATTTTTACTCCTATATGAGGAGAGCTGACTGACCTTCCGCACATACATGTGGTCTGGGTGATATTTGGGAGGCATCAGCAATAGCATCATACGTTCAGTCAGCTGGATACCATTGAGGGACATAACCCCCATGTAGAGAAAAATGCCAAACAGCACAGCGATGGGGATCTTCCTTAGCACATCCCCAATCACAATAGAAAGACCTGGATAGCATTTGAAAACACAGATTAAAGTGAAAGAAAAAGAAAAATCTATATATTGTACTATTACACAGTAAGACAAAACAACATACTATTAACTATATGGCCAAAAGTTTGGAAACACATGGCTATCACGTGCTTGTTGAACATCCCATTCCAGATTATTCCCAGTTTGCCATTAATGATAAGGGGAAGGCTTTCCACTAGACATCAGAGCATGACTGGGGGGGGGGATTTGCTCATTCAGCCACAAGAGTATTAGCGAGGTCAGACACTGATATCGGGAAAGGAGACCTGGGGCAACATTTGACACACCATGTGTTTATGGACCTCGCTTTGTGCACAGGTGCATTGTCATACTGGAACTGCATGTAAAAGGAAACGGAACCTGTACTGCTATAGCATACATAGACATTCTATACAACTGTGTGCTTCCAACTTTATGGCTAAGGTTTGAGGATGGTCCAAGTATGGGTGTGATGGTTAGATATCCACAAACTTTTGGCCATATAGTCTATGTAATACATCTAACAATTTTCTGTAATTTCTAAAAACACCTGCGTTTTCCACCTTCCACACGTTTTAGTGTCACATAGAAGAACATCATCCAAAATTACCTCATATAAAATGACAATTTACTGATTTTTACAACCCCAATTCCAAAAAAGTTGGGACACTGTGTAAAACAAGTAAAAACAATGAAATTTTGCAAAAATCAGGGAAACCCTGTATTTCATTGAAAATAGTAGAAAGACAACATATCAAATGTTGAAACTGAATTTTTTTTTATTGTTTTTTTGAAAAAATATATGCTCATTTTGAAGTTGATGTCAGCAAAACGTTTCAGAAAAGTTGGGACGGGGCAACAAAAGACTGAAAAAGTTGTGTAATGCTTAAAAAAATTTTGGTTAATTGGCAACAGGTCAGTAACATGATTGGGTATAAAAAGAGCATCCCAGAGAGGCGGAGTCTCTCAGAAGTAAAGATGGGGAGGGGTTCACCGCTCTGTGAAAGACTGTGTGGACAAACAGTTCAACAATTTAAGAATAACGTTCCTTAATGTAAAATTGCAAAGAATTTGGGGATCACATCATCAATGGTATGTAATATCATTAAAGGATTCAGAGAATCTGGAGAAATCTCTGTATGCAAGAAACAAGGCTGAAAACTGACATTAGATGCCTGTGATCTTCAGGCCCTCAGGGGACACTACATTAAAAGCAGACATGTGTCTGTAGTGGAAATCACTGTATGGGCTCAGGAACACTTCAGAAAACCATCGTCTGTGAAAACGGTTCATTACTGCATCCACAAATGCAAGTTAAAACCAGATATAAACAATATCCAGAAACACCGCAACCTTCTCTGGGCCCGAGCTCTTTTATGATGGACTAAGGCGAAGTGGAAAATTGTCCCAAGGAATCAAAAGTAGAAATTCTTTTTAGAAATCATGGACACCACGTCCTCCAGACTAAAGAGGAGAGGGACCATCCGGCTTGTTATCAGTGCCCAGTTCAAAAGCCAGCATCTGTGATGGTATGAGGGTGCATTAGTGCACATGCCATGGGTACCTTTTACATCTGAGAAAGCATTAATGATGCC
Organism: Neoarius graeffei; assembly: GCF_027579695.1. Classification (NCBI taxonomy): domain Eukaryota; kingdom Metazoa; phylum Chordata; class Actinopteri; order Siluriformes; family Ariidae; genus Neoarius; species Neoarius graeffei. Next base: position 45,576,651 of record NC_083569.1, read on the forward strand.
GAATGATATATACACGTTTCAGAGCAATATGCTGCCATCCAGACAAAATCTTTTTCAGGGAAGGCCTTCCTTCTTTCAGCAAGACAATGCTGAACCGCTTTCTGCACATTAAAACTGCATGGCTCTGTAGTAAAAGAGTCCAGGTGCTAAACTGGCCTGCCTGAAGTCCAGACCTGTCTCCCATTTCAAACATTTGGTGCGTTATGAAGCGCAAAATACAACGAAGGAGACCCTGAACTGTTGAGCAACTGAAATTATCAGGCAAAAACATTTCTCTTTCAAAACTACAGCAATGGGTTTCCTCAGTTCCCAAACATTTAGAGTGTTGCTAAAAATAGAGGTGATGCAACACCGTGGTAAGCATGCCCCGTCCCAACTTTTTTGAACCATGTTGCTGATATCAAATTCAAAACGAGCATATATTTTACAAAACACAATAAAATTCTCAGTTTCAACATTTGATGTGTTGCTTTTGTACTAGTTTCAACAAAATATAGGGTTTCCATGATTTCCAAATTATCGCAGTCTGTTTTTATTTACAGTTTACACAGCATCCTAACTTTTTTGGAATTGGGGTTGTAGATATATAGAACTTTTTCTGAAGCAACAATATAAGAAATAATAATAATTAAAATATATATGGGCGGCACGGTGGTGTAGTGGTTCGCGCTGTCGCCTCACAGCAAGAAGGTCCGGGTTCGAGCCCCGTGGCCGGTGAGGGCCTTTCTGTGCGGAGTTTGCATGTTCTCCCCGTGTCCGCGTGGGTTTCCTCCGGGTGCTCCGGTTTCCCCCACAGTCCAAAGACATGCAGGTTAGGTTAACTGGTGACTCTAAATTGACTGTAGGTGTGAATGTGAGTGTGAATGGTTGTCTGTGTCTATGTGTCAGCCCTGTGATTACCTGGCGACTTGTCCAGGGTGTACCCCGCCTCTCGCCCGTAGTCAGCTGGGATAGGCTCCAGCTTGCCTGCGACCCTGTAGAACAGGATAAAGTGGCTACAGATAATGAGATGATATGGCATTCATGGTGGACCGCAACCTAAAAATTTCATTGTGCAAGAGGACATCTTCCTCACTGTGCATATGACAATAAACACTTTGAAACTTGAAATACACGCACACACGACACCATATGCTGCTTCCCAGTGTACTTCAATGTGGAGATTTGTTTGTAGAGCACTGTGCAAAAGCTGAACTCACCAACGAGAATTGCTACAAGAAGTCCAGTCACCCTCTGCTCCTTTACCTCCTGGATGCGTGGTTTATCGCCAGGTGCCACAGCCTTACTCATGACAGTAAGGGCATTGGCGTGAGTCACGGAGCGCACGGTTGCAGCAGCCAGCCAGGGCAGGCCAAACAAAGCTGAGACCCCACCCAGGGCTACAATGATCAACAGGTCCAAATGAAAGCCAGACCCCTTCACCAGCATCCTCTCCTTTTTACTCACAATAAGACTGGGGGGAGAAAAAAAAAGGAGCTTCAGAGTCAGAATCTCTTAACCTTCCAAGTACAGATTCCAACATACATCCTTATCACTTCTCTAACATGATGACTATACAAATCAATTGCACACAGAAAAAAGACAGATATCATGCTGGCTTAAGCCAGTATCTCACTGGGCTGCGACAGCTTGCGACAAATTGCGAACGTCATTCGCGAAAGAGTTTCAAAAGTGTCTTGAAACATTTGCGGGGCTTCTCAATTTGCTCGCATGAGTTGCAAAGTGTCGCTCCTTCGTCGCTGAAATTTTGAACATGTTCAAAAAATTTGTGCGACAAAATTTCTCTCAAAATAGCCGCAAATGCGTCGCTGGTGTCACAAAGCCGTCACGAACCCTTCTCAAGTCAGTTTCCGTGAGACAGGAAGTGCAAGTGTATCTCACTGGGCTGTGACAGCCCGCGACTAGTTGGAGACACAACAATTGCGGTAAAATATGTGAATATCAATTCAGTGTGATTCCAAGTGAAAATTGTCGCTAATTCGCATATTTTATCGCAATTGTTGTGTCTCCAACTAGTCACACCCCAGTGAGAGATACTCGCCTTATAGAGTGATAGTACAATTATGCAAAATGTTACCAAGTTACATTCCATTCAGCTGTTTTTCCACACATTTGTTCTATGGTTGAATATAAACGGACATGCATGACGGGCAGTACACTATGTACACTTTACAAGGCATTTAGGTTATATCCCAAGTAGAGCACATGAAGTGCATGTTCAATCGTATTGTTTTTATAAGTAAAATTTTAATCAGTGTAATGTAATAATCTAAAATAATCTAAATGCTTGGACTCATTTTAAATACATTATATGGGGTGTTGATGTTTTTAGTTGTTTTGCTGACCCCAGTACTAGTCATTCAAAATGAGTACTGAAAACTTTAATCAAAGCAACCCAAAAGCAAATTTTAGCAACATTTTCTCTTAATTTACAACTCCAATTAAAAAAAAAAAGTACAATACAAAAGACAAGACATTTAAAATGTTCAAACTGACAAGCTTTGTTCTTTTGTCAATATAAACTCATTCTGAATTTGATGCCTGCAATATTTTCCAAAACAGTTGGAACAGGGACATGTTTACCACTGTGTTACATCACTTTCTTTCAACTTCACTCATGGGGGACACTAATTGTTGAGGATTTGAACATAAAATTCTTTCCCATTCTTGCTTGATGTACGACTTCAGTTGCTCAACAGTTTAGGGTCTCTGTTGTCATATTTTCATAATGCGACACACATTTTCAAGGGGAAGTAGGCAGGCCAGTTTTGCGCCTGCACTCTTTTACAACAAAGCTGTGCTTTTTAGTAAAAAAAAAAACCCAACAGTTTATCAGTTTGAACATTTAATATCTTGTCATTGTATTGTATTTAACTGAATATAGGTCAAAAAGGATTTGCAAATCAGTGCATTCTATTTTTATTTGCGTTTTACACAGAATCACAACTTTTTTGGAATCGGGGTTGGATTCCAAATTCCTACGAACTGACGCACGCCCTTCACAGGAGAGATATGAAACATGAGAAGATGTAGCCTAACCTGCAATTCCTCCAAGACATGTAAAGCCCCCATTTATTTAGACAAGTCCACTCATTCAACACCACAGAGCTACTGAGTGGAGCTTGAGTGGTGGAGAGCGCCACCTGCTCTCAGGATACAAGAGTTATCCATCACACTTAAGTGGTTAGGGCTGCTTTGATCGATTGAAGAAATCAATACTAGCTGGCCGTGCCCATGTTAAAATTCGAACTCAATCTCCTGATGAGAGGGCAGTTTCCAATGCGCTATTCATAAATTTTCTGTATGCTTCAAGACAGATCAATCTGGCTTACGTGGTGATCTGTGTCTCCATAAAGATGAGGATAAAAACGAGCAGGGCAGGCAGAATGCTGGCAGCCATCATCCAGACTGGGAACTGACCGTCAGAACCCAATGGGTTGATCACCCAGCCCCGTTTCTCAGGGCTAGTCACACTGAAGCCGCTCGGCACACTCAGCTTCTGTAGAGGAAAAGGATGAATACAGCGTTCAACTACAAATATTAAAAATCAGGGTTGCTGGATGCAAGGTTAGCTCGATAAATTTTGCTGCACCTGATGAAAAAAACATATATAAAAATTACAATTGAGCATCCAACATTAATGAAGGGCCTAAAATTCAAAACTACATGGTTAGCTTTCCTCTTATTTCAGTTATGATACAAAGAGTATGCAAGATATACGTAGAATAATGGGTTGTACTGGACATGAACTTATTCACCTAAAACCATTTCTTTTTTTACCATCAGGTCACAAAACATGTAATCTTTAATGAATGATATGTTAAAAGATAACTTTAATTTTCTGAGATGTAATAAAAACATATTTATATGCCAAAGTCAAGCCTATGAGTTCCAAAACGATGTCTGTTACATTACTTCTGTTACGATTGTCCATCTCGCGTCTGTTACAAATTAATTACAATCTAGCTATATACCATGTTAATCTTATTGAAAGAATGTGTATGTTTATTCTACTACACATGTTTATTCATTATATTTGCTAAAACATCACCTTCCTATGTTTCAAAAAGTAATTCTACATTGTTAAAATTGAGAATATATATGTCCACAACACTTCTGTTACGTTCTGACTTTGGCATATAAATATGTTTTTATTACATCTCAGAAAATTAAAGTTATCTTTTAACATATCATTCATTAAAGATTACATGTTTTGTGACCTGATGGTAAAAAAATGGTTTTAGGTGAATTTTTAAAAATAAGTTCATGTCCCCATTTCAGTACCCATAAGCGTGGAATCACTCATATATATATATATATATATATATATATATATATATATATATATATATATATATAAACAAAAAAACAACTCACTTGTGTGAAGGTGTCTTTTATGCTATAGTCCACCAAAACCATGATGAAGATAGCAATGGGAACACCAAAATCTCCAATCACCCTGCGGAGCTGCACCATAAGAGAACTTGGTTTTAGATGGACTGTAAACAATTCACACTTCAGTATAAATCATAAACCAATCTGTTCTATGATACAGCAAGGTGTGCAGCCCAGAATTCGGCACAGTTTGATGGATTTCCTGCACAAACATGCACTAAGCCTGGAAATTATCTGCTCAGTTGAATCAGGGGTCTTATTTTACCCCATGTTCTCACAATTTGGGCATTTTGCCAATTCCCACCCACTAGCTGCAACTTGGAGTACAAGGGTCACAAGGTGTACATCTTTCCGGACTACAAAGTATGTGCAGGAACAAAACACCGAGTTCAGCAGGGTATTGTGAGCCCCGAGAGAAATAAAGGAAATGGAAAACTCTGCAACTCACAGTCTTTAGTACCTCTGAAGAGGCCTTGACATTTGTGAATAAAGAACTAAAAGTGTGTTACTCAAGACACTAATTGTAATGGTATAATGCGTTTACAGTTGTGGTCAGAAGTTTAAATACACACATCATGGACATAAAACGTCATGCCAATATTTGGCTTTCGCGGATTTCTTTGAACTGTTCTTTTTTTCTAGGAAAGAATGATTGTACAACATTTTAACAGGAAAGTACAAGATATTGGTCCACACGTTTTAATTTATTTTGGGTTGTCTGAAAACACGGTAAAAAAAAATTATATATATAAGGTCTCTTAACTTCCTGCTAGTGATCATGATTGACTCCAGCTGGTAGCTTCTCTGTACCAACATAAAAAGTTTCTCTTTGAAAAGTACAAGTTATTGGGAGGTGCAGCCACTTTGGCAAGGTCTGGAAGAAGACCAAAACTGTCACCCTCATCTGAGAGGAAATGGTTCAGATGTTCAGGAACCACCCAAGCACAGATCTGCCATGAACTTGAAGCTCATGAACTGGTGCTGGAACACCAGTGTCACAGTCTACAGGCAAGCGAGTTTTACATCTCCATGGACCAAGAGACTGCCATCCAAGAAAAAGCCCTTGCTCCAAAATCGACACCTTCAATCTCGACTCAAGTCTGCAGCTGACCACATGGACAAAGGAAAAGCTTTCTGGAGGAAATGGTCAGATGAGACAAAGATTGAGTTGTCTGGCCACAATGACCAGTGGTATGTTTGGAGGAGTAAAGGTGAGGCATTCAACCCCAAGAACACTGTACCAACTGAATGGAATAATGAAGGAGGAGGACTACGTCAGAATTCTTCAGCATAACCTCAAACCATCAGCAAGATTGTTGAAACTTGGGAGATTTAGGTGTTTCAACAGGACAATGACCCTAAACACACCAAAGCTGGTTGTGGAATGGATAAAACAGGTTAATATTACGCCTTTTGACCTCAACCCTATCGAAAATACGTGGACTATGCTTAAAAGTCGGGTGTGTGCCAGGAAACCAACAAATTTAATTGAAATCTACTAATTCTGCCATGAAGAGTGGTCAAACAGCCAGCCAGAACTCTGCCAGAAGCTTGCTGATGGCTACCAGAAGCATCTGGTCAAGGTGAAACTTGTGTACGGACATTTAACCAAATAGTAGGTGTGCTGTATGTATAATTTCGACCCAGTATATATCATTTTGACCTTGTGTTGATTTCCAAAAACACAAATTAAATTAAGGGTTGTGCACCAAATTCTTGCTTTTTCTATTAAAGATATCTGTACAGGGGCAGCACAGTGGTGTAGTGGTTAGTGCTGTCGCCTCACAGCAAGAAGGTCCGGGTTCGAGCCCCGTGGCCGGCGAGGGCCTTTCTGTGTGGAGTTTGCATGTTCTCCCCGTGTCCGCGTGGGTTTCCTCCGGGTGCTCCGGTTTCCCCCACAGTCCAAAGACATGCAGGTTAGGTTAACTGGTGACTCTAAATTGACCGTAGGTGTGAATGTGAGTGTGAATGGTTGTCTGTGTCTATGTGTCAGCCCTGTGATGACCTGGCGACTTGTCCAGGGTGTACCCCGCCTTTCACCTGTAGTCAGCTGGGATAGGCTCCAGCTCGCCTGCGACCCTGTAGAAGGATAAAGCGGCTAGAGATAATGAGATGAGATGAGATATCTGTACAATCATTCTTCCCCAGAAAAAAGAAAATCATCGAAAGCCCAGTATTGCCATGATATTCTTCTCCATTATGTACATTACACCATTACATGACTACCTCTCCTTTGTTTACATGACCAGCTAGAAACAGCATAGACGTCAAATCAATTAAGTAAAGGAATGGTCACAGTGAACCTGTCCAAATGTACATTTCTTGAAAGGAGATTTCAGTGGCAATTATGCAATTGCTAATGTGAATCCACCCTCTATTCCTTCTTTCTTCTTGTAAAATCTCCTCTCCTAACAATCCTTAAAAAAAAAAGAAAAAAAAAAAAAAGTGTGGTATCAAAATCTTACAGTGCCAGGGAAGAACGCGCTGTTCTTAAATTTGCGCAGGTAGAAGGCAATGAAGAAGGTTCCTGACATAAGCACCAGGGATAGCAGGGCTGTATTGGGCTGGTTCAATACTTTCGCAGGTATGTCTTGAGTTCTGCTGGAGTTGACCAGTAACTCTGGTGTAGTGTCATTTTCTGCTGTGCTGTTGCAAGAGGTGAGAGGGTGGTCTTTGAAGATCTGAAAAACAAAACGAGGACAAGTGTGAAGAGCTGCAAAGTTTTGGTTCTGGTTTATTCCAAAAACAAATGAGTTTTACCTTGGCAAGCTTTGAAAAAGTTTCATAGATGAAGATGAGGGAGATGAGAAAGGAGAAGATCTCCTGTGTGAAGCGGGAGACGAAACGCACCAGGAAGCTTCCCTCAAAGGCCACCGTAACCACCACGATAATTACCAGCCAAAACCCGATCCATACCCGTCCTGTCAGGTACTCCAGTCCATAGGATGTACAGAACTGTCACAAATATATCGGGATTAAAGTGTAAACAATTACCCTGGAAAATTTGTCCATGGGACTCTCTTTGAACATTTAGTCTCATTAATTACACACAAATCATTTGTAATTGCAACAATTACCATGGTTTTCCCCAAAGCGTTTTAGCGTATCGGGCCCGATACGCTTGCTCTGCCTGCCGATACGCTTAGTCGCTTTATTTAAAATCCGATACGCTTAGATTTATACCGATAGGTTAAATTTCCTACCCACAAGTAACTAGATACATAGGAGAGCAAATAACAGATCCATTTACATATTGATTGATATTTGTGTTAAACAAGCAGTCTTTTTTCCCCCAGTGTTTGTGTTGATTCTGTCAAAGTAATATGTCCGCGTGGTATGATGTAAACAAACTGTAATCTGTTGTAAGATCACGTGTTCAAACCGTCCAATAAAAACATCGAAAGAAAACATCAGACATCCTGGAAGTTTCCGATTCATTATAAGCGATCTCATTGGCTGCCGATGTCGTCCCCCACCAGACGGACAAAGCCGACTGATTTTAATAAGCTAGGAGAAGACTCGCTGGACAATTTGATCCACATCAGCATGGATGACAGCGAGACGGACTATGAGAGGGTTGCCCAACATTGGGCCGAGCAAAAGCCAAGGAGAATTAATCTGCTTTAAAGGAGTAGAAAACTTAATTCATTAGTTTGGGTTTGCAGAAAGATTACATACTTATAAACACTCTCACGGAGTGAAGTTGTCCAAATGTGTCAAATATAGCATCATTTCAAATAATAATCATAAGCATTTTTGGCATTGTGATGTCACTGGGATCCATTGAACAAAAGGCGGCTCCGGATTATTCTTTTGTTAAAGGCTCGCAGTGACATCACACTGCCCAATACGCTTATCATTATTATTCGCAATTATGCTACATTTGACACTTATAAACAAATTCCCTTCATGAATGTGTTTATAAGTACATAATCTTTCTGCAAACTTAAATGTATGAATTAAGTTTTCGTTTCCTTTAAATATGTTTTAATCTTAATCTAGTCCATTTAATACAAGTGCCAAAATTTAAACTTTATAATATCCAGTTGCCTTACTTTTCTTTTCAGTGCATCTTAGTTATACATATATTACGGTAATTGCATCAGAAACATTCTAAATCATTACAGTTACAGTAATACAGCAACTTATTTTAAGGTGGCAGTTCTGAGGTTCAGATCCCTTTGTGATCAACAGGAGGTCATGATGATCGATGGAGCAAAACTACTGATCATATTTTCATGCATATTTTTGTTACAACACTACTTGATCATAGATAATTAAGTGCAAGGGATCCCCGTAGATTTTCAATCTGTCATATACCTAAGGAATCTAGAACAAAACAGTTTAACTTGCATGTTGAACTTTAAGGTGAAATTTAAAATGTGTATACGTTAATACTATTTAGGTCAGAAATCATCGAAACACTGGTAAAATCTATCCTATAATCATGTATCTAAAACCTCTCAGAGACCCTGAAAATGCACCTGAGAACATCTATTTTCAAAAAATTTTCTGGGGGACATGCCCCCGGACCTTCCTAGTTTCGCTTCGCGCCTTCGGCGCTTGCTTTCGCACCATTGGCGCCCAGTTGTCTGCGTATTATCATGCCAGAATTTACGGCTTTAATTTTTTTCTGGGGAAAACACTGAATTACTATTAACATTCACTGGTGCTAGCGTTTGAGTAATAATGCACTGCATTTGACTCGAGGTTGCAACTTGTAATTCCCAACTTCCAACCAAAAAAAGCCAAAGAAAAACACCTCATAAACTTGAAATTCCTACTTGTCAGTTTAGGGTAGACACCTCAACTACAAGTTCCATCAAATCAACAGGGTTACACACAGCATCAGAAGTAAACAAATTAGAGTTGTGCTGTACAGTATATACAAAATAGTTGCTGTGGATCAATCAACACACAGACATGTGTTTGTTAAATGTACAACACTGATGACAGATCAACTGTTTTGAGTTGGGGTCAGAAATTTACATACACGGACATGAATGCCATCGTCGACATCAATCTCATGGCAATACTGGGCTTTCAATGAATTCGTTGAACTGTTCTTTTTCTGGGGCAGAATCTCATATCATCTCTAGCCGCTTTATCCTGTTCTACAGGGTCGCAGGCAAGCTGGAGCCTATCCCAGCTGACTACGGGCGAGAGGCGGGGTACACCCTGGACAAGTCGCCAGGTCATCACAGGGCTGACACATAGACACAGACAACCATTCACACTCACATTCACACCTACGGTCAATTTAGAGTCACCAGTTAACCTAACCTGCATGTCTTTGGACTGTGGGGGAAACCGGAGCACCCGGAGGAAACCCACGCGGACATGGGGAGAACATGCAAACTCCACACAGAAAGGCCCTCGCCGGCCGCGGGGCCCGAACCCGGACCTTCTTGCTGTGAGGCGACAGCGCTGATCACTACACCACCGTGCCGCCCCAGAATGATAGTACAACATATTAATTAAAAAAAAAGGAAGAAGAATTTGGTGCACAAATTTTAATTTATTTTGGGTTTTCTGAAATCAGTACAGGGTCAAATTTACACACACACACACACACACACACACACACACACACACACACACACACACACACACACACACTTCGCTTATTAATTCAGTGGTGCTGAAAGTTCCAAAATGCCTTAACTTGCCAATGCCTCTTAACTTCCTGTTCATGATCATTATTGACTACAGCTGGTAGCTTCTCTGTACCAACATAAAAAAGGCTTTGTTTGACAACACTCCTTGGATTGACCAACACTACAATACAATGGGAAAGTCCAAGGAGCTCAGTGCAGATCTGAGAAAGAGGATCACAGATTTACACAACTCTGGAATGTCTCTTGGAGCCGTTTCTAAACAACTGCATATTTCATGATAGTCAGTTCAAACAACTGTATGAAAGTACAAGTTATTAGGAGGTGTGGCCACTTTGCTGAAAGACGATCCAAACGGTCACTCTCAGCTGAGAGGAAATTTGCTCCGATGATAAAAAAAAAAGCCCAGGACCCATCAAGCCACAGGCCTGCCAGGAACTAGAAGCTGCTGGAACACCAGTGTCACCGTCTACAGTCAGGCAAGTTTTACATCACCATGGACTGAGAGACTGACATCCTAGAAAGAAGCCCTTGCTCCAAAAATGACACCTTCAAGCTTTACTAAAGTTTGCAGCTGACCACATGGACAAAGAAAAAGCCTTCTGGAGGAAAGTTTTATGGTCAGATGAGACAAAGATTAAGTTGTTTGGCCACAATGACCAGAGATACACTGTACCAGCTGTTAAGCATGGTGGTGGTAATACCATGCTCTGGGGCTGGTGCATTGCACAGAGTGGATGGAATAATGAGGGACATCAAAACTCTCCAGCACAGACAGCTAGACTGTTGAAAGTTGGAAACAATTCAGCGTTCTGACAGGACAATGATCCTAAACAAACATCCAAGCCGGGTGTGGAATGGATAAAGCAGACTAATATTAAGCTTAAAATAAGCCCTGACCTCAACCTTATTAAAAATGCATGGACTGTACTTAAAAGTCAGGTCTGTGTCAGGAAACTGACAAATTTATTTGATCTCTATTAATGTTGCCAAGAAGAGCGGCCAAATAGCCAAGAATTCTGCCAGAAGCTTGTTGATGGCTCCCAAAAGCATCTGGTGAAACTTGCTAAGGGACATTTAGCTAATTAGATGAACTGTATGCATATTTTTGACTCTGTTTGCATAAATTTTGACCGTGTGTTGATTTCAGAAAACCAAAAAAAAAACGTGCACCAAATTCTTGTTTCTTTCTATTAAAGTGAATTTCGTGTCCCTACACCAAACTTTTTTCCTTGTACAAAGCAACAAATATTATGTTGATTGACCATGTGTTTTCGAACCATAGCTGATCCAAAAGGCCATACGTTAATGGAAAATCAGCTGATTTTCACGGAATCTGCCGAGACTGATCCGGAAGATCCCAAAGGGGTGCGTGATGTCACACGTGTAACAATTCAGGTATCGATTTTGTTCTGGTGCGCAGCAGTGGTTAGACCAGTCTCGATATGGAATCATGTTTTGGAGAGAATCCTGATAGTGATTGGGATTCTTATATGTCGGATGAATGGACAGATGATTATCAAGGATATTCCGGAGTAAATGGTTATCTTTTCGAGCCCCCAAGACGAGAAACTGCCAGTTCACGACAGTCCCACTCACCACCGATAGTGCACCACCAGCCAGAGAAAACTGGAAACACAGATTGGTTTGTGGATATTTATTCTAAGCTGGCTGCTGCAAAATATGGGGAAAATATTTACATGTACCTCAATAAATGCAGAAATATAATCTTTAAAGCGTATACTTATTCAGTGTAATTATTGAAAGAAAATATGAAGTGGGCAATAACGGGGAAATCGATGAACTGTCCAAATGTCAGATCAAATGTCATTTATTAAATAAATGGGTTTCTTTTTGCTTCAATAATTCCCGTGTGGTCGTTCTGGTGGTGATGAACACTTGATGAATCAGATTTATTATTAGTAGGCGACACGAAATCTGCCCGCTTCGTTTGCACAAACCTCACCCACTGTCGCTTTAGATTAGAGTCATTTCTCGGAAATTTGTGAACTCTTGTATATGGATTTGAACATTCAAACACAACGCAGCGCTTTCACATTGTTATTTTTGTACGATTCCAACAACAATATCCAATTTCAGCGAGTAAACAAGCACGGAGTCAGATGAACGGAAATGATCCAGATAACCGGGGTTCCACACGTGACGTCATGCGAGATTAGCCCTGGGGCAAGGCTGCCTTTTTCCGGGATCCAGAAGCCGCGATTTATTGATAGTTTTGTGCTTGATGATAAAATAAATAATTTATATTATTTCCCCCCACACTTTATTAATTCATTTTGGTTGTTACTAATGATATATATTAATTTTAAAGCATTACAATAAGGCATTACATACACTTTAAAGATGTATGTTGTACAAATCACTCTGATACACGGGGAAAATAAAATAAAAAAAAAATCACTGAAAGCCCAATATCACCATGGCATTCATGTCCATGTATATAAACTTCTCACTGCAACTATAGCTGGCTACCTTGGGTTCCCCCCCCACACTCTGTGTATGGAATGCGCCGAGATTGAAAACGATGCCATTGCAACAGGAACCATCTGCAGCTCAACACCTCGAAGACCAAGGAGCTGGTCATTGACTTTGGGAGGTCCAGACCAAGGTCACGACCAGTTCTGATCGAGGGAGTCGAGGTGGAGGCTGTGGATTCCTACAAGTACCTCGGGCTGTGGCTGGACAGCAGGCTGGACTGGACTTGCAACACCAACCACCTGTACAGGAAGGGACAGAGCAGGCTATACTTCCTGAGGAGGCTGCGGTCCTTTAACATCTGCAGGAAACTCCTGTGGATGTTCTATCAGTCCGTGGTTGCCAGTGTCCTGTTTTACACCGTGGTGTGCTGGGGGGGCAGCGCATCCAAGAAGGACACATCCAGGCTGGACAAACTGATCAGGCAGGCCGGCTCTGTGGTCGGCATGAAGCTGGACTCTCTGGTGACGGTGGCAGAGAAGAGGACTATGGACAAACTATTGAACATCATAATCTGTGGTAGAAGAGAGCAACTGGACTTGCTTGAAAAGTCTTGAAGACGTTTCGCCTCTCGTCCAAAAGGCATCATCAGTTCTGTCTGTCTAATAGGGAGTATCAAGTATTTATCCTCTCATGGATCATAATAGAATCCAAATCAGAATGCTGATGGCTGCATTGAAGGTGGCTGATAGATGTCATAGACACCCACCTCTGTTCAGTGATGGTCGTTCCAGGCTGACAAAATTGAACGATCCTCTCTGGCTAAGATGTCTGCCAGTTTTCTGGAAGTCCTCTCATACTCCCGCACTAGTCGAAGGGAACTCATCCCAAAGTGTGTAGAAACATATCTGTGAAGATACTCAGTCGTCCAGGTACATAGTAATCTGTACCTCTGTACAGATAGTAATCTGTACCTCTGTACAGATAGTAATCTGTAATCTGTACAGATTATCTGTACAGATTACTATGTACCTGGACGACTGAGTATCTTCACAGATATATTGAACATCATGGACGACGCCAGTCACCCTCTGCACACCGTCATCAGCAACCAGAGGAGCCTGTTCAGTGACAGAATGCTCCTTCCCAAGTGCAGGACGAACAGACTTAAAAACTCCTTTGTCCCTCACGCCATAAGACTGTACAACTCCTCTCTGGGGGGGAGGAGGGGGAACAGGAGGACAGAGGACGGGAAGGAGCAGTAGCCTAGCCTGACAATAAGCAATACCGGACAATGTGCAATCCCTCTCCTGCTGGACTCCCCCCCAATATCTTATTCTTTTTTATATTTGCATATGCAAATACCTAATTTAATTTATCTAGAAGTTTTTCTCCATTTCTATTCTCTCTTTAAAAATTAACTCAAGTAAAGTACAGATACTCAAAAAGTGTACTTAAGTACAGTACTCAAGTAAATGTACTTCATTATTGTCCACCTCTGTGCAAATGTAATAAAGGCATGGCGCAGACCTGTGTCACTTATCTGTGCCGAGGCACATAAAATACTTTCAATAAAATAAAAATCACAATTCCACCTTACCTTTGAATAGCTTTCGACCAAACTTTGTTACATCTTTAGTGCTTTTAGGAACAGCATTTTCTTTCATAATTTGTAATGCTTCCTCACTTACGGTGAAAAAGCGATTGGCCGCTATTTTGCCGAGTTGCTCAAAGTGATTATCGAGAAATAGTCTGATTTTCTCGACCAAACAGCGTGCACGGTTTTCTATAAATCACCTGCGTATTTAAAGCAAAAAGCTGTAAATAAGCTAATCTGTTTCATGGACACTCCACAACATTCTATGTAACTATAAATTTCATGTGCAAAAGTATCAAATGTTGTTCATTAACAAAAACGTTAAGGTTGGCAAATTTGTGATGTGACAGGTGAATAAAAACACTTCAGGACGTGGTGTTATTGGAAAATAATTCACTTGGAGATGATAACCGTAACCGCTCCGCATTTGGTCGCATCAGTGTTGATTATTTCCCGATAACAGTTATGTCTTGTCATGGTTTCTTCCTTACACAGGAGGTCTTCCACATCCTACAGCCTGAGAAGCACTATGTTTGCAACAATGATGGATGGGAAATGTCCTGTTTGACTGAAAACTATGTACTTGACTGGATTTTGTACATTCAGGACATTTTTGAATATAGAAGATCACCATGATTTAAATTCATTATAATGATGGAGAGCTTTAATTAACGTGCATACTAATGTGTGAGAGGAGGATGTTCGTTAAGCTAAATGTCAAATCATGGGCAACACCTCTCACGCCCCTACACGAGACTGTTGGCGCTCTCACAGGAGCTCCTTCAGCAGCAGACTGCTGCACCCACGGTGCTACAGCAGGTCTTTCATCCCACCTGCTGCCAGACTTTTCAGTGATGGCCTGGCATAATGCAGCGCTGTTTCTCAAGGTCACCATCACCTTTTTGTCACTTTATTCGCATCTCATCGCCATCACCTGCTTATGCTGTGCAACAATATTACTATTTGGTACAATATAAGTGGTTAGCATGGTCGCCTCACAGCAAGAAGGTCCGGGTTCGAGCCCAGTGGCCGGCGAGGGCCTTTCTGTGTGGAGTTTGCATGTTCTCCCCATGTCTGTGTAGGTTTCCTCTGGGTGCTCCGGTTTCCCCCACAGTCCAAAGACATGCAGGTTAGGTTAATATGGGACGGCCTTTGGCTGAAGTGCCCTTGAGCGAGGCACCTAACTCTCAACTGCTCCCCAGGTGCTGTTAGCATGGCTGCCCACTGCTCTGGGTATGTGTGTGTGTTCACTGCTTCAGATGGGTTAAATGAGAGAGGAATTTCACAAGTGTGTGATGAATAAAGTTGTGCTTTCTTTATATCCTTTTCAATACACACATACTGCATCCCAGAGGTGGACAAAGTCCCCAACTTCATTACTTAAGTCAAAGTACAGATCCCACTGGTTAAATGTTACTCCGATACAAGTGAAAGTTGTAAAGTCAATTTTTTACTTAAGTACTGAAGTACTTGCTTTTAAAAACACTTAAGTACAATTTCTGTCAACGCATCGTTGTATTATTGCCAAAAAACCTAGCGCTGTTACCAAAGACAGAAATGTGAATTCACAAAATGAACGCATGCTGTGCCATCATGGTGGTTTAACGTTAAGCTAGCTAGTCAGTGACGCTCCACCTGACATACTAGCAAACGCTTTTCAAACTCAAAATCATATCGGGTCGCTAACGCTACTAGAAAAGAAAGATTTCTACATTCTGTTTATTTAACAAGATTATGCTGAAACATATTTCTGAAAGGACTTCAGATAAGTTAACGTTATTCATGTTAGCGTAACTCCGCTTTTACATGCTAACTAACAGCGTCCAAGTTAACTAGCTGCGTGTTAACGTTAGCCGTGGACAAGGCGACGGCAACTTGGTGGGCAAATCCATAGAAAGTCATTTGACTAATCAGACTGCATAGCTATTGCGACGTTATCACTAGCTCTAAAAGCACAGACTGCTTCATTGCAAGCTTTCTCTTGGAATAAAACGTTTACATCCCTCAATATGCTCCCGCAGGTCGGACGGCGAGTTTTTGTAGGCCGTAATATGGTTCGTTTTCAGCAAACATTTAAAACGAAACGAATCTTTAATCCTTTCAGAAAACTGAAACATGGGTTCTCGGTAAAGCCATGAGTGCGTGCGTTCCCCAGAAGAACCGCCTCCTTCCATTCGGCCGTCAACTGATCGTGTTCAATAACGCTGCTGAGAAATCACTGAACTTGAGTTTATCCAGTCTATGGACGTGACGCGACCCTAGTGATTACTGATCGGCTGTCTCAGTGTCACCTGCGGAAAAACCAATCACGTTTTAGAAAAGAAAAGAAAAAACATCAACTTTCAAAGCTGCTTCATGGTAATGAGTAACGAGGACCTTGATAGAAATGTAGTGGAGTGAAAAGTACAATATTTGCCTTTCAAATGTAGTGAAGTCATAAGTTGGCAAAAAAGTTACTCAAAAAGTGTACTTAAGTACACTACTCAAGTAAATGTACTTCGTTACTGTCCACGTCTGCTCCATCCTCGTTAGTTATATTATGCTGTGCAATAACATTCACTACCTGGTGCTATATTTCTATTTTGGTTACCAGTATTTTATTAGTGCTTCAGGTAAAGTAATGCCCTTACTTAAGTTCCATTCTTATTTTGTTGTGTACATTACATACAGTTAGGTCCATAAATATTTGGACAGAGGCAACATTTTTCTAATTTTGGTTCTGTACATTACCACAATGAATTGTGAACAAAACAATTCAGATGCAGTTGAAGTTCAGACTTTCAGCTTTAATTCAGTGGGTTGAACAAAATGATTGCATAAAAATGTGAGGAACTAAAGCATTTTTAAACACAATCCCTTCATTTCAGGGGCTCAAAAGTAATTGGACAAATTAAATTATTGTAAATAAAATGTTCATTTCTAATACTTGGTTGAAAACCCTTTGTTGGCAATGACTGCCTGAAGTCTTGAACTCATGGACATCACCAGACGCTGTGTTTCCTCCTTTTTAATGCTCTGCCAGGCCTTTACTGCAGCGGTTTTCAGTTGCTGTTTGTTTGTGGGCCTTTCTGTCTGAAGTTTAGTCTTTAACAAGTGAAATGCATGCTCAATTGGGTTGAGATCAGGTGACTGACTTGGCCATTCAAGAATATTCCACTTCTTTGCTTTAATAAACTCCTGGGTTGCTTTGGCTTTATGTTCTGGGTCATTGTCCATCTGTATTATGAAACGCCGACCAATCAGTTTGGCTGGATTTGAGCACACAGTAAGTCTCTGAATACCTCAGAATTCATCTGGCTGCTTCTGTCCTGTGTCACATCATCAATAAACACTAGTGACCCAGTGCCACTGGCAGCCATGCATGCCCAAGCCATCACACTGCCTCCGCCGTGTTTTACAGATGATGTGGTATGCTTTGGATCATGAGCTGTACCACACCTTCGCCATACTTTTTTCTTTCCATCATTCTGGTAGAGGTTGATCTTGGTTTCATCTGTCCAAAGAATGTTCTTCCAGAACTGTGCTGGCTTTTTTAGATGTTTTTTAGCAAAGTCCAATCTAGCCTTTTTATTCTTGAGGCTTATGAGTGGCTTGCACTGTGCAGTGAACCCTCTGTATTTACTTTCATGCAGTCTTCTCTTTATGGTAGATTTGGATATTGATACGCCTACCTCCTGGAGAGTGTTGTTCACTTGGTTGGCTGTTGTGAAGGGGTTTCTCTTCATGATGGAAATTATTCTGCGATCATCCACCAGTGTTGTCGTCTGTGGGCATCCAGGTCTTTTTGCATTGATGAGTTCACCAGTGCTTTCTTTCTTTCTCAGGATGGACCAAACTGTAGATTTTGCCACTCCTAATATTGTAGCAATTTCTCGGATGGGTTTTTTCTGTTTTCGCAGCTTAAGGATGGCTTGTTTCACCTGCATGGAGAGCTCCTTTGACCGCATGTTTTCTTCACAGCAAAATCTTCCAAATGCAAGCACCACACCTCAAATCAACTCCAGGCCTTTTATCTGCTTAATTGAGAATGACATAACGAAGGAATTGCCCACACCTGCCCATGAAATAGCCTTTGAGTCAACTGTCCAATTACTTTTGGTCCCTTTAAAAACAGGGTGGCACATGTTAAGGAGCTGAAACTCCTAAACCCTTCATCCAATTTTAATGTGGATACCCTCAAATGAAAGCTGAAAGTCTGGACTTTATGCCCATGTCCATTATATAACTATAACTTGAATATGTTTCAGTAAACAGGTTAAAAAAAAAAATTTGTGTCAGTGTCCAAATATATGTGGACCTAACTGTACATGGGCTGTGTTTTTACTTCATTCATTTATACTTCTATTGCACTCTTTTCTTACTGTCTATTCCTGACTTTCTATCTATCTGTGAGCTGCTAGAATATGTAAATTTCCCCACCGAGGGATGAATAAAGTTGATCTTATCTTACTAATGACCTTTGTGTGTACATGCATAGGAAAGCTGTTGAAATATTGATGTATGGTTTAAAATGAAAAAGACTCACAGAATAGAATGCCTCTTCAAACACTAGCAGAGGTCCAGAAAAGCCAATGATGAGAAGGGGCTGAGCTCCAAGCAGACAAAACAAAACCCCTTGTACTGCAGTGGAAACGATTAACTCCGATACACCCATCAAGCCTTCAGTCTTATCACCTGCAGGGGGTTGGACCAAAACAGGCCTTCTTATTAAGCATACCACTTACACATGGTGATATTTCAGTTTATATATTGTTTAGTCAAGGTTAAGATTCATTCTGAAACAAAGGCAATGGTGTTAGGAGGAAGTGACAATGAATAACAAACAAACAAACAAACAAACAAACAAACAAACATGCATCCCAGGCATCAACTGACCCAACAGTCCTCCAAAGGTAATGGCAGGAGAGAGGGCAGCAAAGTAAATGAATATGACGGCAGCCATGCACTGAGGGTTGAGGGCATCCTTAAAGTCACTGAGGTATTTGGGGTAACGATTGCGTGCATCTCGTATGGCCCCACCAAACAGGCGTCCCGTCCTCCGCAGGGGGTCGTCTACGGGTTTACTTGGGGGCAGAAGAGCTGCATAAAGGCACATTCATAGACAAACACGCACAAGTTGATGAGATCAGAAAAATCATTAAATATGTGTCATAAGTACAGTTAATACACGAATGGGTCCGTCTCAGAAACTGGTCTCTCATTTGGGACATTATGGTAAAAAAAAAAAATTTCTAATTTTACAATTTTTTTTGCATTTACCTAACACTCAATGTTTCTTTTGTCATGTTTAATAAGAATAAAGATAGCATCTTGCTTTATCTGGCCTCCACTGTGGATTTTTTTTTTTATTACAATTCAAATGCTTTTGTAAAATTGATTTCCATATAAAATAACTCCATCATGAAGAATTAAAGCCCCTCCTTCACAGATGAGTGAAAATATTGAATAAATTTCCTCTTTTTGATTGCTTGGGTTAAAAATGCCAAGTTATGATGACTGAATTGATTGTTCACTTAAATATGAATAATATGATACATTTTGGGGATTTGATATGGCGAAATAGGACACAATGGAAAAATCAAGAACACACCGGAAAGATGAGAATAACGGCGCTGGTAAAAGAAGAGTGACTGTACCGGCTGAAGGTCGCGCGGGTCTCTGCTGCGGCACGCGAGCAACGGGACATCACTACCGCACCGGACGGAGCGCGAGGCGGGGGCGGGGCAAAATGACTGGCTGTAGATTCTATCAAAAGTTCGATCTAAATTGACCATGGTTGCAAAATATTGGCCAAAAATACGCAAACACTACGAAATATGAAAGTAAGATGAAAAAGAAACATTCTATTGCCTTATACTGCAAGACTAAAACAAAATAAAACTTTCAAAACTCACCTTTTCAGTGATAACGTCCGAACAGATCACCCGCGTAACAGAAAGACCGCAAATGGAAGCACGATCAACTTCTAACTGTTGGAGTGGAAAATTCCATTCTACACATGCAAATTGTTAATGTGTGTCCTTCCCCGCACACAAATAACACGCTACGGTAAAAAATAGACCACAACTCATTTTATAGCTCAGAAATTCATACAAGACCAGCTACCATCGGAACACATTCTGTAAGAAACATATTCTATACCTAACTTTCAGCTTCCGTTTTAAAAAA
This sequence comes from Neoarius graeffei, assembly GCF_027579695.1. Classification (NCBI taxonomy): domain Eukaryota; kingdom Metazoa; phylum Chordata; class Actinopteri; order Siluriformes; family Ariidae; genus Neoarius; species Neoarius graeffei. The sequence goes on from NC_083569.1 coordinate 45,596,862, forward strand.
CAAAATCGCAGATTTATAACTAAATGTTTATATGGCGTAGTGATTTTAAGTTCCTACTTTTGGTGAGATAGTGACCTTGACCCTGAGGCTTTCCGTTTAGATCAAAACACACGATCGTATTGGTTTTGGGTCTGCAGAAAATGGAGTTACGACGGCGATCAAATATTTTGCATGATGTTTTATTGCGGTTATGATTTTTCTGTGAGCGCACCAATCCTTAGGTGTATTAAGTTACAACTTAAAATATAATTAGTGATAACTGTAGACTTTTCAGTGGACTACAACCTTTTTAAGGGAATGCGATGGAGTCAACCATTTATCATGTCCCAGATCAAGCCGCCATTTTTCCATAAATTTGCAGAATTTTTGCCAAATTCTGAATAGAGTATTCACATCAAAGATTTAGTTTTATGTTATTTCTTTCATCATTTCATTTCAAATTAAAACCAACATCACCATTCAAAACCGTATAGTTTATTGACTGAGTATATTTAGTGGGGTACCCACACAGTACCCAGTTTCTGAGACAGACCCTAATATTAGGCATGTCTGTCATTAAAATGTATAAATGATGGACTGTTTCTCTCATTAACTACAATCTCCACTTCTCTATGCTGGCTACAGTGGATGAACTACCCGAACATGTGGTAGGCATATTATATCAGGTGAAAATTCAAATTCAATCCAAATTGCACTCATTGAATTTGGAGCATCATACTTTTTATAGAATTAAAATAGGTTTATCCGTTCTTGAGATATTACAAGTCAAAGATTCTAAAAATTAAGCTGTTTTTTCAAAGCTGCCATAATATGTCTGAAGATCACATGGTCCAAAATGGGCTTCATTAACGAACGAGATCAAATGTTTGGGTTTAAAAAAAAACAAACAAACACCACTTTTCTAGATGGTTGTACTGTACCAAAATACAAAGTTTGAAAAAATGAGTAAAAACCTATTATGCAAATTCATATTAATTATGCTAATTAGGTGAAACCATTAAATCGGCACACTCAAAAAAAAAAAAGTAATAAAAGATTATTTCTAATACCCTCTTTGTGCTCTGTAGGCCTTTCTAGGTATTTCTCAGAAGTCGGGCCTATTAGTGTTTCTATGAAAAAGAGTATAAATGATAATATTCACAGCTTTCAAGGCGAACCTCGGAAAAAAAAAAAAACCTGAGATCCACATCCAATCAACAATTCCAGTTAACGGAATTGAAATTGACAGTCGCGTTTCTGACTTCCGTTTTTTTAAAAATCTCATTCCAACCACCAAGATCTCAATTTTTTCCATCAAAACAACTCCAGTTATATTCTAAAACAGTTATTTATTTACATGAATCAGTTTGAGTTGAAAAAAATAAGTAGGTAAAGCTCTGAAAACTCACTTCAAAGTCTCCCGTGAATCATAACATCGAAACTAGCTGATGGAAAAATTTTGCTGAATCCTTGATCAGAAACAGTGAGAGCGAGAGAACATCCCTATAAAAGTTATTTGATTGATACTGACGAGTAATCCAGTCAGAAACTGATCATGAGAGAGCGAGCGCCTGAGAACTTTCCTGTGACCCAAAAAGCCCCGGCAGTTTCCCGACGTCCCGCGAGCAGAGAGTTTTTACTCTGTTGTACCAACTTCAACCTGCCGTTACTCCCAAAGTACTGAACAGATCTTAACCAGATACATTTCTTTGGAAAACAGAGATAAGGTTTTTAATGAGCGTATTCACGCTAGAAAATATTCAAGAGTTAAGCAACGACAGATTTGGAAAGTTGGATGAGCGTCTGCATGTATAATTTTCACAGCACAACCAGCGAGTGTCCGATATGCCTACATGTGGCTTTCAAAAAAAAAGTCTAAGTGCATGTGTTCTTGCAAATATCTATATATACACACACACACACACACACACACACACACACACACACACACACACACACACACACACACCTTCATCCTCTGGCCTCTTGGGTTCCTTGGCCTGTAATTTGACCTCTTGCTCGTGTCTCTTGCGCAGCATCTCTCGCTGGAACCGAGCCACGGAGTGCAGCAGCTCATCACCTCCTACTTCTGACGGAGGAAGCACGATGCTGCAGTCCAGAAAGTTGTTAATGGCTGTCAGCAGGTCCCCGCGCTCATCTGCCAAATATGCTGCATCGTGAAATTGCTGTCAAGACAGAAAGCACGAGAGTAAGTTAACAGACCAGGGCTGTAACGCAAGAGTACAAACAGTTCATTTTACTTGAATAATAATAAATAATATTTTTTACCTCTTTAATTAACATACATTTGACATTAAAACATTTAAATTTATACCTACTTTTACTGCACTACAAATACACTCACTGGCCACTTTATTAGAAACACCCATCCACCTGCTGTTTTATGCAGTTCTCTAATCAGCTGATCCCTTGACAGCAGCACAATGCAGATACAAATCAAGAGCTTCAGTTAATGATCACGTCAAACATCAGGATGGGAAAAATCATGATCTCAAAGTGCGACTTTCTTTCATTGTGGCATGGGTGTTGGTTTGAGCCAGATGGACTGGTTTGAGTATTTCAGAAACGGCTGATCTCCTGGGGTTTTCACACACAACAGTCTCTAGCGTTTACAGAGAATGGCGCGAAAAACAGAAAACACTAAGTGAGCGACAGTTCTGTGGGTGGAAACAAACGCCTTGTTGATAAGAGAGGTCAGAGGAAAATGGCCAGATTGGTTCGAGCTGCCAGGAAGGATATAGTAACTCATAGCAACTCTTTACAACCGTGGTGATCAGAAAAGCATCTCAGCATGCAACAGCAGAAGACCACATTGGGTTCCAGTCCCACCACCCAAGAACAGGAATCTTAGAATCAAGAACAAGTTCCTATTAAAGTGGCCAGTATATTGATCAAAACATTCAAATCATTTTGTTACATTTTCCAACAACCTACTGGATATACTAATGAATATTTTAATAAAAAAAAAAAAAGCAACAAATCGCAACATTCTGCAAATTATCCATGCATTTCTTAAAACGAGTATACCCCCCCCCATAACCAACAGTGCATTTTCACTGTGGATGCATTTCCATATTCTCACACAAACATTTGCATTTTAAAAATAATGTGACTTGTACAAAATCCCGTTTTACAAGATAACAAGATATAAATCTGTCGGCCTTGTTTTTGAACTGCACTCCAAGCCATTCAAAAACGGTCCAAAATATTTGCAGACAAAGTCAATAGTCAAAACCACTTGCTCTTCGCTTACTTTGTCAGACATCAGAGTGGATATGGAGCGACCGATCTGATGGTAGTCCATGTTAGCGATGGGTGGGCCAAGGAGGACGAATATGAAGCGCACTGGTATCGGGACCTCCAGCACCGACTCCAGCAGCACCGCCTCCTGCAGCCGCACAAAAGCCATGGACGGCTGGTCCAGGAAGTCCACCCTGCCTGTGGGGATTCAGATTCAGCCTCAGTCTTTCAGATAGAATTGAGTTTCGAGTTTAATACAAACCCACCTAAGATGTTTCATTCCAGGAGGCCTCTTGGACTACCTGTCTACACAGCCCCGCTTTTATAGGCCTTATTTATTATCATATTGCTTATTTTTAATTCATTTTGTATTTTAGTAATTTTTTTTATCCTGAACAATAAGGGACACAGGAAAAAAAAAAGTCTTCAGGATGGAGGACTTGTAGGTTCTCGGTAACATAAAGGTGTTATCTGTATAAGGAACCAGAACGTCAAGGACATAGTGGCTCATCTGGCCTGCCATCAAAACAACCATGACGACCAAAACAAACAGAACTGAAATGTGATGTGAGAGAGGACCAACCTCCACGACAAATTGTTTACAACAGGAAAATCAACAAAAGGACTATGTACGTTTTGTTCCCCGAGGGAAGATCGACCCAAAACAGCCATCAGAACTGAATTCGCATGAGACAGGAGATACAATTCCAGTCAGAAGAAAATTTAAGTTGACCTAATTACTGATTTGTTCTGAAAAAAATTTGACAATCCAATGACCAAGTGTTGTGCAGAAGGTCTGGTTCTTTCAAACGAAACAACAGGGTTCCTACACATTTTCAAATTTAAAATTCCAGACTTTTTCCATACTCAAATTCTCAGGTTTGGAGACTTCAGCGAACAAACAACTACTCACATATTTAAAAGAATTACTTGAAAATCAAACAGGTACTCACATTATGACATACCACCAAAATGCATACCATATTTAGCTTGGCCTAAAATTTGTATCAGTGCCCTGTTTTTGTCATAAATATATATACACATTACACAAAATACAGGATGCCACTCTGACGCACACGTATCTGATGCACACTTCAAGACATTAAAACACAGGTGTGTGAAGATGTCAAGCACATACAGGATGTCCCGAAAAAAAACGTATACACACTTTTAATCACTGTAAAGTACTGTATGTGTTTATTAAAATCCGTGTAATTTTCAAAGAGTAATAGAATTTACAGACATTTTATTATTTAGTCACCGCCTGTTCTCAAACTCACATCCATTCTGGTCCAGTCACTGCTGACAACGCAAACCACATTCAATTCTCTTGGTATTTTTGGACATTTCACTTTCAGTGACTGTTGCAGGTCTCATAGCGTAGACTATAAACATCAGTTAGACGCAGTGATAAAACAATAAAGTGATGTCTGTAAATTCTATTACACCTTGAAAATGAAATGAATTTTAATAAACACCTACTTCACAATGATTCAAAGTGTGTACACATTTTTTTCGGGACACCCTGTATGTTGTGCGCACACACAAGTTTACTGAAGCTTCTAATTTGAAAACAGTCATTATGGCATTTTTTGTATTTACTATTGTGTTTTATGAAGGCCCTGTGTTAGTTCCACTGTAGATCACATTTTGTCCACATACCAAGAGATGGCAGACGTGGCCGAGACGTGGCCACCCTAACCAGTATGTAATGGCTGCAGTGCCCTTGAGCAAGGCATTTAACCCCACATTGCTCCAGGTTGTAACCATGTTGTACCCTGTAATAACTGTAAGTGGCTTTGGATAAAAGCGACAACTAAATGTAATGTAATTATAATAATAATGTAATAACAGCATTGTTCAGTTTATATGTACGTTTGTGTACACAGCCTTCATATTTTTGTTGGCAGTTTTTTTTGTCTTGGGTCGCTTGTTTTCAGGGTCCATGTGCCTTATTTTTCTAGCAAATTCTGGCAACACTGCCAAATAAGCCATAAGCATTTTTACACTGACTGGAGCTATGATGTGTGTTCACGCGTGTTCAAGAGGTGTTTTGTAGCAGGGGTTTTTCCTGCATCTTGTCCAAAGTCTTGCAAGAAGCAAGCAGGTTCAGGCGGTGTGGCGGAGCGCATGCCAGTACAACAGAACACCCGTTTCCCTCCCTCCGCATTTCAACACATTTCTTTGGCAAAATTCAACTGAATGTCGGAATGTTGAGCTTCATTTTACTATGTAGCGGCAAAGGTCTGGAAACACAAATATTTCTCCATACCCTAATTTCCATTTTCCATACTTTTCCAGACCTGGAAAATACTAAAATCAAATTCCATACGTTTCCATACTGCGTAGGAACCCTGAAACAAGCAGAACTGAAATCCATTGAGAACAGAGGGAGGGAGGAGACACGATTTAACTGAAAATAAACAGGAGTTGTAAACAAAGTGTTTACAACAAGAAAACCAACAAACAAATGACCAAGTTTTGTCCCCTGAGGGAAGATCTACCCAGAACATAGATCAGAATTGAAACCGGATGAGAAATGAGAGAGAAGATATCATTCTACTGAAAAGTCCGAAAACTCGTTAAGTTGACCTAATTACCAGTTCGTTAGCAAAAACTTGACAATCCAATGACCGAGTGTTGTGCAGAAGGTCTAGCTCTTTCAAATAAAACAAATCAGAACTGAAATCCATTAAGAACAGAGGGAGGAGACATGATTTAACTGAAAAATCAACAAAGTTGTAAACAAATTGTTTACAACAGGAAAAATCAACAAATAAACGAACGACCAAAGGGTAAGATCTACCCAAATCAGAACTGAAACTGGATGAGAAATGAGAGAGGAAATCCAAATTCTACTGAGAGGCCTGGAAAATTCGTTAATTTGGCCGAATTATTAACTTGTTAGCAAAGAATTTGACAAAAAATGACGACCGAGTTTTGTGCGGAGTGAGGAGTTCTTTCAAACAAAACAATCGGAACGGAAATCTGTGGAGCACTGACGGAGGAGATACGACTTAACTGAATTGTGGAAGACGGACGCCACGCCATCACAACAGCTCATCGGCCTTATGGCCAGACGAGCTAATAATTGTTTATACTTGCTATAAGTAAGTGATGACAGAAACTTGTTTCATGGATGTTGTACAACATTATTAAATATAACTATTAATGGAAAAACATGGTGCTAGTGCATGAATAAAACCTACATGCCTTTCTATAGTAAAGGAAAAAAAACACTTCAGGATATGCTGTTATTAGAACATAAACAAATTCAGGATGCTCGCAGTAACTCTTCATGTTGGGCCACATCATGCCACCTTGGCATTATATCATCATCTGAAAGCCGACTCACCCACAAGCACGACGGTGGCCTCTGCATTTTCCGGGATCTTTTCTAGAAGCTTGAGCTCGTGCTTAGATTTGGATCTGTGCATGCCCAGGACTAGAGGAATATCTTTCTGCAGAGACATAGAGGATCATTTATATATTAGATACACGCATATATGGAGTGTTTATCAAACACCGAGACATACACATGACTAAACTACACACCGTACCTCGCTCTTGTCGATGTCGACACAGGGGTGGGAGTCAGGTTCAGTGCTTCCTGCTATGAGCGGGTCAGCAGCAGAAGGCTCCGGAGGGGCGACATGGTTGTTGCTATGGTGATGAGGCATCAAAGAGGTGAGGCTCGCTGCCGAGATGTTCCTGTGGAACGAGCTGTGCTCCTTCCCATCACTCGGGTGACTGAAATAAGACAAGAGTTTTGATCATGCCACGTACTAGTCTGTGTTCGACTACTAGTACGAAGCAAAGGTTACAGAAATCTTCCGACAGTCATCCAAAGGGTTCATAACCAGGCCATGATGATTATAAAACCTAGCATGTGACTCTGCATACATAAATCACACATGCACTAGGATTCTGCTTTATTTTTCTTTGCAGTGTATTACTTCTTGGTTTTTCTACTTATTTGTATTACTGTTTATCCACATCACTTCGAAAGGGTCCTTTTTGCTACTAAATCACTCTGGCACTTGTATAAACCAGCTTTAGTCTCTAGTTTGTCTGACTCTTCTACTCAAATTTATGACCTATATCAAACCTCCCCCTTTATCTCCAAGATCCTAGAAAAAGCTGTGGCACAGCAGTTATGTTCATATTTACATAGGAATAACATCCATGAAATGTATCACTCAGGATTTAGACCTCATCATAGCACAGAGACAGCACTGGTTAAAGTAGTAAATGACCTACTGTTGGCATCTGATCAGGGCTGTCTCGCTGCTTGCGTTGCTTGACCTTAGTGCAGCCCTTTGACACCAGTGATCATTTCATTCTCGTGAATAGACTAGAAAACGTTGTGAGAATTACGGGAATGACCCTCTCCTGGCTCAGGTCTTATTTAACTGATCACTATCAGTATGTTGATGTAAATGGTGATTTTTCTAGACATACTGAGGTAAAGTTTGGTGTTCCACAAGGTTCTGTCTTAGGCCCACTGCTTTTTTCCTTTATATATGTTACCTCTGGGTGATATTATTCGTAAGTATGGTATTAGTTTCCACTGTTATGCTGATGACACACAGTTGCATGTTTCTGCAAAAACCACATAACACACATCAGCTTAACAGAACTGAGGACTGTGTGAAGGACATTAGACACTGGATGATTAGTAACTTCCTTCTGCTTAACTATGACAAGACAGAAGTACTTGTACTAGGACCACATGCAGCTAGAAGTAAGTTTTCTGATTACACAGTAACTCTGGATGGCCTTTCTGTTTCTTCAAGTGCAGCAGTAAAAGACCTCGGTGTGATCGTTGACCCCAGTCTTTCATTCGAAACTCACATCGATAACATTACCCGGATAGCTTTCTTTCATCTCAGAAATATTGCTGATAAGAAATTTAAAGGTCACTACACAACGCAGAAAAACTAGTTAATGTTTTGGTTCCCTCCAGGTTGGATTATTGTAATGCCTTACTGTCTGGATGTTCCAATAAATGCATAAACAAGCTCCAGTTAGTTCAAAATGCAGCAGCAAGAGTCCTTACTAGAACTAGAAGGTATGACCACATCACTCCTGTCTTATCCACACTGCATTGGCTCCCAATCAAATTTCGTATTGTTTATAAAATACTACTACTGACCTTTAAAGTACTGAATGGTCTCGCACCACAGTACCTGAGAGAACTTCTGGTCCTTTATGACCTGCCACGCCTACTTAGATCAAAAAGGTGCAGGCTATCTGCTGGTACCTCGTACAGTGAAGGCCACATCAGGGGGCAGAACCTTTTCTTACAAAGCCCCACAGTTATGGAACAGCCTTCCAAGGAGTGTTCGGGAACCAGACACAGTCTCAGCGTTTAAGTCTAGGCTGGAAACATCTGTTTAGTCAAACCTTTTGTTAATTTTATTAGGTAACGAAGTAGATCTGGAGGGTCCTCAGACATAGCGTGGTTTGGTAAACTGGGATGTATGGATGCTGTCAATCCCCCACTCGCTTACGTTTGTTGATGGTGTAGTAGCTGCCGCTTTATGTCCCGGGGCTTCCTCATGCCTGTGTTACCTTCTGGCTCTCCCCTTTTAGGTTATGCTGTCATAGTTAGTTTTATGCAAAATGTATCCTGTTCTTACTCATCAGGTGACATTGGGCATACCTAACAACCTGAGTTTCTCCCCCCCCCGTCTGTCCCTCTGAGGTACATGTCAATCCTGAGATCGAGATGCTGCCCTCTTCTGCTCCTCAGACTTGCCTGATGCCCTACGTCTGGCTGGAGCCTCATCACATCGCTCCTGTGGAGGACGGCCCCAACTGGGCAGTCGAAAGTCACACTTGGAGGATGCTCTGGACACTTACGGTAATGCTTTTATGGCGGAGGACTACAACTGACTTGCTAACTTTAGGATTACAGTTGTCATGAACAGTTTTGCGTTCAAGTTTCCATCAGTGAAGAGTTTATAACGTCAAGAAAACAGACTTCATGTTAAAACTGACCTGGTGACTTGTCCAGGGTGTATCCCGCCTTTCGCCCGTAGTCAGCTGGGATAGGCTCCAGCTTGCCTGCGACCCTGTAGAAGGATAAAGCGGCTAGAGATAATGAGATGAGATGAGATGTTAAAACTGTTAAAAATGTTATAATCACGCCATCTGTTATCACCCAAATGAGGATGGGTTCCCTTTTGAGTCTGGTTCCTCTCGAGGTTTCTTCCTCATGTTGTCTGAGGGAGTTTTTCCTTGCCATCATCGCTATAGGCTTGCTCATTGAGGATAGATTAGGGATAAAATTAGCTCATGTTTAAAGTCACTAAAATTCTGTAAAGCTGCTTTGCGACAATGTCTATTGCTAAAAGCGCTATACAAATAAACTTAACTACATTCTACCCTAGTGATTCATGACAACATTTTAAAGCTGTATGTAAACGTCTAGAGACAAAAAGACACAAACTTGAAAGGAACCTCGTCTTTGAAAATATTTATTACACTCATTGGCCACTTTATTAGGTACACCCATCCACCTGCTGTTTTATGCAGTTCTCTAATCAGCCGATCCCTTGACAGCAGCACAATGCATCAAATCATGCAGATACAAACCAAGAGCTTCAGTTAATGTTCACTTCAAACGTCAGAATGGGAAAAACTGTGATCTCAAAGTGCGACTTTCACTGTGGCATGGGTGTTGGTGCCAGATGTACCGTACTTTGTGTGGTTTGCGTATTTCAGAAACTGCTGATCTCCTGGGGTTTTCACACACAACAGTCTCTAGAGTTTACACTGAATGGACCAAAAAACATTGAGTAAGCAACAGTTCTGTGGATGGAAACAAATGCCTCATTGATAAGAGAGGTCAGACAAAAATGGCCGGATTGGTAACTCTTTACAACGGTGGTGAGCAGAAAAGCATCTCAGCATGCAACAGCAGAAGACCAGATTGGGTTCCACTCCCACCACCCAAGAACAGGAATCTTAGAATCAAGAACAGGTTCCTATTAAAGTGGCCAGTGAGTGTATGACGTTAAAATGCTGGTTACATAGGTAACCGTGGTTCTACGACTGGTGGAAGACCGCCAGATGGCGCAGTTTAGACTGTGTGAAACCCCTTGCACTAGCCGCATCTCTTGCTGAGAATTTATACCCAAGTTGTCAACTCGTGACGTATGATGTGCCCTAAATGATAAAACAGTAGCAAGCACGTCTATAATTGCCTGGAGCCTTTCTCGCCAGAACCAGAGTCCCGAGTGACTGGTCTATCTGGCGGTCTTCCACCAGTCGTAGAACCACGGTTACCTATGTAACCAGTGTTCTACTTCCTTGTCTCCAGACCGCCAGATGGCGCAGTTTAGACTGTGTGGAAGACTTATGTCCAAGCTGTCATGAGGGCCCAACTAATACATAAGACATAAAGGAAAAAAACACCACAGACTAGTGTTATGTTACTGACTTCACTTTATTGAACAAGTCAGATTAGTTACACTTCTATTATTGCATTTGTAACAATCAAGAACTGGTGGAGGCTGTAACACTCACACCTCCCATGAAAGGAACTGCTGTTGTCCACAGCTAATGAACAGATGGAGCAGCGCTAAGCACAGCCTGCATGCATGATGAAGAACTAGTAGCAACATTTATCCTGTAGAACCTGAAAAATGTGCAGGTCGACGTCCAGGTTGCAGCCGAACAAATATCCAATAGACTCACACTCTTCAGGGCAGCCCAAGAGGTAGACACAGAACGAGTGGAGTGACATTTCACTGCCGTCAGCATGGCATGGCCTGTAGAAGAATAAGCGCAAGATATAGTGTGTGTAATCCAATGAGCCAACCTATCCTTAGACAAGGCCGCTCCTTTACATCTGTCACTGAAGCACACAAACAATTGGTCAGTGGTTCGCCAGTCTGCTGTGGCTGTCACATACTGCCTAAGTGCCCTAACAGGACAAAGGTCCATGTTCAGTGTATTATCTGAAGGATCCAAAGCAGGAATAATCAGAGGCCTGTTAACAAAATCTGGACCCAACACTTTAGGTAGAAAAGTAGGGTTCGGCCACAATGTTACTCGTGAGATCTCTGGCCCCCACTGCAGACACAGTGGGCTGACTGAGAGTGCTTGCAGCTCACTTACCCTTTTCGCTGAGGCCACGGCAATCAGGAAAGCAGTCTTCATTGAAAGCCACTTAATGTCAGCACTCCCCAGAGGTTCGTATGGAGGGCCACAGAGACTGTTCAACACAATATGGAGGTCCCACTGAGGTACAACGCATTTGCAAGGTGGATTCAAACGTTTTGCATCTTTCAGGAAGGTCACAATCATCTTATGCGCCCCAACAGGGTGCCCATCAATTGGACCCCTGTAGGCTGACGACGTAGCCACATATCCTCTCAGGGTCAATGCAGAGTGACCAGCCTCCAAAAAGCCCTGCAGAAATTCCGAAATGTTCTTCAAAGTACAGTACCAGTCAAAAGTTTAGAAATGCCTCTAATTCAGTGGTTTTTCATCATTTTAAAATTTTCTGAATTGTAGATTAATACTAAAGTCATCGACATTATGAAGAAATATATATGGAATTATTTGGTAAACAAAAAAGTGTTAATCAAACCAGAACGTGTTTTATATTTTAGATTCTTCAAAGTAGGCACCTTTTGCTTAGCAAAAGGTGCCAGCTTTGCATCTCTTGGCATTTTCTCAGTCAGCTTTACGAGGTAGTCACCTGGAATGGCTTTCAGTTTACGCTGTGCCTTGTCAAGAGTTAATTTCTTGAATTTCTTGACCTCTTAATGTGTTTGAGACCATCAGTTGTGTTGTGAAGAGGTAGAGTTGGTATACAGTTAATGGCCCTATTTGAGTACTGTTCTAATCCATATTATGCCAAGAACTACTCAACTAAGTAAAGAAAAATGACAGTCCATCATTACTTTAAGAAATGAAGGTCAGTCAGTCCGAAAAAGTTTGGGATGAGTTGGACCGCAGAGTGAAGGCAAAGCAGCCAACGAGTGCTCAGCACCTCTGGGAACTCTTTCAAGACTGTTGGAAAATCATTTCGAGTGATTACCTCATGAAGCTGATTGAGAGAATGTCAAGAGTGTGCAAAGCTGTAATCAAAGCAAAAGGTGCCTACTTTGAAGAATTTAAAATCTAAAACATATTTTGGTTTGATTAACATTTTAAAGTTTACTAAATGATTCCTTACGTGTTGCTGCATAGTCTGGATGACTTCAGTATTAATTTACAATGTAGGGGAAAAAATTAAAAAATAAAAACAGAATTTGAAGGTGTTTCCAAACTTTTGACTGGTACTGTACTTGCCACTGGGTCAATGCTGTGTTCAAAACACCATGCTGAATAATATTTCCATCTGCCACTATACAAACAGGCGTGTAGATGGAGAACGAGCATTTAGAAGAGTGTTCCTGACCCCCTGTGAACATTCCAGTATGCCGGATGAGCCCCCAAGGGCCAGACCCAGAGCTTCAGTCTCTGAGGGTGTTTGTGCCACAGACTGCCATTCAACTGGGTCAGCAGGTCTGTCTTGACTGGTAGAGGGCTGGGTGGACCTGTCAACAGTGCTTTCAGAAGATAAAACCAGGGACTGTATACACGGTATGGCGCGACCAGAAGCACAGGCTGGTTAGTCATCTGTATGCACTCGAGTATCTGCCATATCAGTGGGAACGCATACAGCCTCAGGTTTGGCCACTGATGGGCCAATGCATCCTGCCCCAGGGACCCAGGCTCACCCCGCAGTGAGAACCACTTCGGACAGTGGGTCATCTCTCTGGTGGCAAAGAGGTCCACCTCCGCTTGTGCGTATGTTTTCCAAATCATCTGAACTACCTCCTCGTTCAGGTGCCACTCCTCTATGAGGGGCCCGCCCCGAGAGAGAGTGTCCGCTACACAGTTCTTCTTCCCAGGCACATGTACCGCCTTCAGAGATAGCAGGTGTGCATCTGCCCACAGCCAGATCTGCCTGGTTAGGGTGTTCAGCAAGGAGGACCTTGTCCCCCCCAGTGGTTGATGTGATATACTGTTGGAGTGTTGTCCGACCGAATAAGGACATGTTTGCGTTCCAGCTGTCCTCTGAAGTGCTGTAGCGTCAGCCAGACAGCCCGCAGTTCCAGGTAGTTTATGTGGCAAGACCGGAACCTGTCCTGCCACACACCATGAATCCCCTGGTGATTCCATACTCCGCCCCAGCCATGTTGACTGGCATCCGTGGTGATGACCTCCCTCTGAGATGGGAGTGGTCCCAGTGTTACTCCCCTCAGAAGAAAAGATCTCAGTGCCCACTGCTTCAGGGAAGCAATGCCCTTTGGTGTCATCGACACCAGCACACGCTTTTGGGTCTGAGCTGAGAGTCTCTTGGCCCTCAGCCATGATTGGAAAGGCCAGAGATGAAGCCTGCCTAATGTAACAACAGGTGTTGCAGCCGCCAACATGCCTGCAAGACACAGCAGCAGGCCATAGCGGATGGTCTGACTCGACCGGACTCGTGTGGCCAGCCCCAGTATGTTGCGAATTCTTCCCTGAGTCAGGCACGCTTGTAGCGTGATTGCATTCAGGTGAATGCCTATGAAGTCGATGGTCTGAGTCGGTTCCAGTGTGCTCTTCTCAAAGTTCACCGTCAAACCGAGAGCTGGAACATGATTGAGTAGTATCTGAGTATTCGCACACGCTTGCTCTGGGGACCGTGCACAAAGCAGCCAGTCATCCAGATAGGGTAGGACGCGGATGCCCTGGTGATGTAATGGAGACAGGGCCTCGTGCATGCACCTGGTAAAGACCCGGGGGGCCAGTGATAGCCCAAAAGGAAGCACCTTGAACTGGAACGAGCGACCTTTGAAATGGAAACCGAAGGAAGAGACAGTGCTGAGGATGAATGGGTATGTGAAAATACGCATCTCGTAGATCCACTGTAATGAACCAGTCTCCCGCCTCCACTGAGTGGAGCACGTCTGAAGTACGCAGCATACGAAAGGGCAGCTGCTTGAGGTAAGTGTTTAGATGGCGTAGGCCTAGTATTGGCCGGAGCCCGCCATCTTTCTTGGGTACGACAAAGTAGGTGGAGAACACATCCCGGCATGCCTGGGGGTCTATTTCTTCTATGGCATCTTTGCTTAAGAGGGACTGAATTTCCGATAGTAGGGCAGAACATGTTTCCGGGCTTTGAGCACGCGTGACACGTAGCCCTAAGTTTAGAGGAGGCCAGCGGTGAAATTGAAGGCGATAGCCATCTTTGAGGGTGTTCAGGACCCACAGGTTTGGCGTTGTTGAGCCCCAGTACTCCAGCTGTTGAGGAGTAAAACGCCCTGCCACCGGCCATCAGTCACACCAGTCACGGCCATCAGTCTCGTGACTGTGGGAGGTGTGCAGCTTTGGGAGGATGGCTGTGAGTCGCCCTTGGAAAAGAGGTAGAGGGTCTGCCATGTGTTCCGCGCTGGGGAAAGCCATGTTCTGTTTGCCTCCGCTGAGGCTGCTGGAAGGCTGATGCTGTATGGAGGAGATAGAAAGGGGCGCCACGAAAGGTAGGTGGTGGCAATGCCTGAGGTTATCTGAAAGCAGGTCTCGGTTTCACATGTTGGGAGCGTGTTTCAGAAGCAAGTTGGTGGCGGTTTAGAGCCTCTTGCGCTGCTGGGCCAAACACCTGCCCAGGGGCCAAGGGTAGTTGGTGCAAAACATTCCTAGCTGCATCAGGAAGAGGAGACTGTGCTACCCAGATCTGCCTGCAGGCTTGGAGTAGCAGTCCCATAGACTTACCACACTGCTTTGTCATTGCCCCCACGCCCTGAAGAACAGTGTCTATCAACTCAGAGGCAGCCGCATCTGAGGTTGGCTGTAGGGTTGTCTGCAAAGCAAGTAGTAGATGGGCCATGGTATTCAGGACCCGCCCCACTGTAGCCTGAGTGTTATAAGCTCTACACACCAAATTGTCAGTGCGTCTGCACTCTGGGCTAGGGCACCGCGAGTCAGCACGAAGGGCTTCATCAGGTGGGGCAACCAGTGACACCACCGCTGACTCCACCGATGGCATGGAGCCCAGACCTGCAGAGCCTGGGTTTGCCATGGAAGCCAACAGTCTAGTGGGATGGTCCATTCTGCTGGTATTTGCCTCCTTTAGTGCCTCAGTAAACATCTTAAAGTTCTCACAGTGAGGGACAAAGAAATCATTGCTGTGTGTGGATAAGCGGCAAAGACGGCTTGTCTGCACCATACTCTGAGGAAGAGGTTCTATGTTAAGCTTTACCAGGGCCATTCAAATGGTTCCTGCTAGAGTGGCATTGACCACTGATGATTCTGGCTCGTCCTCTGACTCCCTGCTACTCTCTGTAGCAGGAGAGTGGAAGGCAACATGGTTGTCTGGGAATAAAAAGTCTCTGCCCAAAGGAAACAAGCTATCTGTGGCAGCAAGAGAAACTGTATCCTCCTCTCTGTGTAGGGGAGATGGAGGCAGGATTGGCTGTGAAGCAGGCAGAGGGGCCTCATCCTCTGTCTGAGAGCCAGGCTGTGACGCATATTGTGAATGCATACTAATAAGCATCTCTCTTACCTGTGCAACACTCTGTCAATTGATCTACCCTGCGTGTCAGCTCCTGTGAACGTTTGGGCTTTTTCACTTTTGGGGGAGCATGCGAAGCCACTGGGCGCTTACCTGCACGCTCCTGACCTGGAGGAGAAGAGAGAAGGCAGTCTTCTTTTCCATCAATGCCTGCTAATCGTGCCTGCCATTGTTGTATGGAGAGCAGACTACAATGCACACATGGATCAGTCATAGCACTCTGAGATGATTAATTCCCAGGCAGCTGGGGCAGCGATCATGTGGATCTTCCACTTCCATAGGTGTACCACACAGAACACACCAGGCCATACTTACCAATTGTGTTAATGTTATTGTATTAATTATTGTAGCCTATTAACACACAATCAGTTAACGTTATGTGTCAGGGAGAGAACACACAAGAGAACTGCTTGTTAACAGTGCTGTAATCCAATCTGATTCACTGTAAGCTTGAGGCCATACAAATGTTTTGGTGCTGGGGGCTGAGCACCTTGCACTTGCGAAGCGGAAAAAGGCACGGGTAAACAGGTGCTCTTTATTTATTGTTTCGCTACGCTGCACCGGGGAATGGGGACAGGTAGTGGTCGTTTCGCTATTGCGCTGCTGCACCAGGGACTGGGCGCTAGCGTGCTACTGATTGTGCTAGACCGGTGGAGAGGTCTGTCACCATGCAACTGAACTTACCTCTCGATGCCGAGCCGGGGATGGCGTCGGTTATGGTTTAAGAAAATGTGTTGCGCCGGGGGCTGGGCGCTAGCACACGTTCAGACAAGAGTATGAGGTGATTATAGTACGGTGTTCCAATGACGGGGTGTGGGCATCGGACTGTACCTAGCTGCGAATGCTAGTCAGCGTGCTAGACCGGTGTGGTGGGTCTGCACAGCAAAGATAACTCACCTTCTTCCAAGACTAGCTTTTCTAAACTGGAATCCACTGATGATGATATATTCAATCCGATCCGAAGGGTAAAACTGTGGAGCCAGCTGTTGGAGACAACTCCGTAAGATAGCTGTGTTGCATCCACATCTGATCTCGACAACGGTGAGAAAGCGAAAGGCAATGATAGACGTGCGTGCTACCATTTTATCATTTAGGGCACGAGTTGACAACTTTGGTATAAATTCTCGGCAAGAGATGCGGCTAGTGCAAGGGGTTTCACACAGTCTAAACTGCGCCATCTGGCGGTCTGGAGACAAGGAAGTGGAACAACTTGTCACTTGTCCAGTATGTGACTGCAATAATATGTTCTTTGAATTCATTTAACTTTTTCTAATGACTGATTTATTTATTGGCTCAGCTGACTGAACATCTTCAGACCCAAGTGCATGAAGGACTTGCATAAAAGACAACGTCTTCCATGGATCCATTAGTCCATCTAAAACTAGAAGGGCACTCAGTTGAGTTCATACCGCCGCCAAGCCACATATCAACATCAATACCAAAAGCACTCGACCCTAGGAAAATACTAAAGCTGTACACCAAATTTCATCAAAATCTGTTCACTACTTTCTGAGTTACGTTGGGAACAGACAAAAATAATAATAATAAAACAATAAAAATCATGGATCCACATATCCAGATTTGCATCAAAATCTAAATCAACTGTTCCTTGGCCCATAGCTCACATTTTCTCAAAATTTCAGCAAAATCTGTTCAGTACTTTTTGTGTTACGTTGGGAACAGACAAACAGACAGAAAGGAAAACATAACCTCTTCCAAGAAAGTTGACGAAGATGAAACTTAACATGTCAGAAAAGTTTCTTTAGTGTGATACAACAGAAGAAGTGATTTGGTTCCCCCAGGGCTCTGTGAAGAATATCCTGGAGGACCATGATTTTTTAGGTCCAGGATTCTTTAACAGTTTTGTTCACGCCATCCACTCTCACCAATGATACCACTTAGTGGGATTTTTTTCCCCAGTACTCAGTCACAAGCAAGAATATTTCGATACAGTAATCAAAAAGTTCTTTAGATAATGAAAAAAAATATATATATATATATGGGTCTGTCTCAGGGGCGGGACGGTGGTGTAGTGGTTAGCGCTGTCGCCTCACAGCAAGAAGGTCTGGGTTCGAGCCCCGTGGCCGGCGAGGGCCTTTCTGTGTGGAGTTTGCATGTTCTCCCCGTGTCCGCGTGGGTTTCCTCCGGGTGCTCCGGTTTCCCCCACAGTCCAAAGACATGCAGGTTAGGTTAACTGGTGACTCTAAATTGACCGTAGGTGTGAATGTGAGTGTGAATGGTTGTCTGTGTCTATGTGTCAGCCCTGTGATGACCTGGTGACTTGTCCAGGGTGTACCCCGCCTTTCGCCCGTAGTCAGCTGGGATAGGCTCCAGCTTGCCTGCGACCCTGTAGAAGGATAAAGCAGCTAGAGATAATGAGATGGGTCTGTCTCAGAAACTGGGTACTGTGTGGGTACCCCACTAAATATACTCAGTCAATAAACTATACAGTTTTGAATGGTGATGTTGGTTTTAATTTGAAATAAAATGATGAAAGAAATAATACAGATAAAACTAAATCTTTGAATGTGAATACTCTATTCAGAATTTGGCAAAAATTCTGCAAATTTGTGGAAAAATGGCGGCTTGATCTGGGACATGATAAATGGTTGACTCCATCGCATTCCCTTAAAAAGGTTGTAGTCCACTGAAAGGTCTACAGTTATCAGTAATTGTATTTTAAGTTGTAACTTTATACACCTAAGGATTGGTGCACTCACAGAATAATCATAACCGCAATAAAACATCATGCAAAATATTTGATCACCGTCGTAACTCCATTTTCCGCAGACCCAAAACCAATACGATCGTGTGTTTTGATCTAAACGGAAAGCCTCAGGGTCAAGGTCACTACCTCACCAAAAGTAGGAACTTAAAATCACTACACCATATAAACATTTAGTTATAAATCTGCGATTTTGTTTTTTAAAACGGAAGCTGAAAGTTAGGTATAGAATATGTTTCTTTGAGCTATAAAATGAGTTGTGGTCTATTTGTTACCGTAGCATGTTATTTGTGTGTGGGGAAGGACACACATTAACAATTTGCATGTGTAGAATGGAATTTTCCACTCCAACAGTTAGAAGTTGATCGTGCTTCCATTTGCGGTCTTTCTGTTACGCGGGTGATCTGTTCGGACGTTATCACTGAAAAGGTGAGTTTTGACGGTTTTATTTTGTTTTAGTCTTGCAGTATAAGGCAATAGAATGTTTCTTTTTCATCTTACTTTCATATTTCGTAGTGTTTGCGTATTTTTGGCCAATATTTTGCAACCATGGTCAATTTAGATTGAACTTTTGATAGAATCTACGGCCAGTCGTTTTGCCCCGCCCCCGCCTCGCGCTCCGTGCGGTGCGGTAGTGATGTCCCGTTGCTCGCGTGCCGCAGCAGAGACCCACGCGACCTTCAGCCGGTACAGTCGCTCTTCTTTTACCACCGCCTTTATTCTCATCTTTCCGGTGTGTTCTTGATTTTTCCATTGTGTCCTATTTCGCCATATCAAATCCCCAAAATGTATCATATTATTCATATTTAAGTGAATAATCAATTCAGTCATCATAACTTGGCATTTTTAACCCAAGCAATCAAAAAGAGGAAATTTATTCAATATTTTCACTCATCTGTGAAGGAGAGGCTTTAATTCTTCATGATGGAGTTATTTTATATGGAAATCAATTTTGCAAAAGCATTTGAATTGTAATCAAAAAGATTTCCCACAGTGGAGGCCAGATAAAGCAAGATACTATCTTTATTCTTATTAAACATGACAAAAGAAACATTGAGTGTTAGGTAAATGCAAAAAAAATAGTAAAATTAGAAAATTTATTTTTTGACCATAATGTCCCAAATGAGAGACCAGTTTCTGAGACGGACCTATATATATATTTATTTCTACATCTACTTCCCTCTCAGGAACTGTTTCTATCCCCTTTATCTTTGTGAGTGTTTGTGCTGACCTGTGTTTGAGTAGCAGAGCTCGGAGCACATTGGCTCGGTCTTCCGCTCGGATCTGGTCGGAGATGATCATCTGCTCCACCACCTGATGAGCGATGCCAGGCAGCGTCCTTTGGTCCAGGTCCAGGAGTACAACGCCTGCCCACATACACAACTCTCTCGGTCTAGTCTCATGATCAACACGCATCAGAGTGACTGTACCGAGATGACGAGAACGTGTGTGTGTGTACCGTGCGAGATGGTCCTACGCAGCTCCAGGAGGCTGCGGAAGGACAGCGAGGCTACGTGAGGTTTGCCCCAGCGGTCCGTTTCCTCCTCGACGTCCTCCTCAAACTTGATCCAGCGAGCCGTCTCTCTCCACTGCATCTCTTGATTCTTATCCATCACCAGCTCGTTCAGCTCCACAAACACCTGAGAGTGAACTCAGACAATTCAAACTCAAAACACTTACACTTCAAGAAGACTCGCGATTTCACTGGTTTAAGATTTTTGAGGTTGATGTATAAATATCGCTTTACTAAAAGTTGCATTTGAGCCTAAACACAGCAATAAACTGACACACAGCACACACTGTACAGGGTTAATGACAGATCATAGTTTTCATCTAATCATTTACATCTGTACCCCTGTCTAACAGTACACTGAAAAAAAATCTCATGGTTACAACCTGAGGCGAAAGTTCACATCCCCGTTTACGTGATTTTTAAATCTCTGAAAATGAAACGTGATCACGTTTTATCAATGTATCTACAATTAATAAACAAGATTCCAAAATATTAAAGTGAAACGTAGATGCCTCTTGTGACAAGAATCCGAAACCTAATGCAAAAAAATCAGAGTGTCATGATCCTGATTTTTGAAGGTGGCAGTGAGAGAACTGGTTGTTATACCAGATAAGTCAAGA
Organism: Neoarius graeffei; assembly: GCF_027579695.1. NCBI lineage: Eukaryota > Metazoa > Chordata > Actinopteri > Siluriformes > Ariidae > Neoarius > Neoarius graeffei. Next base: position 45,617,516 of record NC_083569.1, read on the forward strand.
AGAACTTGCAAATACTGGTTAAGCAATCTTGGAAAATGGAAAAGATATTGCGTCAGGAAGTACGTCGTACGGGTTAGAGAGAGCTGAAAGTTTGTCCATGATGATAAAGGAACCTAAAGGGAGGGACACCCCCCCCCCCCAAAAAAAAACAAAAAACAGACAAATTGATTTCTTCATCTTTGCCTGACGGGTGCACAAACTTTTGCACTCAATTCTGATATCATGAGTAAAAATTAGGACTTGGGGTTTAAAATTGCAACTAATGAACCCATAATGTCATAGTGTACTGTAAACACTGCATTATCTGACTAAAATTGTTTTTGGGCTCGTTTCAAAACCGCAATTTGATTGAAGGTCAGGCAGGTTATGGGTCTCAGGCGCTCATGGAACAGAGCGATAAATTATGGTTTGTTAAAAGCGCTCACTTGAATCCATACTCCAGGCTCCTGCGATGCAAGTACGGCAAAAACGACAACGAGTTTTTTTTTTAATAATAAAAAAAGTCTGATATTTATTTACACAAAGCTGACCTCTAAAACCATACAATTGTCCTGACATAAAATAAATAAATACACCATCAGTCCTCGTGTGTGTACCGTGGGTTTGGGTTTGTGAAAGGCGCTATATAAATTGAAATTATTATTATTATTATTATTATTATTATTATTAGTGGCATCTGAACACACACAAGACGCACAGAGGTGTGATGTTTGAAGCGGAGTTTGTAAAAACCACTGGTGTCCCAAAGCACTCGAGCAGCCGTACCTGGAGAGCCTCTTACTTTTACTTCCTCTATAAAGTGCAGGACGATTATATGTAAAATATCACAGAAAAAAAAGAAAGAAAGGGACTCACCTCGTGCGGGGTTCTGTCCAGTTTGCGGCTGCGGCCGCTGGGCTCTTTGTAGTCCTTGCTGATATGAACCACCTGCCCCTTACTGCACTTCCTGACCAGGTGACGCCGCACGCCAGGGACATCTTCAAACCGGTGACCTGAAAGGAGGAGTAGTCAGCCATAGTGAGTAATAGGAGAGACTGTGCGACCTTTATAACCATGCCTAGAAAGGTTAAATTAATAATACGTACCCGAGGTTAGGTTATGGTGATGAGATTAGCTACAATCGATATGCAAGCCATACATCTCAACCCTGAAGCTGTTACTGCATCTGATCTAAACTCTTGCCTCAGTCTTCTGGTGTAAAGACATACCTCATCCTGTCTTCAGAGCAAAGTCAAAGCGAACTATTGTTCATTTGCCTGGTATACACCACTCCTTCTTATTCTCTCTCTCTCTCTCTCTCTGTCTCTCACACACACAAACAAGAACAATACAAATGTAATGGAAGTGTGTCCAAATAGTGTGGGAAGCTTCGCATGCTTACAAATTGCCTAAATTCCTGAATCACTGCCAGAAATGATCAGATAAAGTGAAAACACTGTCATTTATTCAATAAAAAAAAAACAAAAAGCCTGCAGATCAAACACGCTTTTGTATTAATATGAAAAACAGGTCAGACAGCAACAAGAAAACAACAGCTGTCCCCGAGAATGTCTGAGAGCACATGACCGACAGTCACAGAACATTTAACTCATGTTGCCTGGGCATTCACGTCATGCTTTGATCTACCTCACACACACAACTTACTCTTCATGCCGTCTAAGTCGACAGTGGCCAACATCTGTGCCTCGCTTTCATCAGTCGGCATGTGTTGGTAATGTGTCAGTTGAGTGGCTGTCACATCTCCCGTGCGCCGGCGCTCCTGCAGGTCGTAGCTACGAGCCAACCTCGAGCTGGCATCAGGAGACATGAGCAGGAACCCTGACGGAACGGATGCTCTCCCGCCATTGGGATGGACACACACGCCATCGCTACAGAGGATGAAGATAGAGTCCAACCTGAATATTTAACATGTAAATGCACATTTGAACAAGGCCAGAGACAGAAGAGCTCAAGCTGTGTGCGTAGCCCAGACCCCACCCACTCTCGTGGTTATTTCTGCTTTTGCATGGCCACAATATTTTCTCAAGAGTTTTGTTGACCTAAGAAAAAAAAATTGTATAAAACAAATAAGCTATTTGAACACTACTAACAGGGTGTATCTTTTTAATAAACAGGTGACAGCCGAGCTAGGGATTGAACCAAACATGAATAAAATATGCTTAGTAAAATCACTCTGGAGTGACTTCATGTGAATTTGTAAACTGGAAATGTGAGAGAAGAGAACCGGATCACATTTGCAGATTCAGAATGTAAAAAGGAGACAATGGTGGCACCATGGAGTCCATTATGTTGGTCTGATTTAAAGGTGGCACATTATACCCCTTTTCCACATGTTAACACAGTGTCTTGCAAAAGTATTCATCCCCCTTGGTGTTTGTCCTGTTTTGTCACATTACAAGCTGGAATTAAAATGGATTGCTGGAGGCTTAGCACCATTTGATTTACACAACATGCCTACCACTTTAAAGGTGAAAATTGTCAATTTATTGAGACACAAACTATAATTAAGATGAAAAAAAAAAACCTAATCTGGAGTGTGCATAGGTATTCACCCCCCCCAAAAAAAGTCAATACTTTGGAGAGCCACCTTTTGCTGCAATTACAGCTGTGAGTCTCTTGGGGTATGTCTCTATTAGCTTAGCACATCTAGCCACTGGGATTTTTGCCCATTCCTCAAGGCAAAACTGCTCCAACTCCTTCAAGTTAGATGGGTTGCGTTGGTGTACAGCAATCTTCAAGTTATGCCACAGATTCTCAACTGGACTGAGGTCTGGGCTTTGATTAGGCCATTCCAAGACATTTAAATGTTTCCCTTTAAACCACTCCAGTGTAGCTTTAGCAGTATGTTTAGGGTCATTGTCCTGCTGGAATGTGAACCTTCATCCCAGTCTCAAACCTCTGGCTGACACAAACAGATTTTCCTCCAGAATTGCCCTGTATTTAGTGCTATCCATCTTTCCTTCAATCCTGACCAGCTTTTCTGTCCCTGTAGATGAAAAACATCCCCACAGCATGATGCTGCCACCACCATGCTTCACTGTAGGAATGGTGTTCTCAGTTGTGTTGGGTTTGCGCCACACACGGCATTTCCCATGATGGCCAAAAAGTTCAATTTTAGTCTCATTTGATCAGAGAATCTTCTTCCATGTGTTTGGGGAGTCTGCCACATGCTGTTGGGCAAACTCCAAACGTGTTTTCTTAAGCAATGGCTTTTTCCTGGCCACTCTTCCATAAAGCCCCACTCTGTGGAGTGTACAGCTTAAAGTGGTCCTATGGACAGATACTCCCATCTCCGCTGTGGATCTTTGCAGCTCCTTCAGTGTTATCTTTGGTGTCTTTGTTGCATATCTGATTAATGCCCTCCTTGCCCGGTCTGTGAGTTTTGGTGGGTGGCCTTCTCTTGTCAGGTTTGTAGTGGTGCCATATTCTTTCCATTTTGCTACAATGGATTTAATGTTGCTCCCTGGGATAGTCAAAGTTTGGGATTTTTTTATAATCTAACCCTGATCTATACTGAATGATGCTTGTTTGAAAGCACACAAAAAAATAGACAATAAATACAAGATTAAAATTACTCCAATATAAGTGGTTAATGACAATGTACATAACTCCTATCAAGTTACATCATATGTCTGCTAATATTCCAAATATTTGCACTAAATTTTTGGATGAGAAAGGTACTCTATTTCACGGTCTGTGGGACTGTCCAAAAATCTCACAACTTCTGGAAGGATGTTGTAAAATGTTTGTCAGAGATGTTTAACACCAAAGTCCCTTTAAATGCCAAACTCTGTGTACTTGGAATACATCCAAAAGACTTTGTACAAACCTTGAAACAAACTAAACTTCTGGACTTTGGACTTCTTCAAGCCAGGAGAGTTATTGCACTACGGTGGAAGAGTATGGACGCTCCATCAATGGGAATGTGGATAAAGGAGTTATCTACCTGTATCGGGCTGGAGAGACTAACTTTTATCGCTAAGGGCAAGCAGAAGGACTTTATTCAGCTTTGGGAACCATACATGAACATTACTAAGGATGGATGGATGGATGAAAACCAATAATTTTATTTTATTTAAAGATGATGCAAGTTGTGTATACTAGATATAATGTATGTATCTTTGGTCAAAATGTTGTATTGTTACTGTATGTGTCTTATGGGGAGAAAATAAGAAAATGACAAACATATTGTGAAACCCCCCCCCCAAAAAATATCCTGATCTATACATACATATTCTACACATATTCTTTCCATTGTGCTATAATGGATTTAATGGTGCTCACTGGGATATTCAAAGTTTGGGATATTTTTTTATAACCCAACCCTGATCTATACTTCTCCACAACTTTGTCTCTGACCTGTTTGGAGGCTCCTTGGTTTTCATGTTGTTTGCTTAGTAGTGTTGCAGAGTCAGGGTCCTTCCAGAACAGGTTGATTTATACAGACATCATGTGACAGATCATGTGACACTTTAATTGCACACAGGTGGATCTTAATCAACTAATTATGTGACTTATGAAGTGAATTGGCTGGAGCAGCTCTTATTTAGGGGTTTCATACGAAAGGGGGTGAATACTTATGCACACTCCAGATTTCTGTTTTTTCATTTTAATTATTGTTTGTGTCACAATAAAACAATGTGCACCTTTAAAGTGGTCGGCATGTTGTGTAAATCAAATGGTGCTACCACTCCAAAAATCCATTTTAATTCCAGCTTGTAATGCGACAAAACAGGACAAACACCAAGGGGGATGAATACTTTTGCAAGACACTGCATGTGTGTGTGCTCGCTTACTCAGTTGCAGTGACGTCCTCAGGGTGAGAGGTGCTCTTGTGTAGGGCTGACTCGGGGACAACAGAGAGCTGGCGCGCTGGAGTATCCTGGCAAGTGTTGACCACAGTAGTGCCATTAGAGTCTTCGTCACACACAAAGAACTGTGGGGGAAACAAGGATGGAGTCACCGATGGTCAGGATTGGGGGGACATCCTGTAGGAGTGTGTGCAGTGTGTGTGGATACCTGCACTGGCTCCGTGTCAGCGTCTGTATCGTTGTCTGGTGTAGATGTAGTGATGTTGCCTTCTCCATCCTGTGGACTGCACTGGTCCTCCTCTACTTCCTCCTCTTGTTCATCCTCTTCGATAGTGGGAGCGCCGCCGCTGCTGGCCGAGCCCCGCCTCCTCCCGCTCTTCTTTTTGCGCCCGCTCTTTTTCCCCCGGCTCTCAGAAGGCAGCCGTTTGGATAGCGGGTGATGGATGTGCAGGGGCAAGTGGCGGTGGCCTGAAAATTGCACGAGAAAAAGCGCCAATGTCCATCATAACATTTTTGATGTGGCTCAGAAATAAAAACTTTTAGGGCCCCGTCCCATCACACCAATACCTATAACTACAACTATGCCTGAATTTAGTTCCAGTCTGGAGCAGTCATACCACAACTATAATCCCGACTATAATCCTGCTGCTCAGGGAAATAAATGCATGCAATTTAGGAATAGTCATGGAAGCTTTTTCCAAGTAGTAACACATTATTCCGGGTCATACTGTACAGCCTGGACTTCAAAACAACCCATGCACACACTCCGGTGGTTGACAAAATACAGATAGTTCACGGACTACGGAAATATAATTAAAAAAAGGATACAAAATAGATAATTAAAATATATCTTACCTGCATTTCAAAAATCAATAAAAATTCAATTTTGTATCACTGCTATGCAGATGACACCCAAATTTATTTTGCTCTATCACCTAATGATTATGCCCCCCTTGAATGTCTCTACCAGTGTATCGACCAAATCAATAGCTGGATGTCACAAAATTTTCTTCAGCTGAACACAGATAAAACAGAAGTAATTCTATTTGGAAAAAAAGATGAAAGACTCAAGATTACCACTATTCTTGACACAAAAGGGATGAAAACTAAAGAAATGGTTAAAAATCTTGGTGTTTTCATTGACAGCGAGCTAAACTTTGACAGTCACATGAAAGCAATCACTAAAACGGCATTTTATCACCTAAAAACATTTCCAAACTAAGAGGACTTATGTCAAAAAATGATCTGGAAAAACTAATACATGCCTTCATCTCTAGTAGGGTTGATTACTGCAATGGCCTTTTCACAGGCCTGCCAAAAAAGACCATCAAACGACTTCAGCTGGTTCAAAATGCAGCGGCGAGGGTTCTCACACGAACAAAAAGAACAGAGCACATTACTCCAATTCTAAGGTCCCTTCACTGGCTTCCAGTAAGCTACAGAATTGATGTTAAAGTATTGCTGCTGGTATACGGTACAAATCTCTAAATGGTACAGGGCCCAATTACCTCTCTGATATGTTGCAGCGGCCTAACCCAATCAGATCTACCAGATCAAAACAGACAAATTTACTATTAAAACCAGTTGTTAAAACAAAGTGTGGTGAAGCAGCTTTTAGCTACTATGCAGTACAGCTATGGAACCAACTGCCAGAGGACATTAAAAATGCTCCTGCTGTTGGCAGTTTTAAATCTAGGTTAAAGACCAAGCTGTTTTCAGATGCTTTCTGTTAAATAATTAATATTGTCTTCTTTTTTTTATAATTTTTACTTTCTCTGCATTTTTAAATTTACTTTAATTTTAACTTTATTCTATTTTATTCTTTATTCTATTCTGCTGGTTTCTTTTTTTTCTCCTCCTATTTCTACTTCATTTTATTATTTTATTTCTACTATTGTTTAATTCTTATTATTTTCTTTTAATTCTTTTAATAAATTGTTTTAGAATAAAAATAAAATTATTTTATGTAATTTTATTTCTCTATTGTTTACTGTTTTTGTTTTTACTTCTGTAAAGCACATTGAACTGCCATTGTGTATGAAATGTGCTATATAAATAAACTTGCCTTGCCTTGCATTTATAGCTTTCCTTTATTCATTTACTATTGATATTTCATGGGGGGGGGGGAACCCACACACATCCGGGAATAAAAGATCCGTGCTTTGTATTATATTTATTTTCCGTGAGTCTGTATTCCGCGACTTCATGATGCAACAAGGATGTACAAATATACCCAGGGAAAAAAAAATAAATGGTATGTGTTCAGACAACGTCATGTAAACAATTACCTGATTGGTCAGATGTTGTATCGGATCAGGTCCAGGCCTGGAAAAATCGTTCCAGAAGCAATCTCACCGATATGGATAAACCCAGGCCTGAGCTATAGGTATTGTTATCCGGTCTGGTGTGACCACCGACCACAAACTACAGTGGACTGATTTATTTACTGTATAGTTATAGTGGGACCGGGCCATTACTGAACTACATGATACAGACAGACTTAACATTTAAAAAATACAAAAGGTGCAAAAGATTAACAATTATTTTAAAAATAAATAAATAATATTAAAAAAAACCCATTTATAGCTTTAGGGTGGATTTAAAATAAAACAAAACACGATGTATGGTGTAAAAAGAGTGCTTTGTGACGAGACGGATTTCATCCGTGTTAATAAACAACATGCAGGACATGACGAGATCATAAAGGACCGTTTCCTTGTGGAGGAAGAAGTGCTGGTGATCTTACCTTCTACGTCCTCTTGGTTGAAGGTGCGGTGCTGATCGGCAGGTAACCGCGGTGCTGGGGAAAGGATCTGCTGGAAGCGCTGCACTCCCAGAGTCTTATTCAGGTCCCCGTCATCTTCGTCATCGACGTCGTCGCCATGCCGACGGGGAGAAAGGGGCACTGCAGCCGGCTGAGGAGAGAGTAGAGGAGAGTAGAGCGACGCTTCCATACAGTCGTGCTTCAGTACAGGCGTTACTGCCTTTCTACCGTTTCGATTTAAGACCCAGGTGTATTAGAATGCGTGGCGTTAATATACATACAACTGAAATACACCCAGATAAAACGGTGCAGTAACCAAAAACCGAGCCTAGAGGGAGACAAAAGGTCCGCTCGAGTCAAGAGGAGTGCATTCCAACAATCCTTTCACAGTGAAGACACTTATATTTCAGGAATAAAAGTAATAGATCACATCTGTGAAACACTAAGCATCCAGGAAAAACTTATTCATTACTATATTGCAGTTTCTCTCCAACACGGCTGATCCTCGCTTAGTGGGACAAATCTCTCTTGATTTCTTCTCACTCTGCTTGTTTTCGGAACTCGACAGGATACGCCCAAGGAGGCGAACGAGTCCTAAAAACCGCCTCGGTCACAGTCCAGACACAGAGTGTGACTCAGCACACGGACTGCGACTCGGTCATGCATACTTCTGCAAAAACATTCTGTTCACTCATGAGGCTTGAAATGACTTTTTTCCCCCTTTAGCACAGAAAAGAACTGACTGTGGCATGGAAGCTGCTTTGACACGACAGCATCCGGTACACTTTCACTGCAGGTGCATTTTAGTGGTGACGCCATTAAGTCATGAAGCATCTGTTCAGATCTGGTGCAGATCTGGAGGGTCCTCAGACATAGAGTGTTGTGGTAAACTGGGATGTATGGATGCTGTCAGTCCCCACTCGCTTGCTCACTCGAGTTTGTTGACGGTGTAGTGGCTGCTGCTTTATGTCCCGGGGCTCTCTCATGCCTGTGTTACCTTCTGGTTCTCCCCTTTTAGTTATGCTGTCATAGCTAGCTGCCGGAGTCCCTGCTTGTACTCAGTGCAATATGTATACTGTTCCTACTTATTCAGGTGACATTGGGCATACCTAACAACCTGTGTTTTCTCTCTCTTCCCCCCCCAAATCTGTTACATGTTAATCCTGAGATCGAGGTGCTGACCTCTTCTGCTCCTCGGACCTGCCTGATCCATCCTGGTGCCCTGTGTCTGGTTGGAGTCTCATCGCATCGCTCCTGTGGAGGACGGCCCCATGTGGACAGTTGGGGGTCGCGCCTGGAGGACGCTCTGGACTCTTGCAGTGGTGCTTTTGTGGCTGGGGACTGCAGTTGACTTGCTGACTTTGGGACTGCGGTTGTCGTGAACGGTTTTGCGCTCGGGTTTCCGTCGGTGGGGGTTTATAGCATCAACGAAGCTGACTTTATGTTAGGACTGTTAATGTTATAGTCATGCTGTCTGTTGTTGCCCAAATGAGGATGGGTTCCCTTTTGAGTCTGGTTCCTCTCGAGGTTTCTTCCCCATGTCGTCTGAGGGAGTTTTTCCTCGCCACCGTCGCCACAGGCTTGCTCATTGGGGATAGATTAGGGATAAAATTAGCTCGTGTTTTAAGTCGTCCAAATTCTGTAAAGCTGCTTTGCGCCATGTTTACTGTTAAAAGCGCTATACAAATAAACTTGACTGGACTGTTCACAGCTAGCTAACAATGCTTTAAATGACGGAATTTCAAGGAAGTGCCTCTTACAGACCTTGAAACTCTTACAGACCAGCATCTGATTTAAAAAACACACACACACACACACACACACACACTATTAAATCGCTCCTGCTGCTTTCCTAGTACCCTACTGGGTTCACGCCATGTTCCCTCCAAAAAATGCAAACATGATAAATAAGGTGGCTGTAACTCCTTCTCTAACCAAAAACAAGAAACTTACAGTTCTGTCATCTGGTGTAAATTGTGCCTTGATTAGATAATGTCTGTCTGCTTTTATTCTATCCACATTCACTGGATATGAGCAATCGCCTGTGCTGATTGGCTACTCTACTACTAGGATATCGGCTCATATACTGTGAGTAGAGAAAAACAAAATGGCAGAGGGTGTTGCTGAACCAACCGAGAATGAAATAAAAACTATTTGAAAATAAAATCCCAAAAAATACAAAAAAAAAAAAAATATATATATATGGAATGAAGGTATTTGATGGTAAGAACATGTATTTATTTTTTTCGCAGTGCGGTTTCCATCAAATCCTGCGCTCTGATTGGCTGGCGAGTGGGTCCGTATCCTACGATACAGACCCCAGTTACGGACCCCGGTTACGGACCTCTGGCGACTCGCTCGTTCACAGCAACAAACATAGTAGCATTTTTTGTCAACATTTATCTTTTTTTTATAAGATTTATTTATAAGATGATCAAAAATCTTGTAAATTTTTGCCAGCATTTCTCAGGAAAATAGCATTAATTTTACAGCATGGATAGCGATAACGACAGTGTTCACAGCGAAAGCGAGTTTTACTACCCTGAGGAAGAAGAAATAAAAGAAAACATTTCAGGAGAAAGATAAAAACCTCTAACTGTTGCTAACGCCGAGCAAAAACATGGCTGAATCCTGAATGACTCCTATTTGTATAAATAGGGGACTACATAGGCGGCAAAATGTAGTTTTTTTTCCTGCCATGGAAGTGCACTTGTATACCGAGGAGGAAGCCATTTGCATTACAGCCGTGAATGAGGATTCAAAATGGCGCCTCGGCTCGGTTTTCCCTTTCGGGCGTTCTCGTTTTCTGTTAGAATTTGGTAAAGAAAAAAATAAATATATTATTTACCAGCTTAAGGTCGGTCCGTATGGTGAAATACCGTGACCTCGGCCTTGAATACTGACATCGGCCCTTCAAGACCTCGGTCACTGTATTTCACGATACGGACCTCCCAGCTGGTAAATAACATTTCCCCCCCCCAAGGATTATGATTATAGCCTTTTTCACAAATTGCTCCTGTCATTTCGCCGATTTGTTTACATTCTTCATCTTTAAGCATTAAAGTTTGTTGAATTTTTTTTAGACTGGTTCAAAAGCTCAAAGAACGAAGTTTGAAAATTACATGACTGAAATGATGAAGACTTAAACGTCTAACGCTATTCTATACCTCGGCACAAGAGCAAGACAGCACTTTCTACAAAAAAGCAACACTAAAAAAAGTCAATTTGCACAGCTATCGATAGGCTTTTAAGAAGTCCGCCTAAGCTGAAAATGATTTTATCGGACGTTTTGTATGACGTTTTTATTTATTGAAATTTGCAAAAAAATTAAATTAGAAATGCTCCGTTTCTTAAAATCCAGTGAATGTGGATATACTAAAATAAATTATTCCATTCAAGCTCGTCGTACATGGCTTATAGCCAACTCGGTGCTACACACCTTGCCGGCTATCAGCTCATGAATGACTCGATTTTGTGGAATAATTGTTAAATTAGTTTCTCCTCCAAAATGCATTCTAAAAAAATGTTTTAAAAAAATAAATGACAGAGTAAATTGTCAATTTCATTACATCCACACCTGTATTTCAGGAGCAGCTTCTCAAATCACTGCTGATGCGTCATTAAAGCGGCCTGAAAAACATTAGCCCAAATGGAGATTAAATCTAAGGGGCGTTTCACTCGATGATGACGGGGGTGCATGACTCTACAGTCTGGGCTAGAAAGAATTCAGCCCCCCAGCCTCATTTCTTCATACCATTCTGTGTACTTTTACACACACTACTGGTGATGCTGTTCATTTTTGTGGTTCCATAAAAATAAAAAATATCCCGCCTTAAGGCATTCGACATCATGCCACTTGCACTGGTGCCTTTTCATCTTGGGAAGAATTGGGGGCTTTGACCTTCTAAGCCCAGGTACACCATCCAGCCCTGGTCTTTTCACTCCAGGCTTGTTTGTGGCCTGTTGATATGTTGTCGGTAAGGCAAGGCAAGTTTATTTATATTACGCATTTCATACACAGTGTCAGTTCAATGTGCTTTACAGAAGTAAAAGCAAAACAGTAAACAATAGAAAATAAAATTACATAAAATAAAGGGGGAAGAAGAGAGAAAAAAATAAGAATTAAACAATAGTAGAAATAAAATAATAAAATGAAGTAAAAGTTCAGTAAAAAAAAACCAGCAGAATAAAATAGAATAAAAGTTAAGTAAAGTTTAAAACATGCAGAGACTGTAAAAGTTAAGTAAAGTTTAAAACATGTAAAGATGATGATATTAATCAGTTAGCAGAAAGCATCTGAGAACAGCTTGGTCTTTAACCTAGATTTGAAGCTGCCAACAGCAGGAGCATTTTTTATGTCCTCTGGCAGTTGCTTCCATAGCTGTACTGCATAGTAGCTAAAAGCTGCTTCACCACACTTTGTTTTAACAACAGGTTTCACCAGTAAATTTTGCTGCTGCGATCTGGTAGATCTGATAGGGTTAGGCCGCTGCAACATATCAGAGAGGTAATTGGGCCCTGTACCATTTAGAGATTTGTACACCAGCAGCAATACTTTAAAGTCAATTCTGTAGCTTACTGGAAGCCAGTGAAGGGTAGACTACGTACTTCATTTATAATAGGGTTTTTTTTTTTGTTTTTTTTAAATACCTTGGACCGACAGTCATTGGCTAACGCGGTTACCCTGCCATACGTATATCTGTTTCTTTCTTTTTTTTCCTCCTCCGTTCTTGAACTTGTAAAGGTCTTTTATTACTTATTTTATTGATTTTAGGATTGATGCAGAAGCTAATAACATAAAATTTAAAAAAAAAAATTATGGACTTTTCACAAAGAAGAGCCTCCATAACACTTCATCCAATCTGTCCAGAGGAGAATCAGGTTAATTGGTCCTGCTTATGCTTAAAAGTGTCTGAGATCTTAAAGTGCCATTCCACCATTGGATGTATTCTTTGGCATAAAATACAATACATTTTATGACAACATGACTAGACAGAGAAATCTTTTAGCTTCAAAATGATATATCAAACATAATTTTTTGACAACGACAAGTATATTAATTTTGCGACCAAAGTCACCTACCCTTTTAATTTCCGCGTGGTAGTGAAACGTGATGTCATCGGCAGGTTCCCCTTCTTGTGTACCACGTGTCGGTCTATTTTTAGACCAGGCCAAAGTGAGAGAGTCATTTCTCCTCGTATATGGGGGCCAAAAAAATTGCGAAAAATTTTGAGTTAATCTTTCAGTTAGCTAGATTTATTGGTATTAGCTACAGTAGATTTATTGGTATTATTTTTATCGCGTTCTATCCGCCATTGCTGAGATGTGCCACGTCACACGTCACGTGGTACACAAGAAGGGGAACCTGCCGATGACATCACGCGGAAATTAAGAGGGTAGGCGACTTTGGTCGCAAAATTAATATACTTGTCGTTGTCAAAAAATTATGTTTGATATATCATTTTGAAGCTAAAAGATTTCTCTATCTAGTGATACCATTTATACGTTGTCAAAATATACTGTATTTTATGCCAAAGAATACATCCAATGGTGGAATGGCACTTTAAGTAATTACAGCAGACAGACGGAAATGACAAAAAGACAAACCGACACAAACGTGCTGGGGTTTATAGCTAAGACGATCGGAAATGGTTAGGTTTTGTGAACACTTGACTCGTGCCATGAGACAAGTCGGTTTTGAAATAAGCGCTTACATCTTTATCCGTTCATTTTTAAATATGTTGTTTAGAAGAAAAAGGAAAAAAAAAGCCAACAATGCAAACAGGTCATGCCGGCTCACGAGACAGACATAAGACGATATTTAAAAAAAAAGAAAGAATAAAGAGAAAATCTTCAGCCCTGTCGCTAGTCTCTGGGCTGATGAGCTACCTTCAGCTACATAATTTATAATGCGATTAGGTCGACTACAACAGAAGCTGGCTCATGTTTAGAAAACAAGGTTTAATATATTTATTTATTGGCACGGCTCCAGTACTTTTTCTTCAAGTATTCAGTTCAGCTTGTTGGCAGACTTTGCTGGGGCTGCATCCGGACCGCATTGCGGCAGTTGATGACCCCTGTGTTCTTAAGAAATAATCCTGGTACGGGCCGGCATTGAGCAGCAATTGGTCTCACCGGTGGGTACGGAAATGTTTTTCAAAAGGTTCCCCCACCTTCACACCCCAATCCAAAACGCACAAAGCTCACGGTATTGAGTTACTCTTTCCCACAGGAACTGTGCTGCTTCGGACACTATTTTAATACTGGGCACAAAGCTCATCCTAATCGAGGAGAGATCATGTAGCTGAATTAACCGATCGTGTTACATTCGAGACAACAGCCTCGGTGAAGATGTGCTGCTGAAGCCTTTTCTTTTTATGGCCTTTAGTACAGCTACTGACCTTCAGAGTAATCTAAAAAATCAACGTGTTTGGAAGGACCTTTAAAAACGAAATGACATCAGTCAGGAAGTCCTCCCAGCCAGAAGTGATTAAAGCAACTCTGACACTGGTCACGCATAGAACGTGATGATAAGGCACTTGACTGATAAGGAAAACATGATCTTATTCCAAAAAGGATGGATCCTGATGTTACAGAAGCAAGAGCCTCACAAAAAGGCATGAGGATCTGCTGAGAAACAAACCCTGTAAAACATGCATAAAATTATCCAACCTCTTACACAAGACCTCTTCAAATATTCTCTTTTTACACAAAACTTTTAATGTTCGTTTGTTCACACACCCCCCCAACCTTGGTCAAAATCAAGGCCGATCGGAGAGCCATCCCAGGAACACAGGGTGCGAGACATGAATATAACCAATCAAGACAGTAACCTGAGCAACCTGATCCAGCCAAGAACTCTGGAACTGTGAGACAGCAACGCTACCCACCGTGCCACTGTGCTGCCTACGTTCAAAGATTTCGACCACTCTCAATGGTGGTGGACGGTATGAGGGATTCCTAATACTTATGTTCTCAGATAAGTACACAGAAGCTACAGATAACAGGAAGTCGTCGTGATGATTCATACCAAAATTTGGAGCTGTTGCTGTGAAATTACAGCTGATCTGTCTGAGAAACCTGACATCAAGAGATTACAACATTTTATGTTTCTTAAGCACTTCGTGGGGATAATATGCACCTCGAATCTGAGCAAGTTCATGACATCATGCCAAAACGCAACTCTCAAACCCAAGCAGAGGGTAGGAACGCAACTAAAGCCCTGATCTCAGAGTAGAACAAATGGCCTTGATTACCGAGCGCCCACATCAGCAGGACTGGTCAGACATGTCCTGGAGCTAAAAGACGTCAGTACTTGATGTAGTAATCACTGGAGTGCTCTGGAAACACCCACATGGTTTCTGAACTTAATTAACTAGGAGAGTTTAATTGCAACCTTAGTATTATAAGGTTCAACGTTAACATATACCGCCTCGATGTGCTCGTTGTCGGCCGTCCATCACTAGCGATGATGGATGTGCAGAAACGCAGATGGGCCGCGAGGCCCGCACCAGACTTATTCTCCTTTCCTAGCGAAGCGCTTGCACAGTAAGTTAAGACAAACAAATGTCGTGCCCCCGTTGTGTTGTTTCTCTGGACCTCCAGACCTGATGCCAAGTGGTGCACAAAAGTGCCACAAACCTGACCGGTATGGAAGTTGCCCCGCAGTGACAACTGACTTGCTGAGTGATGCCATCCATTGGCCATTTGAGTGGCTCTTCCGCATGCCATCTGGTGGTGCACCATTGACCCTGTTGGGTTCATCTGCCACATTGCACCAAAAAGCACCCTGCTGCCAACGCCTTCACCTCGCCTCGATGCGCTATTGGAATTATGGTAAATACAAGTTGCCGACTTGTAAGATCCACATGAACTTGCAAGTTCGAATGGGAACGTTAGAAATAATTGATACACGACTTTGGATGACCTTCAACCTTTCAACATGGTGGAAAAAAGGACAGTTTCAGTAGCGGATGGTACGCAATTGTTTATTTTTAGCAACACAACTATCGGTAGCTGTTTGTGCGCATAATCCAAGCTGTAATCGGCATGCACTTTACTTGACAATGCTGTTTATATCTTTCCATCCATAGCAAAACAAGGAATCGCAACGAGAAGGACTCTTGGGTCTGCCAGTTTTCATTTTGCTCCGATGATAAAGCAATAGAATAGGACATACTCGGAATTCTGACTTCGCAAGTGGGAAGTATGACTTTCCGAATAGCAGGTCAAGGAAGTGTCAGAGAGAACCTATTAATAGCAAAGTCATGATGTTTATATTACTGGACAGCAAAATAGATAGAGTTATGCTCTTGGCCAAAAAGCACCAACTTGTATGGGTCATCACAATTCGTCATTTATCAAAAACAGTGAAATACGATATTTTTTTCCAAAGATACGAGTATATTTTTAATCCCCCAGCTGCATGTACTGATCACTTCTCACAGCAGTGTATCTAATATAATAGGTGCTTCAGCAGCAAACTGACAGTGTTTCGGTGCCTGCATCACCATAGTAACAAGAAGTGTGTTTAACCCAGATGTATGATAACTGTTGAACCAATAGCCAGATGTTTCAGAGCACTCCAAGAATAAAAACACTTCAGGGTTTTGTTTTGGGTGTTTTTTTTTTTTTTTATAAAGAGAGGCTTCTGCCAAGCACTGGAGGCACAAACATACAGTACACTACACGCAAAAACCACACGTCTACAAGCTCACTCACACTCTCGTGCTACGCCCATCGACTACAGTGGCTAAACCAAAGCTGCTTTTAATAAGAAAAGCTGTGCTGGAATGCTGGGGGTGTAGCAGTTGTACCATTGCATGTCACCCATAGTGTAGGACCAACCTACCAGACTCAGACCTGACCTCCTGTCCTTGCCCTTGATTATCGGGGGGGGGGGAAGAAAAAAAACCCACAGTACTCTACAAATGTTTGTCAGTAGGGCAGAACCTTTGAGGATTTGTGTTTGTCCCTTTAGGCTGTGTTCATGTTACCAGTCTGAAGTGACGCAAATTGCATTTTTCTCCCCCCCCCCAGCATTGTGACCTGACCTAGCTTGGAAAAATACAATAGTGGTTCATGACCATAAATATCGGTGGGGCAGAGCAAGATTAATACATCCTCTTGACTTGTTTGAAGTCATCACGGTAGACTTTGTGAACTCGGAGTCAAAAACACACAGTCATCCAGCATTCTCATCTCAAAAACAACACAAAAGACCTGAAATTAAACCCTCCCCCCCAAAAAAAAAATCCCTGAGAAATGTAAAAATTACACATCCCCCCCATTGTAAACACACATTTCTGATATAAGGACATTGTACACCCAATAATCCCTCTGTCCCATTCTTTACAATATATAGTATATTACAATAAAATTGTCCTGTACATCATACATGCACTGTCTGCACTTAAACTTTGCCCTTTAAGATAAATTTATTAGATTTAATTTCTGACAGGGGGCGGCACGGTGGTGTAGTGGTTAGCGCTGTCGTCTCACAGCAAGAAGGTTCCAGGTTCGAGCCCCGTGGCTGGCGAGGGCCTTTCTGTGTGGAGTTTGCATGTTCTCCCCGTGTCCGCGTGGGTTTCCTCCGGGTGCTCTGGTTTCCCCCACAGTCCAAAGACATGCAGGTTAGGTTAACTGGTGACTCTAAATTGACCGTAGGTGTGAATGCGAGTGTGAATGGTTGTCTGTGTCTATGTGTCAGCCCTGTGATGACCTGGCGACTTGTCCAGGGTGTACCCCGCCTTTCGCCCGTAGTCAGCTGGGATAGGCTCCAGCTTGCCTGCGACCCTGGAGAACAGGATAAAGCGGCTAGAGGTAATGAGATGAGATGAATTTCTTATGGCTTGCTATAAAACAAGATTTTTGCCGCCATGGAGTATTTTTAAACTAGCTCAATCTGGTAACCCTGTCTTTAACTGTCCACTGAAATATAAAAGCATAGGGAAGAGAAAGTCCTGCCCCTATGGGCCCTATTTTGACCACTAAAACTCTAGGGGTACTACATGGAGCACTAGAAAGATGAGCAAATTTGCTGTCAGATAGCAACTTTTAGAAAACTCATTGCTCACTCAACAGAGATCATTAGTATTTTCAATGGACTGTAGGTGCTAAAGAAGGCAACTGGACTTGTTTGAAATTGTTGAAGACATTTCACCTCTCATCCAAAAGGCTTCTTCAGTTCTGTCTGACTAGTGGGGAGTTCCAGGTATTTATCCTCTAGTGGACCAAAAACAAATCTAAGGGGAGTCGTTGAAGTCACATGGGCCGTTGATACACAGTCATCCTGTAGGTGTTGGGGTCACTGGAGGCTGGATGTAAACAGTGTTAGCAGCCTAGAGGGTCGCTAGGGTGATCTGTGGGTCGTTGGCGCTCTCTGCCATCATGTGAGTTATTGAAGTCAGCTGAGTCTTGATGTGGATGTATGGCCTCCAGTGACCCAACACCTACAGGATGACAGAGTATCAACGACCCATGTGACCTCAATGACTCCCCTTTGGTTTGTTTCTGGTCCACTAGAGGATAAATACCTGGAACTCCCCACTAGTCAGACAGAACTGAAGAAGCCTTTCGGATGAGAGGTGAAACATCTTCAAGAATTTCAAGCAAGTCCAGTTGCCTTCTTTAGCATCTACGGTTTACGATGACCTGGATGACTGAGAACCTTCACAGACATATTTTCAATGGAATTTAAAATGGATGCCATTGTGAATGAGAACTTTATGAAGATTTATTAAATGGCTGATATAAATAGCGGTTCTCTGCCTCACCTGCCCCAATGAACAAATCGCCACTGGATATCAAATATGTAGCAATGCGACATTCATAATAATAGTCAGAATGGAGTTCATACCGGCCCCCCCCATGCACATGTATATAGTGTTCTCATCATTCACTGTTGGCAGTGTAGTAAAACAGCAGCAGTATTGATTCAGTAGAAGGATGGGGAAGTTGGTGATCTATTTGATATTTGGGGAATTGATTAAATCAAACATGGGAAGATCCTATAAAAATAGCCTCAACAACTGGCCACTGTTGTGTGAGAGTTTGAAATCCGATCAATTCTGTGACAGGAGTAGCGATTTTTGTGAAATCGCATATGACCCCTGTGTAGCCTCATCCATGACAGGTGGCGCCATTCTTGTTGGAATATGTCTTTAGAGTCTTCTGGGTGAGTTTCAGTGAAAACGTCCCAGCAGTTTACGAAGAGTAGCGTTTAATGTGACGAGTCACCAAAAAATTTCAGATGCCCATAAAATTGTAAATATGACAGATGGCACCACCATCTTGACAACTTTTATGCGCAACCACCTGGGGAACATTGTATGGGAGTTTGATCGAAATCTAATCAATCCTGTAGGAGGAGGAGTGGCGGCGATTTTTGTAAAATTGTGGACGGACGACACGTGATCGCATAAGCTCATCCGGCCTGGCCTGTGGCCGGATGAGCTAAAAACCAAGTAAATGTTTAATACAACTACTGAAGAAATTCATGTACATATGCAAAACAGCTCGGGGACAAGGTGCATTCTCAGTAAAAACAGATAAGGGTTACTTGGGCATGGTTACCACTGTCGCCTCACACCAAGAAGGTTCTGGGTTCAAACCTTGCATCCAACTGGGGCCTTTCTGTGTAGAGTTTTCATGTTCTCCTCGTATCTGTTTGGGTTTCCTCCAAGTGCTTCGGTTTCCTTCCACATTCCAAAGACATGTCGATAAGGTCAGCTGGCTACTCTGAATTACCCACAGGTGTGAATGTGAGCGTGAATGGCCGTCTGTCTCCGTATTAGATCGGTGACCTGTCCAGAGTGAACCCCGCCTCTCTCCCGAACTCAGCTGGGATTGGCTCCAGCTTCCCCTTCGACCCTGACCGATATGTGGCATAGATAACGAATGGATGGACGGATGACTTACTTGGGGTTTTAAACATGAGCCGTCAAGACAGGCAGATATGATCTGAGCAGAAAATCAGAAATTGTGCAGAGAAGCTTGTAATGTGAACTTAGACTTGGTCAGAAGAACATAATTGCAGGCAAATATCATTAGGAATATTGCATGTTGCAGGGTACAGTTACATCCTTCTGACTCCATCTGCTATAATAACGTTAAAATGAAATCGAAATATGCCGACATTATTCCTGAGTGGGTCAACATTACCACTTTTGACCTACTGTTGGGAGACCGCGAGTTCAAATCCTGACAAAGCCACCATATCCATCTTCTTCCTTGGGAGCCAAGGAAGCGACACTGTCCATGCTTACTTACTCTCTCTCCTGCCAATCACAGCCATCTATTAGCTCTTGTATGTGGAAGAGGGTAGACAGCGATTTCCGCCGAGTGTTACGCTGCCGTGTGACACAGCATAAAGAGCAGTATGAAAAGGTGTGGTTTGATGGATTCAAGTTTCTCAGCACATGTTCGCCTTCACCCTCCCTGATTGTTGTATAAACAGGGAGAGCTGGCTGGTGGGTGGGAGCTAGTCGGTGACCAAATTGGAGAGATAATGTGGGAAGCAAGAGATATTTTAGGTTCCAAAAAAATCTATGGCTGAACCAATTAAAAAGGAACAATTAAAGCGGCAATTTCCTGTTTAAATAGCTGAATCTGTGTTTAAACCTCAAAAGGCCTTTGAACTGCTGCTATGCAACTATCAATATATGGTTTGAAATGAAAATAAGGAAAACAGATGGCCAGGATTTGACCACATACAATACCACATTCACTAAAGCTTATCTTAAGTTAAACAATCAAGTCAGACGATTGACAAAGGTGCGAAAATCAACACAGGGCAGCTCTGTAACTACAGATACTCACAAATTGTCCAGCCAGTCCTGCAGCAGCAACGGTGTCTCCAGCGTCCTGAGAGTCACTCATGGCTTGGTGTGCCGTCTGTGTGTCTGTGCGTCTCTGTGATTGCGCGTTAGCCTTTTTCTCTTTTGCTCAGACTCAGCTGGGAGTTTTCGGACAGCATAACCTGAAAGTACAACAACATTTGGTGACTTAAACCAATTTTTAATCAAGCTTTCAAATAAGTTGACAGAGATACATGTATATTTGTTGAATGTATTCAAAGAAAATCTGTGTTCCTGTAACAGGGGAAACAAGATCAACAGTGAGCTTCTGCTCACTTATGTATACCCCCACTCTTGCTTATATCAGAATGCAAGCAATCGAAGGAATAGGACATTTCTTATGAATGTTGACTTCAAGAAATAATTAACCCTGAAACAAGTAAGTAAAGAGCAGGTATTTCAAATCGCATCCTGGTAAACGGTCATTTTGAAATCGCATTTTGCTTCTTGAAATGGCGTCAAAAGCCACACTATATGTTTCGTAAATACATTCAGTCGGTAAACAGGAAGTCGATATGCGACAGACCTGAAAACGGTTTACACTGTATAGAACCCCAAGTTGAAGGTCGGTACCAAATATCAAGCAGTTGTGATTTGTAGTTGCTGAGAAAAATGTTACGAAAATTTTGTAAATCCACGCTATATGTTTCGTAAATACATTCAGTCGGTAAACAGGAAGTCGATGTGCAACAGACCTGAAAATGGTATACACGGTATAGAACCCCAAGTTGAAGCTTGGTACCAAATATCAAGCAATTGTGATTTGTAGTTGCTGAGAAAAATGTTATGAAAATTTTGTAAAATCCACGTGATATGTTTCATAAACACATTCAGTCGGTAAACAGGAAATTGATGTGCGACAGACCTGAAAATGATGTACACGATATAGAACCCCAAGCTGAAGTCTGATACCAAGTGGCTATGATTTGTGGATGCTGAGAAAAAGGGTGTTTCTGACAGACGGAGATATGGACAGACAGAGGTAAACCGATATACACCCCCACCCCACCCCACCCCGGAACAGGGGTATTCCTCATCTCATCTCATTATCTCTAGCCGCTTTATCCTTCTACAGGGTCGCAGGCAAGCTGGAGCCTATCCCAGCTGACTACGGGCGAAAGGCGGGGTACACCCTGGACAAGTCGCCAGGTCATCACAGGGCTGACACATAGACACAGACAACCATTCACACTCACATTCACACCTACGCTCAATTTAGAGTCACCAGTTAACCTAACCTGCATGTCTTTGGACTGTGGGGGAAACCGGAGCACCCGGAGGAAACCCGCGCGGACACGGGGAGAACATGCAAACTCCACACAGAAAGGCCCTCGCCGTGCACAGGGCTCGAACCCGGACCTTCTTGCTGTGAGGCGACAGCGCTAACCACTACACCACCGTGCCGCCCACAGGGGTATTTAAAAAAAAAAAAAAAAGGCTCTTTAGGGAGAGTTGGGAGAAAGAAAAAAAAAATGTTCACTTTCTGCCTCTACAACAAAAAGACATCATCGCCTAATACCCTGTATCAGGTTAAATTATCAGGTTAAATGTCTGCTTTTTTGTTGCACTCTCGGTGGTTTGGAATCTCATTCAGATTTTTTTATGTTAATACCTGTTTGGACAGGCTTTATGCAATCAGTCAAAGGTATTACAAAAAGACACTGCTATTCTCAGAGATCATACCAATTAAAAAGTCAAAAGGATTCCAAGACATTTTGGGGATAAAGAAAAAAAAACCCACACATTTGACTCAAGGCTACGAAATCCACCCAAGCTTTACAAGTGGGAACATACTGCATTACTTGTCTCCGCATTCATTTTTCTTTGAAGCTGAACAACTAGGAAACCTGCCCCAAGCCCAATTCTAAGTCAATAGCCTCAAACAAAGGGGAAACAGAAGAATGAATACTTGCAAAATCTCTGGTGTTATCTTACAGTAGCGTCGTAACACAGACACACAAAAACAAACGTGCATACAAAGAGTACAGAGAGGTACAAAAAGTCCAGACACACAATAGAGGTCAATAGAGCACCTAAACCTGGAAAATGCAGTCTGACTGACAGCTGATTAATCTTGATATTTTACTTCATAAAACCTAATCGACTATAATTATACCTATAGAAGTTTCAAATGCATTATGTAATCCCTGGACACGTGTTCAGACATAGACTGAAAACAGCTTAGCTCAGCAAAACATGATTATTATATTAAATTAAAGAGGACATATTCATATTATGGGCGGCACGGTGGTGTAGTGGTTCGCACTATCGCCTCATAGCAAGAAGGTCTGGGTTCGAGCCCCGTGGCCGACGAGGGCCTTTCTGTGTGGAGTTTGCATGTTCTCCCCGTGTCCGCGTGGGTTTCCTCCGGGTGCTCCGGTTTCCCCCACAGTCCAAAGACATGCAGGTTAGGTTAACTGGTGACTCTAAATTGAGCGTAGGTGTGAATGAGAGTGTGAATGGTTGTCTGTGTCTATGTGTCGGCCCTGTGATGACCTGGCGACTTGTCCAGGGTGTACCCCGCCTTTCGCCCGTAGTCAGGTGGGATAGGCTCCAGCTTGCCTGTAGAACAGGATAAAGCGGCTACAGATAATGAGATGAGATGAGATATTCATATTATGGAAAAAAAAAAAAACTGCCTACCAACCAACAAACTCTGAAATAAAACCACCCAGGGAGTTTCTTCATGTGCTTCAACAGGCTGTTCAGAGTTACAGTATCTCCCCTTTCTAGGTCACAAGAGGAGCTCATTAGCATTATCCCGCCCCCTCATCCGAGTATCTCCATCCATTGCTTCAGAGCTGCCTTTATGAATTAATATTCATGAGGAAAAAAAAAAAAAAGTGTGACTTGACTGACCGGCAGAAGAGGGTATGGGGTGAGCAGTGGCTCGATCATTTAAAGGAACAGGCGCTCAAATCAGCCGTTTTCGAACAGGGCTGTTTAGACAGGGTGAGAAGAGAGCTGTGGTGTTTTATCCTTGTGGTTTTTTGACCACAGGCGTTTCATTAAGACCTCAGGGAACGGTGTCACCTTGTGGAAATGGGGTATAAATATGCCACCTTTAAGAGAAGTATTTATAACCAGTTATAGAGAATTCTTCGTTTTCACCACTTTGGAAGTCTCCAGCCTGCCACTGAAGAGTTTCTACACTATGTCTGCTAACATTCTTAATCAACTTCCTCTAACTCTCACCTGATACTTCCTGCTTCGGTCCCTCAATGCAGACAGTGTGGAATTGCCAGAACACTATTACAGAATAAAAAGTTTCATTTCTTGGATTTTAACAGCCATGTCATGTCCCTTTCGTTTTTATGGAATCTACTTTATTCTTCTCACTTCTTCCTTGTGGGCGGCACGGTGGTGTAGTGGTTAGCGCTGTCGCCTCACAGCAAGAAGGTCCCGAGTTCGAGCCCTGTGGCCGGCGAGGGCCTTTCTGTGCGGAGTTTGCATGTTCTCCCCGTGTCCGCGTGGGTTTCCTCCGGGTGCTCCGGTTTCCCCCACAGTCCAAAGACATGTAGGTTAGGTTAACTGGTGACTCTAAATTGACCGTAGGTGTGAATGTGAGTGTGAATGGTTGTCTGTGTCTATGTGTCAGCCCTGTGATGACCTGGCGACTTGTCCAGGGTGTACCCCGCCTTTCGCCCGTAGTCAGCTGGGATAGGCTCCAGCTTGCCTGCGACCCTGTAGAACAGGATAAAGCGGCTAGAGATAATGAGATGAGATGAGACTTCTTCCTTGTTGTTTTTTTTGGCTTATGAACAGAGTACATCATTATGAATAATATAAAGAGGAATACATAGTGAAAGATATTTTGTTCATATGATATGAAAGGGGAAGATGGTTAAGATATGTAGTTTAGAAATTACTCCCCAAATGCAAATTTTCTTTGAAGGGCAGGAATCAGTCGAGATTGCATCACGAAACGAGAGGAAAAACTTTTCAAGGGGGAGAAAGAGCAAAAGAGAAATCATTCCGAGATGCTTTTCTGCTCACCACGACTGTAAAGAGTGATTGAGTTACTGTAGCCTTCGTCAGCCCAAACCAATCTGGCTGTTCTCCTTTGACCTCTCTCAACAAGTGTGTTTCTGCCTGTGGAACTGATGCTCACTGGAGGGTTGTTTTGTCCCCCCCCTTCATGATGTGAACATTACTTGAAGCACTTGACCTGTAACTGTATGATTTTATGCATTGAGCTGCTGCCAGATGACTGGATAGCATGAATTATTCTATCCACATTTCACTGGATATGAGCAATCGTACACCCTGTGTCAGTAATGGCGTTGTGAGTCGAAACTCTATCCGAACTACAAACATGGCTTCCCAAGACTACAACGCCCCATCTCCCTCTTAAATTGCATATCACAGGTAAATTCAGGAGCAAGAGCGATGTAATTCTCTTATTTCATATTAAACTTTGGTCAAATATCTGTCACATTTTGCATTTTGTGCCATTTTTTTACTTTGCGCAATACCAGAAAAATTCAGTTGAAATCAAGCCATTTGAGGCGAATTGGTCCGCCTCTGAAAAAACTTGGCATTTGGATTTCCCAGCAAACGTTGATTTTCGTGACGTCGCGTGCGGGACGCCTCCCTCTGAATCCTACGTCAGCGCTGGTTTGTTTATGAGAAAACGACCTGGTGCTTTTCTGCAAATTTCTTCAACGTTATCGCGTAATTATTAAAATGGTTAACAGATGTATCGTAGGAGTGTGTAGCAACACCAATCTTGATGGGATTAGTACTCATCGTTTCCCAAAAGACCGGACAATGAGAGAGAAATAGGAGCGCTTGGTCTACACAGGCTGTGCACTGAAACCGTGCAAAGCTTGCGCAGCCTGCTGGCGCTTCCGCAGGTGACGTCACAAATCTGGCTCCAGACTCACTTGGGATTTTTACAGACACGTTTTGTTATTTTTTTTTTTTCTGCTGTAGACAGATGGCCTTGTGCAAAATTACCTTTCTGGATGAGTGTGTAAAGGGACATACTTTCATATAAAAAAAAAACCCCGAAATTGGTCCAGAATATGCACTTTAAATTCAGCTGACTATTGTTAACCGTTAATCAGCAGCGCTACTTAAGCCTCTCCTTCACACACACCTTCAGTGCGAAGTATTGTTCTGTGTTTACCCAGTCATACTGAGCCTTTCTTGCCTGCCTGCAGTTTCCTGAACCTTTGCTACGTTTACCCATTTAACTCTTTAGTCTGCTCTCTACCATTCTGTTTGCCGATCGACCGACCCCTGCCTGCTTTCTGATCACGAGTTTGCTTACTGATTTGACTACGCTTCCTGTTTGCATCCCCGCTCTCCCCTGCACTTACATCCGTGAGCGCCTGCAATCTGACAGATCGGCTATTCTACTACTAAGCTATCAGCTCATATACTGTGAGTAGAGAAAAACAATGGCGGCGCATGCTGCTGAACCAACCGAGGATGGAGAAAAAAAAAACCAAAACCCTCTACTTGAAACTACCCCCCCAAAAAAGAAAGCAACAAAATATGAAATAAAAAGTATTCGATGGTAAGAATGTATCTTTTTTAAAAAAAAAAAATTCACAAATTGCTACCGTCATTTCGCTGGTTTGTTGACATTCTAAGTGGACATTTGCAAAAAAATAAAAATACTCCGTTCCTCAAAATCCAGTGAACGTGGATATAATAAAACCGTTATTCCAC
This sequence comes from Neoarius graeffei, assembly GCF_027579695.1. Classification (NCBI taxonomy): domain Eukaryota; kingdom Metazoa; phylum Chordata; class Actinopteri; order Siluriformes; family Ariidae; genus Neoarius; species Neoarius graeffei. The sequence continues at coordinate 45,643,627 of NC_083569.1, forward strand.
TCAAACTCGGTGCTAGGCGCCTCGTCGGCTCATGTACGACTCGATTTTGTGGAATAACTTAATTATCAGGTCTTCCTAATAAAGTGGCCTCTGTGTATATTAACGTTAATAAATTACATTTTATATTATATTGTCATTTACACAAAAACAAATCGATATAAAAATGTCCCCACTTAGGTCATATCAGTTACATCCATTCCTAGTAGACTGACGGAAAGAACATCATCTGAGGCACTTAAAATGCACCACTTTGAGATATCAGGAACCATATATACATCTCTACTTCAGTTTTTTTTTTTTAAAAATCCATTATAAGTGATATTAAGTAACAAAAGTTCGGAGGTAAATACAATGCTGCATTTCAAAACTTTCAAATAAATAAATAAATAAATAAATAAATAAAAAGCGTTGAATCATCTAGAGTTCTCCGGACAAGTCAAAGTCACTGTTGTTCCGAGATCCTGTGTAGCAGCACAGTCTATTCTCACTCCCAGTCTGGGATCTGCAATGTGACAGAGGACGCGAGTGTCACATTCCTAGCACTCACAAGCCTGAACCGGAGCCGCTTTAAACCGACGCAGCGGTCTGACCCGAGATGTGGCTGCAGCTGCTCGCGCATTTTTGTCAGCGGCTTTTGCTGGCACAAAAGCATAATTCATATCAAGTTGAACAGGAAACATTTTGTAACACAGGAAAGGCTGTTAATGTTTCTCAGTATCCCCCCCATCCGCTGTGCAGAAAAAACATTAAATCGCCTTTCTGTTGAAGCTGAAAGAAGAAATACTGTATAGACTGAGATCAAACTGAAATCTAAACGTGCGCGCACATACACACAGAAGCAGATATCAGACAAGCCTGTGGAAACATGTAATGAGTAGCAATGACAGTACGGTCTATCATACAGAGTCAAAGTCAACACTTTGGTCACTCAGATATAGAGAAAGAAGGAAAAAAAACAGATCACGCTCACCTTTAAGTGCTTACTGCAGGGAACCTACAGCCACAGCAGTCATTGTAGTGTTGCGATGGCAAGCCTACTGTAATCCTGTCCGGGCATGGAGCAAGAGAGAAAAAGCAAGGGAGAGAAAGAGGGCGGGGCAGAGAGGGAGGAGAAAAGAACATGATTGGTGAAGAATGGTGTTTTCCCGTCTCGTGTCACATCCTACCCCTACACTTCATCTCTGCATTCCCACACTCAACCCCTACCACTCTGACACACATGCACATGCACACTTCGTTCCACTCACCCCTACACACACACGATTAGGCTTCCTCCTTCTGACAGACATGTGACTACATGACTCGGCTCCAGGCCTTAAAATCTAGAAATCTCTCCATCCACCAACACGATCCAATTCTCCCAACGTCAAGTCTGATCCTCAAGGCCCCGTCCATGCATGTGAACACACACACGCTTTCATGGAACTGTGCACAAAAAGCAAGATGGCACGAAGTGTAGCTATTCACACAAAGCACTGAACTTGATCCCCCGTGCATTAAAGTCGTCGTCGAGTTAATATTGCAAAATCGACCGTCTAAGAAGAGTGCGCGTGAATAAGCACGAACAAATTACAAGGACTTTTGAGGACATTTAATTAAAGCCAGGGCGGCACGGCGGTGTAGTGGTTAGCGCTGTCGCCTCACAGCAAGAAGGTCCGGGTTCGAGCCTAGCGGCCGGCGAGGGCCTTTCTGTGCAGAGTTTGCATGTTCTCCCCGTGTCCGTGTGGGTTTCCTCCGGGTGCTCCGGTTTCCCCCACAGTCCAAAGACATGCAGGTTAGGTTAACTGGTGACTCTAAATTGAGCGTAGGTGTGAATGTGAGTGTGAATGGTTGTCTGTGTCTATGTGTCAGCCCTGTGATGACCTGGCGACTTGTCCAGGGTGTACCCCGCCTTTCGCCCGTAGTCAGCTGGGATAGGATCCAGCTTGCCTGCAACCCTGTAGAACAGGATAAAGCGGCTAGAGATAATGGATAGACGGAGGGATGGATGGATAATTAAAGCCAGGAACAGCTCTCATTTCCAAGATGACTGGCGTGCTTTGTACGGTGTAAAGCCAATTCTTTTGACAAAGTTTTGCCGTTCCTGCACCCTGCCCATTTAACGGTTTATCACTTTATTACTGAATAACACAATTTCAACAGTACACAATTATCCTATACAGCCCGGACATCGCACGGGATTATACTATAATAATTGTGGTCAAAATTTCCAGAAAGGATGGTCCTCCATGTTCGCCATATTGAGAAGCATCAGGTTCTTATCTACAGGGGTTCTCGAGAAGACGCTAGAGGAAGGACAGAAAGCAGCTATATCTGGAAGAGGGTTTTAAAAAAAAAAAAAAACATTTCAGGAAGTGACAGCACATGATCTTTGCCACAGGGCTTCATTGTTTCTATACGTGCTATTGGTGAAAACATTTTAGAAGTGATTTACAAATTCAATTTGTACATCAAAAGCACGATAACGAACAAAAGGTCTGGAAACAGAGTTGTTTAAAACATTTCTGTCTACGTTACTGGGACGTTTTATTGATATTAGCTATATGGCTCACTGGCCACCTGCTGTTTTATGCAGTTATCTAATGAGCCGGTCCCTTGACAGCAGCACGATGCATCAAATCATGCAGATGCAAACGAAGAGCTTCGGTTCATGTTCACGTCAAACATCAGAATGGTAAACCATTGCAGTCTCAAAGTGAGACTTTCGCTGTGGCATGGGTGTTGGGGCCAGATGCATTTTGTGTGGTTTGAGTATTTCAGAAACGGCTGATCTCCTGGGGGTTTTCATACACACAACAGTCTCTACAGTTTACATAGAATGGTGCGAAAAACAAACAAACAAAAAACATTGAGTGAGCGACAGTTCTGTGGGTGGAAACGTCTTGTTGATGAGAGAGGTCAGAGGAAAATGGCCAGATTGGTTCGAGCTTTTTCGCCAGGAAGGACATAGTAACTCGTATAGTCACTCTTTACAACCGTGGTGAGCAGAAAAGCATCTCAACATGCAACAGCAGAAGACCACATTGGGTTCCACTCCTGCCAGCCAAGAACAGGAATCTTAGAATCAAGAACAGGTTCCTATTAAAACGGCCAGCGAGTACATATAGCGCGTTTTATTCCTTACATACAGTTGTGCTCATAAGTTTACATACCCTGGCAGAATTTTTGCTTTCTTGCCCTTTTTTCAGAGAATATGAATGATAACACAAAAACTTTCTTCCCCACTCATGGTTAGTGGTTGGGTGAAGCCATTTATTGATAAACAACTCATCTCATCTCATTATCTCTAGCCGCTTTATCCTGTTCTACAGGGTCACAGGCAAGCTGGAGCCTATCCCAGCTGACTACGGGTGAAAGGCGGGGTACACCCTGGACAAGTCGCCAGGTCATCACAGGGCTGACACATAGACACAGACAACCATTCGCACTCACATTCACACCTACGGGCAATTTAGAGTCACCAGTTAACCTAACCTGCATGTCTTTGGACTGTGGGGGAAACCGGAGTACCCGGAGGAAACCCACGTGGACACGGGGAGAACATGCAAACTCCACACAGAAAGACCCTCGCCGGCCACGGGGCTCGAACCCGGACCTTCTTGCTGTGAGACGACAGCGCGAACCACTACACCACTGTGCTGCCTGATAAACAACTGTGTTTTCTATTTTTAAATCATAATGACAACAAAAAAACATCCAAATGACCCTGATCAAAAGTTTACATACCCCAGTTCTTAATACCGTGTATTGCCCCCTCTAACATCAATGACAGCCTGAAGTCTTTTGTAGTAGTTGTGGATGAGGCTCTTTATTTTCTCAGATGGTAAAGCTGCCCATTCTTCTTGGCAAAAAGCCTCCAGTTCCTGTAAATTCCTGGGCTGTCTTGCATGAACTGCGCGCTTGAGATCTCCCCAGAGTGGCTCAATGATACTGAGATCAGGAGACTGAGATGGCCACTCCAGAACCTTCACTTTGTTCTGCTGTAGCCAGTGACAGGTCGACTTGGCCTTGTGTTTTGGATCGTTGTCATGTTGGAACGTCCAAGTACGTCCCATGCGCAGCTTCCGGGCTGATGAGTGCAAATTTGCCTCCAGTATTTGCTGATAACGTGCTGCATTCATCTTTCCTTCAACTTTGACCAAGTTTCCTGTGCCTTTGTAGCTCACACATCCCCAAAACATCAGCGATCCACCTCCGTGCTTTACAGTAGGAATGGTGTTCCTTTCATCATAGGCCTTGTTGACACCTCTCCAAATGCAACGTTTATGGCTGTGGCCAAAAAGTTCAATTTTGGTCTCATCACTCCAAATTACCTTGTTCCAGAAGTTTTGAGGCTTGTCTCTGTGCCGTTTGGCGTAAATTTTTGTTGGTCTACCTGACTGTGGTTTGGTTTTAACAGAGCCCCTGATTTTCCATTTGTTAATCACAGTTTGAACACTGCTGACTGGCATTATCAATTCCGTGGATCTCTTTTTGTATCCCTTTCCTGTTTTATACAGTTCAACTACCTTTTCACGTAGATCTGTTGACAATTCTTTTGCTTTCCCCATGACTCAGAATCCAGAAGCGTCAGTGGCTGGATGAAAGATGCAAGAGTCTGTCTGGATCCCAGAAACTCACTCGGCTTTTATGCGCACACACTGATTACAAGCAAACAGATCACAGGTGAGGACGTTACCTTTAGTAGCCATTCGAACCCATTTGTGTCAACTTCTGTGCATGTTATCAGGCCAAAATCACCAGGGTATGTCAACTTTTGATCAGGGTCATTTGGGTAGTTTCTGTTGTCATTATGATTTAAAAAGAGAAAACACGGTCGTTTGACAATAAATGGTTTCACCCAACCACTAAGCATGAGTGGAAAAGATGTTTTTGTGTTATCATTCATATTCTCTGAAAAATGGTCAAAGAATCATAGATTCTGCCAGGGTATGTAAACTTATGAGCACAACTGTAATCCTCTTGATTCTCCGTCCAGCCGTTTGGCTCTCGCTGCAAATGACCTGAGGCTTGTAATTGTTTCAATGAAACTCTAAGTGGTTTTAATTCACAGAAACTGTTTGAAACGTGACTTCTCTTTTATATACTAACCACACGCATCCAGTGAGGTCTGAGCGGTCAATGGCTAACCCTCTCGACTGCATGCATCAATGCTTTCTCACTGCACTGGAACTCAAGCCCACCTGACCCAGTCGGATTCAGTTATAGTGGTGAAATGCTAACAGGCCTCAGCCAATCAGGTTCTCTGAGCACTCTTTAACCCAGACAGGCCTGAAGCAAAATTCTTTGTACTGTAGGTGGCTTTAAAAAAAAACAGGACGAATGAAATTCTTGGGTTAACCCTTTGTGTGACGGACAACAAAAACGTGTATTTAGAAATACAGTGATATCCTTGTGCGAATACTCCAATATTATTAAATTTTTTTTTTTTGTCAAGTGCTTCGTTTTTGTGCCGAGTTAGAGAAGGCACTAAAATGACCTTCCATAGACTTTTGTTGGAGAGTTCAAGACTGCAAGTGCAAGGGTGAAAACAGTTTAATCAGCATCATGCAGTTTCTTTACTTGGTGGATCATTAAGAACTATTTTAAAACATGTCGGAATCTGTATTTACACAATACAAATCGTTCGAGTTCGTATTTGCAACATCTTTACTTTGAGGATCAAGTTGCGTACGTGGCTTTCAAACGTACACAAACATGTCCGACAGTTGGGCACAAATGGTTTCATGTGAAGCGCCATATTTTGCTGAACCACAGTAAATATAGGAAGGTGAAGACACAAACTGAAGGCTCAAATCCAGATCTCATCTCATCTCATTATCTCTAGCCGCTTTATCCTTCTACAGGGTCGCAGGCAAGCCGGAGCCCATCCCAGCTGACTACGGGCGAAAGGCGGGGTACACCCTGGACAAGTCGCCAGGTCATCACAGGGCTGACACATAGACACAGACAACCATTCACACTCACATTCACACCTACGGTCAATTTAGAGTCACCAGTTAACCTAACCTGCATGTCTTTGGACTGTGGGGGAAACCGGAGCACCCGGAGGAAACCCACGCGGACACGGGGAGAACATGCAAACTCCGCACAGAAAGGCCCTCGCCGGCCCCGGGGCTCGAACCCGGACCTTCTTGCTGTGAGGCGACAGCGCTAACCACTACACCACCGTGCCGCCCTCAAATCCAGATATGGAACATAACTTTTGCAGTATCAGAGCAGGGCTCTACATTAACTTTTGAAACCACTTGTTCTGTCGGGCAAGTTGAAAGGAAATTTACTTGTCCGAATGTGAAGTTGACTTGTCCGAAGAAATATTTGAGAAAAAAACAAAACCCACAAACTATTTGTAACCCAACAATCTTTCTGTGCGGAGTTTGCATGTTCTCCCCATGTCCGCGTGGGTTTCCTCTGGGTGCTCCAGTTTCCCCCACAGTCCAAAACATGCAGGTTAGGTTAACTGGCGACTCTAAATTGACCGTAGGTGTGAATGTGAGTGTGAATGGTTGTCTGTGTCTATGGCCAAGTTTACATTAGACCGTATCTGTCTCGTTTTCTTCGCGGATGCACTGTCCGTTTACATTAAAACGCCTGGAAACGGGAATCCGCCAGGGTCCACGTATTCAATCCAGATCGTATCTGGTCCGGTGCTGTGTAAACTTTGAGATACGCGGATACGCTGTGCTGAGCTCTAGCTGGCGTCTCATTGGACAATGTCACTGTGACATCCACCTTCCTGATTCGCTGGCGTTGGTCATGTGACGCGACTGCTGAAAAACAGCGCGGACTTCCGCCTTGTATCACCTTTCATTAAAGAGTATAAAAGTATGAAAATACTGCAAATACTGATGCAAATACTGCCCATTGTGTAGTTATGATTGTCTTTAGGCTTGCCATCCTTCCACTTGCAAGTGGTAAGTGATATGCACTGGGATCACACACACAGCGGCTCAGTCCCGAATCACTGCTTGTGCACTTCACTCGCGCGCTCTGTGAGCTGCGCAGGGCCGGAGTGCGCACCCTCCAGAGGGCACTCGCTGTTCAGGGCAGAGTGATTTGGAGCGCAGGATGCCTGCGGAGCCGAGCGTATCCGTGTATTGGCGTTGCTGTGTGCACGCGAATCGTTTTAAAAACGTTAATCTGATGATCCGCTGATACGGTCTAATGTAAACCCCACCTATATGTCAGCCCTGTGATGACCTGGCGACTTGTCCAGGGTGTACCCCGCCTTTCGCCTGTAGTCAGCTGGGATAGGCTCCAGCTTGCCTGCGACCCTGTAGAACAGGATAAAGCGGCTACAGATAATGGATGGATGGATGGATGAATGGGGTATCTTCCTCTTAACGTTCTTCCTCTTGGCATGCTACAACCAGCTCACAAAATGTCCAATTTGTTGGATCAGGTGTATAAGCACAAAGAAAACCTTTGGCCAGAGCAGGTCAGTGGAGCACAGACTCCCTGCTATGGACTACGAAAACTTCTAATATTGCCCCATTAAAATCAGAATCCATGTGCCTAAATCGAAAATCCCTGAAGACGTTAGCAGTATTATTCATGGTTTAGGCCTAAACTGGAGCTCCACACTCCCTGGTTTACATGATTATCTGGTTTTACAAACATTCCAGGGATTTAACCAGTCATTAGATTAAATATATGGGCAATAAGGCTGCAACGATGGGGGGAATCCAAAGACTCTTGACTACATCATCATTTGGCCATGATCGCTCACATAAGCAATGTAAATAACCATGACTAAGAGGCTGACCTACAAGATATCCATTCAGTTAACTCTGTGGTGTACCCAGCTGAATAGCCAGGGCACACAAAAGAACCTATTTTTAGCTCTGGGCACAACTCCAGTCCTGGAGGGTCACAGCCCAGCACAGTGTGGTGATTTCCTTGCTGAAAGAGATCTACTAAACATGGTGAGTTTGATCAAGAATCTTTGAGCAGAGAGATAAAAAACGTACCTGAATCCAGCTCTTCACTATCAGACATAAAAAGGTACCAACTTGTACTTTTCCCATGTTGCTAGGAGGGACCGTTGATGGTATATCTTTTGCACCTTCAGTGTGCACACCATGTGACCAAAAGCATGTGAACACCTAACCATGACATGCTTGTTGAACATCCCATTCCAGATGTACTCGACCTTTGCTGCCATATTTCCACTAGATTTTGGAGCACGGCTGTGGAGTTTTGTGCTTGTTCAGCTACAAGAGTATTACTGAGGTTGGGCACCGATGTTAGATCAGGACACCTGGGGTATATCTGGCATTCCAGTCCATCCCAAAGATGTTCAATGGGATTGAAGTGCAGGACACTCAAGTTCTTCCACTTCATCCTTGGCAAACAGGTTCTTCATGGAGCTTGCTTTGTGCACGGGTGCATTGTCATGTTGGGACAGGTTTCGGCCTCTTGGTTCCAGTGAAGGGAAATTGTAACGTTACAGCAAATGAAGACATTCCGAATGATTGTGTGCTCCCAACGTTGTGGCAACAGTTTTGGGAAGAACCACATCTGGGTGTGGTGGTCAGGTGTCCACAAAATTCTGCACATATAGTGTATCCGTCACCAGGAAATATGAATGTATTAAAAATCATTTTAAAGTACACAATTAAAAGGTCATGGAGCAAGTAGTGCTCATGGTTCAACTACGAATTCAGGTTATTGTTCGGAGGTTTGTTGCCTCCCACCTTCCAAAAACAGGCAGCGTCACTACACTGAATTACATGTTTTGCCCTGTGACAGAATGGCATCCCATCCAGAAAGTATCCCCGGGATGGGCTCTGGATCAACCACAACTACAGGTTAAACCAGGATAGAGCAGTTACTGAAGATGGATGGATTCTTTGGGACCATTGACGTCCGTTACTCTAAAAGCTACACCACATGCACCTTCTCAGGTAAAAGATACATAGTCCAGGCACACAAGATGTTACCACCTCAGCCACAGAGAGAAAAAAAAAATACAGTTCAGTACCTTTATTTCAGAGTACTGGGCCCCTGCTATAGACCTGAACATTTAACCAGGCTGATGTTAGATAGAGATTACTTCATAATTCATGCATGCAGACACACACAGGATCAGATTAGATCTAAATTAAATTAACTGTTCACTGGTCTGGATCTGGGCGGCACGGTGGTGTAGCTGTTAGCGCTGTCGCCTCACATCAAGAAGGTCCGGGTTCGAGCCCCGTGGCTGGTGAGGGCCTTTCTGTGCGGAGTTTGCATGTTCTCCCCGTGTCCGCGTGGGTTTCCTCCGGGTGCTCCGGTTTCCCCCACAGTCCAAAGACATGCAGGTTAGGTTAACTGGTGGCTCTAAATTGAGCGTAGGTGTGAATGTGAGTGTGAATGGTTGTCTGTGTCTATGTGTCAGCCCTGTGATGACCTGGCGGCTTGTCCAGGGTGTACCCCGCCTTTCGCCCGTAGTCAGCTGGGATAGGCTCCAGCTTGCCTGCGACCCTGTAGAACAGGATAAAGCAGCTACAGATAATGAGATGAGATGAGATGGTCTGGATCTTGTACTTGATTGGCTCACTGCTGGCCAATTACATCACACAGGACACTGGAACAGGAAGTGACCAGTAAACCTTTTACGGAAGTGTTACTTTTTCCATCAGTCAAGCTTGTGACACAATATTTTTAAGATTATCTGTCGACTTTCAGTGTAGCTCTGGTGCGCGCACACACACACAACATGGCTAATGATTAATAACTTTTTTTTTTTAAATGGGCTACAAATGGTCATGTGCTGCAGACTGACTCATTCTCCTGAGACTTAAAATAAACTAATGATTTCTTCTTGTCATACAAACTATGACTCAGGCGAGCTAATGATAAACATCCTTCCACTGCCAGGATTTTTTTCTTGTTGACGGGAAACGGAAAACACACTACGGATCATTTATTCATCTTTCCTATTGCTCAATAGTCTTGTGTTACAACTACAGCCTAATCAGTGACTGGAACTTAAAGGTCTACTAAGGTGACAATGTCGATTTTTTTTCACCAGACATCTGGAACAGTGTGTTAATGAGATGCAACCTGGACTCATGGACAAACCCTGTAAAACGAGGCTGAAACTATGCGTTCTCTCACACTTGTACGGAAAAAGGCGGAAATATTGCCGGAAACACCTGAGCTGCTTTCTGAACGGTTTCCGTAAGGTGTGACGTCACTTACGGCACATGGTCATATTCGACAAAATGGACGATAGCGCCAGCGACATTTCTTCACCGATTTCCTTGAGTATTTCGGACAATGACACGAATAGCGATGATCATGAGACGCAAGCGTTACCATATCGATTTGAGCCGTGTGCAATTCCTACAGAAGGAGGCCTTGGTGCGCCGTGAGTAATGCCTGTGCTCCTCGCTACGGACTGCAGCGAGCTCATTGCTCTTTTAATATCGCGGTTGTCCAGCGCTCTGTGCGGCGGTGCTTTTGTGCTTGGTGTAGTGTTCTGAGCGATGTTGCTTGATGGCTGTACAGGCGGTATGGGACTTATTTTTGTTCCCCCCTTCTCCAATTGTAAAGCGCTATACGAATTTGAGAGGCGCTATACAAATTTAAATAATCTCATCTCATTATCTCTAGCCGCTTTATCCTGTTCTACAGGGTCGCAGGCAAGCTGGAGCCTATCCCAGCTGACTACGGGCGAAAGGCGGGGTACACCCTGGACAAGTCGCCAGGTCATCACAGGGCTGACATACAGACACAGACAACCATTCACACTCACATTCACACCTACGGTCAATTTAGAGTCACCAGTTAACCTAACCTGCATGTCTTTGGACTGTGGGGGAAACCGGAGCACCCGGAGGAAACCCACGCGGACACGGGGAGAACATGCAAACTCCGCACAGAAAGGCCCTCGCCGGCCATGGGGCTCGAATCCGGACCTTCTTGCTGTGAGGCGACAGCGCTAACCACTACACCACCGTGCCGCCCGCACATGGTCATATTCGACAAAACAGACGATAGCGCCAGCGACATTTCTTCACCGATTTCCTCGAGTATTTCGGACAATGACACGAATAGCGATGATCATGAGACGCAAGCGTTACCATATCGATTTGAGCCGTGTGCAATTCCTACAGAAGGAGGCCTTGGTGCGCCATGAGTGATGCCTGTGCTCCTCGCTACGGACTGCAGCGAGCTCATTGCTCTTTTAATATCGCGGTTGTCCACCGCTCTGTGCGGCAGTGCTTTTGTGCTTGGTGTAGTGTTCTGAGTGATGTTGCCTGGTGGCTGTGCAGGCGGTATGGGACTTATTTTTGTGCGCCTTTTGGTGGGACTGTGGTTGCTACACCATTGGAATTACATCCTGACCTCCTTTTGGTGGACTTCCCCCCCCTTCTCCAATTGTAAAGCGCTATACAAATTTGAGAGGTGCTATACAAATTTAAATAATAATAATAATAATAATAATAATAATAATAATTTATTAAGAAAGGAACACAGAAAAGTCCTCTGGGAATGACGGGTTGGAAATCGCAGCACCAGTGACTGGGTTGAAATGAGTGGTAAGAGTTTCTCTTAATATATTCTCAATAAAATTGCTCATTAACAGTACGAGCTATTGTTAGTATATTCCCAATAATTATTAGAAAACATTTATAATGGGGGGCGTCGTGGCTCAGGTGGATAAGGCGCCATACCATAAATCCGGGGACCCGGGTTCGATTCCGACCCGAGGTCATTTCCCGATCCCTCCCCGTCTCTCTCTCCCGCTCATTTCCTGTCTCTACACTGTCCTATCCAATAAAGGTGCAAAAAGCCCAAAAAAATATCTTTAAAAAAAAAAAAACATTTATGATGGATTTAAAGCAACAAATTCATGGAAACGTTAGATATATACACATCGTACTGAAATAAGCATAGTCGTTTACTTGTACCCAGAAGACCATATACCGGTATTCTGTCACCTAGGTCTAGGCTTTATACAAATCACAGCCTTCAACAGAGAGGATGTGCGGCAAATGGAGTTTATCCATTGCCTTCTTACATTTTTGTCCTTTGGGAATTGATGCAGGCTAGTTTTTTCACTTCTGCCATTTGTTGCATCCTCCCACACAACACCTGGATCCAACCATTACCTCGCATGACCTTCAAAAATATGAATGCAAACAATCCTCACTGTTCTCACTTCTCTCAATTATGGCGGTGTGTACTGCGAGTGACGTCACTTGTTGGGGGCTTACGAACATTTCTGATAATCAACCGAGCAGCGATAGCGTGTAAAATTGGCTAACTAAAGTAGTTTACTATTGTAAACGATCAGAAAATGGGCTGTTATGTGGTTGAAAACCACTATTTGTTTGTTTAAAGTAAGAAAAACGGGTAGGGTAACGGTCATCTTAGTTGGCCTTTAAAGTGCATATTCTGCACCAATTTCGTTTTTCTTATATGAAAGTATGTCCCTTTACACACTCATCCAGAAGGGTAATTTTGCACAAGGCCATCTGTCTACAGCAGAAAAAAATAAAATAAAACGCATCTGGAAAAATCCCAAGGGAGTCTGGAGCCAGATTCGTGACGTTACCTGCGGAAGCGCCAGCAGGCTGCGCGAGCTTTGCACGGTTTCAGTGCACAGCCTGTGTAGACCAAGCGCTCCCATTTCTCTCTCATTGTCCGGTCTTTTGGGAAACGATGAGTACTAATCCCATCAAGATTGGTGTTGCTACACCCTCCTGCGATACATCTGTTAACCATTTTAATAATTACGCCATAACATTGAAGAAATTTGCAGAAAAGCACCAGGTCGTTTTCTCATAAACAAACCAGCGCTGACGTAGGATTCAGAGGGAGGCGTCCCGCACGCGACGTCACGAAAATCAATGTTTGCTGGGAAATCCAAATGCCAAGTTTTTTCAGAGGCGGACCAATTCGCCTCAAATGGCTTGATTTCAACTGAATTTTTCTGGTATTGCGCAAGGTACAAAAAACTGCACAAAATGCAGAACGTGACGGATATTTGACCAAAGTTTAATATAAAATAGGAGAATTACATTGATCTCGCTCCTGAATTTACCCGTGATATGCACTTTAATGTAAGGCTACCAGCGCAACTCTTCATCACTGTGACCGTCTCTCTCTCTCTCTCACACACACACACACACACACACACACACACACACACACACACACACACGTGTCCGAAATCACTCACTTGTTCACTACTCCCTACATAGGGAATTACTATATAGAGGACTATATAGTGAGCTCACTGGTAAAATGAAAAGAAAAAAAAAATGCTTTCGGACACTACTCCGTCGCGCTGTTATTTACGTCATTACTGTCGCACAATTAAAACGTGCCAGATCAGTCGGCTGGTGGGTTTTCAAAATAATAAAATACATGCATGTGTTTTTGTGATAAATCCATATTATACTGAGCGCATTTCCAACATTAATCAATACAAAATACTTTGTGTCTGTTGCATCTTTCAGTTCTTTTAAATCAAGGCTGAATACTTTCTTCTTTGCCGCTGCCTTTTATTCAGTCCAGTTTGAGGCTTTGGATTAATTCCTTGCTCTGCGCTGGAACTTTTATTCTTGCATTTTATCTGTCTTCAATTTTAGCTTTTTTGTATCACCTTACTATTCTGAATTGTCCGTTTATAATGCGCTTCTTCCTCCGTCCATTCACCCCAACACACTCCCCCCCCCCCCCAGCACGACCGCAATGCATGATGGTATATATTGCTTGGTTAGTGCCCATCGGTTGTCCGCCATAGACATCCTATTATTACGCAGACGGAGCGTTGGCTGTTCTGACGCGAGAAATACGGTCGCCATCTTGGAGTGGTGAGATAAGCGCGAGATACTCATATCAAGGTAACGTCTATTACTGCACCATACTACACGACTGAAGAAGAAGACAAGAGACAAGATGCCAGGCTGGTGCTCAGCGTACTCCTGCTCAAACGAGCGAACCATTTCAAACAGAAGCAGGGGGATTACTTTTCATAAGTAAGATTTAACATTACCGTACTATTTGTTGTTTTTTTAAAATAGTATATTACCAGAGCTGAGAAGGAGCTAAGAGACTTAAATCGTCATCAGGTAGCACTAGTCTAATACATAAGAGTATGACAATAATAGACATGAATGAAATTAAATATGATAAAGTCGAAATAAATGATGAAGAAATTATGATGATTGTGAACGCCAACGGGTATAAATGTACAGTCTGGATTGTGTTAGGGGTAGGGCTGTTAACCTACGTTAACCTGTCAAATTTTTCTCGGTTTCAAAAAAAAAAGTTTGTCGGTTAAAGTAACCTGTAAATAACAGTAGAGGAAATGCTACAAGATTACACTTCGCCATCTCATTCCATGATCTTTTCGAGAGAAGTGCGCGAACAAATTGTTCCTACACAACTATTTATAACAGATGAGGCGTGTTGCAATAAACGGTTATTGTTTGACAGTTAAAAAGATACAAAGTCGCTGCGGTAAGGTAACGTCAACCAACTGATTTAGAACTGTCACTTAGTTAAATCATGGAATACAATGCGCGTGCCTGATATGCACAGCATCATGGGAGATTGAGTTTACTGCCACGTAACACCACAACTTTGTTTTTACTAAACCACAGCACAATGAACTAGCACTTACATCGTCATCAATCTCTTGACACTTTTTAAGGTTTCCCAAGGACAAAGACTTGAGGAAGAAGTGGGAAGTGGCTTTGAGGAGAGAAGGATTTACTGCAAGTGACCATTCAATAGTCTGCAGTCAACATTTTAAGCAGGCTGATTTTGATCGGACGGGTCAGATTGTCCGACATGGAGCTATTCCATCCCTTTTCAGCTTCCCGGTTCACCTCCAAAAAGTAGATGTATCACCATAAGGCTCTTAGCATTCATACATGTAAACATTATATTGTCAAACAAACCTATCCGTTTATATATTGTATTATTCATGATGTTTCTTCAAATCAGTTGGTGAAGGGCAGGGCTACATCTACCGCCAGAAGAGCTGAAGAAAGCCTGTATGTGGCCTCTGAAGATTCCCCAGAAATGGCAACCTCACACCCACAACCTCAGCCTAATGATGTGAGTATTTCTAATTTAAATGTCATATCTTAATGTTTCTGGACATATTAAAATCTCACTTGTTTTGCTGCAACTCATTTGGCTTTTAGTCCACCACTCTGTCTGACCACCACCACAGCTCCTCTGCCACCACTCTGTCTGACCACCACCACAGACAGCATGCCCCTCTGCCACCACTCTGTCTGACCACCACCCAGTGGCGGCTGCTGGTTTTTAAAACGGGAAGCCCATTTTACGTATTCATCGTAAAACCTGTAGGCCGGATATCAAAGCATAGAAAGGTGTACCCCATCAGCACAGTGAACTAGACAACCCTACCTAGTGGCAGAAAGTATTTTTGCTTGTACATTTCATGTTATAGTCTGGCTTGCCAGGCTAGTGCCTCATATCCTTAATCAAAAATATCAAACATCCAAAAATCACTGGCTATTCAACGAAGAGCCTTGAACATCATACCCTGATATGCAACACAGAGTCTTTAACACAACACCCAGCTGTGCAACACATCCTTGAACATCTTCTGCAACACAGTCTGGAAATTCATAACCAGGTAGGCTATGCAACACACAGAACCTTGAATATTATACCCAGGTATAACCTATAACACAGAGCCCACCATTCTCTTAACATTACTGAACAATATACACACTTCAGATTCATGAACATGAACACTATTTATACACAAATTCTGCCCTCCGCTCCTTTTCCAGAAAATGGTCTGTGACCCTGTCATACCAGCTGGTTGTGCTTTCCAGAGACTTCACCAATTTCTGTTAGCAGCTAGCACTGCAGATCCCAATGAGGCTCAAGCTAGCCTACAACCAGATTGAACTACAAATGAAATAAACGAGTGAATTCACGAATGATCAAACTGATAGAATGGATGAAAGTTAACGGAGCACAACGAGTAATATTTACATTTATTTACAGAGTAATGTACAGAGACATCAATGAGAAGAAACGTTTATATGAAAAGAAATTCGAACAGCACTTTGGCACACGACTACACTTTCTTGACATCCGCTAGGGACTGATCATGCTTCCGTGTTCCTCGCTGACGCCGAAGTACAGAGCCCGCCCTCCTCATGTCTTTCAAACACTATCTCCAATAATCCTTCATCAGCCCGGCTTCTTGTCCCTCCCACGGTCTCGTTTAGTCCCAGAGAAGCCCGGCTTCCCTGGAAGTGACGATTTTGTTGATTTTAACCAATAACAACTAGCCGAAATTGGCTGTTCAGAGTCCTCTCATAGACTGCAACGGAAACCCGGCTGCCAGCGCATAAAGCCCATTGAAATAAGAAAGGTTACAGCCAGTGTTGCCAGATTGGGCGGTTTTAAGTGCATTTTGGCGGGTTTTGAACATATTTTGGCTGGAAAACGTCAGCAGTATCTGGCAACGCTGGTTACAGCCTGGCAGCAAAGGTGATTCTCGTAGTGAACTGCAAGTTCGTCAGACATCACTCAAATAAGTTACAGGATAGTTATGAATGTAAATACAATCTTGGGCATATATTATGTTATGCAAGTTATTGTTTTAATGAGAATTCAACATCATAGATGCCGCAGTTTGGGGAGAGAATTTTAGGGGAAGCTCGGCTTCCCTTGTTGTCTCTGAGAAATCGCCCCTGCCACCACCACAGCTCCTCTGCCACCACTCTGTCTGAACACCACCACAGACAGCATGCCCCTCTGCCACCACTCTGTCTGACCACCACCACAGACAGCATGCTCCTCTGCCACCACTCTGTCTGACCACCACCACAGACAGCATGCTCCTCTGCCACCACTCTGTCTGACCACCACCACAGACAGCATGCTCCTCTGCCACCACTCTGTCTGACCACCACCACAGACAGCATGCTCCTCTGCCACCACTCTGTCTGACCACCACCACAGACAGCGTGCCCCTCTGCCACCACTCTGTCTGACCACCACCACAGACAGCATGCTCCTCTGCCACCACTCTGTCTGACCACCACCACAGACAGCATGCTCCTCTGCCACAAAAGCCAAAAAAGGTTGCACCCCTCGTTTGCAGAGAGTACAGGAAAGTGGCTCCTATACTGTCTGCAAGGGGGTGTATGGGGGATGCAAGTGACCGAAAGGCAATGGAGGAATGGGTGGCCTGCTGTAAGTGTGATAAGTGATTTCACGAGTCATGTTTTAATGTTGTATGCTAATATTATATATATTTTGTTATTAAATGTTTATTCATATACTACCCTTTTTATTTATTTACTAGTTTATTCATTTACTACATTGTTATATTTTTTATGTTTGACATTAATTTGTTATAAATAAATGTTTTGATATGCTTTAAAACAAAAAAAATGTTTGTGGTCAATATATGGTCATCACACATTGTCCTACATACCAGACAAAGTGCCCCACTCAACCTGAATACATCAGCTTTGCTGAAGGGGGGTCAGATTGTGTTGAAGGATGTAAAAGGCTCTTATAAATTCACTGACTAGATTAATTTCCCCGTTGATATGTTCTTAACAATCTATTTAAAGAAAACATACACACATTTGAATCATTATAATGGATTTAGATTGTTAAAACCGCATTTTATTTAAAAAAGTGTCCCACTTTACCTGAATTTACCCTATCCATTGCAACAGATTGGTGGTTGTAGCCGATAGAAAAACGTTAAGCTGTTTATATCTAATGTATTTAGTATTCACACATTTTTTGTAGGATATTAATCACCGTTTCCTCAACTTCAACAATCTCCGACATCTGTTCACTTAATATCAGGATATTCTATTAACGTGAAGCCAACTATGAATAATAACCCTGCCGCTATCCTTTATCATAGCTACATGTATGACAAAAAAATGCGAGCCAGTGCTACCAGCGCATTACACTGAGTGCAGCGTATCACCACTCCAAGATGGCGGCCCCGCGTCTCGTCAGCGCTTTTAGAATTTACGTTGGATGCTCCGTCTACGTAATAATAGGATGTCTATGTTGTCCACGACTTTTCATGGTGCATCGTGGGATACTTTCAGTCCACTATATAGGGTGTAATAATTCTCACTATACATTCAAACAGCACTACAAAATGGTGAACTCACTATATTAGTCCACTGTATAGGAGTAGTGAGTGATTTCAGACACACACACACACACACACACACACACACACACACACTTCCTAATATAGAAAGCAACTGAACAAACAAATTTTCTCAAACAATTCACCCAAACAAATCAAGGAACAGAAACTGAACTGATCAGCGATTCGTTCATTTGACTCCTTTTCTTTCTCATCTCATTATCTGTAGCCGCTTTATCCTGTTCTACAGGGTCGCAGGCAAGCTGGAGCCTATCCCAGCTGACTACTGGCGAAAGGCGGGGTACACCCTGGACAAGTCGCCAGGTCATCACAGGGCTGACACATAGACACAGACAACCATTCACACCTACGGTCAATTTAGGCCCTGTCCACACGGCAACGGATTCAGGTGAATCTGATAAAATTGTTTATCGTTTCGGCCTGGCGTCCACACGGCACCGGCGTTTTGGGTGCCCCAAAACGCAATCTTTTGAGAACGGGTTCCAGAGTGAAAAAATCTGGCAACGGCGCCGTTGCGAAGTCGTCTGGATGAGTAGAACGGATTTGTTTAAGATGACGTCACAACCACATGACTGTGAGTGCTTCACGCCGGGTAGAAGTGTAACGAACTCGATGCGAGTTGTCAACAAATCCTATAACTTGGTTCATGAAACGCGCTTACAAAATATTTTCACTGTGAATATTTATTGTGTAATGATGCAAAGTGAGAGAGAGAGAGAGAGAGAGAGAGAGAGAGAGAGAGAGAGAGAAAGAGAAAGAAAATAGCCCTTAGGGCAGAGTCAATCCCGCCAGCAAAAATAGGGAAAAAAAAAAGGAGCGATCTCACCTCTTCAGATGTTGGTTTAAGTCTGACAATACATTCCTCAAAAAGGGTGTAGAAGAACAAAGTAATCCATCAACGTGTAGCATTCAATTTATTCCGGACCATTAAAGAATTCTGGAGGATATCAGAATGTTGGCGTACCGGCTTCCATCTACCCCCATTCATTCCTCTTTCCGCGTCTCCATTCAAAAAACGAGCACGTGATTTAAAGGGACTATATCCATAGGCTAGGGAGTGAGAAAGTGTGTGCGTGTGACAGTGACAGGGATAGTCACTGTGCGCATGCGCATAAGTGCGCATGCGTCTACTTCTATTGTTCTGGTGTCTCCGATGGGACCGTCTTACAGCGCACGTAGTGGTGTGGCATGTGTATTGCATCGTTTTCAGCAAGCGTTGCGTTGCCATATGAACCTGATATTTTACTGATCCGTTGCCCATGTGGACGTGATATTTAAAAAAAAAATCTTGTTGCCGTTGTTGTGTGGATGTAGCCTTAGAGTCACCAGTTAGCCTAACCTGCATGTCTTTGGACTGTGGGGGAAACCGGAGCACCCAGAGGAAACCCACGCGGACACGGGGAGAACATGCAAACTCCGCACAGAAAGGCCCTCGCCAGCCACGGGGCTCGAACCCGGACCTTCTTGCTGTGAGGAGACAGCGCTAACCACTACACCACCGTGCCACCCACTCCTTTTCTTTCTTTCCCTTTTAAATTTGTTTAAAAGAACAAACGGTCCTGTTAGCATCTACAAGCACTAACTCTCATTCACTCCTCACCCCCTTTATTTTAACACACAGAATTATTAGGGTATTATTTTGTAATTCAACATGTAAAAAAAGTTCTTACTTAGAGCCTAGCCTATTAATGTCGTATTTAGCATTACAGTCTAACATTTTAATGAACCGACACTATAAGACACCCAAAAGAACATAGGCCTAATAGTAATTTCAGTTCAGGTTCCGTTCCGATTCCTGCACCAAATTTTGAACCGTTTTGACCATTTCAACTAAAAATAAATTGGTTTGGAACCTGAAAAGTTGGTTCCCAGCTGGAACCAAAATGTAGCTGGTTTTTCCAGCATGAACCATGATGACATCAGTGGGCATATCATTAGTTTGGAGAGGACGCACAGAGTAGCAATGGAGAACACAACGGAAAAGGATACAGCTTCAGGAAAAAAAAAAAAGGACAGAAAACAAATATCTGCAATAGGGAGGGAAAGTAATCTCATCGTCCCCTACTGGATGCGTTCCAACCTCTATGGCAGGGGTCATCAAACTACGGCCCGCAGGCCAACTCCGGCCCGCCAGCCCCCTTTGACCGGCCCCCCAGCCCCCCACCACTTGAACCGGCCCTATGAGGCAATCCCCAAAAGTGGTCATGGCCTATTTTTTTAAATTGCTTTTTGGCAAATAATAACATGTCTGCATCTTGTATTTTGTTGATTTTATCAATTAAAATTGATATTTAGTTATAAAATGAACTATTCATATTTTCTGAATTTTCGTCATATGCTCACGATCAAGCAGTGACAGGCAGCGCACGCACAGAGAACTGTCAGTGTTCAGGACAGCAAATGGCTAGTGGTCAGCGAAAAGCTGACAGAGAGTGCAGAGTTTTTAAAGAACAGTGGACCACCGATTATTTTTTCGTTCAGTGTAAGGACCATGCAGTTTGTCTTGTATGTAAAGAAAGCGTGTCGGTTTTCAAAGAATATAATCTGCGTCACCACTACGAAACCCGCCACAAAGAGTATGCTAGTTTGCAAGGGCAAACAAGAGAAGACAGGATTCGGAGGATGAAATGTGGACTGGCTGCACAACAGAATGTATTCCTTCGCCAAACCCAGATCAACCAGGCTGCTGTCCGAGCGAGCTATAAGGCAGCTCACCTACTAGCTACCCATGGAAAGCCGTTTACTGATGGGGACTTTGTTAAAGTATGCATGCTTGCTGTGGCCGAGGAGGCGTGTCCCGACAAGAAGGATGCGCTCAACGCGGTGAGTCTCTCCGCACCTACTATGACCAGGCGAACCGAAGATTTAGGGGACAACGTGTATGACCAGCTGAATGAGAAAGCGTCAGAATTCGAGTTTTTTGCTTTGGCCATGGATGAGAGCAATGACGTGCAGGACACAGCACAACTGCTGTGATCTATTGATCTATTGCTCATATGATTATAATTTCACTGTTTTTTTAAATGTATTTATTTTATAGGCCTATTTATTTGACCTTTATTAAGTGCTGCACACAATTATTATTAATATTATTAATAATATCAACAGGCCTACCTACAATTTATAATTTTCCACTCACCTTTGCCAGTGTCAATCACCTCAACTAGGCAGATGTTTCTTACCTTGACAGCTTTGATGTTATTTTTATTAGAAAATAAATAAATGGAATATCTGTGGGATTTCAAATTAAAACAAAGTGTGAAGACTCGATTACTACTTTTGCAAACCACTAGTAAAGATAAACAAATATGTGCCAGGAATCAAGTGGGGATATAGTAGTGGGGGATATAGTAGTGGGGGATATAGTAGTGTGGATATAGTAGTGTGGATATAGTAGTGGGGGATATAGTAGTGGGGGATATAGTAGTGGGGGATATAGTGGTGTGGATATAGTAGTGGGGGATATAGTAGTGGGGGATATAGTAGTGGGGGATATAGTGGTGGGGATATAGTAGTGGGGGATATAGTGGTGGGGATATAGTAGTGTGGATATAGTAGTGGGGGATAAAGTGGTGGGGATATAGTAGTGTGGATATAGTAGTGGGGGATATAGTAGTGGGGATATAGTAGTGGGGGATATAGTGGTGGGGGATATAGTGGTGGGGATATAGTGGTGGGGATATAGTGGTGGGGATATAGTAGTGGGGATATAGTAGTGGGGATATAGTAGTGGGGGATATAGTAGTGGGGATGGCTGTGCCAGGCTAGTAATCTCTACTACACAATGAGGCCTGCTGGTGGTCATATTTGTCTGGGTCATACAATTCTATGTTATGTAGCTGACCCGACCCCGGCCCCCCATCACAATCAGAAACGACAATGTGGGCCCCCAGAGAAAAAAGTTTGGTGACCCCTGCTCTATGGTAAAGTGAATGGGAATATCTTTTCAAAAAAAATTACATTTTGGGTTACACTTCAAAGTTAAGACAATGGCTTCCATATGTTGTGCATGTCGGGCAGCTCTATTGATCCTGGTGATCATACTTTATTTTTTCCACCGATCTGAATGTTTTTTAATAAGTTGATCAAAGACTACACGGACCCGACGTCGCGTATGTGACGTCACCACAAATCTAGCGCCTTTCCAAATCTGTAGCAGGTAGCGGCCGGCGAGTAGCCTACATCAACATGCCGATTTGTATAGCGTGCTTGGCGGAGTATTTCTGTACCAATAAGAAATGCATCCCTCGTGGGGATAACCATTACAGATCAGGGCATGTAGTCAACTGCCGCTATTCACAGGGAGAGCTGTCAGCACTCGTAAGGGCTAGTATGAAGAACAAAACTTATCAAGCCTACTGCTGACGTAATATGAGCGACTCTGACTAGACAGTTTGGTTGTAGTCCGTTTCTGACAGGTTAGGCGCAATTTCAATCTTTTGAAAGACAGCGAAATTTCACCTGATACTTTCACAGTTAGTAGATAATCCCAACATATACAACGTATTTTTTGGGGGTGTACAAGTTCCACATCATAACTTCATGGGATTTTTTAAAAAATCGGGTCTATGGGATTTTCAATAGTATGGCTCTCGGCTTAGGAACGCTACCACTAGGATCGCTGTGTTTCACTTTCCCTCCCTATAACAGAACAAAAGTTCGGATGTGATCAACGCGCACCGCCATCTTGCTCCTACTGTTTACTCTTGTTGTGAATTGTGCAACACCCTCCGTTCGTGACTCATCCTTGTTTACAACGGCTCTGTTCAAAACTGGTTCAACATGGACCGGTTCACTAGCTGGCACCAAGGTTCAAAGAATCCTGAACGGAACCGGTTCAAGAACCCGTCCCCTGTTGGACCAGAGGAGGCAACCGAACAAATGAATCTTTTCGAATGATTCACCCAAACAAATCAACAAACAGAAACTGAACTGTGCCGAGTTTCCCAAAAGCATCGCAGCACAAACATTATCGCCAAATGGTAGAGCAAGCAGCACAATGAACACTCTCTCTCCTATGCATTAAGAGGCTTTTGGGAAACCCAGCCCTGATCAGTGATTTGTTCATCTGACTCTTTCTTTCTTTCTTTCTTTCTTTCTTTCTTTCTTAAAGCAGATACGCAGAGCCTTTATTTTTAAATAAATTTCTGAGTGGATAGTATCTCCATCCTTGAATCTTGTATGCTGCATAAATGGGAATAAAAAATAGATTTTTGAGAGTTAAAATCGACAGCAAAGTTGGCATTGGAGCTGCCCCACTGAGCCAGCCAGCCCTGAGTGCATGACGTCACTGCGGTAAACGGTTTTAAGGCCGAGGCCTTTTACAGCTATAGACCAAAGTCATATAAATAAAGATTTATGGTGAAAGTAAGAAATCCCGTTACCAACCCGCTCAACTAAGACTGATTTGACTCTCATTAAAACAGGATGGGTGTTAAAACTTATGCAACATCCATGTACATGCATGCAATTTCACTGATAAAACGTAAAAGGCGAATTAAATAATCAGATGAACTGAGGCAATCACATTCTGAAGAAAATTAAATAATCTTATACACACACAATACAAGTTACATGTATTAATCTAAATGCAGGTAAACAATGTGTTTTTGTTGTTTTGTATCCAAATGAGAGTCGCAGCTTAACCGTCTGTGTTCTCGCTTCTTGAAGGCCGATCTTGTGGCTGACTGTTTCAAAACAATCTGACTTTCAGTTCTCCGTTCATTCACTTCTTTCACATAAGGGTGAGATATTGCTGCTGCTGGTAAGCATATCCAGCGGAAAAATCAGACGGCTGCTCCACTCATTCTCCATATGGAGTACTCCGCCATTACTGCTCAGCTCAGGCAATTGCTAAAACCCGGGACGGGACGTCATTGGTTTTAGCAACAACTGCATGGAGGTCACTGCCCGAGCAATAATATGTCCCAGGTTTTAGCAACAACCCTCGGCTCAAGCTCCGGGAGAACTGGTGCAACTGAACTTGCTTTCCTTTTCTTGTAGTTTTCTTTTCCTTTAATTGCTGGTACTGCACCCTCTTTCAATACGGGCTTATAGCCAACGCTCCTCAAGAGATCAGAGGTTTCGTACGAGTCTTCAGTAAAATGTGCAGAGCAGAGGAGAGACCACTTCGTAGGCGCCCAATGTGCCCGTGAACTTCTCGCAAAACACATCCAAATCTTTGCAGTTTGAACATTCTTGGGCCATGAATGCAACGTAAATCCACCTTCTGTCGTGTTGCTGCACTGGCCAGCAACACATCTACGTGGCATGGCGATAAATTAGCTCAAAATGGAGGATCGGAGTCGCAGTCAGCTCTGTGTTTTAGTATAGCGGAAATTACGAGACCGATAGACTTCCTGCTGTGACGTCACGGATCTCAAGGTCATTCAATCAGAACGCTACGCACAACCCCGATTCCAAAAAAGTTGGGACAAAGTACAAATTGTAAATAAAAACGGAATGCAATAATTTACAAATCTCAAAAACTGATATTGTATTCACAATAGAACATAGACAACATATCAAATGTCGAAAGGGAGACATTTTGAAATTTCATGCCAAATATTGGCTCATTTGAAATTTCATGACAGCAAAAAAGTTGACAAAAAAAGACATCTCAAAAAAGTTGGGACAGGGGCAATAAGAGGCTGAAAAAGTTAAAGGTACAAAAAAAGGAACAGCTGGAGGACCAAATTGCAACTCATTAGGTCAATTGGCAATAGGTCATTAACATGACTGGGTATAAAAAGAGCATCTTGGAGTGGCAGCGGCTCTCAGAAGTAAAGATGGGAAGAGGATCACCAATCCCCTAATTCTGCGCCGACAAATAGTGGAGCAATATCAGAAAGGAGTTCGACAGTGTAAAATTGCAAAGAGTTTGAACATATCATCATCTACAGTGCATAATATCATCAAAAGATTCAGGGAATCTGGAAGAATCTCTGTGCGTAAGGGTCAAGGCCGGAAAAACATACTGGGTGCCCGTGATCTTCGGGCCCTTAGACGGTACTGCATCACATACAGGCATGCTTCTGTATTGGAAATCACAAAATGGGCTCAGGAATATTTCCAGAGAACATTATCTGTGAACACAATTCACCGTGCCATCCGCCGTTGCCAGCTAAAACTCTATAGTTCAAAGAAGCAGCCGTATCTAAACATGATCCAGAAGCGCAGACGTCTTCTCTGGGCCAAGGCTCATTTAAAATGGACTGTGGCAAAGTGGAAAACTGTTCTGCGGTCAGACGAATCAAAATGTGAAGTTCTTTATGGAAATCAGGGACGCCGTGTCATTCGGACTAAAGAGGAGAAGGACGACCCAAGTTGTTATCAGCGCTCAGTTCAGAAGCCTGCATCTCTGATGGTATGGGGTTGCATTAGTGCGTGTGGCATGGGCAGCTTACACATCTGGAAAGACACCATCAATGCTGAAAGGTATATCCAGGTTCTAGAGCAACATATGCTCCCATCCAGACGACGCCTCTTTCAGGGAAGACCTTGCATTTTCCAACATGACAATGCCAAACCACATACTGCATCAATTACAGCATCATGGCTGCGTAGAAGAAGGGTCCGGGTACTGAACTGGCCAGCCTGCAGTCCAGATCTTTCACCCATAGAAAACATTTGGCGCATCATAAAACGGAAGATACGACAAAAAAGACCTAAGACAGTTGAGCAACTAGAATCCTACATTAGACAAGAATGGGTTAACATTCCTATCCCTAAACTTGAGCAACTTGTCTCCTCAGTCCCCAGACGTTTACAGACTGTTGTAAAGAGAAAAGGGGATGTCTCACAGTGGTAAACATGGGCTTGTCCCAACTTTTTGAGATGTGGTGTTGTCATGAAATTTAAAATCACCTAATTTTTCTCTTTAAATGATACATTTTCTCAGTTTAAACATTTGATATGTCATCTATGTTCTATTCTGAATAAAATATGGAATTTTGAAACTTCCACATCATTGCATTCCGTTTTTATTTACAATTTGTACTTTGTCCCAACTTTTTTGGAATCGGGGTTGTATATGAATCATTTTAATCATAAAAATGACTACCGTATATTAGATTTATTGTTAACTCTTAAAACTATTCCTGTGCCATTCTTGAGGTCTCAAGGCATTTATAAACAAAAAGTGAGGTCATGGTTCTGCGTATCTGCTTTAAATTTGTTGAAGAGAACAAACTCTGTCCTGTTACCATCAACAAGCACTACTGCACTGGCCCTCATTTGCTCCTCGCCCCCCTTTATTTTAACACAGAATTATCAGGGTATTGTTTTGTCATTTAACAAGTTCTTACTTAGGTTCTAGCTTAATGTTATATTTAAATAATACTGGCTGGCTTTGAGTGGTATATCAGATATGTTCCATTCAGCTAGCATGATACTGAACTTGTCTTCGACTCATTCAATATCATACGTATATACGTAGTTAACTTTTGGATGAAGGCTCGGGCCTACGTATCCAGCTCTTCATCTTGTGTTTTGTCTTCTTTCGAAGTCTTGGCATAGGAAGTCAGGTTGAGCGGGGCCTCAAAATTGTATTTCAGCTTCAAGTTTTCCCAATGCTTGTCTAATCTCTGTTCAAATGCAACCACAGATAGGGCTTCAACCATATGGTCAGGTAAGCTGTTCCATGTGGTGATGATCCTCTGAATGAAAAACACAGCATGCTTCTTTGAGCCGAACTGGCCTTTATACAGTTTATACATGTGACTTACGGTTTGGCTACCAGCTTGGATAGCCATTTTCCAACACTGGCACCACAGCCAGTCTCGGTCATGTCCTCACGTAACCTGTGATAGACCAGAGTGGGCAGCTTTAGCTTCTTGAGCTGTTCAGGATAAGACAGGTCTCTAGGTATAGGTGGCATCTCGGTAGCCCTCCTTTGTACGCTCTCGAGGCTAATAGTCTAATGTCCTTCTTCTTGTAAGGGCTCCATACTGCGTTGGCGTATTCCAGGTGGGGTCTGACCACTGCTTTGTAGTGATATCTGAAGTTATCCTCGTCTAGGTAGGAAAAGTAACACCTGATGAGAGCCATCATCTGGTTTGCTTTTGTAACCTTCTCATGTACATGTTGAGCGAAAGTTAACCTACTGTCAACTGTCACACCAAGGTCCTTTTCATAGGAAACAAGCTCCAGGGGATGCTTTAGTCCATCACTTGTTTCAAGGTGATCGTGCTAGATGAATGGAACATATCTGATATACCACGAACAAAAAGCCAGCCAATATTATTATAGATAATTACACAGTCGATGGAACAATTACAGATTTTACAAAAAGACGGGGGGGGGGGGTTACTTACTGCAGATGCTGACGAACAAAGAAATGCTTCCGCGCATGCGCAGCAGAAAACTCTCATTGAACATCCGCTTCAGCTCCGACATGTTGATGTTATGTTGTCTTGACAACCATGCAATATCATAAACTGTATTCAACGCTCATTCTCCACTGAGTAGAGTGATGTAATACATGTAGGATAAGCGATATGCTAACAATAGTGTTTTCATGGGACATCGTCAAACCGGAAGTCGGCCATATTGGCGGCATTGGATACATCAACAGCGACGCAATCTTCATGAATTTTTCGATAAACTAACCAAATAATGGTGAATTACTGCAGAGTTTTGGGTTGCCACAATCGCTCAAATCATGAGAAACATCTGCCCTTCTACCGATTACCTAAAATAATCAAAAACTGAGGGCGGAAGCCAGAAAATTGTCAGAGGAGTGTCGTCGTGTCTGGCTTGCCAAACTAAACCAGGATCTGGCCGACAAAAATCCAGACAAGTGTGTTCAGTTCACTTTGTATGAGGTACGAGTTTTATTAAGTTTTGATCACTGTCTTAAAATTAAACATGACACTATATTTCTACTGTCTAGCCGTGATGGTGCTTCTGTATGTTCTCTCGAGAGTAAGCTAAAGTTAAAAAATCACAAATCAGCCATCTGCTGTCAGCAGAGGTTGGCCCACAGGGGATAAGCACTCGACCTACATGTACACGGTACACACCTTTGCTTTCACCAGACATTTGTCACAAAATTTCCATGCTTTTCGTTCCCTGACCCAGCCACAGCACATCTGGTTATAGGCTTCTAGTCCCTTGAAACACTTCAGATCTTCAACAGTGTATGGACTTGGTGAAAAAATTAAGTAGTTGACATCCGGGTATGTCACAGCCGGCAGTAATGCATTGTCTTCACTCAGTTCCTCTCCCATTTTGTACAGTTCCAGGCCATCGATTAAAGGGGAACCGAAGGCAAATTTTTTTTATCATCAAAATTCTATTTCTCATTTTATAAAATGGAAAGACAGCTATTTTGTCGCTGCTATAGCGAGTTCTGAGTGTTTGAAATATGCTCTGTAATACATCAGTCCATATGTCAAAGCGATGGCCGTAAACGAGATTCGTCGAGACCTGTGCGAGACTTGGTAGGACGGAAGTAAAAATGTACAGCGGAAATCAAAGTGACCGATGTCTGCCAACGTTCCCTGTATCCGAAATCGCTCACTCCTATATGAAGAGTTACTATATAGAGGACTATATAGTGAGCTCGTTGTTAAAATGAAAAAATGCTTTCGGACACTAGTCCGTGACGCTGGTATTTACGTCATTACTGTCGCACAATTAAAACGTGCCAGATCAGTCGACTGGTGGGTTTTCAAAATAATAAATACATGCATGTATTTTTGTGATAAAGCCATATTGTACTGAGCGCATTTCCCACATTAATCAATACAAAGTACCTGCATCTTTCCATTCTTTTAAATCAAGGATGAATACTTTCTTCTTTGCCGTTGCCTTTTATTCAGTCCAATTTGAGGCTTTTTATTTGATTTCTTTCTTTGGCAGAGGCGTGGCATTAAAGCGCATATCCTGGACCAATTTTTTTTTTATATGAAAAGTATGTCCCTTTACACACTCCTCCAGAAGGGTAATTTTGCACAAGGCCATCTGTCTACAGCAGAAAAAAATAAAATAACAAAAAGGCGCCTGGAAAAATCCCAAGGGAGCCTGGAGCCAGATTCGTGATGTTACCTGCGGAAGCGCCAGCAGGCTGCGCGAGCTTTGCACAGTTTCAGTGCACAGCCTGTGTAGACCAAGTTTAGCAGCGAGCGATTTTGCACTGAAATATGGAATTGTCGCCTGAGCGTAATGTTACTTCACCTTTGGATGAAGAATGTAATGTTGCTACACCCTCCTACGATACATCTGTTAACCATTTTAATAATTACGCCATAACGTTGAAGAAATTTGCAGAAAACCACCAGGTCGTTTTCTCATAAACAAACCAGCGCTGACGTAGGATTCAGAGGGAGGCGTCCCGCACGCGACGTCACGAAAGTCAGTGTTTGCCGGGAAATCCAAATGGCAAGTTTTTTCAGAGGCGGACCAATTCGCCTCAAATGGCTTGATTTCAACTGAATTTTTCTGGTATTGCGCAAGGGACAAAAACTGCACAAAATGTGACAGATATTTGACCAAAATTTAATATAAAATAGGAGAATTACATCAATCTCGCTCCTGAATTTACCTGTGATATGCACTTTAAGCACTTCAGGGATCTCTATAAAGATGGTGTTTTTTCCACTTTTTCAGATCTGTCCTCTGATTTTAATTTGCCTGCTTCCTACTTGTTCCGCTATTTCCAAGTCAGACATTGCGCCTCTGCTCTGTTTCCATGCTACCCTTCCCTTCCGGCTAACCAACCATGGGATGATCCAACCTTGAAACCTAGTCAGAAATCTATCATATCTAAGATACACTACCGTTCAAAAGTTTGGGGTCACCCAGACAATTTAGTGTTTTCCATGAAAAGTCACACTTTTATTTACCACCATAAGTTGTAAAATGAATAGAAAATATAGTCAAGACATTTTTCTGGCCATTTTGAGCATTTAATCGACCCCACAAATGTGATGCTCCAGAAACTCAATCTGCTCAAAGGAAGGTCAGTTTTATAGCTTCTCTAAAGAGCTCAACTGTTTTCAGCTGTGCTAACATGATTGTACAACTTGGCTACGTTTACATTACGTCGAATCAGCGGATCATCAGATTAATGTTCTTAAAACGATTCGTGTTTACACTAAAACCATTAGCCGTGCACACAGCAACACCAATACACGATTTGCGTG
Organism: Neoarius graeffei; assembly: GCF_027579695.1. Lineage (NCBI taxonomy): Eukaryota > Metazoa > Chordata > Actinopteri > Siluriformes > Ariidae > Neoarius > Neoarius graeffei. Next base: position 45,673,918 of record NC_083569.1, read on the forward strand.
CACACAGCAACACCAATACGCGGATACACTCGGCTCTGCAGGCATCCTGCACTCCAAATCACTCCGCCCTGAACAGCGAGTGCCCTCTGGAGGATGCGCACTCCGGCCCTGCGCAGCTCACAGAGCGCGCGAGTGAAGTGCACAAGCCACGATTCGGGACTGAGCCGCTGTGTGTGTGATCCCAGCGCACATCACTTACCACTTGCAAGTGGAAGGATGGCAAGCCTAAAGACCATCATAACTACACAATGGGCAGTATTTGCATCAGTATTTGCAGTATTTTCATACTTTTATACTCTTTAATGAAAGGTGATACAAGGCGGAAGTCCGCGCCGTTTTTCAGCAGTCGCGTCACATGACCAACGCCAGCGAATCAGGAAGGTGGATGTCACAGTGACGTTGTCCAATGAGACGCCAGCTAGAGCTCAGCACAGCGTATCCGCGTATTCTCAATGTTTACACAGCACCGGAGCTGACACGATCTGGATTGAATACGTGGACGCTGGCGGATTCCCGTTTCCCAGCGTTTCCAGGCGTTTTAATGTAAACGGACAGTGCATCTGCAAAGAAAATGAGACAGATACGGTCTAATGTAAACGTAGCCTAATCATCCATTAGCCTTCTGAGGCAATGAGCAAACACATTGTACCATTAGAACACTGGAGTGAGAGTTGCTGGAAATGGGCTTCTATACACCTATGGAGATATTGCACCAAAATCCACACATTTGCAGCTCGAATAGTCATTTACCACATTAGCAATGTATAGAGTGGATTTCTGATTAGTTTAAAGTGATCTTCATTGAAAAGAACAGTGCTTTTCTTTCAAAAATAAGGACATTTTGGGGGCGTCGTGGCTCAGGTGGTTAAGGCGCCATACCATGAATGCGGGCGACCCGGGTTCGATTCCGGCCCGAGGTCATTTCCCGATCCCTTCCCGTCTCTCTCTCTCCCGCTCATTTCCTGTCTCTACACTGTCCTATCCAATAAAGGTGCAAAAAGCCCAAAAAAATATCTTTAAAAAAAAAAAATAAGGACATTTCAAAGTGACCCCAAACTTTTGAACAGTAGTGTATAAACACATCTAATGGCATTCAATGACTATTCGGTTGTTAAGGCTCGAATTTCTGGGGAACAGGAGCTTGGTCTGAATTTCACAGATCACTTATGGGACCAAGCCGTCCATACCACACGTTCAAGCACACCTAGTGCTCGGCTAGAACTTACACGATTCAAAGTGCTGCATAGAGCCCACTTATCAAAATCTCGATTATCTGAAATCTATCCAAAAATTGCATGCCATTTGTCAATGTGACAAACGCCATGCTTCTGCCTTTCATTTAAGCCATATGTTTTTTTTTTTTCATGCCCCAGGCTACAGAAATTTTGGAGTGACTATTCCACGATCATGTCAAAGGTTTATTGGGGAAAAAAATTACTGTGGGCCCCTTTGTTGCAATATTTGATTCTCCTCATATCAACCCTTCACAGTCAGATGTGTTAAGGCCAATTCATGCTGACAACGCAGTCCTCGCAGAAGGCGTCACAGATGGCGTCTGCGTAGCCCCCCCCTTCGCAGACACTCTGCGCGCACCTCCCAAAAATTGTGACCACCGCAGAAGCCTCGCAGACAGCATCGCAGACAAGAGGGCTCTGATTGGTCCACTCTACATCCGCTGTACACGCACTTCCACTTCCCTACTTTCCCGGCTTGTTTTGTTTTCACTACCGCCATTTTTAAAAACACGAGCAAAGATGGAGCAGCACGAAGAGTGGTTGATCGAGGAAGTACGTACATCTATACGACTCCAGTTCTAGTCATTATAAGTAACCAGAGGATAAACACTCCACTAACCACACCCACCAACTACTCCTAGCGATTTCGCGACTTCGCGCCCCCCTACGTTGTGGCGGTGAATAACATTGCGCACGCCTATTACTCCCCGCTCAACGATAAATTACAACTGTCTGCGAAAAGCTATCTGCGAAAGCCTTGTCGCAAGAGCATGCAGAGGCCCTTAGAGATACTATGTCCTTTCTTAATCTGGAAACGATAAGACTCTCAGTAAAAGGTAGCTCTGCTAAGTTTTTTTTTTTTTACAAACGGAAAGCCTTCATAGAATATTTTAACTCCTTACAATCTTTGCCCTCAGACTGACCCCCCCCCCTTTAGTGAGAGGGCGCTGCACAGTGGCGACCAGCGGTACAGTCTGTCTGTCTCGTTCTTTGTTTGTTGAGTGACCAAGTTGTTTGTTTGAGATCATTTTCGGCACAAATTTTAATTAGTTGCGCTTTCTTAATCGTAGGCTACCATAAGCCACTATGAGTCGCGTATGGGAGCTTCTTTTATTAGTAGGGTTGATACTGTTTGTTATCAGCATGGCATGTGAACCTGGCCTGCAATGCGGAATCACACGTACACTACAACAGAGACTTTCTCCTACAACTGAGAGCCTTTGCAGGCGATTTGAATTATACCAATGTACAACCCCGATTCCAAAAAAGTTGGGACAAAGTACAAATTGTAAATTAAAACGGAATGCAATAATTTACAAATCTCAAAAACTGATGTTGTATTCACAATAGAATATAGACAACATATCAAATGTTGAAAGTGAGACATTTTGAAATTTCATGCCAAATATTGGCTCATTTGAAATTTCATGACAGCAACACATCTCAAAAAAGTTGGGACAGGGGCAATAAGAGGCTGGAAAAGTTAAAGCTACAAAAAAGGAACAGCTGGAGGACCAAATTGCAACTCATTAGGTCAATTGGCAATAGGTCATTAACATGACTGGGTATAAAAAGAGCATCTTGGATTGGCAGCGGCTCTCCGAAGTAAAGATGGGAAGAGGATCACCAATCCCCCTAATTCTGCGCCGACAAATAGTGGAGCAATATCAGAAAGGAGTTCGACAGTGTAAAACTGCAAAGAGTTTGAACATATCATCTACAGTGCATAATATCATCAAAAGATTCAGAGAATCTGGAAGAATCTCTGTGCGTAAGGGTCAAGGCCGGAAAACCATACTGGGTGCCCGTGATCTTCGGGCCCTTAGACGGCACTGCATCACATACAGGCATGCTTCTGTATTGGAAATCACAAAATGGGCTCAGGAATATTTCCAGAGAATATTATCTGTGAACACAATTCACCGTGCCATCCGCCGTTGCCAGCTAAAACTCTATAGTTCAAAGAAGAAGCCGTATCTAAACATGATCCAGAAGCGCAGACGTCTTCTCTGGGCCAAGGCTCATTTAAAATGGACTGTGGCAAAGTGGAAAACTCTTCTGTGGTCAGACAAATCAAAATGTGAAGTTCTTTATGGAAATCAGGGACGCCGTGTCATTCGGGCTAAAGAGGAGAAGGACGACCCAAGTTGTTCTCAGCGCTCAGTTCAGAAGCCTGCATCTCTGATGGTATGGGGTTGCATTAGTGCGTGTGGCATGGGCAGCTTACACATCTGGAAAGACACCATCAATGCTGAAAGGTATATCCAGGTTCTAGAGCAACATATGCTCCCATCCAGACGACATCTCTTTCAGGGAAGACCTTGCATTTTCCAACATGACAATGCCAAACCACATACTGCATCAATTACAGCATCATGGCTGTGTAGAAGAAGGGTCCGGGTACTGAACTGGCCAGCCTGCAGTCCAGATCTTTCACCCATAGAAAACATTTGGCGCATCATAAAACGGAAGATACGACAAAAAAGACCTAAGACAGTTGAGCAACTAGAATCCTACATTAGACAAGAATGGGTTAACATTCCTATCCCTAAACTTGAGCAACTTGTCTCCTCAGTCCCCAGACGTTTACAGACTGTTGTAAAGAGAAAAGGGGATGTCTCACAGTGGGAAACATGGCCTTGTCCCAACTTTGAGATGTGTTGTTGTCATGAAATTTAAAAATCACCTAATTTTTCTCTTTAAATGATACATTTTCTCAGTTTAAACATTTGATATGTCATTTATGTTCTATTCTGAATAAAATATGGAATTTTGAATCTTCCACATCATTACATTCCGTTTTTATTTACAATTTGTACTTTGTCCCAACTTTTTTGGAATTGGGGTTGTACCTGTGGAGATAACAAGAACCCAAGAAAACAAGAGAAAATGAGGGAAGAGGGGAGGAGTGCGTCAAAGACTCAGGAGGAGAAAAACAAAAGTCCCATTTCCAGCTATCATTCTCTCTAACGTCCAGTCGATTAAAAGAAAAGCAGATGAGTTGCGAGTAAACACTCGTTACTTGCATGAATACAGGGAAGCCGGTGTTCTTGCCTTCTCCGAGACCTGGCTCAATGATACCGTGCCAGATTCCGAAGTTTGTCCCGATGGCTTTAGTATCGTGCGCTTGGACCGATGCAGTAAGGCCACAGGCAAGGAACACGGAGGGGGCGTGTGCGTCATGATAAATGACAGATGGTGCAAAACAAATGTGGTAAGAAAAAAGATCTGCACCCCTGATATTGAACTTTTATCAGTTTCTATGCGACCCTCAGATCTTCCCCGTGAATTCCCACAAATTTTCCTGACACTGCTATATATACACACATCCAAGAGCAGACACAAGCAAGGCAGCAGACATTATCTTTAATATCACTCAAGAATTTGATGAAATCTCACCAGATGCGCCCAAGTTTATAATGGGGGACTTTAACAACTGTACCCTCAAAAAAACAGTCTACCTATATGCAGTATGTCACATGTCCAACACGAAAAAACAAAATAATTGACTTATGCTATGGCTCCATCCCCAAGGCATATTCATCTATTGCCAGGCCCCCCCGGGTGGCTCAGATCACAACACAGTCCTTCTAAGACCCACCTATAAACAGGTTTTGAAAAGGGTTAAGCCTGTGGAAAAGCAGATCCAGGTGTGGGATGAGGACAGTGTAGAGACGTTGAAAGGGTGCCTGGAGTGTACATCATGGACCATCTTTGAGGACTCTTCAGCTGACGTGCACGAACAGACAGAGGCTACCTCGGGCTATATAGACTTTTGTGTGAGTGCAGTCATTCCAACCAAGACCATCAAAGTGTATCCAAACAATAAACCGTGGGTGACAAAGGAACTAAAGGATATACAGTGGTGCTTGAAAGTTTGTGAACCCTTTAGAACTTTCTATATTTCTGCATAAATATGACCTAAAACATCATCAGATTTTCACACAAGTCCTAAAAGTAGATAAAGAGAACCCAGTTAAACAAATGAGACAAAAATATTATACTTGGTCATTTAAACCTATGAGTTTAAACAGGGATGCAAACAGCGGATGCCGCCTTTTTCACGGCTGAATCGTGCAGATCCAATTTTTTTTAAGGGGGGGCGTTGGAGTGTCTGAATAATTTCATCAAAGTAAATTCTGTATTAAAATTACTAAATGAGCAAATGCCGTTACAGTCCATGAAACAGGAAGTATGAGAAGAAAACAGTAAATCAGAAAGCTGCGCACATTTGCGCAGCTTCTGCACAAACGTGCGCAGCTTTCTGATTTACTGTTTTTCAGACAAAAACATTTACAACCCTGTCATTATCTGGAACTGAGTTTAGATTTCGAACATTCTTACGATAAAACGTCCTGCATAGTCTCTTTATGATAAACGTCTTAATGCCACTTACCCGTGAGGTTATCAAGTAGACATTCTTCTTCGGAACCTTCCAGAGGTATAGTTGGGATGCCCATCCCGCAACAAAATATTTATAAGCTTCCAGGCTCTTGTAAGCTTTGAGGGCTTTGCCAGTGTAACACGATTCACGATTAACAAGAAAATTGTAAATGTCGTGGTAGGCCAGATCGGGCAAATCGCTGGCACCGCAGCTCCGAATTTTCCTGAACAAGGATTGCGGCAAGTTGTACGGATCTGCAATCCCCAACCTGGAACACTTTTCCACGTAACGCTGCCTCACGTCACCTTCAAGATGCTGAACAAACTTAGACAAGTTATCGCGCGACGTAGATGGGGTATTTTCAGAATTTTCTTGGGGATTACTCCCTGGATCCATTACGCTCGCGCAAGGTAAACAATCCTGAAGCCATCCAATATGGTGGAATACACACGTGCGGGTCACATGACTGCACATCATCTATAGATACCCCAACGTCAGGACAAATCGAGCAAAAAACTCATTCATTCCCATGGCAATAACTCAATTAAATAAGATGTGGGGAGGGGTAAGACTAGAAGAACATCCAGTGTTTCCCACACACTGACGAGACTATGGCGCCCCGCCATAGTCTAATTTGGGCCGCCATAGTCTCAGTCCGCGCCCGCACGCACACACACACGGCAACACTGACGCACCCGGCCTGACATTGCGTGCGTTGCCTATCTGAGACAGCGTGAGGAGACAACTCTGATAAGCTACATCCTGTCTGCATCTACATGTTAAGGTAAGTTTATACAACTTTATGTAGCCTTTGACACGATTGAGAAGGTGACATTTAGGCTACGCTATTGTGCTTTATAGGCGTATGGAGAGCGCATTGATGGATGACGTTAAGTGTATTGTTTCAGTAAAATTACTTTGTCCATTTCGTACTGGCAAACCTACCTTTTCTGTAAGGCAACAGTAGGCTATTTTGAGGCAATATTAGTTAGCCCTGCGTAGTTATCCAATGCGTCAAATTAACTTTATCATCCTACCAGGATCAGGTCGTTTCCAAATTCACCGGCGAAGTGCTTCCTGCTTGACATTGTATGTGCGCAGTCTATCCAAATGATGGAGACATGAAGGGACAGTAGTGATAAACTAATCTAGGTCTGCATGTACATGTGAAAAGGGAAACGTAGTCTATTTTAACAGAGAGCGAACTTCGATGCCACTTTTGAGAATTAGCGCTAGTAGCCTTAACGCGATTTGTTACTGGTGAGACGGAAGACGTTAAATTATTTTTAGCCTTTTCGAACAGGCTACCTTTTAAAGGTGAAGCTATTAGGCCACATAATTAAGGGAATGTAATGTTAGTTACCTACTTAATTAAATTAACTTCTTGACTCGAATTTGATCGATGTGATATGAATCTCAATTGGTGATCGTTTTTGATTCACCAGTGATGTGAATTTCAATTGACATTTACCCATTGTTTTTATGCTCAAATCCCACCTAAGTTCAATCTCACTTTCACTTAATTAAATATTTCAGAGTGAGCTCTACAATCACATGACTCATTGTAGTAACAAGTTGTTTGCCATTTTAGGTCAAAACAGACCTTCGGAACAGACTTCAAGGAGAGCACCTGGCCGCCTGCTCGAGGATTTCCATTAACGGGCCACAACCAGAAGATATAAATTATGAAAGGGCACTCGAACTTTTTTTTTTCTCAAAGCCAAGAAAAATCAAATGCACAAGTGCAGGGTGTGGTCCTTGTAAATAGGGCAGGCATTTGTCAGGGTCACTTTTGACATACAGCAGAGCTAGAAGTCCTTGTTTTGTAGGACTTTTTGTAGGAGTTCAGGGTGTGAAGTATTGTAGGATTTTTGGTTTGGTTGCTATCTGTAATATGTTCTTGTAGGACTGCCCTCTGTAGCAACATGCTAAAATAAAATAAAAGGTGCATAACCAATACCAACGAATTTGTTCTTTGTTAGTCTTAGTTTAGTAGTATTAGTAGGCTAAACAACCCCCGCGCACCCCTGCAATTCAACTGGACCCCCCCCGGGCTGCCCCCATTCATTCATTCATTCATTATCTCTAGCCGCTTTATCCTTCTACAGGGTCGCAGGCAAGCTGGAGCCTATCCCAGCTGACTACGGGCGAAAGGCGGGGTACACCCTGGACAAGTCGCCAGGTCATCACAGGGCTGACACAGAGACACAGACAACCATTCACACTCACATTCACACCTACGGTCAATTTAGAGTCACCAGTTAACCTAACCTGCATGTCTTTGGACTGTGGGGGAAACCGGAGCACCCGGAGGAAACCCACGCGGACACGGGGAGAACAGGCAAACTCCGCACAGAAAGGCCCTCGCCGGCCACGGGGCTCGAACCCGGACCTTCTTGCTGTGAGGCGACAGCGCTAACCACTACACCACCGTGCCGCCCCGGCTGCCCCCATAGTCTCCAAAATTTCTGTGGGAAACACTGATATCTGTAGCACTGTGTAGTATTTTCCTTTATTTACGATATTAGGCCTTCTGCGGAAGTGCAATATACTTCTTATTGTATTCTATTTATGGATGTGTGTTATGTATTGAGGAATAGTGGTGTAGCACAGCACAGGAGTTTTATTTAGTTATGGCATTAGGCCTTTTAGGGAAGTGCAATATACTCCTTCTTACTCCTTACTCTATTCCACTCACTGATGTGTGCATGTTATGCATTATTCTTTTATGATATTAGGCCTTGTAGGGAAGTGCAATATACTCCATTTCATTGTACTGTATGTTGTGTTAGATGAATAGTGCTGCAGATGTCTACTAAATGTCTGTTTTGTCTGTTCTGTCATATGCCTGTACTGTACAACAAATTGCCTTTCGGGGACATTAAAGTTTTCTAAGTCCAAGTCTTTATTTATATATTTATTTATTTTAAAAAAGTTTGTTTGTGTGTTTGGTTCTTGTATTGTAATTTATTGCACCTTACTCAATAGTAGATATTTCTACATTTCCTTCTATATTGCTGTCTGTCTACTATTTTGCATATTATGTACAACCCCGATTCCAAAAAAGTTGGGACAAAGTACAAATTGTAAATAAAAACGGAATGCAATGATGTGGAAGTTTCAAAATTCCATATTTTATTCAGAATAGAACATAGATGACATATCAAATGTTTAAACTGAGAAAATGTATCATTTAAAGAGAGAAATTAGGTGATTTTAAATTTCATGACAACACCACATCTCAAAAAAGTTGGGACAAGGCCATGTTTACCACTGTGAGACATCCCCTTTTCTCTTTACAACAGTCTGTAAACGTCTGGGGACTGAGGAGACAAGTTGCTCAAGTTTAGGGATGGGAATGCTAACCCATTCTTGTCTAATGTAGGATTCTAGTTGCTCAACTGTCTTAGGTCTTTTTTGTCGTATCTTCCGTTTTATGATGCGCCAAATGTTTTCTATGGGTGAAAGATCTGGACTGCAGGCTGGCCAGTTCAGTACCCGGACCCTTCTTCTACACAGCCATGATGCTGTAATTGATGCAGTATGTGGTTTGGCATTGTCATGTTGGAAAATGCAAGGTCTTCCCTGAAAGAGACGTCGTCTGGATGGGAGCATATGTTGCTCTAGAACCTGGATATACCTTTCAGCATTGATGGTGTCTTTCCAGATGTGTAAGCTGCCCATGCCACACACACTAATGCAACCCCATACCATCAGAGATGCAGGCTTCTGAACTGAGCGCTGATAACAACTTGGGTCGTCCTTCTCCTCTTTAGTCCGAATGACACGGCGTCCCTGATTTCCATAAAGAACTTCACATTTTGATTCGTCTGACCACAGAACAGTTTTCCACTTTGCCACAGTCCATTTTAAATGAGCTTTGGCCCAGAGAAGACGTCTGCGCTTCTGGACCATGTTTAGATACGGCTTCTTCTTTGAACTATAGAGTTTAGCTGGCAATGGCGGATGGCACAGTGAATTGTGTTCACAGATAATGTTCTCTGGAAATATTCCTGAGCCCATTTTGTGATTTCCAATACAGAAGCATGCCTGTATGTGATGCAGTGCCGCCTAAGGGCCTGAAGATCACGGGCACCCAGTATGGTTTTCCGGGCTTGACCCTTACGCACAGAGATTCTTCCAGATTCTCTGAATCTTTTGATGATATTATGCACTGTAGATGAGGATATGTTCAAACTCTTTGCAATTTTACACTGTCGAACTCCTTTCTGATATTGCTCCACTATTTGTCGGTGCAGAATTAGGGGGATTGGTGATCCTCTTCCCATCTTTACTTCGGACAGCCGCTGCCACTCCAAGATGCTCTTTTTATACCCAGTCATGTTAATGACCTATTGCCAATTGACCGAATGAGTTGCAATTTGGTCCTCCAGCTGTTCCTTTTTTGTACCTTTAACTTTTCCAGCCTCTTATTGCCCCTGTCCCAACTTTTTTGAGATGTGTTGCTGTCATGAAATTTCAAATGAGCCAATATTTGGCATGAAATTTCAAAATGACTCACTTTCGACATTTGATATGTTGTCTATGTTCTATTGTGAATACAATATCAGTTTTTGAGATTTGTAAATTATTGCATTCCGTTTTTATTTACAATTTGTACTTTGTCCCAACTTTTTTGGAATCGGGGTTGTATTACCTAGGTGTTCCTTATTGTATTTGCTGTCACTTTCACTTATATTTTATTTACTGGATTGCATTTCATTTATTTTACTTTTGTTAACAGAGACACTGTTCTAGGTTGTTGTTTACCTCCCTCTGTAGAGGGCCCCCGGGTTGTTTTCTGTGTTAAAAGAACAAGAAAAACTACAGGAAGTATGTATATGCTCATTTCTTTGTAACTATTGCTGTATCCTGTATATATGTGCATATGCATAATTGTACATAATATATATGCATAATTATATTATGGGTGTCTGTGTACGTATGGATATACACTATATTGCCAAAAGTATTTGCTCACCTGCCTTGACTCACATATGAGCTTAAGTGACATCCCATTCCTAATCCATAGGGTTCAATATGACGTCGGTCCACCCTTTGCAGCTAGAACAGCTTCAACTCTTCTGGGAAGGCTGTCCACAAGGTTTAGGAGTGTGTTTATGGGAATTTTTTACCATTCTTCCAGAAGCGCATTTGTGAGGTCACACACTGATGTTGGACGAGAAGGCCTGGCTCTCAGTCTCCGCTCTAATTCATCCCAAAGGTGTTCTATCGGGTTGAGGTCAGGACTCTGTGCAGGCCAGTCAAGTTCATCCACACCAGACTCTGTCATCCATGTCTTTATGGACCTTGCTTTGTGCACTGGTGCACAGTCATGTTGGAAGAGGAAGGGGCAGCTCCAAACTGTAAAAACAGTCTGCATGCCGAGGTGCTTGATTTTATACACCTGTGGCCATGGAAGTGATTGGAACACCTGATTCCGATAATTTGGATGGGTGAGCAAATACTTTTGGCAATATAGTGTGTGTGTGTGTATATACACATGTATAACATGAGTATCTGTAGCGATATAGGATTTGGTCAATATTATATCATGTTGGTATGTCTTGGTATGTTTTCTTTTTTGTTTGTTGCTTTTGTATATATAGTTTATTTTGGCAGAAAGTGACGTTTGATGAGCGGTGGTATAGAGGGTTAGGATTTGATAAGTTATTTACTTCTTCCTAATCCTTTCTGAACATTATTAAGTTACTGCCTTGTGGCTACGCTATTCTGTTTGTTTATGACGATGCTTTGATTATTGCATTTATATCTTTCTTCTTTACTGTTTGGAATAAAGCAATCAATCCTCAAAAAAGATTAATAAGAAAATAATCTCATCTCATCTCATTATCTCTCGCCGCTTTATCCTGTTCTACAGGGTTGCAGGCAAGCTGGAGCCTATCCCAGCTGACTACGGGCGAAAGGCGGGGTACACCCTGGACAAGTCGCCAGGTCATCACAGGGCTGACACATAGACACAGACAACCATTCACACTCACATTCACACCTACGGTCAATTTAGAGTCACCAGTTAACCTAACCTGCATGTCTTTGGACTGTGGGGGAAACCGGAGCACCCGGAGGAAACCCACGCGGACACGGGGAGAACATGCAAACTCCGCACAGAAAGGCCCTCGCCGGCCACGGGGCTCGAACCCAGGACCTTCTTGCTGTGAGGCGACAGCGCTAACCACTACACCACCGTGCCGCCAAAGAAAATAATAAATAAATAAAAATTTTATTTCTTTCAGCACGACTGCACTGCATGACGGGATGTATTGCTTTAGTTAGTGACCATCAGTTGTATGCCACTTTTCGTGATGCATTGTGGGATACTTTGAGCGCACTATACAGGGTGTAAATAATCCTCACTAAGCTTTCGGACAGCACTACAAAATGGCGTCCTCACTATATATTGAGGAGGGAGCGATTTCGGACACAGGGTTGTCAAAAGACACGCACGCCGGAAGTTGTGTTTGTTTTGATAGCAATCAGGAAAGTTTGGAAAAAGTCGGCAGTAATCGTCATTTTAACTCGTTTTTGTGCAATATTTCGTTTGGAAAACAGCTTTCAAAATGGCAGCGCTGACACCTGGCTGACACTTCATGTTTCGAAGTCTCGCACAAGTCTCGTGAAGATCGCGCGGATAAGCAACGCCTGCTGTGGACCAAACTAAATTCAACATGGCTAAAAACCGAACAGGCCAATAAGTATAATATTTAATTGTGATTAGTTGCCAATACGAGTCACAATATAAAGTTATTAAAACTGAAAACGTAACTGAATAACACGTTCATTAAGAAATAAAGCAAGTTTAAAAATGACTTCAGTTCTCCTTTAACTTCAGTTTCTCCATGGCCTTCTGCGTACTTTCGAGCAGCTTGTCTTCTTATTGCAAGTTTTTTTGGCTGACACCACGACGAAAATTTGCGATTTTTCCTGTGTGAGATACAAGCGTTGTTCGTTTACGGAAATCGATACCTCCAACATGGCCTCACAACTTTAATTTATCTAGATGTTTTCTCTATATTCTATTCTCTGTTTATCCTGTAATGAGCTGCTGGAATTTTAATTATTTCCCTGAGGGAACCCCCCCAAAGGGATCAGTAAAGTTTAATCTAACCTAATCTAATCTAACATCCAGGACTTTAGTGTTTTGATGATGTCTGTGAAAACCACTATATTGTATGCTATCAAACCAAATGAATGAAACCCACTAGAAGGGAATATCATACACATACGTTATTTACCAGCTGGGAGGTCTGTATCGTGAAATACCGTGACCGAGGTCAGTATTCAAGGCCGAGGTCACGGTATTTCACCATACGGACCGACCTTAAGCTGGTAAATAATATATATATTTTTTTCTTTACCAAATTCTAACAGAAAACGAGAGCGCCCGAAAGGGAAAACCGAGCCGAGCCATTTTGAATCCTCATTCACGGCTGTAATGCAAATGGCTTCCTCCGCGGTATACAAGTGCACTTCCATGGCAGGAAAAAAACTACATTTTGCCGCCTATGTAGTCCCCGATTTATACAAATAGGAGTTATTCAGGATTCAGCCATGTTTTTGCTCGGCGTTAGCAACAGTTAGAGGTTTTAGCTTTCTCCTGAAATGTTTTCTTTAATTTCTTCTTCCTCAGGGTAGTAAAACTCGCTTTCGCTGTGAACACTGGCGTTATCACTATCCATGCTGTAAAATTAATGCTATTCTCCTGAGAAATGCTGGAAAAAATGTATAAGATTTTTGATAATCTTATAAATAAATCTTAAAAAAAAGGATAAATGTTGACAAAAAAAATGCTACTATGTTTGTTGTTGTTGTGAACGAGCGAGTCGCCAGTGGTCCATAACCGGGCTCCGTAATGTAGGATACGGACCCGCTCGCCAGCCAATCAGAGCGCAGGATTTGATGGAAACCGGACCGCGAAAAAACTGCAGTTTCCATTAAATCCTGCGCTCTGATTGGCTGGCGAGCGGGTCCGTATCCTACGTTACGGAGCCTGGTTATGGACCACTGGTGACTCGCTCGTTCACAACAACAAACATAGTAGCATTTTTTTTTTGTCAACATTTATCCTTTTTTTTTAAATATTTATTTATAAGATTATCAAAAATCTTCTAAAATTTTGCCAGCATTTCTCAGGAGAATAGCATTAATTTTACAGCATGGATAGCGATAACGACAGTGTTCACAGCGAAAGCGAGTTTTACTACCCTGAGGAAGAAGAAATAAAAGAAAACATTTCAGGAGAAAGCTAAAAACCTCTAACTGTTGCTAACGCCGAGCAAAAACACGGCTGAATCCTGAATGACTCAATTTTGTATAAATAGGGGACTACATAGGCAGCAAAATGTAGTTTTTTTCCTGCAATGGAAGTGCACTTGTATACCGAGGAGGAAGCAATTTGCATTACAGCCGTGAATGAGGATTCAAAATAGCGGCTCGGCTCAATTTTCCCTTTCGGGCGCTCTCGTTTTCTGTTAGAATTTGGTAAAGAAAAAAAAATAAATATATTATTTACCAGCTTAACTTCGGTCACGGTATTTCACGATACGGACCTCCCAGCTGGTAAATAACATTTATTCAATGGAAAAGTGTCTTGTATGTATAATAATTAGCAGTGTAGTCCGTTTGAACGCACTGACACTGTATGACACCTGAAATAACCTAACAGGCCGAAAACTGAAACTAGTAGTAATCTAAGGAATCTGATTGGCTGGTTGACATGTCAATCAACATCTGCAACCGAATCACCGTAGAAACTGAATCATTCGATTGACATCATCTCAGGCTTTCCGGAAGTGCTCGGATACTGAGCGGACTGAATGAATCATTTGGATGAACTGAAGGAAAAGAACTCGTTCACCCAAATAAAACAGGATTTCCATTTCTACTTACGAAAATACAGCGTTATAGTCTGTTTTAATTGGGGGTTATTTCTATAGCTAGCGTGCTACTTTATAGCTTAAAGTACAGCAATGAAACAGCACCCGCCCCCCCTCTCTCTCTCTCTCTCACTCACACAGTAGCATTAAATGTATACAAACACAAGTTTACCATAAAACCCACAACCTTCGTGTCAGTAATGACGAAGCGAAAATAGCCAGAGCTGAACATACTGACCGTGAGAGAGAGAGAGCAGCTGTCTGGCACACACACATACAGAACAGCCTTCTCTGGTCTTTTAATTACAGCCTTGTCTTTTCCCCAGGATGCTTCTTATATATTAAAAAAAAGCTCTCCAGAAACATTCAACAGACTCTCTCCGAGGAGGAAGTAATAACAAAAAACCCGAAACACAGGGAAAAAAATGAACGAGGGGGAAAGTAAACGTGGCTGTGTAGGTCGGGCTTAAACGCGTCGTGTGTATTAGAGCACATAAACACGTGGGTCTCAATCCAGGAGGGGAGAGAGAGAGAGAGAGAGAGAGAGAGAGGCGCTGCATCATCATCATCATTAGAAACCTGATCCGGTAGCTCAGCTCAGCCTAAAGACGACACGAAATGGTCCAAATATTCGACAAACCGCTATAAAGTACAACCCCGGTTCCAAAAAAGTGGGGACAAAGTACAAATTGTAAATTAAAACGGAATGCAATAATTTACAAATCTCAAAAACTGATATTGTATTCACAATAGAACATAGACAACATATCAAACGTTGAAAGTGAGACATTTTGAAATTTAATGCCAAATATTGGCTCATTTGAAATTTCATGACAGCAACACATCTCAAAAAAGTTGGGACAGGGGCAATAAGAGGCTGGAAAAGTTAAAGGTACAAAAAAGGAACAGCTGGAGGACCAAATTGCAACTCATTAGGTCAATTGGCAATAGGTCATTAACATGACTGGGTATAAAAAGAGCATCTTGGAGTGGCAGCGGCTCTCAGAAGTAAAGATGGGAAGAGGATCACCAATCCCCCTAATTCTGCGCCGATGTGGCTGGGGACTGCAGTTGACTTGCTGACTTTGGGACTGCAGTTGTCGTGAACGGTTTTACGCTTGGGTTTCCGTCAGTGGGGGTTTATAGCATCAACGAAGCTGACTTTATGTTAGGACTGTTAATGTTATAGTCATGCTGTCTGTTGTTGCCCAAATGAAGATGGGTTCCCTTTTGAGTCTGGTTCCTCTCGAGGTTTCTTCATATCGTCTGAGGGAGGTTTTCCTTGCCACCGTCACCACAGGCTTGCTCATTGGGGATAGATTAGGGATTAAATTAGCTCATATTTTAAGTTGTTCAAATTCTGTAAAGCTGTTTTGCGACAGGGGGCGGCACGGTGGTGTAGTGGTTAGCACTGTCGCCTCACAGCAAGAAGGTCCAGGTTCGAGCCCCGTGGCCGGCCAGGGCCTTTCTGTGCAGAGTTTGCATGTTCTCCCCGTGTCCGCGTGGGTTTCCTCCGGGTGCTCCGGTTTCCCCCACAGTCCAAAGACATGCAGGTTAGGTTAACTGGTGACTCTAAATTGAGCGTAGGTGTGAATGTGAGTGTGAATGGTTGTCTGTGTCTGTGTCAGCCCTGTGATGACCTGGCGACTTGTCCAGGGTGTACCCCGCCTTTCGCCCGTAGTCAGCTGGGATAGGCTCCAGCTTGCCTGCGACCCTGTAGAACAGGATAAAGTGGCTAGAGATGATGAGATGAGATGTTTTGCGACAATGTTTATTGTTAAAAGCGCTATACAAATAAACTTGACTTGACATAAAATTACTTTTTCTTTCTTTCTTAAAGTCTGAAGAGCAACACTTGCCTGTGTGCCCTGATAAGAACAACTTCAAACTAACAAAAATCCTTTCTGTTTATATCCCCAGTGAGAAGATAAAAAAAAGTCATGAAACAATTTGTGTTAAAGCCAGAGGTGGACAAAGTACCCAACTTCATTATTTAAGTCAAAGTACAGATCCTACTGGTCAAATGTTACTCCGATACAAGTCAAAGTTGTCCAGTCAAATTTTTACTTAAAGGGCATATCCTGGACCAATTTAGTGTTTTTTTTTTTTTTTTTAAATATGAAAGTACGTCCCTTTACACGCTCATCCAGAAGGGTAATTTTGCACAAGGCCATCTGTCTACAGCAGAAAAAAATAAAATAACAAAACACGTCTGGAAAAATCCCAAGGGAGTCTGGAGCCAGATTCGTGACGTCACCTGCGGATCCGCCAGCAGGCTGAGAGACCCTGCATGGATTCAGTGCACAGTCTGTGTAGACCAAGTTTAGCAGCTAGTGATTTTGCATTGAAATATGGATTTTCTTGGTCTTTTTCTCGGCTCTGCTTGGTCCTCGGCTTCAAGGGCCTCAGTGGATGCGGCACTTTGCCTTCTGTCAGGGGAGACAGACACGGCTGGCTCCTTTGGTGATGCTGACACAAATGGAGACAGTGCTGCTTTGGGCATTCTGACAGATGGAACTGTGTCTTTTTTCAGATCAAGTTGCTTCTTGAAGCTCATTTCCCACTGCAAATAGTTCTCAAAGTCGTTGGGCTTTATGAAATGAGCCCCGCATATGATGCTGTGGTCTGTTGCATGCTGCCAGTTTTTCCAGGTTCCTCACACGAAGCGCTCCCATTTCTCTCTCGTTGTCCGGTCTTTTGGGAAACGATGAGTACTAATCCCATCAAGATTGGTGTTGCTACACCCTCCTACGATACATCTGTTAACCATTTTAATAATTACATGATAACGTTGAAGAAATTTGCAGAAAACCACCAGGTTGTTTTCTCATAAACAAACCAATGCTGGCATGGGATTCAGAGGGAGGCGTCCCGCACGCGACGTCATGAAAATCAATGTTTGCTGGGAAATCCAAATGCC
The DNA here is from genome assembly GCF_027579695.1 of Neoarius graeffei. NCBI lineage: Eukaryota > Metazoa > Chordata > Actinopteri > Siluriformes > Ariidae > Neoarius > Neoarius graeffei. Next base: position 45,691,351 of record NC_083569.1, read on the forward strand.
AAGTTTTTTCAGAGGCAGACTAACTCGCCAAAAATGGCTTGATTTCAACCGAATTTTTCTGGTATTGCGCAAGGTAAAAAAATTGCTCAAAATGCAAAATGTGACGGATATTTGACCAAAGTTTAATATAAAATAAGAGAATTACATTGATCTTGCTCCTAAATATACCCAAGATGTGCCCTTTAAGTACTTAAGTACTTGCTTTTAAAAATACTTAAGTATTAAAAGTACATTTTCTGTCAACGCATTGTTGTATTATTACCACAAAACCTAACGCCGTTACCAAAGACAGAAATGTGAATTCACAAAATGAACGCATGCTGTGCCATCATGGTGGTTTAACGTTAAGCTAGCTAGTCAGTGACGCTCCACCTGACATGCTAGCAAACTCTTTTCAAACTCGAAATCATATTGGGTAGCTAACACTACTAGAAAAGAAAAATTTCTATATTATTTATTTGGCAAGATTATGCTAAAACATATTTCTGAAAGGACTTCAGATAAGTTGACGTTATTCATGTTAGCGTAACTCCGCTTTTACATGCTAACTAACAGTGTCCAAGTTAACTAGCTATGTGTTAACATTAGCTGTGGACAAGGCGACGGCAACTTGGCGGGCAAATCCATAGAAAGTCATTTGACGAGCCAGACTGCGTAGCTATTGCAACATTATCGCTAGCTCTAAAAGCACAGACAACTTCATTGCAAGCTTTCTCTTAGAATAAAACGTTTACATCCCTCAATATGCTTCTGCAGGTTGGATGGCGAGTTTTTGTAGGCCGTGATATGGTTTGTTTTCAGGAAACAAAGCAAACAATTAAAACGAAATGAATCTTTAATCCTTGCAGAAAACTGAAACATGGGTTCCAGATATGGCCCTGGGTGTGTGTGTGCATTCCTCAGAAAAAACGCCTCCTTCCATTCTGCCATCAACTGATCATGTTCAAATAATGCTGCAGAGAAATAATTGAACTTGATTTTATCCAGTCTATGGACGTGACGTGACCCTAGTGATTACTGATCAACTGTCTCAGTGTCACCTGCAAAAAAATCAATCAAGTTTCTCAGCTTGTCACATATACTGGCCTTCAGACTCCATCCATCCATTATCTGTAGCTGCTTTATGCTGTTCTACAGGGTCACAGGCAAGCTGGAGCCTATCCCAGCTGACTACGGGCGAAAGGCGGGGTACACCCTGGACAAGTCACCAGGTCATCACAGGGCTAACACATAGACACAGACGACTATTCACACTCACATTCACGCCTACGGTCAATTTAGAGTCACCAGTTAACCTAACCTGCATGTCTTTGGACTGTGGGGGAAACCGGAGCACCCAGAGGAAACCCACACGGACACGGGGAGAACATGCAAACTCCGCACAGAAAGGCCCTCGTCGGCTGCTGGGCTCGAACCCAGAACCTTCTTGCTGTGAGGCGACAGTGCTAACCACTACACCGCCGTGCCGCCCTCAGACTTCATTTTTTTCTGTCATCATTTTTTGCAGAGAAAATAGCATGATACTGAACTTGTCTTCGACTTGTTCAATATCATACGTACATACATAGTTAACTTTTGGATGAAAGCTCAGGCCTACATATCCAGCTCTCTATCTTGTGTTTCATCTTCTTTTGAAGTCTTGGCATAGGAAGTCAGGTTGAGCTGGGCCTCAAAATTGTGTCTGAAAATAGCCACTGACAGAAGCAGATGGAGGGCAGCAATTCACAAGGGAGCCTCGGCATACGAGAGACAGCAGCACAGTGACCACGAGGCAAAGCGACAGCGCAGAAAAGATAGAGCGTCATCATCCTCCATGCCAGATGGACCGATCTTCCCCTGCCACAAATGCAATCATCCGTGCGTCTCCAACATCTGCAGAATCAGTCATGAACATGCTTGTCGTGTCCGCAAGCAGCTGCTAAGACCGTCAACAGAGACGCAAGAGCCAAGGATTTTTTTTGCAGAGAGATACGGGACAAAGTGGGGAGACATGGAATAAAAATAGGTACCTGTAGCTATTGCTTGCAAATAAAATTGTTTTCTGATACCATGTCCATACAGAGATAGCACGGTGGTGTAGTGGTTAGCACTGTCGTCTCACAGCAAGAAGGTCCTGGGTTCGAGCCCCGTGGCTGGCGAGGGTCTTTCTGTGTGGAGTTTGCATGTTCTCCCCGTGTCCGCGTGGGTTTTCTCCGGGTGCTCCGGTTTCCCCCACAGTCCAAAGACATGCAGGTTAGGTTAATTGGTGACTCTAAATTGAGCATAGGTGTGAATGTGAGTGTGAATGGTTGTCTGTGTCTATGTGTCAGCCCTGTGATGACCTGGCGACTTGTCCAGGGTGTACCCCACCTCCCGCTCATAGTCAGCTGGGATAGGCTCCAGCTTGTCCGCAACCCTGTAGAACAGGATAAGCGGCTACAGATAATGGATGGGTGTGCATACAGTAAATATAGCGCATATATATTTACTCTATGAGGCAGTAGCCACAAAAATGAAGCATAATCCAAAAATGAACAATTTAAAAATCACAGAAGTAAAATATGCCAAGTATCTGTACTTTATATTATTCTACTCTTACCTCTTACAATTTTTGAAACTGAAACCTCCAGACCGAGGCTGACATACACACGCTGTCGCCATGACCCAAACTCTTATTTCCCGGAAAAGGCCCGGCGCTAGAGCTCAGTGGTCTCAATACTATTTTCGACAACTTCCTGTAACAACTCGGAAGTGCATCACATCTACATCACACATGGGACCGCTGGCCGAAGAAGGCGAGGAAAGGGGGACGACCTGGAGTATATTTTAAAATAGGAACGCACTTTCCCTCGGTAATAAGCATAAACACGTCTGAAAGCGATTTATTCAGTCTAGTCCATTTATTTCGAATGGTGAACCAAATTGTATACACTACCGTTCAAAAGTTTGGGGTCACTTTGAAATGTCCTTATTTTTGAAAGAAAAGCACTGTTCTTTTCAATGAAGATCACTTTAAACTAATCAGAAATCCACTCTATACATTGCTAATGTGGTAAATGACTATTCTAGCTGCAAATGTCTGGTTTTTGGTGCAATATCTCCATAGGTGTATAGAGGCCCATTTCCAGCAACTCTCACTCCAGTGTTCTAATGGTACAATGTGTTTGCTCATTGCCTCAGAAGGCTAATGGAGGATTAGAAAACCCTTGTACAATCATGTTAGCACAGCTGAAAACAGTTGAGCTCTTTAGAGAAGCTATAAAACTGACCTTCCTTTGAGCAGATTGAGTTTCTGGAGCATCACATTTGTGGGGTCGATTAAATGCTCAAAATGGCCAGAAAAATGTCTTGACTATATTTTCTATTCATTTTACAACTTATGGTGGTAAATAAAAATGCGACTTTTCATGGAAAACACAAAATTGTCTGGGTGACCCCAAACTTTTGAACGGTAGTGTACACTCACCGGTCATTTTAATTGGAATACCTGTATACGCATGCACAGTGCGCTATTGTTACACTCATTCCCACATCCTTACAACACGATGACATAGTGGCTACAGCCTCTATGTGGCAGTAGCCACAAAAATAAAATACCTAGGCCTACTTGTTTAATTTTTATTCATGATCAGAACTTGTAACATGTGAACTGTATGAACACACAATGCTGGTACAGTGGTAGAAAAATGTCAGTTTACCCAAAACCTGACAAGACAAAACAGCTCCATTCTCAAGAAGGAATGAAATAAGCTTCATCCTCATGCAGGTACACGCCCACATTTTAACAAACATTTTTAAGCAATTTTATATTCGTAAACCACAAGAAAAAAATGTAACATGATGAACTGTCTCAACTCTTTCCATCTGGCCATTTTGGGGAAAAAAAATCATTTTTTTTTCCTCAGAATTTAAGTTTAATAAATAATACTATATATGGTAGCTCTAGGCTACATACTTTAATTCCTAACAAATCTCGAATTCACCAGCATACACTACACCAGAGAATGGAGCTGGAGGCGAAGTAGAAAATACAAGTTTTGGTAACAAAAATATTGAACTGCACAAACCTTACTGCAGTGTCCAGCTTCGTGACTCCAAAGGGTCACTCTAAGGGTCAACATCTAACTTCTGATGTAATCTAAAACCTGACTGGTTGAAATTAATTTATGGGAATACAAAGTGTCCCAAATCTCCCTCATCCCAAGTTTCCCCACTCTCCCTAATCAAATTCCAAATAAGGGGACATGACAAAGGAATATATTCACTTAGAAGCCGGTGGCGGTGTTGGAGATGTGGGACTCATTTTCGTGCGCCTTTTGGTGGGACTGTGGCTGCTACACCACAGGAATTACATCCTGACCCCTACTCGGTGGACTTTTTACTTTTTTTTATTATTATTATTATTATTTATTATTATTATTTATTTATTTTTTATTATTATTATTTTTTTTATTTGTCTATAATTGTAAAGTGTCCTTGGGTTTCTTGAAAGGCGCTATATAAATTTAACTTATTATTATTATTATTATTATTATTATTATTATTATTAGTAGTAGTAGTAGTAGTATAGAAGAGAGTTTTATCAGAACAGAAAATAATAGATTATTGTGTATTTCTTAAACAGGTTCCTGCAGACTTAAATGTGTTTTTTGAGCTGTAAACAAATCTCATCACTGTACTCTGATGAAACACATCTGCACTCTGGTGTTAATATGGACCAAATTATGTAATAATTTTTTTATAAAAATCTGGATTATATAGGTTGAAAATGGCTCAAAATGCCATGTCTTTGTTCAAATCATCTTGAATATCTTCAAGGCCGATGCTGATGTTGTCAACCGTTTTGTTTCTCTATGTCATGAAATATTTATAGAAAAAAAAAAGAACGTTAACTCCCTCTAATTAAAAGTTGGCGGCTCAACTCTCCAAGCCCCTGCCCTTGTGTGGGAGTCTGTAAAACCACATTTATTGGCAATCATATGCTCACCGTGTATCACTGAGCAACTTCTGCCTCACACATCCATGCTAGGTGGCACGGTGGTGTAGTGGTTAGCGCTATCGCCTCACAGTAAGAAGGTCCGGGTTCAAGCCCAGTGGCCGGCGAGGGCCTTTCTGTGCGGAGTTTGCATGTTCTCCCCGTGTCCGCGTGGGTTTCCTCCGGGTGCTCCGGTTTCCCCCACAGTCCAAAGACATGCAGGTTAGGTTAACTGGTGACTCTAAATTGACCGTAGGTGTGAATGTGAGTGTGAATGGTTTTCTGTATCTATGTGTCAGCCCTGTGATGACCTGGCGACTTGTCCAGGGTGTACCCCGCCTTTCGCCTGTAGTCAGCTGGGATAGGCTCCAGCTTGCCTGCGACCCTGTAGAACAGGATAAAGTGGCTAGAGATAATGAGATGAGATGAGATGAGACATCCATGCTACCCTTCCCCACCCTGCCCCCTTCCTTATCCTCTTCTCACCCCCTCTGAGCCCATTGCCCACGTTTTAGCATTTTTCAAAACTTTGCAGTGGGTGGAGTTCTGATCTGGGGGTGAAGTACTTTAAATGATCTGTTTCTTATAGAAAGAAGTCATTTTTGGTGATGGTACCATCAACAAAGCTTTTACACATTTACAGGATATGAAACTTTCTATCAAGAACACAGGCAAAAAGAAGCAGTGACAGTGTGTAGCTGTAAAGGAAACAATGTATTTTCTTTTAGTACTGATTAAAAGTTTAGAAAGTTTAAAACGAAGAACAAAGTGGCGAGACAAACAGTGGTGGTTAGTCTTCGGGGAGCTATGGTTATCAATGATAGGTCACAAACACAACACAGTCAGGTGTTACACACTGATGGTGAGTCGAGCAAACCCTCATTCTAAATCATCATCATCAATCCCCATAACCCACAAGGGCACCAGTGATGACATTTTTGACAGTTCATCATTAGTGTGTCTAGGGCATTTTAAACTTGGTAGAGCCCATTCCTCTCCAAGCTTGATCAAAGGACAATTTAGAGTAGCCAGTTAACCTAACTACATGTCTTTGACTGTGGGGAAAACCCAAGCACCCACAGGGAGAACATGCAAACCCCACACAGAAAGACCCTTCATCGGGCGTGAGGTTTGAACCCGGAGCCTTCTTGCTGTGAGGTGACAGTGCACCACCATGCCACCCTGGTCACTAATGTATGATGAAAAACTTCTAAGTTGGCAACACTGTAGACTAGCTACACTACAATATAAAGATTTTTCAAACAACATTTACACTTTGGGAAAAACGTCTGAAGAATCTGTAGTCAGCTGAGATAGATGAAGATAGGTTAAATACAATAAATGTAACTTCCAAGCATCACCTTCCATCCATCCATCCATCCATCCATTATCTGTAGCCGCTTATCCTGTTCTACAGGGTCACAGGCAAGCTGGAGCCTATCCCAGCTAACTATGGGCAAGAGGTGGGGTACACCCTGGACAAGTCGCCAGGTCAGCATCACCTTCCACTTTTTACTTTTAATGTTGCTAAAACATCTCATCTCATCTCATCATCTCTAGCCGCTTTATCCTGTTCTACAGGGTCGCAGGCAAGCTGGAGCCTATCCCAGTTGACTACGGGCGAAAGGCGGGGTACACCCTGGACAAGTCGCCAGGTCATCACAGGGCTGACACATAGACACAGACAACCATTCACACTCACATTCGCACCTACGGTCAATTTAGAGTCACCAGTTAACCTAACCTGCATGTCTTTGGACTGTGGGGGAAACCGGAGCACCCGGAGGAAACCCACGTGGACACGGGGAGAACATGCAAACTCCACACAGAAAGGCCCTTGCCGGCCACGAGGCTTGAACCCGGACCTTCTTGCTGTGAGGCGACAGCGCTAACCACTACACCACCGTGCCACCCATTGCTAAAACATAGAGCTGAGAAACTTTAAACATCTTTCTGGAATCTGGAAAAAGTCTTGAAATTGCCTGGAACCTCTTCCTGAAATTTTTTTTTTCAGAAACCATTCATGTTTCACTGAATTTCTCCTGCAGGTTGTTTTTGTAGATTATCTGAAGAGCCGCCCCAAAAAGATCCTCAAGGAACTATTTGTTTGCAGAATGTAAAGTACATACTATTGTACTAAAAAGTATGTGAAATGAATCAGCCCTTTCCTCACCACCTACTCTACTCAGCTCCTGCTCCAAGTACTAATCCTCTCCCGCTTGTACGACTGAAACTCTCTTCTTGCTGGCCTTCCAGCATCTGCAATCCGATCCCTGCAGCCCATCCAGAATGCTGCAGCTCGCTTGGTCTACAACCTCCTTCGTTCTTCCCATGTCATCCCTCTGCTTGCTGACCTGCACTGGCTACCTATTGCAGCTCATATCAACTTTAAAACACTAGTGCAAGCTTACCAGGCTGTCAAGGGGTTAGGACCAGCATACCTCCAGTGTCTGATCCACCCTTACATGCCAACCAGATCCCTATGCTCCAATACTACTGGTCGCCTGGCCCCTCCTTCTCTCTGCTCCTGCCCAGCCCGCTCAATACTACTGTCTGTCCTGGCTCCCTGTTGGTGGAATGACCATCCCATTGGGGTCAAAACTGCCGACTCCCTGACCACCTTCAAGTGCAGACTGAAGACCCACCTCTTCAGGCTGCACCTCTCCCCTGCTTCTCTGCCCATTGTGTAACTGCATATTGGTCTTAACCAACCCAGACTGTGTACTGTTTAGCCTGGGGTTAGCAATTGGAGGTTTTTTTTTCCTCTTTGTCTGTTCATTTGTATGGTTGGTTTGCTTCCTTGGCTGTTTGCTGAGTACTGGTACTTCAACACAGTATTACACTAAGTATTATCCTGTCACTTGTTCAGTCAGCACTAGAACTTTCTTGTCTAGAACTTCAGCACTTCTTGTACCTGACTTTTGCACTTGTCGTATGTCACTCTGGATAAGAGTATCTGCTAAATGCCATGTAATGTAATGTAATGTGTTCTATGTGAGTCTATCTTAATACACTGTTTAGTAGAGGAGCGCACAGTTTCAGACGTAGAAGTGACTACTGAAACAAGGTAGCTCTCCTTCCTTACAGAGCTAAAAGATTAGGTGCCAGAAGATGAGACAAAGTGGCAAAAAGTCCAAAACACTGCTTGAGAATTTATTTCTGAAGACTTGAGAGCCTGTCACTTCGAAATAAAAACTATTAAAGCATACTTTTCCTTGGCGCTGGTGTCTTTTGTATCTTACGTATGTATCTTCTGACCTGTGAAGGTGTTGTGAATGTGATGTGGCTTAAATAGGTTTGAGAGTAAAGATTTAAAGGTACATCACTGGTCCAATTATGGACCTTACATAATTTTTTTTAAAGGTGCACTATATTCATGGTATTAAGTGAAAGATATGTGCTAAAGGTACAAAAGATGTACCCAAGAAACAAGGAAGAGTACAGTTTGGTAGCTTTATTTCTGAAAGTATATGTGACTTTGCCATTCCAATGACTCTTACCTTGCTTTGGACATCCTAGGTGAATCCAGCTTTTAAACGTGTAAGGCAATATGCTCCGTTGTGCCTCCCTGGAAGGAGAAGTCAGGTCCTTGAAGAGAGTAGACTTGGTGGGAGAAGGACCAAGCTTTGGCATCTGACCTTCATATACCGCTATCAGGTGTCAGTCATACACTGCTGGTGTGTTTTCATGGGGTGCTCTTTGAAGAGCTAGTGGAGCCTTGAGCAGGGGACACTTTATAAGGAGAAGCATGGTGTGTGTGTGTGTGTGTGTGTGTGTGTGTGTGTACATGCTGTGCTTGTGTATGTGTGTTAACTGGTCAATGTTTAAATCCCCAGGGAAGGAGGAGAGAGTCTGAGAGAGCAACAACAACAAACAGCAAAGTATCAGTGCAGACGTTTGGCAGGACACAGTTTAGCACTTAATTTCACAATCTATTATGTAAGTGTAGATATGTATATACCTGGTTACACGCTAAGTAATACCCTGACGTGTGTGTGTGTGTGTGTGTGTGTGTGTGTGTGTGTGTGTGTGAATTACATGATATCATTGTAAAATTGCTTCTGTTTTTGACCCTGTTGATCCTTACAATAATTTAAAAAAGGAAAAAAAGGGAAAAAAAAAACCCCAGCATGAATCAGTAGAGGTCCTGCTTATGTAGCATAAATGTTCTGTTATTTTAACCCCAAAGTCTTTTCCTGCTATTGTGATCCTTTTGCTTCTTTTTCACGTATCTTTGTAGTCTGACATTGTCCTTTTATATCCAGCTTCAGTTCAACAACAAAAAAGGACAAAAAAAATATCCTGTACTTCATTTCATTCATTAAAAAGCATTCCATAAAGTTACGTTACAGGATCGTTGATGCTGATACACATGCATATTCACAGAAATTCAACACGAACCCTGGAGATATTTACATTTAAATTTATTGTTAAATTTAGAGTTTCTGTATCAATACAGTGGTTATCCAAAATTTCTGCTGTAATTGATCTGCTTTAATGCACTGCAAGCAATAAAGCTAATATTCAGTAGGAATGACCTTGAGTTTTCAGTGTGATAAAGACACGTGCTCATTTTTTGTCATATGAGTGTGTCATTATGGTTATTTTCCCCATGAGCCTCAAAATCATGCCTTATCCGTGCTGAGTAATATGAACAGATGATGATGATGAACCGTGGGAACACCCATGTGCTTTACGCTCATTAATTAATGTTGACAATAATTACCAACATAAAAAATAATACCTAAATAAATAAAGCCAATAATTAACTCATGTTGGAAAAGCATATTCACTGAATGGTCACTGTGTCACGGTAAATAGTAGTGCAGGGTGGGAAAAGTTCACTGGATTACATTTCTATAGATACAGAAAGAGGGAAAGCTACTTTTTTTTTGTTTTGGCAGGACATATGGTAGTTCAACGCACAGCAAAGTTTAAGCTTCTTTTCATCCACACAATCATATGTGGGAATGCGCTTTTTATCTAGGTACAGCACAAATATTATGAACAAATCTTAACAGCCAAGGAATTTAGGTGCAGCAACAATTTAAGTAAACTCAACAAGACTCCCCTCCCCCCCTCATGTTTTTAATATTAATTTTGGTATTAAGTCCCGTCAAATTATTACAAATCTCTATAAGCCTACATTTAGACTACAGCTGAGTGAACTTCGGGATTTATATTTGATGCACTTACAAGTTTGTGTCAAAAGATTTCATGAATAGTGTTTGTCTTTAAAGGCGTACAGCTTTAAAGTTTTCTGGGAGCACTTTTTTAAAGCCACTCAGAATTCAAGACCACAACATTTTTGTTACTGGTACAGGCTCCTTAGACTTACAAGTGAGGCAGAATACAATCCTAGCTGAGGGCTTTTCTTAAACACCCAGTGGCTCTCTAGCCGAGCTTGGAATTAACCTCTTAATCTTCCTGCCAGAGATCCTTAGAGCCATGATTCTCCAAGTGGGGTCAATGATGTACGTACAGAACCAGTCAAAAGTTTGGACACGCCTTCTAATTCAATGTTGTTTCTTTATTTTTATGAATTAAAAGACACTTCAGGTCTTAAAGTAATGATGGATGTCGTTTCTCTTTACTTAGTTGAGCGGTTTGTGACATAATATGGATTACTACGTTTGTGGAATAGGGCTGTTTACTGTATATCTATTATTTACTATTTACTGTTTGATCTGGCGGCACGGTGGTGTAGTGGTTAGCGCTGTCGCCTCACAGCAAGAAGGTCTGGGTTCGAGCCCAGCGGCTAGTGAGGGCCTTTCTGTGCGGAGTTTGCATGTTCTCCCCGTGTCCGTGTGGGTTTCCTCCGGGTGCTCCGGTTTCCCTCACAGTCCAAAGACATGCAGGTTAGGTTAACTGGTGACTCTAAATTGACCGTAGGTGTGAATGTGAGCGTGAATGGTTGTCTGTGTCTCTGTGTCAGCCCTGCGATAACCTGGCAACTTGTCCAGGGTGTACCCCGCCTTTTGCCCATAGTCAGCTGGGATAGGCTCCAGCTTGCCTGTGACCCTGTAGGACAGGATAAGTGGCTACAGATGATGGATGGATGTTTGATCTCAAACACATTAAGAAGGTGAGAAATTGCACTAATTAACTTTTGACGAGGCACAGCTATTAATTGAAAAGCAGTCCAGGTGACTACCTCATGAAGCTGGTTAAGATAATGCCAATAGTGTGCAAAGCGTCATCAAGGTAAACAGTGGATACTTTTAAGAATCTAAAATATGAAACATATTTTGGTTTTTAACACTCTTTTGTTTACCGCATAATTCCAGATATGTTCCATGTGTTATTTCATAGTTTTGATGCCTTCAGTAGTGTTCAACAATGTAGAAAATAGTCAAAATACAGAAAAACCCATGAATAAGTAGGTGTGTCCAAACTTTTCACTGGTACTGTATGACCAGTGGGACCCTGATTGTATTGCATTTTTTTAAATGACATGACAGTAATGGAGATTACTATAAACTAGCATCAGGGGTGGAAAAAGTACTGAGAAATGTAAGAACATAAGTGAAAGTATAGATTACATGTAAGGCAATAATCTTCCTCAAGTGAAAATAAAACTGCTGCTACACTGAAATATATTTTTAAATGGTGAATTGGATGCTCAAAAACTGAAATGTAAGCAAAATTTGCAGGAGCCCATTTTTATTGGCTGGATGAGGGAAAAAGAGTGTCAGTAATGGTGTTGCGAGCACAAGCTCGAAATAGCCTTCAAACGTGGCCAACACAAACTACATCTCCCAAGAACCACAGTGCCCTCCGTCTCCAGCTTACTGATTAAACCTGTCAATCATTATCTCAGTAATCAGCTCCCCTACTTAAACACCACTCTCACACTCGCTCACCGCGAAATATCGTTCAGTGTTTCTCTCCTGTCATTACCAAGCCGTTTGCTTTCTGCCTGCCTTTCTGTCTTTGACTATAGTTCGTGTTTTCCTCTACTTCGTTTCCTAGTCTCTCCTCTGATATTCTGTTTGCCAATCGATCAACCTCCACCCACTTCCCTGACTACGATTATCGTCTTCTGATTCGGCTTCATCAACAGTTTGCTTCTCCTGCTCTCCCCTACACCTGCATCCCTAAGTGCCTGCATTCTGACAGGATACTTCACCATCCATGGATGCAGCAGAGGAGGCAAAGCACTGAACGCTCAAGGGTGTCTTTTAGGAGAACGCCAGCAGATGCTCAGCGACCTCAACACCAGAATGGCACAGCTTGCTGCTGTGATGTCGCAGGCCCTCCTAACACACCCTGAATCCTCCACAAGCTCCACAAAGCTTCTCTCGCCACCCGTGAAATACGCTGGCGATGCCACCAGTTGTAAAGGATTTTTTTCTCCAATGCTCCTTGTATTTCTCCTCTCTCACTGACATGTCTAAAGATAAAAAAATCGCCAAATCTCTCACACTGTTGACAGGTAAAGCTCTCCAATGGGCCAGTGCTGTTGGGAGCGAGGAGGTGAGCACACAACCTCGTATGATTGTTTCTTGGAACTATTTAAATGAGTCTTTGATCACGAACCAGAGGGCATTGAAGTTGGTGAAAGCCTGCTTAACATCAGGCAGGGTAAGAGAAGAGTTGCAGAGTATGCTCTGGACTTCCGAACCCTCGCTGCAGGCAGTGGTTAGAATGAGCCAGCTCTGAAGGCAGTCTTTTGTCAGGGTTTAAACCTAGAGGTATTGAGTGAGCTAGTATATCGAGACGAACAGTTGACTCTGGACTCTCTCATCGACCTAGCCATCCATCTGGACCATCTACTCAACAGTAGACCATCATTACAAGGCACCACCATGTTACCTCCTACCTCCAACTTGCCCTCGCCCATGGAAGTATCTCAAGCTTGTCTCAAATGCCCAGAAAGAGAAAGAAGAAGACATGAGGGTTTATGTTTCTACTGCGGTGATCCAAGTCATCTCATTTCCAAATGCCCTGTTCGTCCTCCTTGTGCCAGTCCAGCAGAAACCTCTTCCAGCCCAGTGAGTTCCCTGGCACCTCATAAAGTGCAGTCTTTTAAAATGCCTGTCTTACTGAAGCTGCCATCATCTACACACATACTCTCTGCATTTATTGACTCAGGAGCGGAGGGGAATTTCATTGACACTCCCATTGTCCAGAGGTTCGGCCTGTCCACGAACACACTCCAGAGGCCATTCAGCCTCAAGACCATTGACAGAGGCCCCATAGGGGAAGGACTCATCACCAGTCGCATTATCTGCTTCGTATTCAGGTGGGAGCCCTCCACTACAAACTCCTCTCTCTATTAGTTACATCCACGGCACATCACAACTTAATTCTGGGTTACCTATGACTTCAACTCTATGACCCATTAATTTCCTGGCAGCAGAAGGACATTCTTCAGTGGTCACCCACCTGTGTCCAGAACTGTCTGCTTTGTCCACAACTGAACCTCTCCTCCACATCAGTGGAGAGTCCCCAGCCTGATTCACTGGACAATGTTCCTGAGCGCTATATGGACTTTAAGGAAGTGTTTAGTAAAGGCAAGGCCTGTGGCCTACTTCTGCATCACACTTATGACTGTGCAATTGACCTCCTCCCAGGTACCACTCCACCTTGCAACTGTATTTATCCTTGTTCCCAGACCGAGCAAGCCACCATGGAAGAATATGTACAGGAAGTGTTGAACCAAGGGTACATCCGACCTCCCACCTCACCTGCCTCAGCTGGTTTCTTCTTTGTGGAAAAGAAGGGAGGGGGTCTCCAGCAGTGTATTGATTGTATGGGCCTCAACCAAATCACTGTGAAATACCCATATCCTCTGCCACTGGTACCCTCAGCCCTGGAACAACTATGTTCCACAAAGATTTCCTCAAAGCTCGATCTACGTAGTGCCAATAATCTAATCAGAATCAGAGAAAGGGATGAATGGAAGACAGCCTTCAGTACCACCGCTGGCCATTTTGAGTACCAGGTAATGCCCTATGGCCTTTCTTCGGCACCAAGTGTGTTCCAGTGTCTAATAAATGATGTGCTCCGAGACATGGTGGGGAGATATGTTATCGCCTATGTTGATGTTATATTGATCTACTCCCCCGAAGAAGAAAGCCGTTCTAGACACATCAGATTGGTACTCTCCCGACTTTTTGAGAATCACCTGTATGTTAAAGCAGAAAAAATGTGAATTTCATGTACGCCACATTTCTTTCTTGGGGTACATCATTAATGCTGAGGGAGTTAGAATGGGCCAGGCGAAAGTCTCAGCTGTCACGTCTTGGCTGGTCCCTACCTCAGTCAAGGAGCGACAGTGTTTTCTGGGCTTCGCTAATTTCTACCGTCGTTTCATTAGGGCGCTTCAGCACCATTGCTGCACCTCTGACCTCTCTCCTAAGGAACAATCCTCGGCACCTCCAGTGGAATCCAGCAGCCAAGGAAGCCTTTGAGAAACTCTAGGCTGCTTTCACCACTGCTCCCATACTTCAACATCCTGACCCCACTAAACCATCTGTGGTAGAGGTAGATGCATCTGAGATGGGAGTGGGAGGTGTTCTATCCCAACGATTCGGGGAGAAACCCAAGCTACACCCAGTGGCCTTTTTCTCTAAGAACCTCATACCCACAGAGAGGAACTATGACATAGGCAACAGAGAACTACTAGCTATCAAGCTAGCCCTGGAAGAATGGAGACATTGGCCTGAGGGAGCCACACACCCCTTCATTATCCTAACTGACTGAACCTGGACTATCTCAAGAAGGCAAGACATCTCAACCCACGTCACAAGCCAGATGGGCTCTGTTCTTCACATGTTTCAGGTTCACGATATCTTTCCATCCTGGCTCCAAGAACACCAAGGCAGATGTGCTATCCAGAATTCACAGCCCCTCTCCACATAACTCAGAACCTCATCACATCCTCAAACCTGAATGGTTTCTTTAGGCCATCACCTGGGATTTGGACAAGGAGATTAAGGATTCACAACCTCAAACGCTCCCAGAAAACTGCCCTCTTGATTTTCTGTATGTCCCACACCATCTCAGAGGCAGGCTCATTGCTTAGGCACATGCATCACCTGCCACGGGCCATCCCACTAGCCATTGTACACACCAGCAGACACACACATCCAAGAAACCCTCTCCCCAGACACCGAAGGTGAACCGATCTACCAAGTCAAGGAGATTCTCAATTCTCGCCGCAGACAGGGACAACTCAAGTACTTGGTTGACTGGGAGGGCTATGGCCCTAATGAATGAAGTTGGGTCAGCTCCAGGGACATCTTAGACCCCTGCTCACCCAATAGTTCCACAGCCAGCACCCTGAAAAACCTGCACTGAGAAAGAGAGGTCGACCAAGGAAGGAAGTTGTTCCCAGAGGGAGCTCCTCAGGGGGGTGGTTCTGTCAGTAACAGCACTGAAAACCTGAGTTCAGAGCAGCCTCCAAACATGGCCACTCCGGACTACACTTCCCATGATACACAGCAGCCCTCGTCACCAGAGTTCTAACTACATCGTCTGTCTCCGATTATACCGCAATCACCTTCCCTACATAAGCTCAGCAGTCACAAACACACCTCGCGAAGTATCATTCTGTGTCCCGTACCTGACTATACAGAGCCGTTTGTTTTCCTGACTGACTTCCGGATAAAGACCACTGTTTTCGTTAATTTTTGACCTCGTTTCCTCGTTTCTCCTGCACTGCCCTGTTTACTGATCCATCAACCTATGCCTGTTTCCTGTCTACAATTTCTGCCTCTGCAGTTTGCACCGCACCCGCTTTCCCCTGCATCTGCATCCCTAAGTGCCTGCACTCTGACACAGATAACGAAGTCCAAGTAGTGCCGACAGTGCTTTGCATAAGTATTCCCCCCAAACCTTTCCACATTATAAGTGAAAATTCAATATATGTAGTAAGACTTTATGTACAAATTACAAAAAACAACTTGTGAATTAATAAGTCATTCTCAGCCCCTTGTTCTGAAACCCCTAAATTACAAACCCCATTTTCAGAAAAGTTGGGACGTTTTCGAAAATGCAATAAAAACAAAAATCTGTGATTTGTTGATTCACACGAACCTTTATTTAACTGACAAAAGTACAAAGAAAATATTTTCAATAGTTTTACTGACCAACATACTTGTATTTTGTAAATCTAAATGAAGTTAAAATTTGACACCTGCAACACACCCAAAAAAAGTTGGGACTGAGGCAAAATAAGACTGAAAAGTTTATAGGATATTCAAGTAACACCATTTTGGAAAATTCCAAAATAAGCAGGTTAATTGGTAACATAATTGGGTATTAAAGGATCATGCACCAAAGGCTCAGTCTTTGCAGACAAGAATGGGCTCACTCTTTTGTGTCAAAATTTGTCAGCGACTTGTTAGTAAATTCAAAAAGAACATTTCTCAACACAAGATTTTAGGTCTTTCAAAATCTACAGTACATAATAATGTGAAAAGAATCAGGGAATTTGGAGACATCTCAGTGTGTAAAGGGCAAGGTCAGAAACCACTGTTGAATGTGCATGACCTTTGAGCCCTCAGGCACCACTGCCTGAGAAACTGTAACGCTAATGTGACAAATATAGCCACATGGGCTCAAGAGTACTTCGGAAAACCGTTGTCACTTAACACACTCTGCTGCTGCATCCAGAAATGCAACCTGAAACTGTATTACACAAGGAGGAAGCCATTCATCAGTTCAATGCAGAAATGCCACCAATTTCTCTGGGCCCAAACTCATCTCAGATGGACTGAAAGACAATGGAAACGTGTGCTGTTATCAGATGAGTCCATATTTCAGCTTGTTTTAGGGAAAACCGGACATTAAGTTCTCAGTCCCAAATGTGAGCACGACCATCCAGTTTGTAATCAGAGAAAGGTGCAAAAGTCAGCATCTGTGATGGTATGGGGTGCATCAGTGCCCATGGCACGGGTGAGTTGCATGTGTGTGCAGGTACCATTGACATGGAGCTGTATATTAGGTTTTAGAGAGACACATGTTGCCATCAAGTGTTATGGGTGGTGAGATGTGGTGAGTAGGATCCAAGAGCAGAACACAGACCAGTAACTCCAATAATAAAAAATACTTAATAGGAATAAAAAATAAACCAAAAATAATCCAGAAAAAGCTAGGGACAAAAAAACGAGGCAGGCAAGGACAAAAAAATGCTAGCATAAAAAATAGTCTAGACAAAAAAACTTGAGACAAAAACGTAGCACAACAAACATGAAATTAGACAAAAACATAGTGCAAAAAACTGTGACAAGAAACAGGCAAAACAGAGGGCAAAATCCAAGAAGCAATAATGGCGCAGAGATGACGTGAAAAACCAACGAGATGTTCTGGCAAAGTCCCCTTCTGAGAACGGCCTTTTTATACACAGCAGAGCAAACTAGGAAGTGAATGCCAGCAAGATGGAAGTCCCGTCCCGGATCCAGATTAGCGCTGAACTGGGAGATAATAAATCTCCGGAGTGGAAGTCCGGGGCGGAGCATGACATCAAGACAACGTCTATTCCCAGGAAGTCCATGCTCCTTTGAGCAGGACAATGCTTGGCCTCATTCTGCATGGGCTACAACAGCATGGCTTCAGAGACAGAGTGTGTGTGCTTGACTGGCCTGCTGCCAATCCAGCTCTGACTCCTATTGAGAATGTATGGAGCATCAGGAAGAGGAGAATCAGACAACAGCAACCATGGACTGTTGAGCAGCTGAAGTCTTTTATCAAGCAAGAGTGGACAAAAATTCCAATTGCAAAGCTGCAACAATTAGTATCCTTAGAGCCCATATGATTAAAAAGTGTTATTAAAGGAAAGGTGATGTAATACAATGGTAATAATGCCTCTGTCCCAACTTTTTTTGAGTGCGTTGCAGGCATCAAATTCTAACTTTGTTTATGTTTACAAAATACAATTACGCTGGTCAGTAAAACTATTGAAAATCTTTTCTTCGTACTTTTTGTCAGTTAAATAAAGGTTTGTGTAGATTAACAAATCAGATTTTTTTTAAAATTGCATTTTGGAAAATTTCCCAACATTTCTTGAAATGGAGTTTCTATTCATAAAGCATATTCCTGATACAACTCATGCTAGAAAATCTGGCACTATGTATCATCTAAAATAATTGTAGAGATTCTTTTTATTACTATAGAGTAACTTATGCACTTGTGTACACAGCATCTCTACAATAAATACAGCTATGATGTGGAGTTTATGAGAGATACAGTAGTATTACGTACCATCCCTCAAGACTCCTTGAAAATGATTACTTCAGAAGATAGCTAAAATGTTACAAGCAGTCAGAGTGCAAACTCTTTCTTTTTTTCCCCATGTTGAAAATTAAACTAAGGTCTAAGGTTAGTGGTTAAAGCAATTCCTACTGACGTTTCTATAGAAACTTGCACACTACTTGCAGAGAGCACTGGGGAAAGAAAAAGGCTGGGCGTGTGTGCATTCTTGGACATGTAAAAAGTCAATACTTTGTGGAATGAAGAGCGTGAGTTTGACGAACTATTATGAAACCACAGCAGAGGAGAGAATTACCCAGGGTTTTGGCATGGTGCAAAAGTCCCTATGAATCTTCATTTCCTTACTTCCACACAACTAGTAATTACATCCATCTTGAATGTCTGCTCAAGAAAGGAACATGTCCATGTTAGTTATTTCGGTGTTCAATCCAAACAAAAACCTGAAGTAAACTGATTCGAATACGGGGAATTAAAACAAACCAACCCTCATTGTCATCGTCGTAGAGAAAAGACTGAGACACCTAAGCCCATAATTATTGTTCCGTAGCTGTTAATACGATACACTGAGAAAGGTAAGCCGCAGGACTTCATTTGGTACCCGGTGCACTCAGTGTGGTCTTGTTACGTCCTTATGAGGTAAAGAGGGTGATGGGAACCTGTGCTGAAGATCAACGGAGCTCAGACCCTGATTAAGGATCTCATAAAGAGAGGTTTATCTGGATACAACCACAGCGTCATAGCACGTTTCTCAGGGGAATGAGGAAGGATAAAGTGCCCACATCATCACAGAATTAAATTGATCTATTGTGTACTGTCTATAGGCTGCAAATACTACACCTTGTACATGAGACAAAATGCAAAAGTGGTTCACAGGGAAAAAAAAGAAAATTAGAAAGATGACATGCAGGTTAGGTTAATTGGTGGCTCGAAATTGACCGTAGGTGTGAATGTGAGTGCGAATGGTTGTTTGTCTCAATGTGTCAGCCCTGCGATGATCTGGTGACTTGTCCAGGGTGTACTCCACCTCTTGCCCATAGTCAGCTGGGATAGGCTCCAGCTTGCCTGTAGGGTAAGTGGTTACAGCGGATGGATGGATGGATGAATATATTGCCTTCCTGAACAGGAGATCTCAAAATGTTTTGCAGCCAGGGATGGCTTTGGAAATCTTTTGGTGGAGATGGTGGGGACCTCGACTGGCTATCGTAGCCTGCAGGGAATCGGCCGTCAGACATTCTGTCGCATGTCCCAGACCCGGTGAAATGTAACTGAATTGTCTTGGCCAGGCCTAAGGGTCCCATCTGCATCTCATCATTGCTGAGGAGTGTGCTCCCATCACCCAATCAAGCATCCAGCCAGAGCAGGTCATGATATATTTTTTACCATATTAACATGCCATTGTGTGTTATGCCTGATGTAAAGACTCTCGTCTCTGCGAGCCTACCACACAGATTTAATACTTGTCATTTTTAGGGCATACCTAACAATGTGTTTTCTTTCTCCCCCCCCATCTGTCCCTCTGAGTTACATGTTGATCCTGGGATTGAGATGCTGGCCTCTTCTGCCCCTCGGACCTGCTTGATCCATCCTGGTGCCCTGTGTCTGGTCGGAGTTTTATCGCCCCACTCCTGTGAAGGACGGCCCCATGAGGACAGTTGAGGGTTATACCTGTTAAAACTGTTAATATTATAGTCAGGCTGTCTGTTGTTGCCCAAATGAGGATGGGTTCCCTTTTGAGTCTGGTTCCTCTCGAGGTTTCTTCCTCATGTCGTCTGAGGGAGTTTTTCCTTGCCACCGTCGCCACAGGCTTGCTCATTGGGGATAGATTAGGGATAAAATTAGCTCATGTTTTAAGTCGTTCAAATTCTGTAAAGCTGCTTTGCGACAATGTTTATTGTTAAAAGTGCTGTACAAATAAACTTGATTTGATTTGATTTGACTTTAACCATCAAAGAAATATCATGGACCCACTCAGATTTATTTTAAAATGAGAATGCAATGATGCATTTATTAAGTTCAGTAGTTGTGTGTGTAAAATCATGTGTTTTTTTTTTTTGGAACAATAGAGCTTTTTATATGTGAACTTTGTACCAACAGAACATTAGATCCAAGTTGACATTAATATTATAGTGCTTGCAAAGCTCTATATTGAAGAAGAAGAAGCCTTTATTTATCACATGTACACTCAAGCATAGACTTAAGCACAGTGAAATTCCTCCTTTGCATTTAACCCATCTGAAACAGTGAACACACACGTGCACACACAAGTGAGCAATGAGCACACACACATACCCAGAGCAGCGGGCAGCTACTGTATGCTACAGCACCCGGGGAGCAGTTGGGGGTTAGGTGTCTTGCTCAAGGGCACTTCAGCCCAACCTCAGGCCATGGCTGCCCTCTGTTAACCTAACCACATGTCTTTGGATGCTTGTTATTGTTATCCATAGGCGGCTTCTTCTTCTTCTTCCAGGTGGGTGGCAAGGTGCTGCAATGGTTACCGTTGTCACCTTACAGCAAGAAGATTCTGGGTTTGAACCTCGTGGCCGACTGGGGCCTTTCTGTGTAGAGTTTGCATGTTCTCCCCATGTCTGTGTGGGTTTCCTCCAAGTGCTCCAGTTTCCCCCACAGTCCAAAGACATGTTGATTAGGTCAACTAGCTACTCTAAATTGTCTGTAAGTGTGAATGTGAGTGTGAATGGTTATGTGTCTCTGTGTTAAATCCTGCCCAGGGTGTCCCCCACCTCTCACCTGAAATCAGCTGGGATTGGCTCCAGCTTCCCTGCAACCCTGATGGATAAGCGGAATAGAAAATGGATGGATGGAATATAATTACTTCATGCAAACTTTGTTGTGTAGGTCTTTTAAGCGACACTTTAGCCATGTTATTTTCATTCCACCTACAGCCCTCTTTTTCATCCCTCTATCAATCCATTTTTCCACATGGACTTTGAATGAGAACTTTCTCAAACTGATCACATATAGTCAAGCTTCCAAATAGTCTCCAGACTTACTAATCATATTCTGGGTAATATTACTAAACACTCTACAGTGGCGCTTGAAAGTTTGTGAACCCTTTAGAATTTTCTATATTTTTGCATAAATATGAACTAAAACATCATCAGATTTTCACACAAGTCCTAAAAGTAGATCAAGAGAACCCAGTGAAACAAATGAGACAAAAATATTATACTCGGCCATTTATTTATTGAGGAAAATGATCCAATTTTACATATCTGTGAGTGGCAAAAGTACATGAACCTTTGCTTTCAGTATCTGGTGTGACCCCCTTGTGCAGCAATGCAATGAAACATTTCCGGTAACTGTTGATCAGTCCTGCACACCGGCTTGGAGGAATTTTAGCCCATTCCTCCGTACAGAACAGCTTCAACTCTGGGATGTTGGTGGGTTTCCTCACATGAACTGCTCCCTTCAGGTCCTTCCACAACATTTCGATTGGATTAAGGTCAGGACTTTGACTTGGCCATTCCAAAACATTAACTTTGTTCTTCTTTAACCATTCTTTGGTAGAACGACTTGTGTGCTTAGGGTCGTTGTCTTGCTGCATGACCCACTTTCTCTTGAGATTCAGTTCATGGACAGATGTCCTGACATTTTCCTGTAGAATTCGCTGGTACAATTCAGAATTCATGGTTCCATCAATGATGGCAAGCCGTCCTGGACCAGATGCAGCAAAACAGGCCCAAACCATGATACTACCACCACCGTGTTTCACAGATGGGATAAGGTTCTTATGCTGGAATGCAGTGTTTTCCTTTCTCCAAACATAACACTTCTCATTTAAACCAAAAAGTTCTAGTTTGGTCTCATCTGTCCACAAAACATTTTTCCAATTGCCTTCTGGCTTGTCAATGTGATCTTTAGCAAACTGCAGAAGAGCAGCAATGTTCTTTTTGGAGAGCAGTGGCTTTCTCCTTGCAACCCTGCCATGCACGCTATTGTTGTTCAGTGTTCTCCTGATGGTGGACTCATAAACATTAGCCAATGTAAGACAGGCCTTCAGTTGCTTAGAAGTTACCCTGGGGTCCTTTGTGACCTCGCCGACTATTACATGCCTTGCTCTTGGAGTGATCTTTGTTGGTCGACCACTCCTGGGGAGGGTAACAATGGTCTTGAATTTCCTCCATTTGTACACAATCTGTCTGACTGTGGGTTGGTGGAGTCCAAACTCTTTAGAGATGGTTTTGTAACCTTTTCCAGCCTGATGAGCATCAACAACGCTTTTTCTGAGGTCCTCAGAAATCTCCTTTGTTCATGCCATGATACACTTCCACAAACATGTGTTGTGAAGATCAGACTTTGATAGATCCCTGTTCTTTAAATAAAACAGGGTGCCCACTCACACCTGATTGTCATCCCACTGATTGAAAACACCTGACTCTAATTTCACCTTCAAACTAACTGCTAATCCTAGAGGTTCACATACTTTTGCCACTCACAGATATGTAATATTGGATCATTTTCCTCAATAAATAAATGACCAAGTATAATATTTTTGTCTCATTTATTTAACTGGGTTCTCTTTATCTACTTTTAGGACTTGTGTGAAAATCTGATGATGTTTTAGGTCATATTTATGCAGAAATATTGGAAATTCTAAAGGGTTCGCAAACTTTCAAGCACCACCTTATGTCTTTTCATGCCTCTATCACTCCTGCCTTTTTTCATTCTTACATACCTTAGGTAATTCCAGCAAAACTTTTCCTCTGCTCTTCTTTCTTTCTTTCCTTCTCATTCTTCCAGTCCTCCCATTAGAAACAAATGATTTTACTACTCCATCTTCTAAGGTAGAGTCATAAACCCTGGTAGATGGATTCAGTTGCAAAAGTACATTACTTAACTGCTTTTCATCCTAATGACCTTCATCTATCTCATCCTTCTATCCTTTCATTCTTCCCTCCATCGTTCCATAGCAGGCTGCTGATTTTACTACTCCTTTAGCTTTAAAGGTAGAACACCAAACTTCCTACGTATGTAGTTTCAACAGCTGAAATAAAGCACTGCTTGTCCCTGCTTGTGCTCGGTACAATATATGTAAAGCCTAGGTCACAACCGGACGTACGATTTTTTGGCCGTGCGATTTTTGGCGTTTCCCAAATCGCTGCGTTTTTTTTGTTCGTGGAGAAAGACGCACGTTGGCCGTAAGTTTGTCTTGCAAGCTGAAAAAAACATAAGCGCCCGTAGAGTTTGTTTGACATGACAAAGAACCTCTGCGGCCGGTCTACGGCTTGAAAATCAGCACGTCACATGCGCGCCCTCCGTGCGTTTCTTGCATTTTTTGCACGTAGACCGGCTGTAGGAGCACGTACGGCCGGTTGTGACCAAGGCTTATACTGTTCCTACACTGCAAAAAAAGAATAGTTGAGAATACTTGAAATTTCAAGGCAACAGTCTGCATTAAGAATTTTATGTTTTGCCAATGATGTGCCCATGATAATCCAAACTATGATAAAACTGTTATCTTTATTAAGAATTCTTAATTAAGTCAATTTTCAATTCGTCATTCTGCCAACATAGATTTCTCTTTTTGCTGAACAGTGGCATTCACAGTAGTACAAAAAGGCAATTGAGGTTATCAGACTTTTTTCACCTTTATTTGGATAGGACAGTGTAGAGACAGGAAATGAGCAGGAGAGAGGGACAGGGAGGGAAATGACCTCGGGTTGGAATCGAACCCAGGTCCCCGGATTTATGGTATGGCGCCTTATCCACCTGAGCCACGACGCCATACCCACAATGTGGGTTTTAAAAACTTTATTTCAATATTGAAGTTTTGTAATTGTGTAGAACAATGAAAAAAGGCATGTATAGTTTAATGATAAATTGTGATAACCTCAGGGGCATCGTGGCTCAGGTGGATAAGGCGCCATACCATAAATCCGGGGACCCGGATTCGGTTCCGACCTGAGGTCATTTCCCGATCCTTCTCTCTCCCGCTCATTTCCTGTCTCTACGCTGTCCTATCCAAACAGAGGTGAAGAAATCTAAAAAAAAAAATTGTGATAACCTCAATTGCCTTTTTGCACTACTGTGAATGCCACTGTTCAGCAAAAAAAGAAATCTACGTTGGCAAAATGAGGAATTGAAAATTGACTTAATTAAGAATTCTTAATAAAGATAACAGTTTTATCATAGTTTGGATTATCATGGGCACATCGTTGGCAAAACATAAAATTCTTAATGCAGACGGTTGCCTTGAAATTTCAAGTATTCTCAACTATTTTTTTTTACAGTCAGGTGACATTGGGCATACCTAACAACCTGTGTTTTCTCTCCCTCTCTCTCTCCCCCTCCCCCCAAATCTGTCCCTCTGAGTTAGGGATCGAGATGCTGACCTCTTCTGCTCCTCGGACCTGCCTGATCCATCCTGGTGCCCTGTGTCTGGTTGGAGTCTCATCACATCACTCCTGTGGAGGACGGCCCCATGCGGACAGTTGAAAGTCACACTTGGAGGACGCTCTGGACTCTTACAGTAATGCTTTTGTGGCTGAGGACTACAGCTGACTTGCTAACTTTAGGACTGCAGTTTTCATGAACAGTTTTGCACTCAAGTTTCCGTCAGTGAAGAGTTTATAACATCAATGAAACTGACTTCATATTAAAACCATTAATATTATAGTCATGCTGTCTGTTGTTGCCCAAATGAGGATGGGTTCCCTTTTGAGTCTGGTTCCTCTCGAGGTTTCTTCCCCATGTCGTCTGAGGGAGGTTTTCCTCGCCACCGTCGCCACAGGCTTGCTCATTGGGGATAGATTAGGGATAAAATTAGCTCATGTTTTAAGTCGTTCAAATTCTGTAAAGCTGCTTTGCGACAATGTTTATTGTTAAAAGCGCTATACAAATAAACTTGACTTGAAATAAAGCACCTTATCTATCATTTCTTTCTTTCTGTCTATCTTAATATCTTCTTCATAACTTTCACATCTCTTTCTTAATTTCTGTATCTAAACTCTATAAATCCTCTCTCCCTCTATCTCTCTTTCAAGAATTTTTTATTTTTTACTTTGCAATCAATCCTTGCAAACCTACTTCTTCTGTCAAAAACAATGTTAAGAAATTATTTCTTTGGAGGTTTGCAATAAATCCGTTCAATTTAAGTGACCGACTGAACAGGCTAATAACTAGAACAACTCAGTGATAGATATTTGAACTTTACTAATGGTGATTTATTTATACACAAGTGGAGAAAAAATTAAAAATCACCAATCCCTGGCTGTCTCCTTACCCCACACTGAGAACCACTGATCGAGAAAATGCTCTCAGATTGAGACTTTCTGAACACTTAACATGTTCTATTAGGATCCTTGTTCTTTGAAAAATGCTTAAGTATTGCAAATGTGTTTCACTGCAATTTGTGAAAGGTCTCCAAATGGTGCTGACGACGACAAAGAATGGAGCTAACAGTTAACCCAAGTCTACTGATTGTTAACTCTTTATCTGGATGCACAGCCCAGTGTTCCCTTACGATTACGTAGTGAATCATTTTTGGAGAAATTAACTGTATTTGCACTTTTTTCCTCTCCAGTCTTTTGGTGCTTAAGCAAGACCGTAAAGGAAAAAAAAATCAAATTTGATTGCATATCAATCTTTTTTTTTTGCCAAATCTTTTTATTGAAAAACAAAGAGACATGTTCCCAATACTGGAAATACTTCACACGTTTTCAAAATGTATACATACAAAGAAAGAAAATCTCATCTCATCTCATTATCTCTAGCCGCTTCATCCTTCTACAGGGTCGCAGGCAAGCTGGAGCCTATCCCAGCTGACTACGGGCAAAAGGCGGGGTACACCCTGGACAAGTCGCCAGGTCATCACAGGGCTGACACATAGACACAGACAACCATTAAGAAAGAAAATAAGTAAAATAAAATAAAACCCCCTGAACAATCCAGACGGGAAGTTACTTCGTTGGTGCGCCAATAAACGACCAAGTTTGTCGCCATGTTTATAATATGAACCGCGTGTACGTAGTAACAAGCGCTCTGCTTCTTTAGTTGAATTGAGATCAAATCCTGCTTGTACATCCAAACGCTGCTTAAGCAGTTCTGGAGACGGATTCAGTTGCATATCAATCTTTATAAGTAGCTAGTGATCTTCAGTGTCATTCTTTGACATGTTCATTTGTTTTCATTTAAGTCTCCATACTCATAACTGTTGAAGATGCACGGACAGTGCCGTCAGTAGGAATTCATCTCATTTTAAAGACTGATGCGGTAGTGCTTTAGTCTGTTCAAATGTCTCACTCCGCTCGAACAAATCGACTGCAAATTTCATTCAGGTACCTCAAGTCATCGCTCATTATCTCAGATCATCTGCTGTAACTCAGCACAACCATGTCGTATAGCTGCAATGCATTCTGGACCGTTCGAGTCCAATATTTGCTGTCTCCACTAATCCTGCATTGGATTTCTCATTCATATGACATTGTACATTGCCAGACAACACTGAATGAGGAAAAGAAGCTCTTACACTTTTAATCTAAACAGCAAAATGAGATGGAGCTCATGGGGGGGGGGGGGGGGGGGGGGGGGGGGTTTCTCTTGTTAAATGCCATTGTAAGTATGCCAGGAATGTCCGCCTGGGACATCAGAGCGGCTTGGAGGAACAACAAATATCCAACAACATCCAAACATTAGGCAGAATCACTACATACATCAGAAACATTTCAACATTAAAACATGTAATGTGTTCCAGGGAGCCCTGCGATGACCTGGCGACTTGTCCAGGGTGTACTCTGTCTCTCGCCCATAGTCAGCTGGGATAGGCTCCAGCTTGCCTGCAACCCTGTAGGACAGGATAAGCAGCTACAGATAATGGATGGATGGATGGATGGATGTGTTCCAGGGTGGAGATGATCTCATGTCCAGGAACCGTGATGACAAAACCTAAGATGGAACGAGCTATTCTGTAGCTACTGACAAGAGTGCGAGTTGAACATTTAACTTTTGTTTCTACATCTCTGCAACAATTAATCAGGTCACAGGAGGCCCATCAGCCAGATGTGGTGTTTATGAGGTAAAGGTGTAGATCTGGAGGGTCCTCAGACAGAGTGTTTTGGTAAACTGGGATGCTGTCAGTCCCCACTCGCTTGCTCACTCGAGTTTGTTGACGGTGTAGTGGCTGCTGCTTTATGTCCCAGGGCTCCCTCATGCCTGTGTTACCTTCTGGCTCTCCCCTTTTAGTTATGCTGTTGTAGTTAGTTGCCGGAGTCCCTGCTTGCACTCAGTGCAATATGTATATTGTTCCTACTTAATCAGGTGACATTGGGCATACCTAACAACCTGTGTTTTCTCTCTCCCCCCCCAAATCTGTCCCTCTGAGTTACATGTCAGTCCTGGGATCGAGATGCTGACCTCTTCTGCTCCTCGGACCTGCCTGATCCATCCTGGTGCCCTGTGTCTGGTTGGAGTCTCATCGCATCGCTCCTGTGGAGGACGGCCCCATGTGGACAGTTGGGGGTCGCGCCTGGAGGACGCTCTGGACTCTTGCAGTGGTGCTTTTGTGGCTGGGGACTGCAGTTGACTTGCTGACTTTGGGACTGCGGTTGTCGTGAACGGTTTTGTGCTCGGGTTTCCATCGGTGGGGGTTTATAGCATCAACGAAGCTGACTTTATGTTAGGACTGTTAATGTTATAGTCATGTTGTCTGTTGTTGCCCAAATGAGGATGGGTTCCCTTTTGAGTCTGGTTCCTCTCGAGGTTTCTTCCTCATGTCGTCTGAGGGAGTTTTTCCTTGCCACCGTCACCACAGGCTTGCTCATTGGGGATAGATTAGGGATAAAATTAGCTCATATTTTAAGTCGTTCAAATTCTGTAAAGCTGCTTTGCGACAATGTTTATTGTTAAAAGCGCTATACAAATAAACTTGACTTGGGTTTGAGCCTAAAGGCTTTGTAAGCATGTGATGAGTGAAACTAAACTGTGGTTAAAGAGTAAAAGGAGAAACCAATCGTTAAGTGTTGCATAACAACCACAAAGTCAGAATAGATTTTCATGTTTGTAACCGCTGTTAATTACCTCGTCACTGAGGTTCTTCAATCTGTCCAGCACGCTAAGTACTCAATACTGCATAAGATTAGATATTTTAAATCAACACAAAACACATCATGTGTCACGTCAAACTTGAGAAAATCAAGAGTTTATTTTTTATTTTGTTTTTACAAAGACACATCAGTTTTGCATTTTCCCAACGTGATATTTTAAAACATTCTCTCCATCAGCACTTCCTGAGTCACCCACCGCCTTTCCTGTTTTGGATTTTCCAGAGGAACTGTAAACAAAAACAACATGTACATACATCTTCGTTCTTAAATTAACATCACAGAACTTAAACTAAAAATCACTAATAAGAATCCAGTGAAGGAGGAGGAGGATGGATCACACAGTCCAGTGCTTCCTCAAAACTTCAATAATTCCATTTATGGAGTTCGTACTTCTACAGGAGGAGTGTTTACTGTGTAGTCACTGCTTGGCTGATGGCTCCTCATTCGTACTCTGTTTTTTTTCCTCTTTCCTCCTGCTCAGCTCCTTCAGTCCCTCCACAAACTGCTCAACAGCCTCAGTGTCTCCAGCCGCCTGCGCCAGGACCAAAGCCTCCTCGTACAGCTTAACAGACTCCTCAAAATCACCTGAGGGGACACGACGCTTCTTAGTAAAGGGATATATAAATTAACTAGGTCAATCTAGTTACACAGTCAAGACTACACAGAGGGAAAATGCATGGTCAGTAATGGCAAACACCAAACCGTATCCTATTCACTTCTCTGGTGTTATTTAGCAGTACAACAGTAAATGTTGAGAATTACGAAGAAAGCCTCTGGCATCAAATTCACTTGAAACATGACATCAATAGCTACGTTTACATGCTACATAAATACGTGCTTTTTAGCTGATTGAGCATTCGTGTATACGATTAATCGGGACAGATTAACATTGCATCCAATTGTTCAAGTATTTTGCGTTTCATTAAAAAAAAAAAAAAAAAAAAATCACAAAAATAAAATGATTTAAATGGCTTTAAAAGATTATCCTATTAACCAATGACAATCCCTGTGTCTGAAATCACTCACTACTCCTGTATAGTGGACTGTATAGTGAGTTCGCCATTTTGTAGTGCTGTCCGAATGTATAGTAAGAATTATTACACCCTATATAGATATAATGCACTCAAAGTATCCCAGAATGCACCCTTGAAAAGTAATGTACACTACCGTTCAAAAGTTTGGGGTCACCGACAATTTTGTGTTTTCCATGAAAAGTCACACTTTTATTTACCACCATAAGGTGTAAAATGAATAGAAAATATAGTCGAGACATTTTTCTGGCCATTTTGAGCATTTAATCGACCCCACAAATGTGATGCTCCAGAAACTCAATCTGCTCAAAGGAAGGTCAGTTTTATAGCTTCTCTAAAGAGCTCAACTGTTTTCAGCTGTGCTAACATGATTGTACAAGGGTTTTCTAATCATCATTTACCACATTAGCAATGTATAGGGTGGATTTCTGATTAGTTTAAAGTGATCTTCATTGAAAAGAACAGTGCTTTTCTTTCAAAAATAAGGACATTTCAGGCGGCACGGTGGTGTAGTGGTTAGCGCTGTCGCCTCACAGCAAGAAGGTCCGGGTTCGAGCCCTGTGGCCGGCGAGGGCCTCTCTGTGTGGAGTTTGCATGTTCTCCCCGTGTCCGCGTGGGTTTCCTCTGGGTGCTCCGGTTTCCCCCACAGTCCAAAGACATGCAGGTTAGGTTAACTGGTGACTCTAAATTGAGCGTAGGTGTGAATGTGAGTGTGAATGGTTGTCTGTGTCTATGTGTCAGCCCTGTGATGACCTGGCGACTTGTCCAGGGTGTACCCCGCCTTTCGCCCATAGTCAGCTGGGATAGGCTCCAGCTCGCCTGCAGAAGGATAAAGCGGCTACAGATAATGAGATGAGATAAGGAAATTTCAAAGTGACCCCAAACTTTTGAACGGTAGTGTACAACCGATGGGCACTAACCAAGCAATATATCCTATCATGCATTGTGGTCGCGCTGAAAGAAAAGCTCTTTCATAAGGACTGATGAGTATAGCGGCAGTTTGTTTTTTCTTATGACAACGGGCACGAAAATGGTAATAATGTCGTAGTGTGTTGGGGTGAATGAACGGAGGAAGAAACGCGTTATAAACGGACATTTCAAGTATAATTAAAAACAGTAAGAGAACAGAAAAAAAGCTCAAACAGAATAAGACAGATAAAATACAAGAATAAAAGTCACAGCGCAGACTGAGGAATTAATCAAAAGCCTCAAGTTTGATTGAATAAAAGGCAGCGGCAAAGAAGAAAGGATTCAGCCTTGATTTAAAAAAACTGAAAGATGCAGGTACTTTGTATTTATTAATGTAGGAAATGCGCTCAGTATAATATGGATTCATCACAAAAACGCATGCATGGATTTATTATTTTGAAAACCCACCAGCCGACTGATCTGGCACGTTTTAATTGTGCAACAGTAATGATGTAAATCACGGCGCGACGGACTAGTGTCCAAAAGTGTTTTTTCATTTTACCAATGAGCTCACTATATAGTCCTTTGTATAGAATTCCCTAGATAGTGAGTAGGGAGTAGTGAACGAGTGAGTGATTTCGGACACAGCTAATGCCCATAGCAAACATCTGAGATGCCATATTTAAAGAATACTGGCTGGCTTTATTTGTGGTACATCAGATATTAGTCCATTCAGCTAGCATGATATTGAACAAGTTGAAGATGAGTAGCTGAATGGAATATATCTGATATACCATGAAAAAAAACGCAGCCATTACTATTACTACTACACATTCCTTTTGGGGTGTTCAATGCGTCTTTCTCTTTCAAAATTCTCTCAAAATCTTTGGTATTTAATGAAGCAAACCTGGTGGCCATGTTTGTTTACAAATGGTCACAGTCACCTGCTAGTGTGGAAGTTTTACATCTCTGATGTGCGACATGTTGTCATGACAACCATGCAATATCGTAAACCATATTCAACGCTCATTCTCCATTGGGTAGAGTGACGTAATACACGTAGGATAAGCGACATGCTAACAATATTGCTACCTATCAAACCAAATGAACGAAACCCGCTAGAAGGCAATAGATGTTTTTATTCCATCGAAAAAGTGTCCTGTACGTACAATAATCATTATTATAAGGGCTACAGGACTCGAGTCCAATCTCAAGAGGTTTTCTGTATCGACTTGGACGCATCTCAGACTTGTTCATTGTCTCAGGCCTTGGTCTCACTAAATACGGTCTTGGTTTTGGCTAACATCTCTAAAAAAATAATAATAATAATAATAATAATGTTCATGGTGTCTTATGTTCACATGCACAAATTTGACAAGTCATTCATTCTTTTCGAGAACACAGCCTAATGATTGGTGCAATACATGAATGAAGCCAAGTGGTTGAAGGAAAAGCTTGGCCTCAAAAAGTATTTGATCGCTTTTGGTTTTGAAGTGTCTTTCTATTCATTTGGATCTTGACTCGGCCTTGACTCCTCCAAGACTTGGTCCTGACTTAATCTTGGCTAATCCTGGTCTTAGACTTGTCTTGAATTTGACAGTGGAGGTCCCAAATTAATCATCATCATATTCGAGAACAGTTCATTTCCCAATCCTACTCAACTCATGAGTGCCATCTTATTTTCTTGATGTCATGATGCGTAACAGGAGAAACTGTCTCTTACCTTTGTGCATTAAAATGCCTGCCATGTTTCCCAGGAGCACGTGTTGGTCAGGGTGGCCAGCTGTATGGCCCAGTTCTACAGCCTTCTGGACCTGAGCCAGTGCCTCATCATGCTTCCCCTGTAGGTCCAACACTGTGGCCAAATCACTCATCAAGACCAGCGTCTGGGACACACACACATTTAGGAAAGCTTAATATTCACCATAAAAGCAGTTTAAAAGAGACAAACCTGAACCTGGAGGATATGAGGAATGCACAAATTTATGTACTCAAATTGTCTGTAAAAGAGACAAAATAACATTCGTAAAAACAGGCTACTTTCAATACTGCTCCTGTTACAGTACAATGACCGTCATTTACTAATAAAATTTATCTTGAAAGAGTGGCCTAATAAAAATGGTGCTTGCCTAGCTACTGAATAAGATCCGTTTCGGATATAAATTTTTGCATGAGTGATTTACTCCTTTACTCCACTATTGAACCTTCAGTCAGGATAGAGAGCTCTCACTGATGAACAATTACACATCCAGGGCACTTTTTTGATCGAATAAAAACATGTATTCTATTCCATTCTAGCAGGTTCCATTCATTTGGTTTGATAGCATGCAATATTGTTAGCATATCGCTTATCCTACATGTATTACGTCACTCTACCCAATGAAGAATGAGCGTTGAATATGGTTTACGATATTGCATGGTTGTCAAGACATGTCACACATTGGAGCTGATGCGAATATTCAACGAGAAGGTTTTCTGCTGCGTATACGCAGAAGCATTTCTTTGTTCGCCTGGAAAAAGAAAGACGTGTTGAACACCTGAAAGGCTACCAAAACTTCATTAGATATTCTTCAGGCATATTTACAAAAGGAAAAACATACCAACGGACATTGAAAAACCAGAAGAGTGTACTTCTACTACAACAACAACAAGGTACTGTGCCAAGGGCACAGTGGTATCCCATTTCCACACCTGAGGCCTTGGGACAAAGGTCAAGGTCACAGAACTGAGAGAAATGAGGCCACTTGTCTGGAATCTGATGACAAAGGGAAAAGGATATAATATTTCCACAGTTAATAATATTAACCAAGTTCCTGTCTTTCACCGTGCCGTGAGTTGGCCTAGTGGTTAGCGTGTCCACCTCTCGGTAGGGAGATCGTGAGTTCTACTCGCAGTCAGGTCATACCAAAGACCATCATAAAAATGGTACCTACTGCCGTCTGGCAAGGCATGCTGCAATACAGATGCAAGTGGGGAGTCAAACTCTCGCAGTTACCAGAGGACCAGCCCCCCCACTGTAACCCTAGCTGTATAGGCAAGAGGCCAAGGGCTATGAAAACGGAGATCGGCGCCGCCCAATGTGCCTGATTGCATGGCACAGGAAGGACTTCAGACCCCTTTTTTTTTTTTTAATCCTTCATCAATTTCTTGATGCAGCCCAGTGAAAAATGTACTGTACAGATCATTGATCTGACCTGTCAAGGTCACTCCAGGGCAAAACCAATGATCCCAAATGAAAGCACATATATGACTTCCTGTTCATGGTCAATATTAACTATGGCCTTATTTTGCTCCATTTTTGAGATATAGGCCATTGAAAATGTGACCTAATATTGACCTAGGTCAAAGGTCAATAGGTCAAAACTATAAATATTCATTAAAACATGCTTTTCTATGGCAAAGGAGCAAGGCTAGCTCAAAGACCATGAAAAATCGACAAACCTGTCTTTTTGCTATAGTCTCACCTAATTGACAAGTTCAAGGTCATGTACTCAGTGAAAATAGGTCAAATCGCTTAACCGATGCGAACTATTTTGAAGCCCCCCAAATAGGTTCTCCACACCCCATTTGGTAAAAAATTCATAAAAAAAAAAAAAAAAAAGAGGGAGGAGTAGCTATTTCATGCATAAGTGACTTTTGACCTAATTCTGGCAAAGGGTCAAGGTCAGAGGTCAAATGAGTGCAAAACAGTATTAAGGTATAAGAGTCATGGAAGATGGCATGAAAGAATTTTGTCTAGCTCGTCCTGGTACTGTACCAGGTGGTCCCATTCGTAACCATTCCTGAAAATGTTATGACGTCATGCACGATATGGAGATCACAGATGGTCACTACCTACATGCACACCAAGTTTCATCCGGATATCTTGAAAACTGAGCGAGAAATGACCCCTGTTCAACTACTACTACGACGTGTACACTAAACCTAAGCAATTTCAAGATCCCATTTCCACTTCAGTGGAAATGGGATAATAATAATAATAATAGCTTTTTTCGTGGTACATCAAACATATTCCATTCAGCTAGCATGATATAGCTGATATACCACTCAACGCCAGCCAATATTATTTAAATATTTAACCTTGTTTGAACAGTTTCACAAGCAGAACATCATCCATATTCAACTGACTCCAATTATCGCATATGGGTCTGTCTCAGAAACTGGGTACTGTGTGGGTACCCCACTAAATATACTCAGTCAATAAACTATACGGTTTTGAATGGTGATGTTGGTTTTAATTTGAAATAAAATGATGAAAGAAATAATGCAGATAAAACTAAATCTTTGATGTGAATACTCTTCAGAATTTGGCAAAAATTCTGCAAATTTGTGGAAAAATGGCGGCTTGATCTGGGACATGATAAATGGTTGACTCCATCGCATTCCCTTAAAAAGGTTGTAGTCCACTGAAAAGTCTACAGTTATCACTAATTATATTTTAAAGTTGTAACTTTATACACCTAAGGATCGGTGCGCTCACAGAATAATCATAACCGTAATAAAACATCATGCAAAATATTTGATCGCCGTCGTAACTCCATTTTCCGCAGACCCAAAACCAATACGATCGTGTGTTTTGATCTAAACGGAAAGCCTCAGGGTCAAGGTCACTACCTCACCAAAAGTAACAGTGATAAGAAGGGAGAGAAAATAGTGCCAAGCGATTTCGAGGTCTGACTTTTTATTTGGCAACAGTTTTGTGATGCAAATATATCACTCTTTTGAACACATACTGTTTTGAGACGAAAAACGTTCTACTTTCGTGACGCCAACAAACTTGCCGGACTGCTTTCGTCTGGACCAAAACTGGACAAGAACTGGACTCACAGGATGCTGTCAGGGGTAAGTCAGTGTGTTTGCATGACACTATTGATGGGGATGCCATACAGATTCATGTCAAAAATCCCGAACTATCCCTTTAAGGTCGGTCCGTATGGTGAAATACCGTGACCTTGGCCTTGAATACTGACCTCGGCCCAGAGGGCCTCGCTTAGTACTTTCAAGACCTTTATTCCACATACACACACTAAATATTTTTAGATTTGTGGTTACATACAGGACTAAAGAGCTTCAAGGGAATATTATACACAAAGAACACAAGTCAACCCAAATAGATAAATAAGGCTAGCGATTCACTTATGATAAAACATTGCAGTATAAAAGGAGGATGGGCTGGTCTCTGCAGATAGGAGCCTGATGCCAAGGTGGTACAAATGGCAGAACTGATATTACTGGAAGAGTTCGCACATGATGCCTTTAGGAGGCAATGGATATTCAGAGACCGGTATGATTTCTACCCCTTCCCCGGTCATGATTTGGCCTCCCCGGTAACAGAGAAACTCCGTTAATGATTTTAAACTTATATTGTGCTGGTTAGACAACATTGAATACACCCCGGTTATCTCTCTCCATAGTTTGCCCTTTTCAGCTGCTGGACACGCTGCTAAATAAATAAATAAATAAATAAATAAATTTTATTCTTGTTGATGTGAGTCAAAAGTACTTCAATTTCTGCCTCCTTCATTTTGTCCCTTTAGTAGCCATTTTTGCACTCTCTTTTCTGTGAACTTTGCCTTTTATGGAGTTTTGTGGGAGTCACCAAATGCAAATCAGCTTGACCATGCATGCATCTGGTGATTTATGAATGACTGCCTTTTCTCAAAATACACAAGAAAAAAATCAGTTTACTAAAATTTGTACATATGGCATAAATTTGTACGGCCGTTTTGGTTACACAAACATTTACTCACAACTTTACTCAAAGACTGATGAATGAAGCCCACTGAGGGCACCAATAAGATAACTTTAATTCAAAAAGGTACTACGATATTCATTTAAAAGTATACACTCACTGGCTACTTTAATAGTAAATTGTTCTTGATTTTAAGATTCCTGTTCTTGGCTGGCAGGAGTGGAACCCAATGTGGTTTTCTGCTGTTGCATGCCGAGATGCTTTTTTGCTCACCACGGATGTAAAGAGTTACTACGAGTTACTATATCCGTCCGGGCAGCTCAAACCAATCTGGCCATTTCCCTCTGACCTCTTATCAACAAGACGTTCGTTTCCACCCACAGAACTGTCGCTCGCTCACTGTTTTTTGTTTTTCGCACCATTCTGTGTAAACTCTAGGAGGTTGTTGTGTGTGAAAACCCCAGGAGATCAGCAGTTTCTGAAATACTCAAACCAGTCCATCTGGCACCAACACCCATGCCACAGTGAAAGTCACAGAGATCATAATTTTTCCCCCATTCTGATGTCTGAAGAGAACATGAACTGAAGCTCTTGATTTCTACCTGCATGAGTTTATGCATTGTGCTGCTGTCAAGGGACTGGCTGATTAGATAGCTGCATAAAACAGGAGGTGGACGGGTGCTCCTAATAAAAGTAGCTGGTGAGCGTATACAGTACGTCGCCTCCCTGAGGTTGTGCCGAGGTAGATTAGTCCATGTCCCATGAAAGATTTGGCTGCTTTTCCCACACAGCTTTAGTCAAGTTCAGAAAGGAGGTTAATTTAATACTGTAAGTGCCCTGTCAGGTTTCTACTCCAACTCGGTCTTAATCATATTTACAGTATTTGTTGGCCATTATTATAATGAAAGTAAGGTTCTACCACTCAGCCTGTTCATTTCAAGGTGATGTATTATACCCCTTTTTCACAAGCTGACACAGTTCCCGAGGTCTAAATGAAATGTCTGTGGCATAATTTAGTCAATACCACAAGAATAAAAAAAGCACCACAGCTCAGAAATAACCTGAGTAATATGAAATTCAGGGGTGGCACGGTGGTGTAGTGGTTAGCGCTGTCGCTTCACAGCAAAAAGGTCCAGGTTCGAGCCCCGTGGCCAGCGAGGGCCTTTCTGTGCGGAGTTTGCATGTTCTCCCCGTGTCCGTGTGGGTTTCCTCCGGGTGCTCCGGTTTCCCCCACAGTCCAAAGACATGCAGGTTAGGTTAACTGGTGACTCTAAATTGACCGTAGGTGTGAATGTGAGAGTGAATGGTTGTCTGTGTCTATGTGCCAGCCCTGTGATGACCTGGCGACTTGTCCAGGGTGTACCCCGCCTTTTGCCCGTAGTCAGCTGGGATAGGCTCCAGCTTGCCTGCGACCCTGTAGAACAGGATAAAGCGGCTACAGATAATGAGATGAGATATGAAATTCAGAGAAACTGCTCTGTTATGAAAAGGTTACAATCTATTCCCATATATTGGAGTTACTTGCTCTTAACTATAAAAGACCCAGTAAACCCATATTAGGGCTTCAATAGATCTCTGACTAGAAGCTAGGATTGCCCAAGACAGTGTTTCTCAACCACTGGGCTGTAGCCCATTAGTGGGGTATGAATTCCCCCCAAGTTGAAGCTAATTTTTACTCGTAGCAGGCAGGGCTCTACACTAACTTTTTTTTTTTCAGGAGCACACGTGCTCCTAAGTTAAAAATTTTAGGAGCACAGGGAAAAAAAATGGGGGCACAAGCACAAGTAGGTTTTCATTTTAAAGGTTTATTGCAGCGCAAACCTTAGACACACCAACACATAAAACGCAAAATTCAATTGAGAATGAATGAATGAATGAACGAATGAACGAACGAATGAACGAACAAAAATGAATAACGAACAACTGAATGAATGAACAAACAGTAGCTAAACAGAGAGCAGAGCTCAGCAGAGCTAACAACATCATCAAGGACAGCTCCCACCCTGGCTCTGAGTTTTGATTGCTGCCCTCAGGCAGATGTTACAGGTGCATCAAAGCAAGGACCAACAGACTCAAAAACAGTTTTTTCCCCACAGGCCATAACCACCTTGAACAATCAGCTTTTTTCACATTACATCACTTGCAGGGGAACTTGTATCCGTTTTCAGCCTTTTGAATGGAAGAAGAGGTATACGGCGGCAACATATGTTAACAAAACTGTCTCATTCACAGATAAGATTGATAAACAACAATGCGCAATATTATTATCATTACGTATTGTTAGCGACCATTCCAGTCACCTATCTGCCTTGTTTTGGAAAGGAAGTTTACTGACTTTCTATGGTTGCTACTTGTTAGCCAGCAGATTAGCATGCTGCCTCTTCTTCCATTCAAAAGGCTGAAAATGGATGTGAGGTTCTTCTGCAAGTGACGTAATGTGAAAAAGGCTAATTACATGCACTGCCTGATGCCACTTCTGGCAGGTGCAACAATGCACCAACAAGGACCGAAAAGGACATTATTCTCACACTTACCTGATACAGTGCAATACTTATTACAGTGCAACCTCACAGAGCAACTTTAGTTTTTATACCTTTTGTATATTTTATATTTCTACACTTTTACATCCATACCCAATACAATGCAATACCAAATACAGTGCAATATCCTGAGTTTTGTAGCTGAACTGAGTTTCTATAACTAATGTGCAATTAACATCTGCAACTCAACACGCCCAGTTGTATATATATTCTTTGTTTTTCTGCTGTGTTATGACATGCACCATTTGTATATACTGTATATTATTTGTTTTTCTGCTGTGTTGTATGTTCCCATCTAAATGTTTGCACTGAGGTGTGTGCTTTCCATCTCATTATATAATTTTCCCGCACCTTCTCCCGTCGTTCTAGCTTTCTTCACTACACTTTCTTCCTCGTCCATTCTTTTATTCTTGTTTCCACCATCATTGCTTTTAAAAAGCGCCGTTATTCTCTGCATAGCGAATATATTTCTCAGCTCGGTCTGAACCAGCTCTCAGTTATCTCTCAGTTGAATGATCTGATGAATCCCTAAAAAGCACTTTTCCCACCTAATGCCACACTCAACATACAACCGTGGGAAAGAGGGGCAATCACAGAAAGATGAATAGAAAACGGGAAATGTTACGGGGGATATTTATTGTGATAGTAAGCTATTGTAGCATCAGCACAAAAGCACCAGACTCAACTTTAACTGAAAGTATTATTCAGTAGCCTAAACTTATTCAAGCTACAGACCGAGAAGAATAAAAATGCTGAAATCTCATGTCCCGGTAAAATGCACTAGTATGGCAGAACGGCAAAAAAAATTTTTTTTTTTTACTTTTTCACTCCCCCCCGGCTACCGTGGGAACCACCGCAGTGCACGCAACTACAGACAGGGAGCAAGGCGCAGGCAGAACACACACAACACTGAACACACACACTTGGAACAATACAGGCCGCAGTCCTCGCAGATGGCGTCGCAGATGGCATCTGCGTAGCCCCCTCCCCTTCGCAGACGCTCTGCGCGCACCTCCCAAAAATTGTGACCACCGCAGAAGCCTCGCAGACAGCGTCGCAGACAAGAGGGCTCTGATTGGTCCACTCTACATCCGCTGTACACGCACTTCTGCTTCCCTACTTTCCCGGTTTGGTTTGTTTTCACGACCGCCATTTTTAAAAACACGAGCGAAGATGGAGCAGCACGAAGAGCGGTTGATCGAGGAAGTACGTACATCTATACGACTCCAGTTCTAGTCATTATAAGTAACCGGAGGATAAACACTCCACTAACCACACCCACCAACTACTCCTAGCGATTTCGCGACTTCGCGCCCCCTTGCGTTGTGGCGGTGAATAACATCGCGCACGCCTATACTCCCCACTCAACGATAAATTACAACTGTCTGCGAAAAGCTATCTCCGAAAGCCTTGTCGCAAGAGCATGCAGAGGCCCTTACACTGCCATGAAGCTACAAGCCTGTGTCTCTCTGAGAGGGAGCAGCCCCTCCCTCCTGCGTGTGTGTGTGTGTGAGTGAGTGAGTGAGTGAGTGAGTGAGTGAGAGAGGAGCGCGAGCAGCCCCTCCCCCACCCGCACGCTGAGCGCAGAGACACAGAAAGTAAAGGATTTTCTCAGAGTGCTCCCTCCAAACAACGGGGATTTACATGAAAACGGAAGGAGATATTCACAAAATTCTTTCACATTGAGCACTACAAGGCTCTGATGAACACATTGATGTAATTTTCTTGTCTCTAGTGTAAAAAATGATATTAGGTAGGCTATCCAGCGCTGGATTTACATACTTTGCAGTTTAACGTTTGATCCATTTTAGAATGTCAAACTCGTCGCGTCTGTGCTCAGTGCTTTCCTAAATTGTCGGCCGCAAGAAGCCCTCGCACGAATGCGCATGTTTTTTTTTCGTCGTTCGCATGCCGAAAAATTCGCTCGCAAATGCGAGTGAAATGTGCGCACTGTAGAGCCCTGGTAGCAGGGTACAATTGCTGGGTTTCATCCGACGTCACATCCGCCTCATTAAGCTACAGTCACACTACAGCTTGCGATGGGTTATCAATGAAAATGAGGCATTTTGGCGGCGATGCATGGTGATATACACGTGAGCTAAAAGTGGTGGTCACACAGCAGGCGAACACTTGACTGTTACGCCTTTGCACGCTTGAGTCTGGTGCAGCTCGAGTGGCTGTGCACGCTCACGGAGTGCGTTGTGCGTGCGCTTGGGACCCAGTCGTTATGGGAAACACCAGATACCGATTTGAGCGCAACCTGCACGCACAGATGCAGAAGTTGTTTTCACAGAGATTATAATCACAGTCACATTTGTTTCTAGCCATGTTTATAATGCTGTTCTAATATTCTACTTTGTTTTTGTAAATATCACGCCTGCTAATAAACACTTCCTGCACTTAGATCCGTCTACCGCCGTCTATCTTGTAGTGTCCTGATCCCCAGATCTTTAACCCAGACACATATAAAAAATTGTACTCCTTCATGTTCTTCTAGGTTTTCATCTGTGTGTCCGTGTAGAACAGCAGAACAACCGTGCAGCACCAGGTAGTTTGAGATGTTGAGGAACTCGACAGATGGATAATTTTCCAACTCAAAGAAAAAAAATCCTTCTTTGTTCCTTCTGCCTGATCCATCCTGGTGCCCTGTGTCTGGTTGGAGTCTCATCACATCGCCCCTGTAGAGGACGGCCCCATGTGGACAGTTGAAAGTCACACCTGGAGGACGCTCTGGATGCTTAGAGTAATGCTTTTATGGCTGAGGACTGCAGTTGTCATGAACAGTTTTGCACTCAAGTTTCCATCAATGAAGAGTTTATAACATCAACGAAACTGACTTCATGTTAAAACTGTTAATGTTATAGTCATGCTGTCTGTTGTTGCCCAGATGAGGATGGGTTCCCTTTTGAGTCTGGTTCCTCTTGAGGTTTCTTCATGTCATTTGAGGGAGTTTTTCCTTGCCACCGTCGCCACAGGCTTGCTCATTGGGGATAGATTAGGGACAAAGTTAGCTCATGTTTTAAGTCGTTCAAATTCTGTAAAGCTACTTTGCGACAATGTTTATTGTTAAAAGCGCTATACAAATAAACTTGACTTTGTTAGCATGTAAGGATCTAATCCCATTGAGTGGTTTCTATATCCACTTTTTTAAAAAATATATTTTATTTTTTATTTTTTCAAGAACAAAATTACATTTACAAACTGACAAGACAAACTCAAATCAAGGAAAAACTCAATATCCACAAGGTGGCAAAGTAAAAATTAAATGAACTCACAATGACAGGACAATAGAAAGTGGATAAATAAATAAATAAATAAATAAATAAAACAAAAATGAATAAATAAAATACATTATGCAATAAAAAAAAAGATACAGAGAGAGACACAAAGGGTAGCATCACTACTCATAGATCATGTCAAACTTGAACACAGGGAAATTAGTCAGTCAATCTGGTGTGCTGGTAGATTTTCCATATAAATTAAAAAATGGTTTCCATATTTTGTAAAAAGTCTGACTTCTTTTCTGCATCCAATAAATTATTTTCTCTAGAGGCACACAGCTATTGATTTCATGAAGCCACATTTTAATTGGGGGGGGGGGGGGGGGGGGGGGCGTGGCGTCTGATTTCCACTTTATTGCAATACATTTCTTAGCAATTGTCAAAAAGATCTCTGTTAGTTTCTTAGCACGATTTGTCTAAAGATTGGAATTAGTAAAGTTTCCCAGTAAACAAATTTCAGGGTCCAGTGGAAATGTAACCCCGTGGATGTTTGACAGAGTTTCACATACCCCCTGACAAAACTCCTGCAGTTTAGAACACTGCCAGGTAGAATGAAGTACTGTTCCTTCCTCTGTGCCACATCTAAAACAAAAAGGTGATACAGTGCTGAGCGTAAATGAGTGCACCCCCTTTGAAAAGTAACATTTTAAAACAATATCTCAGTGAACACAAACAATTTCCAAAATGTTGACAAGTTTAATAGAACATCTGTTTAACTTATAACGTGAAAGTAAGGTTAATAATATAACTTGGATTACACATTTTTCAGTTTTACTCAGATTAGGGTGGTGCAAAAATGAGTACACGCCACAACAAAAACTACTACATCTAGTACTTTGTATGGCCTCCATGATTTTTAATGACAGCACCAAGGCTTCTAGGCATGGAATGAACAAGTTGGCGACATTTTGCAACATCAATCTTTTTCCATTCTTCAACAATGACCTCTTTTAGTGACTGGATGCTGGATGGAGAGTGATGCTCAACTTGTCTCTTCAGAATTCCCCAAAGAAAATAATTTCTTTCCACCACAAAGGTGAAGGCTACAAGAAGATCAGCAAAGCTTTACTTATCAGTCAGAATACTGTAGCAAAAGTGGTACAAAAATTTAAGAAAGATGGAATTGCAACCATCTCACAGACGTGTCCACGGAAGTTAACACCTCGACAGGAGCGTCTTCTGATGAGAAGGGTTGAAGAAAATCGACATGCACTGCAGTTATCTAAAGAAGTAAAAAGCCAAACTGGGGTGACTATTTCCCGTGACACAATACGGCGTACACTGCAGAGGAATGGCATGCATGGATGCTGTCCACAAAAGAAGCCTCTCCTAAAGCCGAGGCACAAAAAAGCCCACCTAGAGTTTGCCAGGGCCCGTGCTGACAAAGATGAAGACTACTGGGACTCTATACTCTGGAGTGATGAGACCAAGATAAATGTTTTTGGAACTGATGGCTTCAAAACTGTATGGTGTCGCAAAGGTGAGGAATCCAAAGAAAAATGCATGGTGCCTACAGTGAAACATGGTGGTGGCAGTGTCCTTATGTGGGGCTGCATGAGTGCTGCTGGTGTCGGGGAGCTGCATTTCATTGATGGCATCATGAATTCACAGACGTATTGCTCTATACTGAAAGAGAAGATGCTACCATCACTCCGTGCCCTTGGTCGTCGTGCACTTTTCCAACATGACTAAACACACATCTAAGGCCACTGTTGGATTTCTGAAGAAGAACAGGGTGAAAGTGATTCAGTGGCCGAGTATGTCTCCTGATCTGAACCCAATCGAACACCTATGGGGAATTCTGAAGGGACAAGTTGAGCATCACTCTCCATCCAGCATCCAGTCACTAAAAGAGGTCATTGTTGAAGAATGGAAAAAGATTGATGTTGCAAAATGTCGCCAACTTGTTCATCCCGTGCCTAGAAGACTCGGTACTGTCATTAAAAATCATGGAGGCCATACAAAGTACTAGATGTAGTAGTAGGATTTTGTTGTGGGGTGTACTCATTTTTGCACCACCCTAATTTGAGTAAAACTGAAAAATGTGTAATCTAAGTTATATTATTAACCTTACTTTCCCGTTATAAGTTAAACAGATGTTCTATTAAACTTTGTCTTGTCAACATTTTGGAAATTGTTTGTGTTCATTGAGATGTTTAAAATGTTACTTTTCAAAGGGGGTGCACTCATTTACGCTCAGCACTGTATATTGGGGTTGTATTTATGTAATTTATTGAGGTATTTCACTCACGTGACCAAGTCATGTGATGCTGCCATTTTGGACGGCACGGCTCGAATCGGTTTGAATGCGAGGAAGGCGACAAACGAAAAACATAAGAAAAAGGAGCGAGATGCAGAAAACACCTTCACTATCCAGCGACGTAGGGCATTTACAGGGTGAGCAGAGGGAGAGGTATTTGCAAAAATTGAGGTTAGCAGGCTTAGAGAACGACGTTTACCTGCTTCCACCAGGACTGTTCACTGACAGCTAAGATTTGTTCACGTTTTCATTTACTTTCGGTCCTCAGGATAAACAAAATGTTATTAAATGTCATTGAAATAACTTCTTAGTCTGTTGAGACATGGCCCGTTATAAGTTTTTCCTTTACTGTATTTACTAGTTTACTG
The DNA here is from genome assembly GCF_027579695.1 of Neoarius graeffei. Classification (NCBI taxonomy): domain Eukaryota; kingdom Metazoa; phylum Chordata; class Actinopteri; order Siluriformes; family Ariidae; genus Neoarius; species Neoarius graeffei. Next base: position 45,735,662 of record NC_083569.1, read on the forward strand.
AGCGCGCTCCGGGGCTGGCCGGCGCTAGCTAGCGCTCCGGGGCTGGCCGGCTCAGTAAACTAGTAAATACAGTAAAGGAAAAACTTGAGACTGAAAGGTTTTAACAGTCATCCAAATGACTGAACGTAAACATTGCTACAGCAACATACTAGGTACTATGATGTTGACATTAGCTAGCTTGCCGTCCAAAATGGCCGACACCGGGGCGTCACGTGACCCTGTGATGTCAGGTGAAATACCTCAATATGGGGTAATTTATAGCTGATTCAGGAAGTTGAGTTGTATCAGCCTATACCTAGCATTTAAAAGTAGAGGTGACCCCATCTCTGCACAAGTCCCTCCATAACTGCTCCTTAATACTTATTCCCAGGTCCTTCTCCCATTTAACCCTTGATCTATCCATATCTGGTATCGATAAAGTCGACATAAGAGCTGTATACACTCTTGAGATAGTTCTAAATAATGGTTGGCCATCATGACAGATGCTCAACTGGAGGTGTGGGAGGTAAATTCCAATCTCCTTTTAGATTGGCTCTAATAAAGTCACGTAACTGGAGATAACTAAGGAAATCCTTATTTGTCAAACTGTACTTTTCTTTTAACTGTTCTAGAGACATAAATACTCCGTCTTTATAGCAGCGTTCTAGGTGGCAAATACCTTTATCCAGCCAAGATCTAAAGTTGCCACTCTGAAGGATCATCGGTAGCAATCTATTTCCCCATAATGGAGTTTTTGGAGAAAGAAATCCTTCTATCTTAAAAAGTTCACGGAGTTTATACCAAACCTGGATTGAACGGATAATTAAAGGATTATCAGTTGTAGTCTGTAAAGAGATTTTATCAAAATCAATAAAACCAGCACCAAAACCAAACTTCTTCAGAACACAAAATCGATACGACCATATCAAAAGCCTTTTCTGCATCGAGTGAGACAGCCATACTTGGTATCTTATTTTTGTTAGCCAGATGTATTATGTGAAACAAACGCCTTAAATTATTGGCAGACAGTCTATTTATAATAAACCCTGTTCGATCCGGGTTGACAAGTAGGAGAAGACGCATTTCAAATCTTTTAGCTATCATTTTAGTAGCTTAGCCAATTTATAATCTGGTGTTGAGGAGTGAGATTAGTCTATAGGACAGGGGTGGGCAATTATTTTTTCCATGGGGCCACATGAGAAACAGAAAATTTTGTGGAGGGCCGTACCAAAAGGCTGAACTAAATTATGCGTAATATTAATTGTATTTCTTTATATAAAGCAGTAAATAACATTGTTTTTACAAGCTGCTAAGACTGGTAAGAGTATGGAAGAAACGAGGTTGCCTTACAAAAAATGTCATTTATTCGATCAAATTTCCCAAAACAATGGTTAACAAAATGTGAACGTTTGTACCATTTTTTTTCAGGTCACATTCACCCCAAAACACAATAAAGACATCACAGTAATGTCTTTCTATTCCAAATATCAAGCAAGATACATCATATTATAATAATGATGCCCACATTTGTAGTCTAATCACCACATTTGGTGTTTTACAGTTTTTTATTTGTTCAGTGAGAGAAATCTAGTCTCTGTTGGTTAACGAGTGCATCAAAGTCAGATTGAATGTCTGAGGTGGAGATGCGAAGCACAGCTGACAGATGATCATCAGTCGATTCGGTGTAGGTATCAGATCTACAGATCGGCTCGGGCTCCAGCGCCTGCTGGTGACGTCACACGATGTGATTGGCTGGACCGTTTGAAGGATGACATACAAGTTTGTGGTTGGTCTGGACAAATTACGGAAGTAGTTATCGCGGGATTAGGTTTCATGGGATGTCATGTCATGTTGCGCGCATTGCGTTTTTGTTGAACACAACTTCAAAATAAAAGCAATGTACATTCAGTCCATGCATGAGGTAAAATTAGAAAATACGTTTATTTTGTAATTTCTAATTAACCTTATGCGGGCCGGTCAGAATGAACCAAAGGGCCGGATGCGGCCCACGGGCCGTAAAATGCCCAGGTCTGCTATAGGAGGAACATTTTGGAGGATCTTTCCCTTTTTTGTGAATAACTGTAATAACAGCTTGAGAGAAAGAGTCTGGAAAGCACCCATCCCTCCTGCTCTGCTCGAGCACCTCCAGCAATAGTGGTATAAGGTGGTCTTGAAATTCTTTATAAAATTCAGATGGAAAGCCATCATCCCCAGGTGATTTATTTACAGGAAGTGATTTAATGGTGTCCAACAATTCAGCACTAGAAAAGGGCTTCTCCATACTCTCCCCGTCTTCCCCTGATAAACATGGCAAGTCAATGGAGGATAAGAAAGACTCCATTTCAGGGAAATCTTCATGAAATTGTGATGTATAAAAGGTCCATATACAGTGGTGCTTGAAAGTTTGTCAGTCCTTTAGAATTTTCTCTATTTCTGCATAAATAGGACCTAAAACATCATCAGATTTTCACACAAGTCCTAAAAGTAGATAAAGAGAACCCAGTTAAACAAATGAAACAAAAATATTCTACTTGGTCATTTATTTATTGAGGAAAATGATCCAATATTACATATCTGTGAGTGGCAAAAGTATATGACCCTTTGCTTTCAGTATCTGGTGGGACCCCCTTGTGCAGCAATAACTGCAACTAAACGTTTGCGGTAACTGTTGATCAGTCCTGCACACCGGCTTGGAGGAATTTTAGCCCGTTCCTCCGTACAGAACAGCTTCAACTCTGGGATGTTGGTGGGTTTCCTCACATGAACTGCTCGCTTCAGGTCCTTCCACAACATTCCGGTTGGATTAAGGTCAGGACTTTGACTTGGCCGTTCCAAAACATTAACTTGATTCTTCTTTAACCATTCTTTGGTAGAACGACTTGTGTGCTTAGGGTCGTTGTCTTGCTGCATGACCCCCCTTCTCTTGAGATTCAGTTTATGGACAGATGCCCTGACAATTTCCTTTAGAAGTCGCTGGTATAATTCAGAATTCATTGTTCCATCAATGATGGCAAGCCGTCCTGGCCCAGATGCAGCAAAACAGGCCCAAACCATGATCCTACCACCACCATGTTTCACAGATGGGATAAGGTACTTATGCTGGAATGCAGTGTTTTCCTTTCTCCAAACATAACACTTCTCATTTAAACCAATAAGTTCTATTTTGGTCTCATCCATCCACAAAACATTTTTCCAATATCCTTCTGGCTTGTCCACGTGATCTTTAGCAAACTGCAGATGAGCAGAAATGTTTTTTGGAGAGCAGTGGCTTTCTCCTTGCAACCCTGCCATGCACATCATTGTTGTTCAGTGTTCTCCTGATGGTTGACTCATGAACATGAGAGAGGCCTTCAGTTACTTAGAAGTTACCCTGGGGTCCTTTGTGACCTCGCCGACTATTACACGCCTTGCTCTTGGAGTGATCTTTGTTGGTCGACCACTCCTGGGGAGGGTAACAATGGTCTTGAATTTCCTCCATTTGTACACAATCTGTCTGACTGTGGATTGGTGGAGTCCAAACTCTTTAGAGATGGTTTTGTAACCTTTTCCAGCCTGATGAGCATCAACACTTTTTCTGAGCTCCTCAGAAATCTCCTTTGTTCGTGCCATGATACACTTCCACAAACATGTGTTGTGAAGATCAGACTTTGATAGATCCCTGTTCTTTAAATAAAACAGGGTGCCCACTCACACCTGATTGTCATCCCATTGATTGAAAACACCTGACTCTAATTTCACCTTCAAATTAACTGCTAATCCTAGAGGTTCACATACTTTTGCCACTCACAGATATGTAATATTGGATCATTTTCCTCAATAAATAAATGACCAAGTCTAATATTTGTGTCTTGTTTGTTTAACCGGGTTCTCTTTATCTACTTTTAGGACTTGTGTGAAAATCTGATGATGTTTTAGGCCACATTTATGCAGAAATATAGAAAATTCTAAAGGGGTCACACACTTTCAAGCACCACTGTAATACTTTTTTAAAGGCCTCATTAATTTCAGTGGGATTCTAAGTTATAACTTTGGATGGTGTTTCTATCGCATTAATTGTTCGTTTGCTCTCCTCAGTTTTAAGTTGCCATGCTAGCACTTTATGTGCCCCCCAAGTTCATAAAATTGTTGTTTTGATCTAGTTATTGCCCTCTCTCTGCTTGATATGTATTTATAGTGTTGCATTTTAATTTCAGATTCACCAATTCTCTATACATGTCCTTAGTTGGGGCACTTTGGTATGTTTTTTCAAGTGCATGAATTTGTAGTTCCAGAGTATTAAGCTCAGCGCTATGTTTCTTCTTTAACCCTTTTGTATCGGATATAATTTGGCCCCTCAGAAAAGCTTTTAATGTGTCCCAAAAAATGAAAATATTAGGAGCCAATGGTCTATTTGTTAAAGTGAAAAAGTCAATCTGTTCTCTTATGAAAGTACAGAATTCGGGTTGTTTTAAAAGTGTAGGGTTAAGCCTCCATCTGTACCTTTCAGTTACCTTGTAACCTTTGGTGCTGTCTGTAATGGATACAGACAGCACCAAACAGAGTGATCATTAAGCAGTCTTGGAAGGTACTCAATTCTATAAAATATTTGACTAGAAATCAAAAAGTTATCTATCCGAGTATGACAGTTGTGAGGGTGTGAATAAAATGAATAGTCTCTATCCTGTGGATGCATCTGCCTCCAGACATCATCTCATCATCTCTAGCCGCTTTATCCTGTTCTACAGGGTTGCAGGCAAGCTGGAGCCTATCCCAGCTGACTACGGGCGAAAGGCGGGGTACACCCTGGACAAGTCGCCAGGTCATCACAGGGCTGACACATAGACACAGACAACCATTCACACTCACATTCACACCTACGCTCAATTTAGAGTCACCAGTTAACCTAACCTGCATGTCTTTGGACTGTGGGGGAAACCGGAGCACCCGGAGGAAACCCACGCGGACACGGGGAGAACATGCAAACTCCGCACAGAAAGGCCCTCGCCGGCCACGGGGCTCAAACCCGGACCTTCTTGCTGTGAGGCGACAGCGCTAACCACTACACCACCGTGCTGCCCCTCCAGACAAAAGAAATTGTGGTTTTAGCTGATTTGGTGAGAAGACAGGGTCGATCAGAAGATCTATCCAGAACAGTGCCGAAACAGAAGTTTAAATCTCCTCCTACCAAATGAAACCCAGGCATTTGGGAGACCTGAAGAAAGACCTCCTGCATAAATGGATGATGGTCAAAATTAGGTGCATAAATGTTCATAAAGGTCCAGGATTCTGAATACATCTGCCCTTGTACCATGATATATCTACCTGAAGGGTCAGATACAGTTTTAGTAGCAACAAAGGGGACGTTTTTATGCAGCAAAATCGTTGTTCCTCTCGACTTTGAACTAAACGATGAAAAGAAAACTTGACCTACCCAATCTCTTTTCAGCTTTTTATGTTCGCTGTCTGTTAGGTGTGTTTATTGTAGGTAAACAATGTCAGGTTTTAATTTTTTGAGGTAAGTGTAGACTCTTTCTTTTGATAGAGCTATTCAATCCTTTGATATTAAATGTTACAAATTTCAGTGGACTTAACATGACCTTAAGTTGTACTGAATAGTAACCAAACTATTATCCCTTTTATCTACGTAACCAATCAATGCTACTATGGAGAAAAGATGTTCTAAGCCTATGTCTCTCTGATGGGTGAGAAATAAAGATACATTTGACAAAGCAAAAAAAAAAAAAAAAAAAAAACACAACCCAACAACGTATACACCACTCTTCTCGATTGCCAGTCTACCATCCCGACAACCAAACGTGAACCTAGTGTGAAGAATCTAAGGTGCTCGCCAATCCTTCTTCCTAAACTCAGACATGAAGTGAACCTGCGAGCTCTCATAACATTTCAAAAAGTGTAAAAACAAACGCTATTATATCCCACTTGGGGAAGACATTTCAGCCCATAGAGATGCATTCCCTGGCCACCCAGAAGGATGGATGATTATAGATAATAAAATGACCTGTAAGTAATAACATGCTCAGTTATTAACTAATCAAACACCTTTATACTTATACTCACCGACACCCTTGTACAAAACCAAAATAAAAGACAAATAAAATATGAAAATGAAAATCATAGTCGGTTAGAAGGACCAGTCGGGTTCACTCTGATGCCAGGGGCTAGAGACTAATGTCAAACCAATTCACTTGTCTCAGGGGCAGTGGCCCTGAGCAGGTGGCATCAATAGACATGTCAGTCACTTAAATAATCAGTTCTGCTCCAGTATTAATCATCAAAACGGGCCAGTGTAACGATCTCATAAGCAACATGGATGGGTATTCTTCATTTATCAGGACTCGATGTTGATGTTCCGTGTTTATCAGCCCTGGGAGACAGCTGCCCATCTCACGTCAGGTTGTTGATGACTGTAAAGGCATCCCCTGTGGTGTCGAAAAAGCGGGTTACTCCGGCGTCTGGCTGGACCTTCAGGAATGCAGGATAGATGAGGTAGCAGGCGATGTTTCTCGCTTTAATCGCTTGTAGCGCCAGGACGAGCTGCTTACGGCGTTTGGCTAATTCCGGGAAGAAGCTGATTTTCATGTTGTTGTTGCAGATATTCCCCCTCTTCTTGGCTAGGGCCAGTATTTTTTCTCGATCTTGAAATCGAAGTAGACAGATCAAAACAGGTCTAGGGCTGAGACAAGGAGGTTCACCTGGTCTGGGCTCCGGAGTCACGGTCCTGTGTGCTCGTTCAATTTCAATTTCCAGCCGCGGCACTGCTGCGTCTGAGCCATCGACCCACAGAACCTCCGGTATCCAGTCTGTGAAGGATTTCACGGGGTCTGTGCCCTCGGTGTCTTCTTTTAGTCCCACAACACGAACATTATTCCTTCTGCTGTGATTTTCGAGCTGGTCGATTTTTCTTTTGAGGAATTCGTTGTCGCTTTTTAGCTGCTTCGTCAGCTGTTTAATCTCACTTACTGCATCCTCGGTGTCACTGATACGATTCTCAGCCTCAGTCACCCTCGATAGCACGTTATCCAAAGTAGCCTTCACTCCATTGATGGAAGTTTGGAGTTGTGCTGAATTCAAGTCAATTTTCTCCGAGAGAGACTTGTTTAACTCACGAATTTCCCTGAGCATAACGGGAAGCACCCCCATGGATTGGGAATCCTCAGATTCACACAGTGTTGAATTCACATTGACCGCGGCCATGCCTGTCTCGCTTGTCTTTATCTTTCTTTCATGCCTGTCTTTATCTTTCTTTCGGTCTTTGTTTCCAAGTCGAGCATCCATTCCACATCAACTGTCTTTTACGTTATATTTACCCACTTCAAGGTTTAATTTAGTGTTGTTTTCTGTCAAGTTATAGGATGTTAGAGAGCTCAGTCTGGACACGTCTGCTCAGCTACAAGGCATCCCAGAATCTTCCTATATCCACTTCTTTTGAGTGTACTTCTTGGTTTTAATAACTTGCTTGTTTGCTGTTCACAAATATGGCAATAAGTTCTTGTGTTAATCGACCAGACTCCACTTTTGGATCATTAATCCCTTTTGACTGAGAATGCCCTACCAGTATCTCCCAGGCTTCGATCAAGTGAGGATTACAATTGTATTTGGCACAATGGACAATTTCGAGTTACCAATCCATCTACTGGAAACCAGAGAACCCAAAGGAAAGCCGCTTGGACACAGGGACATGATGTGAAATTCTAAAAGAACTAAGCCGGAAGTCAGGGCTGGACCCTTCTGTGTCATTGTATCCACGTTTGTTAGCTTAATGATGTGTAAAAATGGGCAAGTGAAAGCAAGAGAAGTGATTATTAGGCATGTAGCAATACATCATGCAATGATAAATCGCTATCCAACATTTGACAACTCGAATTGATGAAATTTTAAAAAATGAATTGTGATTATTAGGCTGCGTGCAAGGACGCGTTATCCTAATGGGCTTCATGGGCAGCTGCCCAGGGCCTCGGCCACTAGGGGGCCTCGGAGGTAGCGAGATCGGAAAATATGAAACGATATTTTCAGAAGTTTTGATCATACTGATAACATTTTTGATGCATTTTGCCACCCATAAGGAAGCCCACCTTGTCCCGTCGCATAAATCACCCATCATTGTCAATATGATCACTGTCCACCATGTCTTCACACGCTACGCCAGCTCGAGTTCAATGATTTAATTAATGACTTCGCTTTCCAGAAAAGTAGGAAAGTGCCCTTGTAAGTTGACCCATGGCTGTCAAACTGAATGCGCAAAGCTGTGTGCCACTGCTGTTTGGGACATTACGTGTGTGAAAGGATGAAATGTTTCACATAGCCTAACATTTTCAGATTTATTTCTGAGAAGCAAGATATTTTTCTTTGTTATCGCTCTTTGTTTTCACAAGCTAAAAGTCGCCTGGATTCCAAAATGAAAACGAACGGTTATACCAAATGAATGTTCTTGTTCTGAATACTAAAGAAACTGTTGTAGGCCTAGGTTATGTTCCTGACATGTTGTTCATTGACTCACTCATTCAAAGGCTTCTTGAGGCTAAACTTTAGTTAACCAGACTCGTTAACCGTGATGTCTGATGGATTTTTTCACCATGCAATTGCCTATTTCACCATTGCTTTTTCTCGATTAAATAGGTGATGGATATAAAGTTTTATCATTCAATAGTATTTCTAATTGTGCCACTGTCATTATTTAAGTTTCTGTGTCTAGTTAGACAGGCACGTCTGAGGGGGTGAATTTGCTGAGCGCAGTTGACAACAGGCGGGGGTGGGGCCTCGGGGGGGTGTCTGCCCAGGGCCTCGGCAAGGGTTAACGCGGCCCAGGCTGCGTAATCTTAGTTTTTCCTCGCTGTAACTGTGTTGTTTAGACAGCAGAGGGCTGTCTATAGCAGGGATACACATGACTTCACCATAGGCTGAAGTAACACAGCTCTAACGCCACAAAAACACAACACAGATCTAAACTTGGAAAGGGCTGTTGTGCGAGTGACTGCACAAATAGATTTTACAAGAAAATCAGAGCTCTGTTTTTACAGACTGCTGAAAGATAAAGAACAGAGAAGCAAATGGAGGTAGGAAAAAAGATTCATAAAAAGCTTATTAATCAAAAGCCTATTTGTTATTAACTTTTTCATTTTTAATAAAAGGAATATCTTCATTAATATGCCATTATATTTTACTCCAACCTTTACAAATGTGGGTAAATTATTGGTGGTTAAGAAAATTAAATAAGTTTTTTTTTTATTCATTCAACAAAAGGAATATTTATGTTGATAAAGAACAGTAAAATAAAAATGTTGCAGTTTTTTGGCAATAAAATGCATTACATTTTTTTCCCCAAAAAATATAAATGGGACAACTGAATCATGAAATGGGTGCATCATTACATGCCTAGTGACAATTTAAGCTTTTAAAAAGAGAACCTGCACTAACACCCTGTAAATGAACTACAGAACGAACCAGACTACTACAGGAATGAATGCAACCTTGGTGAAGCAATGACCGTGACATGGCAGTTGAGGTCACAGGAAACACCCAGGCAGGTAAACCCGGCTCCTGATTCAGTAAACCAAAGCTATTTCTCATTGAATGCATGTTTGGCATTATATTCTCTTATCTACTGGGCCATGACCAGGTTTAATTTGCCATCATGCTTGCTATGCTTGGTGTAGCCTTCCAATTTTAGAAACCTGGACACATTCATGCGAGTGTGTGTGTCTGTGCATACATGATGTGGTTTGCTGTGGACTGCCCTCACTGGAAACTACGGTCAACATGACCAACAGGGGTTTAAGGTTGCTGTAAAGCATCAATAATTATACCTGAGGATGGGCTTCTCCTTGCTCCTCTTGGCAGATCTGCAGAGCGTGGCGGTAATCCCTGCATGCTCCCGTCAGGCGCCGGGAGGATGCCAGGTATCGAGCCCGGGCGTCCAGACTGAGGCCAAGTAGCAGTCGCGTGTCCTTCCTTTCTTCTTCTGTTAGGACCAGAGAGGAAATATTAGCAAGCTATTACGCAACCAAATACGCAGGACTACAAGGCTGCTGAAAGACACACAGGCGGGCAAGACAAAGCATCAACAAGGATCCAACAACAATGGACTGATTTCTCCAATGACAGGAATGTTTTTGGAGAAAATGAAAAACCCTTTCCAGCTACCCAAACATGCTCAATCAGCCAGGGCGTTTCCTGCTGTCGGAACGTTGCCTTCTTAGTTTTGCACTGAAGCTACAAGGCTGATGCAAATGAAAAATTAAGGGAAGCTGGTTCAGCAATGTCTTATCCGAGTTTGATAATTCTACTTGAGACTTGGCACACAGCCTTGAATGAACATGCGATATTAAAAACACACAGTTTGCACAATGATAAACTAGAAGCAACACACTTCCATTATTTGCTAACTACAGCAGCCAAAGGGATTGCGTGCAAGGCTGGAGAAGCACATTACAGACACCAAACATAACATGTTTGATCAACTACATTTGGAAAGGGTACCTTTCATTTTCCGTCAAATTCATCCCACCCACCTACACGGAAATGTACACACTCTGGAGGAGGAGGTGTGAAGGAAGCGGTTCATACCAGACTGAAACAACCATCTGTTAAACCAACGCATCTTCACCTTACCATGGGATCCTCACATCTTTACCGCTGTAGTTTCACATCAAACATCATGGACAGTGAAAACCGTGCATCAAGCAGACACATAAACGACAGGATATTTTTCCACCACTGGTAAAGCCCTTCAGAGGAGTGGGGCATTCTACAAAATGTCTCCAGTTATACAGTGGTGCTTGAAAGTTTGTGAACCCTTCAGAATTTTCTTTATTTCTGCATAAATATGACTTAAAACAACATGACAAGTCCTAAAAGTAGATCAAGGGAACCCAGTTAAACAAATATTATACTTGGTCATTTATTTATTGAGGAAAAATAAAACGAGGGGGAAGCCATGGCCTAACAGTTAGAGAAGCAGCTTTGGGACCAAAATGTCACTGGTTTGATTCCCTGGACCAGCAGGAATGGCTGAAGTGCCCTTGAGCAAGGCACTGAACCCCCAACTACTCCCCAGGCTGCTCTGGGAATGCTGTATGTCGCTCTTATCCAGAGCATCTAATAAATGACTAATGTAATGATCCAATATTTTATATTTGTGAGTGGCAAAAGTACATGAACCTTGGCTTTCAGTATCTGGTGTGACCCCGTTGTGCACCAATAACTGCAATTAAACGTTTGTGGTAACTGTTGCTCAGTCCTGCACATCGACTTGGAGGGATTTTAGCCGTATGGAAAAGCTTCAACTCCGAGATGTTGGTAGGTTTCCTGACTTGAACTGCTCACACAACGTTTCTTCTGGATTAAGGTCAGAACTTTGACATCCCCACCAAAAAAAACACATTAAAGCTAGACAGCCTTTCGATTTCATGAAATCGGTGAAATTTAGTTCCCTCTGAAATTTGGTCATTGTGATACATGTTTATTTCTGTAATATCTCACAAAATATCAGGCCATTCTGTGGCTGGGAAGTTATTTAATTTGAGGGGATTCCTGAACAAATAATGTGCATGAAATCACTTGCTTTGCGCAGTCAAGCAGACAGAGGAACCCCGTGTGCGCATGCGCAGATTTACCTATCCACAGTGTTGCATTACTGCCGTCTACAGGTTTACCTTGACCGTGCACTGACAGTTCCATCATTCTGTCGCTAAACGAACAGCTGATCACACCGAGGTGCTCGCTGACCGCCGATATTTATTAGTTTGGTCTTGCGTTTCCTTTCCTTCGCAACATAACGTCTTTTCTTCTCACTTTCTATTACGGTAGTCGGTCTTTCACATTTCATTCGCTTCCTCCGTTTTTCTCTCATTTCAAATTTGCATCCCGCAATGCCTTGCGCGAACGGAGAAAGCCCACCACGTGATGCACAATGTAGTATCTTGAATCGGGTCATGGTGAAGCAGGAAGAAATAAATAAATTTGAGAATTTAGGGTCACATGGGGGGAACCAAAAAAAAAAAAAACCACGAATAAAATTGGAAGTCTGTGACTCGAATTCAGTAGCTTTTGATCCACTAAATAAAAATAAGTGGGTGCCGGGGGGGGGGGGGGGGGGGGGGATTCTTTTTATGACAACCTTGAAAAATCTGAAAGGCAGTCTAGTTTTAATTTTATTATTCTTTAACCATTCTTTGGGAGAACAATGTGTGCGCTTAAGATCGTTGTCTTGCTGCATGACCCACTTTCCATTGAGTTTCAGTTCACAGACCGATGTCCTGACGTTTTCCTTTAGAATTCACTGGAATAACTCCGAATTCATTGTTCCATCAATGATGGCAAGCTGGCTTGACCCAGATGTAGCAAAAACAGGCCCAAATGATACTACCATCACCACGTTTCACAGATGGGACAAGGATCTTATGCTGGAATGCAGCGTTTTCCTTTCTCCAAACATAACGCTTCTCATTTAAAACCAAGTTCTATTTGGTCTCATCCGTCCACAAAACATTTTTCCAATAGCCTTCTGTCTTGTCCACGTGATCTTTAGCAAACTATAGACAGGCAGCAGGGTTCTTTTTGGAGAGCAGTGGCTTTCTCCTTGCAACCCTGCCATGTACACCATTGTTGTTCAGTGTTCTCCTGATGGTGGACTCATGAACAATGGCCAATGTGAGAGAGGCCTTCAGTTGCTTAGAAGTTACCCTGGGGTCCTTCGTGACCTCATGGCCTATTACATGCCTTGCTCTTTGTTGGTTGACCACTCCTGGGGAGGGTAACAGTGATCTTGAATTTTCTCCATTTGTATGCAATTGGTCAGTTACAAAACCTTAAGATGGTTTTGTAACCTTTTCTAGCCGGATTAGGAATCAACAGCTTTTTTTTTTTCCCCCTGAGGTCCTCAGAAATCTCCTTTGTTCATGCCATGATACACTTCCACAAACATGCTGTGAAGATCAGACTCTAATAGATCCCTGTTCTTTAAATAAACCATGATGCCCTCTCACACCTGATTGAAAACATCCGAGACCGATTTCACCTTCAAATTAACTGCTAATCCTCAAACTTCACATACTTTTGCCATTCACAGATGCCAATATTGGATCATTTCCCCTCAAATAAATGACCAAGCATAACATTTTGTCTCATATGTTTAACTGGGTTATCATCATCCTTCAGGACTTGTGAGAAAATCTGATGATTTTTAGGTCATATTTATGCAGAAATATAGAAAATTCTAAAGGGTTCACCAACTTTCAAGCACCACTGTATGAAGTTATAGTGATACCTAGGCTTAGGTACTTCTACTACCAGATTATTTGGATGAGAAAATCTTCATAGCAGAGTCTTTCTGTACGAGAAGGAAGTATGGCTGTGTGATATGGTGATGCATATTTAAATGAAAAAAAGTCTATTGATGGATATTTTCCTATTTTGTATATCATCAACATCGAAAAAAAACACTTTTTGGCAGCTGATTTACATCGCCAAGGTTGGACCTAGGAGCTACTAACAGTCTACTGTAACTATAACAAATATAAGCATGAAAGAGCATGAGACAGAGCAAAACTCCCCATAAAAGACATTAGCCCAAGTTAAAGACAAGGAACTTGTACCTAAAAGGGATGTACTTCTGTCATTTGTACATGGTTTGGGTATAATAAATATGACACCGAGTCAGCTCTAAGGTATGTCACAGATCATCAATTATCCTGTTCTACAAGGTCACAGGCAAGCTGGAGCCTATCCCAGCTGACTACGGGCGAGAGGCGGGGTACACCCTGGACAAGTCGCCAGGTCATCACAGGGCCGACACATAGACACAGACAACCATTCACACTCACATTCACACCTACGGTCAATTTAAAGTCACCAGTTAACCTAACCTGCATGTCTTTGGACTGTGGGGAAACCGGAGCACCCGGAGGAAACCCACGGGGAGAACATGCAAACTCCACACAGAAAGGCCCTCATCGGCTGCTGGGCTCGAACCCAGGACCTTCTTGCTGTGAGGAGACAGTGCTAACCACTACACCACCGTGCCGCCCATGCCACAGATCAGTCATGCATAAATCATTATCAACATTAGAGAAAATGTAACAGTGATGCATTGTTTCAAGATATGAAATTATCCACATCATGGACATGAGATATAACCTTTTATCATGATACACGATTTCATCCAGCCCTAAAAGGAAGCATGAGATACCTGATATAGCATCCGGTGGAAGATCCTTCTGCTTCTCAATCTTGGCCTCCAGTGACTCGGTGCAGAACTGGAAGCCATGCTCTGCCAACTCATTCCTATGAAAACAAAAAAAACAAACCAGTGAAGCTAAATAAAAATAAGGACCAAAATGGGGAAAATAATCAATGGTAGGGTGGTGCGATGAGTTACTACTCCAACACTGACCCATTTATTGTCCCATAACAGCATGTCCTGAAGTATTCTATTCCACTATTATGACACAAAATATCCAACAATTACAAAGACCAAGGTCACCGCTTGTATTTGGTGGAGAGAAAAAAAACTAGATAGAACTCGATGCCAACGGCGTCAATGGGGATGCCTCCGCCCGGTAGACTACATGCCTTATTAAGTTGTGACTTAGGGATGGACGTTTGACCTCACAGTAATCTTGACCTGGTGAAATTACTTGTATTAGCCTTGGAGATATTATGTTTACAAGGTTTTCGGACAGACATTTGACCTCACAGTGACCTTGACCTTAGACCTTTTGATCTCAAAATCTAATCAGTTCATGTTTGTCCCAAACCACATAAATGGTGAAAGTTTGGTGAAATTCCTTTCATTAGCCTTGGAGATATCGCGTTCACAAGGTTTCGGGATGGACGCACGCACGCACAGACAGATTGACAACCCGAAAACATAATGCCTCCTGCACCTTACGGTGGCGGAGGCATATTAAAATAAATAAATAAATAAATTACTTGATGTTATGGGTCACATCACTTTATGAACACAGTACATATCCTGACATTATGGTCAAGAGGGGCAGAATGTCATCCTTCAGTGATGACCTGTCCCTCTCGAAGTGTGAATGCCAGTCAAAACTCCTCGCCTGGCTCACTGCCATAGGCTCGCTGAAGTATTACAAGAGTCTCCGTTGCTGATTACAAATCATAAACGTGCACGCTGTCACAAAAACGGATGCAACACAGGTTCCGATGTGGATAGCGTGACATCACACGGCATACTGACTCACGAGTTCCTTCTCATTCCTACTTCGTGCGCATGACCATGCCGTTTTGTGTTGGTTCACAACAGGACCAGTCAGTCATGGAACTTTTTGATCACACCTCGTACTGATATTCAGGAAAATTACATCACAATAATTATCTTTATCGTTTTATTGCCCAGCAGTATCTTGGACGGACAGCACCTAATGGTAGAGGCACAGAAAGTTAAAAGAAAGAGCATGATTAAATTATTGTTATAACTAGAATGCATTTCCGGAGAAAATGCGAAAGTGTGGTTGCTAGGGTGCGCTGCCATGGCAACCCAGCAAGAGAGGCGACCGCACGCCCAGACAACAAGTTTTGTGTCAACACGCGAAAGTTTGGCCAAGACACAACGCGGATTCTCATACGGAGATGACAGGCTGGCAAGGTTCTTTACAGGGACATCCCAGAGCATCACTAACATGAAAATTCAGATGTAATTCTAAATCCATAAAGAGATATGACCCAAAACACGTTTTTGCTCATTGTGGTGCCCACCAGTGGCCAAATGACACCAAATTTGATGAGGGTACATGAACTGTTGCCAAAAGTCATGTCAACAAATATGGTCTTGATATGTCAAAGCGTTTCTGAGATATGAGCCAAAATACGCTTTTGCTAATTGTGACGCCCCCTAGTGGCCAAATGACACTATATTTGATGAGGGTAATTTGGATGGTGTCCAAAGTCATGCCAGTAAATGTGGTCTTGATAGGTCAAAGCATTTCCGTGATATGAGCTCACTTCCTGTTTGGTGGCTTTGCCATCGATTCTGATTGGCTGCCACGGGCGAACGCTTCGACGTATGAGAGCAAAACGAATACCATTCATTAGGCATGGACTGGAGATCATGTGTGCCAAGTTTCGTGATGATCGGACAAAACATGCAGCCAGGGTCACTCCACCTTCACTTTGGACAAAATTCAAAATGGCGGAAAACCTAATTAGGCGGAAAATGACGTCATAGGGTGCGTTGGAATCGTCTAGCTCCAAGGATTCCAATGGTACGACACTTATGAAAACCGGACATACGGATCAAAAGTTACGTGCATGAACGCATGTAGGACTGATCAGTTGGTGGCGCTAGAGCCACCGGACAAGTGAGAAGTGGAACGGCGTCTCTAACTCAAATGCCCTGGGAGGAGTAGCGGCACAAAAAAGTGGGTGAAGAAGAATAAAAAATACAATAATAATAAACGCATCAGAGAACAATAGTGTGCTCGCTTTGCAAGCGCACTACTTATCAAAGCCAAATGGCCCTTTTCCACTACCCTTTTTCAGCTCACTTCAGCTCACTTCAGCCCGACACGGCTCGCGTTTCGACTACCAAAAACCAGCACGACTCCGCTCGCTTCAGCCCTGCTTAGCCCCTAAAACTCGCACCGTTTTGGAGTGGGGCTGAAGCGAGCCAAACCGTGCCGAGTGAGGTTGGGGGCGTGAGCAGACACTCCCCTGTGCACTGACTGGTGAGGAGGAGTGTCCTCACATGCCCACACACGCCCCGCGAGCGCGCTGGGATCTGTAAACACCACAAACCCGGAAGAAGAATAATTACGAATTACGAGAATTTCTGAAGCCTTATGCGCCTCGCCTCATCTATACGCTCTTGCCAGTATCTGTCAGCGTTGTCGGTGACAACAAGCCACAGCACCAAGACCAGTAACACTAACGACTCCATGTCCTCCATGTTTATTGTTTACTATCCGGGTCGTGAGACTACCGCTTAAAAGCTCACTGAATCAGTGACATACAGAGCATCGTGGACGAGTTTGCGGAGCGCAAGGCTCGTCGTATGCCCTTCAAATAATGCGCGCAGTAGGCTATTGATGTTTTATTATGAGCCATGTACAGTATGTCGCCTAATGTTTTTTTGTTTCTGAGTTACATGTTCGTTTGAAGGACTTAATGCACAAAATAACATAGTTGCACCCCGTAGTGTTGAAATTGGTAAACACAGTGCATTCAGTGAGGTTTGCACCGCCCTCCTTTTATTTCTGACTCTTCCTGTCACCATTGCAACCTCTGAGCGCTCATTCGTATGCCCTTCAAATAATGTGCGCAGTATAGGCTATTGATGTTTTATTATGAGCCATGTACAGTATCCTAATGTTTTTTGTTTCTGAGTTACATGTTCGTTTGAAGGACTTGATGTACTAAATAACATAGTTGCACCCGGTAGTGTTGAAATTGGTAAACACCGCAGTTGCGGACATTTTGTAGCCTAAAATGATGTTATGATAAGCTTTAATAAAGTGCCCGGTCATTTGCCCCGCCCCCGGCCCGGCTCTGACTTGTTCCGCCACTGTCACTGATGTCACTGTTTGCGCTGCTTAACGACATCACGTGACGTCCACCCACTTTCGCTAACTCCACCCAATGTGTCCACCCACTTCCAGCCAGCACGGTTCAGCGCGGTTGTAGTCGAAATGCAACTCCAACAGCCCCGCTCAGCTCGACTCAGCTCGACTCGGCACGGCACGGCTCAGCCGCGTTTGTAGTGGAAAAGCGGCAAAAGTCCCTCCTGTGCCAGGACCTGGTCTTCCCAGGCAGTCTCCCGTCCCAGTACGAACCGGGTACTTAAGGTGTGTTGGGTGGCGGCTATCTCCATTTCAGTAGCCCTCGGCCTCTCGCCTATTACAGAGCTAGGGTTACAGCGGGGGGCTGGTCCTCTGCTAACCGCAAGAGTTTGACTCCCTACACACATCTGTATTGCAGCAGATACCATTTTTATGATGGTGTTTGGTATGACCGGACTGTGGGTACAACTCATGACTGAGAGGCGGACATGCTAACCACTAGGCCAGCTTGCGGTTGTTATAATTAGTCAGTAAAAATCCCTACTCTTAATTTTGCATAGTCTCCTACATCATGATTATAATGTTTGGTAAATAAACTCCTGATCCTCTAATGCAATCACATCACCATGTATTACGCAAACATTCAGGTTCATAGAAAAAAGCTGTTTGGAAATGGATCATCCGGTATTGATTTATAGCTGTCTGGATGCAAGAGGTGACGCAGAGTCTTTCATTCCAGACGTCATCCTGGAAAACTAATCGGTTCAAATGAAGGAGTTGAAGCAATCTACTGATGTGTGCGGGGGGGGGTTTTGTGTTTTTTTTTTTCTTTAGCACAAAACAGTTTGAAATCCCTTCCGTGTTTGTGGTAAATGAAACAGACAAGCTAGCAGACTGTACACATATCATCATGAGACTGAAATAAAAACTACTCACTTGTTTTGAGTGGCATAGATGCTGGCCAACTTCAGGGACATTTCAATGACTGCGTTGTCATCCTGTTTAAAACAAGTCACACACACACACACATTTTTATTATTTAATATATAAATACACACAGTCTTGCAAAAGTATTCATCCCCCTTGGTGTTTGTTCTGTTTTGTCGCATTACAAGCTGGAATTAAAAGATTGCTGGAGGGTTAGCACCATTTGATTTACACAACATGCCTACCACTTTAAAGGTGTAAATTGTTTTATTGTGACACAAACAATAATTAAGATGAAAAAAAAAAACAGAAATCTGGAGTGTGCATAAGTATTCACCCCCTTTCGCATGAAACCCCCAAATAAGAGCTGGTCCAACCAATTCACTTCATAAGGTCACATGATAAGTTGACTAAGATCCACCTGTGTGCAATCAAAGTGTCACATGGTCTGTCACATGATGTCTGTATAAATCAGCCTGTTCTGGAAGGACCCTGACTCTGCAACACTACTAAGCAAGCAACATGAAAACCAAGGAACAATCCAAACAGGTCAGAGACAAAGTTGTGGAGAAGTATAGATCAGGGTTGGGTTATAAAAAATATCCCAAACTTTGAATATCCCAGGGAGCGCCATTAAATCCATTATAGCAAAATGGAAAGAATATGGCACCACTACACACCTGACAAGAGAAGGCTGCCCACCAAAACTTGCAAGGAGGGCATTAATCAGAGATCCGACAAAGACACCAAAGATAACACTGAAGGAGCTGCAAAGATCCAAAGCGGAGATGGGAGTATCTGTCCATAGGACCACTTTAAGCCGTATACTCCACAGAGCGGGGCTTCATGGAAGAGTGGTCAGAAAAAGAAAAAAAGTCATTGCTTAAGAAAACACGTTTGGAGTTTGCCCAACAGCATGCTGCAGACTCCCCAAACACATGGAAGATGATTCTCTGGTCAAATGAGACAAAAATTGATCTTTTTGGCCATCATGGGAAACGCCATGTGTGGTGCAAACCCAGCACCATGAGTCAGAACAGTTTTGCCTTGAGGAATGGGCAAAATTCCCAGTGGATAGATGTGCTAGGCTAACCGAGACATACCCCAAGAGACTTGCAGCTGTAATTGCAGCAAAAGGTGGCTCTACAAAGTATTGACTTTTTTTGGGGGTGGGGTGGGGGGTGGGGGTGTAATGATACCTATGCACACTCCAGATTTCTATTTTTTCATCTTAATTATTGTTTGTGTCACAATAAAACAAGAATTTTCACCTTTAAAGTGGTAGGCAGAACAAACATCAAGGGGGATGAATACTTTTGCAAGACAGACACTGTATGTATATATATATATATATATATATATATATATATATATATATATATATATATATATGATACGAGTGTTTTACTGGGAAATACACCACTAGTATTTTTCATACGAGCTACATCTGGGACATAGAGAACCAAAACCATGACATAAATCTCTATACATCACTCGAAGGAATCGATGAATTGCTTGTGAAATGTCTAGTATAATAAAATGAAAAAAAAAAAAAAAATCACATGTTGGCTTGAAGACATGAAGTTTATCTGCTCGTGTTGAAAAATGTACATTTTTCATACAAGATGCATCGTGGATCCGAGTGACATATTTAAATAATATTGGCTGGCGTTGAGTGGTACACCAGATATATTCCAGTCAGCAAGCATGATACTGAAATGAGTCAAAGACGAGTTAAATATCATGCTAGCTGAATGGCATATATCTGATATACTATGAAAAAAAGCCAGCAGATATTATTATTATTATTATTATAATACATGCGTACACTTCATATCAGCATTCTTGAAGGCCAATGCTAGCTTACCCACAAGTCAGTGCTGTTAGTGCAGCAGTGAAGTAACGTTCCAGCTGGTGCAGCGTTCATCAGTAGTGTTAGCGAATGCTAATAAAGCGGTCAAACCAGTGCTATCGAGAGCAAGCACCACAGGCTAACGACCGAGAAACTAAAATTTCTGTCTCCAGACTCTTCTTCCATGCACGCTCACCAGTGTGTTTTTTGACTCATACTTAAGTATTCATTTCCCTCTGTAATTTACTTAGTTACTTTTAAAATCAATATCCACAACCACACACACAATGGAGTGACCTGGCAGCCTGCTGCTAATCCCTTGCAAAATCCTTTGCCTTGTTGCTTTTTGGGTGTCTGGCGAAGCTTTGGCTGAGCTGGAGTCCCTGCTCCAATAGTAATGGTTCGCAACTGCTTGTAAATATGCGTGAAGAATATCTAATCAAGTTTTGGTAGTCTTTGGGGTGTTCAACATGGCTTTCTCTTTCCCGGTGAACAAAGAAATGCCTCTGTGCACGCGCAGCAGAAAACTCTCTCATTGGATATTCGCATCAGCTCCGACATGGGACATCATGTCTTGACAACCATGTAATATCGTAAACCACATTCAACGCTCATTCTCCATTGGGTAGAGTGACGTAATACACGTAGGATAAGCAATATGCTAACAATATATGCTATCAAACCAAATGAATAACCGTGAGTTGGCCTAGTGGTTAGCCTAGTGGTCCACCTCTCAATCAGGAGATCGCGAGTTCTACTTGTGGTCGGGTCATACCAAAGACCATCATAAAAAAATGGTACCTACTGCCGTTTGGCAAGGCACACTGCAATACAGATGCATACATGTCAACCTTTAGTTACCCGTGCCCTTACAAAATCTGTACTTTTCCCTTACACACACACACACACACACCCATGAGCCCTTATACACGAGAAAAAAATTCCAATATATAATCCAAAGCACCGACTGTTTTATTCCACCTTATACACTCCCATTGTAATCGGCATATTTATCACACTGCATCAAGTTAAAGGGATCAAATAAGCATGTACTGAATAAAAAGAAATTTTAGATCCCAGAGAAAACAACTGAATTAAAAAGGACTATATGTACAGTCAAGTAAACAATTATCTACTAAAGAGAATGACTGAACTATAAACTTAATTTAATATACATTGTATCTGTAATACCAGAATTATTGATGTAAATTTTGCAAATAAAATATATTAATATTAAATAGTTCATAAAAATACACAAAGTTCTATTTGACAAGTGTTGACAATCACCTACAATATTACACTCCACCAAAGAAAATTACTTGAAATAGAACAGCAGTACTAAGTCGGTATGTGAATTAAAATAGTAGGTTACGTGTAATAAATTATATATAAAATCATGTCAAACAGTTAGTAAAAGTTCCATTTGAGAAAAAAGTGTCGACACTGCAAGCAGTGTTCGATCCAACTAAAGATGACTGAACCACATCAAGTATAATTATGTAAACAAGGATAAGTGAAAATATTAATACATCTCATCTCATCATCTCTAGCTGCTTTATCCTGTTCTACAGGGTCGCAGGCAAGCTGGAGCCTATCCCAGCTGACTACGGGCGAAAGGCGGGGTACACCCTGGACAAGTCGCCAGGTCATCACAGGGCTGACACATAGACACAGACAACCATTCACACTCACATTCACACCTACGGTCAATTTACAGTCACCAGTTAACCTAACCTGCATGTCTTTGGACTGTGGGGGAAACCGGAGCACCCGGAGGAAACCCACGCGGACACGGGGAGAACATGCAAACTCCACACAGAAAGGCCCTCGCCGGCCACGGGGCTCGAACCCGGACCTTCTTGCTGCGAGGCGACAGCGCTAACCACTACACCACCGTGCCACCCCTATTAATACATTATGAAGTTAAATTGAAAATCTTCCCAGTAATTTATAACAAGAATTTAAATCTTATTCCTTTTTGGAGTGTTCTGTGTTGTACAAAGATGTTGCAGATTTGGCACGAGCTATAATATCACTGCTTGGGTAGCAGCTGTAGCTCCTCGTCCCCGTTCATTTTAATTTGCAGATACGCAGTTAATGTGTCTGCAGCCAGATTTTTTCCGAACCAATGAAAAAGCCCTCTCGCTATCTGCACTGCTCTGTGGGAGGCACAGCAAAGCAGTAAAAAGTTGTTTCAGCATTGGAAACCTGGCAACACCCAGAGCAGTTTCTGCATCCAAGACCTTTCCCCAATATACATCGATTATTTTCCTGGTCAATAAAAGAAAATCGGAGCACAGCAAACATGTAGATGGTGTTAAATTGCTTCCATCCCCTACTACACGTTTTAGAGACAGGTTACCAACGGTCATTACCACCATTACTCTTCATTCAATACTTTTCCAGTTTACTGACGACTGATGGTAGTAACGAGTGTTGGTCATCTGTGTCTACATATAATGTCTATCAGCAATTAAAATGTTTAGGGAAGTGAAACCAGAAATCGACGGGTAACTACAGTTGCCGTTGTATAAATGGCGACTCCCAGTATCGCCTCCTGAAATTATCATGATAATGGAGGAAGCTTTCCTACATTCAAACAGTAAACTTTACAAAAAAAAAAAAAAAAAAAAAAAAAAAAAACACACGAATGCTTACCTGTGCAGTCTTTGAATCAAGAAACTTTTTTTTCACTAGCTGCAAAAAATGGTCTGCCACAGTCAGTGGGATGTTGTGTTCCACGAGAAATTGGCAGAACATAACTTCTGCAGCCGTCACAGAAGTCTGGGCAGTCCGAGCCGATTGACTTAAATGATCGAGAAAACCACGTGCAACTATAAAACCATATAAATCGAAAATAATTCTGTTTCACTAGGCATGCGTGTTTGAAAAAATAAATGGTGGATGCTAAAAAAATTCTCGGAGTAACGGGGAAAAAAAAAAATCCCTGATACAAAACGTAATTTTCCCCGTATGAAAATCAGCATACGCCGTATTAGCCAAAAAATTGTATTTCCCCGTACAAAATACGGGGAAACCGTATAACTTGACATGTATGCAGATGCGAGTGGGGAGTCAAACTCTCGTTGTTACCAGAGGACTAGCTCCCCACTGTAACCCTAGCTATGTAATTAGCGAGAGGCCGAGGGCTATGAAACAGAGATCGGTACCACCCGATGCGCCACATGGCATGGGAAGGACTTTGAAACCAAATGAATGAAACCTGCTAGAGGGGAATAGAACATGTTTTTATTCCATCGAAAAAGTGTCCTGTATGTATAATAATTTCTGATATTGCACGCCGATGATGTCACTCCCAGTGTTTTCCTGCTGACCAGACGTGCGTTGTCAAAATGGAAGTTCAAAATTAAAATTCTTCTGATTAACTTGTGTATTTTTTGTGGATGTGTCCATGTAATATAAAGAACATTTCACAGTGGCGTGAAGATAGGAAGTTTATCTTCTCGTGTTGAAAAATATTTTCACTCGTTCATGAAATACGTTCACCACTCGAAAATAAACTTCATATCTTCACACAGCCACGTAATATTATATACAGTGGTGCTTGAAAGTTTGCGAACCCTTTAGAATTTTCTGTATTTCTGCATAAATATGACCTAAAACATCATCACATTTTCACACAAGTCCTAAAAGTAGATAAAGAGAACCCAGTTAAACAAATGAGACAAAAATATTATACTTGGTCATTTATTTATTGAGGAAAATGATCCAATATTACATATCTGTGAGTGGCAAAAGTATGTGAACCTCTAGGATTAGCAGTTAATTTGAAGGTGAAATTAGAGTCAGGTGTTTTCAATCAATGGGATGACAATCAGGTGTGAGTGGGCACCCTGTTTTATTTAAAGAACAAGGATCTATCAAAGTCTGATCTTCACAACACGTGTTTGTGGAAGTGTATCATGGCGCGAACAAAGGAGATTTCTGAGGACCTCAGAAAAAGCGTTGTTGATGCTCATCAGGCTGGAAAAGGTTACAAAACCATCTCTAAAGAGTTTGGACTCCACCAATCCACAGTCAGACAGATTGTGTACAAATGGAGGAAATTCAAGACCATTGTTACCCTCCCCAGGAGTGGTCGACCAACAAAGATCACTCCAAGAGCAAGGCGTGGAATAGTCGGCAAGGTCACAAAGGACCCCAGGGTAACTTCTAAGCAACTGAAGGCCTCTCTCACATTGGCTAATGTTAAATGTTCATGAGTCCACCATCAGGAGAACACTGAACAACAATGGTGTGCATGGCAGGGTTGCAAGGAGAAAGCTGCTGCTCTCCAAAAAGAACATTGCTGCTCGTCTGCAGTTTGCTAAAGATCACATGGACAAGCCAGATGTTGGAAAAATGTTTTGTGGACGGATGAGACCAAAATAGAACTTTTTGGTTTAAATGAGAAGCGTTATGTTTGGAGAAAGGAAAACACTGCATTCCAGCATAAGAACCTTATCCCATCTGTGAAACATGGTGGTGGTAGTATCATGGTTTGGGCCTGTTTTGCTGCATCTGGGCCAGGACGGCTTGCCATCAATGATTGAACAATGAATTCTGAATTATACCAGCGAATTCTAAAGGAAAATGCCAGGACATCTGTCCATGAACTGAGGCTACATCCACACGACAACGGCAACGAGATTTTTTTTTTTTAAATATCACGTCCACATGGGCAACGGATCAGTTACATTTCAGGTCCATATGGCAACGCAACGCTTGCTGAAAATGATGCAATATACATGCCACACCTCTAGGTGCGCTGCAAGACGGTCCCATCGGAGACACCAGAACAATAGAAGAAGTAGACGCATGCGCATAAACCCCTTCTTCTGTAGCATTAGCCACAAAGTTTTGATTATTAATCAGTAGCGTAAAACGAAAGACGCGGAAAGAGGAATGAATGGGGGTAGATGGAAGCCGGTACGCCAACATTCTGAGATCCTCCAGAATTCTTTAATGGTCCGGAATAAAATGAATGCTACACGTTGATGGATTACTTTCTTCTACGCCCTTTTGGAGGAATGTATTGTCAGACTTAAACCAACATCTGAAGAGGTGAGATCGCTTCTTTTTTTTTCCTATTTTTGCTGGCGGGATTGGTTTTATTTTTGGAAAGCGCACGGGCGGTGCGCGGTTTTGGTTACTGCTTCCGCAGTGTTTGGACTAGTTATAGGATTTGTTGACAACTCGCATCGAGTTCGTTACACTTCTACCCGGCGTGAAGCACTGACAGTCATGTGGTTGTGACGTCATCGTAAACAAATCCGTTCTACTCATCCAGACAACTTTGCAACGGTGCCGTTGCCAGATTTTTCCACTCTGGAACCCGTTCTTAAAAGATTTTGTTTTGGGGCACCCAAAACGCCGGTGCCGTGTGGACGCCAGGCCGAAACGATAAACAATTTTATCAGATTCACCTGAATCCGTTGCCGTGTGGACAGGGCCTGAATCTCAAGAGAAGGTGGGTCATGCAGCAAGACAACGACCCTAAGCACACAAGTCGTTCTACCAAAGAATGGTTAAAGAAGAATAAAGTTAATGTTTTGGAATGGCCAAGTCAAAGTCCTGACCTTAATCCAATCGAAATGTTGTGGAAGGACCTGAAGCGAGCAGTTCATGTGAGGAAACCCACCAACATCCCAGAGTTGAAGCTGTTCTGTACGGAGGAATGGGCTAAAATTCCTCCAAGCCGGTGTGCAGGACTGATCAACAGTTACCGGAAACGTTTAGTTGCAGTTATTGCTGCACAAGGGGATCACACCAGATACTGAAAGCAAAGGGTCACATACTTTTGCCACTCACAGATATGTAATATTGGATCATTTTCCTCAATAAATAAATGACCAAGTATAATATTTTGTCTCATTTGTTTAACTGGCTTCTCTTTATCTACTTTTAGGACTTGTGTGAAAATCTGATGATGTTTTAGGTCATATTTATGCAGAAATAGAGAAAATTCTAAAGGGTTCACAAACTTTCAAGCACCACTGTATGTCAGGGATATAAGGAATCAAAGAATGTTCTATCTGGACACGTGGTTCACAAAAACCTTCATAAACATTCGGCAAAATAAACCTCCACATGGACTGATACACATATTAAAATAGATTTTTAAAGAAAACGCAGACTGGCGCACTTGCAGTGCCTCACCTGTGGTGTTCCTCCAGACAGCATGAAACTCACTGCAACTTTGAACAGTTTCTCAGCCTACAGAGGACAAGAGCAGAGGAGTCATATCGAGTCCTGCCTGGAGGTCTAAAAGTCAAGAACATACTTCAGGCTGTAGAGAAGGGAAAGTCCTCCTCGCTCTTACTCACATTGTCCAGCTCACCTTGAACAAAAGCCAAGTTGGCCATCTGTAGAGAAAGAAAGCGAACATTACTCCAACATTCTGACGGGCTGTTAGAACAAGTCCATACTGTGAGAGTGAACCAAGTGGAACAGGAGGTCTACCAGGCTGTAGGTGTAGATGATGGCGTTGTTGTTGTGACTCTGATGGGCGAGTCGAATTGCTTTATGCAAGAAGCCGTTCGCCACATCCAGTTCCCCGAGCATCATGTTGTACTGTGAAAAACAAATATTCGATTGTGAGATTTTAAAGACCGCTCGTAAGTACATTATGTCTTATAAGGAAGCTGCTAATGTACCAGTATAGCACAACATTAAAAGCTAGACGGCTTTTCGATTTCATAAAATCGGTAAAATTTAGTTCCCCCTGAAATTTGGTCATTGTGATCTATGTTTATTTCTGTAATATCTCAAAAATATCAGGCCATTCTGTGGCTGGGAAGTTATTTAATTTGAGAGGACTCCCGAGCAAATAAGGTTACGAAACTGCTTGCTTTGCGCAGTCAAGCAGACAGAGGAAGTCTGTGTGCGCATGCGCAGGTTGACCACCACCTTTTTCTTCTTCTTTTGGGTTTTACGGCAGCTGGCATCCACAGTGTTGCATTACCGCCATCTACAGGTTTACCCTTGACTGTTCCATCATTCTGTCGCTAAACGAACAGCTGATCACGCCGAGGTGCTCGCTGACCGCCAATATTTATTAGTTTGGTCCTGCGTTTCCTTTCCTTCGCATATAACTGTCTTTTCTTCTCACTTTCCGTTACTGTAGTCGGTCTTGCACATTTCATTTGCGTCCTCTGTTGTTCTCTCCTGTTTCAAAATTGTATCCCATAATGCCTTGCACGAACGGGGAAAGCCCACCACGTGATGCATGACATAGTATCTTGAATTGCATCATGGTGAAGCAGGAAAAAAATAGAGAATTTAGGGTCATGTGGCCCTAAATTTATTAATTGTTCTATTTTATTTTTTAAACTAATAAAATTGCAAGTCTGATTTGAATTCAGTAGCTTTCGGTCCACTAAACAAAATTAACTGGGTGTCGGGGAAAATTCTTTTTATGACCTACGCTTGAAAAATCTGAAAGGCAGTCTAGCTTTAACAGAAACTATTTCTGATTTCCCCCTTACCACACACGGTTATAACTGTACAATTTATCACAATTCCTTTCGTTATATATCAAAATTCTCCTCGTTGGTGCCGATTTAACCAGTGAGCCAAGTTAAATAACTGTATTTCACAAACCATGTATATCTAAATTCTGCAAAACTACACCATCCTGGAGAATATGTGCAATGTTAAATGGAGTATTAAAATTGCAAATAATCATACAAAAAAAAACTGAATAATAATAATAATAATAATAATAAAATTAAATAAGCATGTCAAGAAATATCAGCAAACCTACATACTACAGATTGGTAAATAAATGACAACATTCTTCCAAGTAGTTTTTACTTTCATAAACCACAACAGTTTTTTTTTTTAACCCTCTGCCAACTTTGTTGGAAGAGGTTATGCTTTCACCTCTGTTTGCTTGTTCCCAACATACATGGGCGTCGCCACCATTGAATGTGGCGGGGACGTGTCCCCTTCACATTGCATAATTCTTCGTTTGGACCCTCCCACATTTAACATAAAATATGAGTTCACCCAGCGCCGTTTCTATTGCTTCGTGAAAGAATCCATTCCACTTGATCGATAAGAGAATACACAGACCACTGAAAATCCACTCTAGGTTTTCCGGGCGTTCCCTACAACAACTCACCGCACGCAAGTGAACTGACTCTCAGTGCAAGCAGAGACATTTTGGTGCAGCTGCTTGAAAGTGGAGGAGGTGATGTCAGCCCCATTGCCACCTCACAATGTCTAGCTTTTGCTAAAACCTTATTCTCAAAATTAACCCTAGGCCACGTTAAATTAATGTTCAACTAAACAATGAAATAAGCTTAGCCTAATGGGGTATTCTTGGTTGATGAATTGTTTGCAGTATTTGCTCCCTCCTCAGACACAATGGACATAAGGAAGTTCTTTACAAAGAAGCGGAAAGTCAGTCAAAACGTCCCCACAGGACGGGTTTTTTTGTCCCAATGGAAATGTTAGTGCAGTTGGCTGGCTAGTCAATGTTAGGAGATGTATCAGCTAGCTTAACGTTAGCTATCATTTAATTCAAACCCAGTCGGCCTGCCTTACTGTAATGCCAAGAATGAGGTCAAGCCTGCTCTGATGATATTTATTGATTCCCTGTTGTGATTTGAAATTGCATACAGTGAGTGACCATCTCATCTCATTATCTCTAGCCGCTTTATCCTGTTCTACAGGGTCGCAGGCGAGCTGGAGCCTATCCCAGCTGACTACGGGCGAAAGGCGGGGTACACCCTGGACAAGTCGCCAGGTCATCACAGGGCTGACACAGACACAATCACACTCACATTCACACCTACCGTAGGTGTGTCACTCTAAATTGACCGTACCGTAGGCTACGGTCAATTTAGAGTCACCAGTTAACCTAACCTGCATGTCTTTGGACTGTGGGGGAAACCGGAGCACTCGGAGCACACCCACGTGGATACGGGGAGAACATGCAAACTCCACACAGAAAGGCCCTCGCCGGCCACGGGGCTCGAACCCGGACCTTCTTGCTGTGAGGCGACAGCACTAACCACTACGCCACTGTGCCGCCCCAGTGAATGACCAGTCACAAGAATATAATACTTCTGTAGCCTAATTTAGGCTACTAGCGTCAGCTACGGCTATTATAGTGCACAGAGCGCCACCTGCTGGTATTCATAATATCAGCAAAAATGAAATAATCATATCAGAAGAGTTTATTGGGAGTTTAGCAAGTATAAAATTACTGCATCCAAAAGTTTTATTGGGAGTTTTTTTGCATCCAAAAATTTCATTTTAGAGTTTCTGTATAAAACAGTGCTTGGTTCATGGTCTGACAAATTTAATTTTTAAAATTCACATGATGAGAAGACCACTGGGTTAAAACAATTGGTGATCACAACCACTCATGAAACAAGAATATGTAATTTCGTATTTTATTATTTCCTGCTATGTTCTTGACTTTTTAAAGCTCACTTATTTCAGTAGTTGATAGAAAAAACAATGCTTAATCTGTCTCGATCTCTCTTGACATAGGAGATTGATACTGCGAGTGAGTCAGAGGCAGGGTCAGCATGTCGGGACAGTGGAGAGAGTTCTATTGCTGAGGTGAGTGATGAAGGGTGCTGGGCAGTTAAGATAAACTTGATCAGGTGAACATGAGGGACATTTGCCAGTCTTTTGTCTCTCTAAATGACAGAAGGTGGCACATTTTTGTAATCTGAGCAGGAAGAACTTGTTTTGTCTGGTCTTTGCCAGTTTTCTGGAAAGTAAGATGGGAAATCAGTGTATGGGGAAGGAATAGTAGAAAGGAAAGCGATGGAGAGAGATGGATGTTATTCCAGGTGGATTGTGAAGGAAAGGGGGATAAAAGTTATGAAGTGGTAGAAATTGTAGTGGCACCAATGTAAGAAGGAGTTATATCTATAAATCTGTGTGTTATACTAATCTGTAAATGTTACTGTAATACCACCACTGCATATACTGTAGGATGACAAAACTGCACTTGTTCATTGTGTGAAGTTATTTTTTATGTCACCGTTGCTTGACACAGTGTGATTTTGTGTTATGAAGTTTGCATGATGCCATGTCATGCCTGTTCATTGTGTGAAATTATGAATATTCTTATTTTTAAACATACAGTTGAGTGTCACTATTGCTTGGCCCAGTGGCATGTTGTGTTACATCTAAAACTAAATTAAAAAGGGAAACACAAAATAAAAAGTAAAATGCACCCAAAAAGTCATTGTTGGTGATAAATTGTGTCACATTCATATCATTATCTTAGTGGGTTTAAAAACAGGCTGATGAATATATGGACGAGTTGAATGAGGACTTATTGTTGAGTCTCTAAAATAGCCATTAAATTTAGTGACTTCTGTAGATAAAATCAGGCATTTAACAACCTGTTAAAAATACACCAGAATGCAGGAAATGGCATCTATTAATTAAAAATTTTCTGGGGGAGGACCCCCCGCCAGTGTGTCCCCCCCCATTAAAAATGTTTCTGACGCCCCTGCCAACATACAGTTAGGTCCATAATTATTTGGACAGAGGCAACATTTTTCTAATTTTGGTTCTGTACATTACCACAATGAATTGTGAACAAAACAATTCAGATGCAGTTGAAGTTCAGACTTTCAGCTTTAATTCAGTGGGTTGAACAAAATGATTGCATAAAAATGTGAGGAACTAAAGCATTTTTTAAACACAATCCCTTCATTTCAGGGGCTCAAAAGTAATTGGACAAATTAAATAATTGTAAATAAAATGTTCATTTCTAATACTTGGTTGAAAACCCTTTGCTGGCAATGACTGCCTGAAGTCTTGAACTCATGGACATCACCAGACGCTGTGTTTCCTCCTTTTTAATGCTCTGCCAGGCCTTTACTGCAGCAGTTTTCAGTTGCTGTTTGTTTGTGGGCCTTTCTGTCTGAAGTTTAGTCTTTAACAAGTGAAATGCATGCTCAATTGGGTTGAGATCAGGTGACTGACTTGGCCATTCAAGAATATTCCACTTCTTTGCTTTAATAAACTCCTGGGTTGCTTTATGTTTTGGGTCATTGTCCATCTGTATTATGAAACGCCGACCAATCAGTTTGGCTGGATTTGAGCACACAGTATGTCTCTGAATACCTCAGAATTCATCCGGCTGCTTCTGTCCTGTGTCACATCATCAATAAACACTAGTGACCCAGTGCCACTGGCAGCCATGCATGCCCAAGCCATCACACTGCCTCCGCCGTGTTTTACAGATGATGTGGTATGCTTTGGATCATGAGCTGTACCACGCCTTCACCATACTTTTTTCTTTCCATCATTCTGGTAGAGGTTGATCTTGGTTTCATCTGTCCAAAGAATGTTCTTCCAGAACTGTGCTGGCTTTTTTAGATGTTTTTTTAGCAAAGTCCAATCTAGCCTTTTTATTCTTGAGGCTTATGAGTGGCTTGCACCGTGCAGTGAACCCTCTGTATTTACTTTCATGCAGTCTTCTCTTTATGGTAGATTTGGATATTGATACGCCTACCTCCTGGAGAGTGTTGTTCACTTGGTTGGCTGTTGTGAAGGGGTTTCTCTTCACCATGGAAATTATTCTGCGATCATCCACCACTGTTGTCGTCTGTGGGCGTCCAGGTCTTTTTGCACTGATGAGTTCACCAGTGCTTTCTTTCTTTCTCAGGATGGACCAAACTGTAGATTTTGCCACTCCTAATATTGTAGCAATTTCTCAGATGGGTTTTTTCTGTTTTCGCAGCTTAAGGATGACTTGTTTCACCTGCATGGAGAGCTCCTTTGACCACGTTTTCTTCACAGCAAAATCTTCCAAATGCAAGCACCACACCTCAAACCAACTCCAGGCCTTTTATCTGCTTAATTGAGAATGACATAACGAAGGAATTGCCCACACCTGCCCATGAAATAGCCTTTGAGTCAATTGTCCAATTACTTTTGGTCCCTTTAAAAACAGGGTGGCACATGTTAAGGAGCTGAAACTCCTAAACCCTTCATCCAATTTTAATGTGGATACCCTCAAATGAAAGCTGAAAGTCTGGACTTTATGTCCATTATACAATTATAACTTGAATATGTTTCATTAAACAGGTAAAAAAACAATCATGCAAGCTTCATATATGACCATCTATGTACGTGAAAAGTGACAACCTGTTCCTGCAACCCTGATGCACACTTCTAATATACCCTCAAAAGCAATTTAGAATAAGATGGAGCTACAGACTCGATAAAGCCTACAAAGTTTGGAGTCCTGTGTAAGAGAGAGAGGACCTGGAGAGCTGATTCGAGAGTACCGAATCTCCACTCCAAAGATGAAATCAGATTAGTTTTTGGTCAGTTATTGTATTTGTTCTCATATTTATAATACTTTTTTTTGGGGGGCCATTTCTCCTGGACTGTTTTCTGAGAGTGTGTTTTAGGTCCCTGCTTGGGTTCTGGTCACAGTCTGGAAGCCCTGGATGTGTGTTTGATATAGACTGTGCATTTTGTGCATATAACAAACAAATGGGGAAGTCAAAAATCAGCCCAAACAATTTTGCTGCATTTTGCTTTATTGTGCGATTCTTATTTTTAGCTGGCAACAATAGGTAGTTTACCTTTGCTTTCTTTAACAGGAGAATAATCTCATCCTCCACCTTCTGGTCCTCCGTTCTTTCATCTGTACGGCCAAACAGGGAGAACGCTGCGGACAGAGCAATGAGAAAGACAGGAGGATCCGTTTTAACCAACATGCAAATGCTACAAGAATAGAAGACGTACAGCTCATGAATGATGTTAAAAAACAAGCGCTTTATAAAAAAAGTCTATGAAAAGGGGTTAAGAGAAAGCCTAGCATCCCAAAGGAAACTTTCGAACTGACACGTACCGTATTTTCTTCCTTCGGCTGTTCCCATTAGGGGTCCCCACAGCCGAGCTGTTCCGCATATTTGATTTGACAGATTTTTTTTTTTACGGGTGGCACGGTGGTGTAGTGGTTAGCGCTGTCGCCTCACAGCAAGAAGGTCCGGGATCGAGCCCCGTGGCCAGCGAGGGCCTTTCTGTGTGGAGTTTGCATGTTCTCCCCGTGTCCGCGTGGGTTTCCTCCGGGTGCTCCGGTTTCCCCCACAGTCCAAAGACATGCAGGTTAGGTTAACTGGTGACTCTAAATTGACCGTAGGTGTGAATGTGAGTGTGAATGGTTGTGTGTGTCTATGTGTCAGCCCTGTGATGACCTGGCGACTTGTCCAGGGTGTACCCCGCCTTTCGCCCGTAGTCAGCTGGGATAGGCTCCAGCTTGCCTGTGACCCTGTAGAACAGGATAAAGCGGCTACAGATAATGAGATGAGGTGAGATAGATTTTTACACTGGATGCCCTTCCTGACATAATCCTCCCCAATCTATCCAGGCTTGTACAATCCCAGTGACTGTGTTTTTACCAAATCTGCACGTCTTTGGACTGTGGGAGGAAACCCACGCAGACACAGGGAGAACACGCAAACTCCACATACAAAGGGCCACGTCGGCTGTGACGTTCGAACCCGGAACCTTCTTGCTGTGAGATGACAGTGCTAACCACTGTAGCACCATGCCGCCTGGTGACAGTACATGTATATATTTGTATATACAGTGGTGCTTGAAAGTTTGTGAACCCTTTAGAATTTTCTATATTTCTGCATAAATATGACCTAAAACATCATCACATTTTCACACAAGTCCTAAAAGTAGATAAAGAGAACCCAGTTAAACAAATGAGACAAAAATATTATACTGGGACATTTATTTGTCGAGGAAAATGATCCAATATTACATATCTGTGAGTGGCAAAAGTATGTGAACCTCTAGGATTAGCAGTTAATTTGAAGGTGAAATTAGAGTCAGGTGTTTTCAATCAATGGGATGACAATCAGGTGTGAGTGGGCACCCTGTTTTATTTAAAGAACAGGGCTCTATCAAAGTCTGATCTTCACAACACATGTCTGAGGAAGTGTATCATGGCACGAACAAAGGAGATTTCTGAGGACCTCAGAAAAAGCGTTATTGATGCTCATCAGGCTGGAAAAAGTTACAAATCCATCTCTAAAGCACGGCTCGAAATTCGCGGTGGTCCGGTCGCCCGAGGCGACTTAATTTGTCATTTGGTGGATAATTCTTGTCACTAGCCAGCCCGGCTGGCTAGTTGAAAATAAAAAATATATATGAAGCGAAGATTTAGACACACCGTCAACTAAAGCCGCCACATATTAAGCGTGTGCCGTGTCTGTGTTAATCGATGTGTTTATCGGCAGGACAGAAAATACCAAAGAATTCCGAATCATATCGTGTCCGAGTCAGGCTGTCGGTTTTTTCATTACTGCGCATGCATATAACACGTCTCGTTGAATATCACGGTAATCACGTTATCAAATTCAATAGATGTGGCCACATTATCGACCATTTAAAAGTACGTGTTTTTGTTGTTGTTTACATCTACATCTGACAAAGCTACGTTGCGAAGTGGAATTTTCTGAAAGGTGTACAGAAACTGCCAGAGACGGGGACAAAGCGACCTCGGTCTGAAGAGGAGAAAAAGGCCGCCGATAAAGCATACGAGAAGGAGAAACAACAAAGGACTTACAAGCAAACGTGGGAGCAGGGTAGGCCTTGGCTGCGATATGATTTTTATGGAATAATTAATTTTTTTCAAGTTAATTCCTAGTCAATATGAAGCTCCTAATGCTTTCTCACTCATGAATGGTTAAATACAGAAAGTATATTGGACATATTTTGGGTGCTATCGTCATGATAGCAAGTATATTTGTTTTCAATACTCATACACCAAGTTGCCAAGTTCTCCAATATATTATTATTTGTTGATATATTATGGTGCTCTGTGTTGTTCATTTATGTATTCAACAACAGTATCAAAATACTCGGGTCTTGAAATAAATGCACATTAGTCATGAACAATGGTAACTACTCTCTTTTGTAGTATTTTTGACAGAAGTAAAATTCATACATGAACAAATTTTGGCTAGTTGATTTTCTGTTTGGCTAGTTACTTTGGAAGGTAACTAGTCTGGCTGGCTGGCGAAAAAATATATGAATTTCTAGGCCTGTCTAAAGAGTTTGGACTCCACCAATCCACAGTCAGACAGATTGTGGACAAATGGAAGAAATTCAAGACCATTGTTACCCTCCCCAGGAGTGGTCGACCAACAAAGATTACTCCAAGAGCAAGGTGTGTAATAGTCGGCGAGGTCACAAAGGACCCCAGGGTAACTTCTAAGCAACCGAAGGCCTCTCTCACATTGGCTAATGTTCGTGAGTCCACCATCAGGAGAACACTGAGCAACAATGGTGTGCATGGCAGGGTTGCAAGGAGAAAGCCACTGCTCTCCAAAAAGAACATTGCTGCTCATCTGCAGTTTGCTACAGATCACGTGGACAAGCCAGAAGGCTATTGGAAAAATGTTTTGTGGATGGATGAGACCAAAATAGAACTTTTTGGTTTAAATGAGAAGCGTTATGTTTGGAGAAAGGAAAACACTGCATTTCAGCATAAGAACCTTATCCCATCTGTGCAACATGGTGGTGGTGGTATCATGGTTTGGGCCTGTTTTGCTGCATCTGGGCCAGGACGGCTTGCCATCAATGATGGAACAATGAATTCTGACTTATACCAGCGAATTCTAAAGGAAACTGTCAGGACATCTGTCCATGAACTGAATCTCAAGAGAAGGTGGGCCATGCAGCAAGACAACGACCCGAAGCACACAAGTCGTTCTACCAAAGAATGGTTAAAGAAGAATAAAGTTAATGTTTTGGAATGGCCAAGTCAAAGTCCTGACCTTAATCCAATCGAAATGTTGTGGAAGGACCTGAAGGGAGCAGTTCATGTGAGAAAACCCACCAACATCCCAGAGTTGAAGCTGTTCTGTACGGAGGAATGGGCTAAAATTCCTCCAAGCCGGTGTGCAGGACTGATCAACAGTTACCGCAAACGTTTAGTTGCAGTTATTGCTGCACAAGGGGGTCACACCAGATACTGAAAGCAAAGGGTCACGTACTTTTGCCACTCACAGATATGTAATATTGAATCATTTTCTTCAATAAAAAAATGACCAAGTATAATATTTTTATCTCATTTGTTTAACCGGGTTCTCTTTATCTACTTTTAGGACTTGGGTGAAAATCTGATGGTGTTTTAGGTCATATTTATGCAGAAATACAGAAAATTCTAAAAAGGTGCATTCCTACAGCTCAGGAACAGTGGGTTTGTAAACCAAACTATACCAGGCTACATATTAGTGTGGTTTAGTACACAATGAGAGACTTGAAAGTTTCAGATTGTGGTTATTTTAGTCAACACAGCTTAAAACTATAAATCTGACTTTAGTTAGAGGCAGACAACATACAAGACATTCCCTCCAGTCTCAGGGCTGCACATCTGATTCAGCACATTAAACTCACCTGGGGCAATAATGCACACATCAGATGCACCATAGAGGAAGACCATGGGAGTGTGTGTGTGTATATATATATATATATATATATATATATATATATATATATATGTGTGTGTGTGTGTGTTGGAGAAACAGTATAACAAGGTGTGAAGCTCCACTTACCCACTGCACCCCACAGTGTAAACCTGTAGCTGGTGTGCTGCTGCTCACTCCCACCTTCCTCATGACAGTATGGCGCATTTCTGCCGAATTTAAATGACCTTCGTCGCCAAAAGTCGCACAGCAGCGATGTGAGCGGTAACTGGTGCATCTGACATTCCGATAAACCCGATACACAGACTGTCCTCACGCCCTGACTGAACATCCGCTTCACACAAACTCCTTGCACCAGGAAAAGACGCCAGCTGGAGGGCAGCGCCATGTTTCCTCGTTGAACACGTGATGACGTATGTTCTCACGTGATGCGGAAGACTTTCCAAAACAGGTCCGCCATCTTACCACTCCCATCCAGGAGCGCAACTGTCATTTAGACTACTGGAAGCTACACAAAATTGGACAAGTTATTTATGTAGCTGGTGAGAAAAATGTGCAGCAATGAACTGTACAAAACGTCAGGTCAAAGGTTGTGGACAGACGTTTCACCTGTGAATATATATATATATATATATATATATATATATATATATATATATATATATATATATACACATTTTGGCATATCACTACAGTGACATGCCATCAGTAATGCTTTCCCGTTACCTTCAACTGGATTTTCTCCTCTCAACCATTCACACACATGGATGGACAATTTAGAGCCACCAATTAGCCTACCCTGCATGTCTTTGGACTGTGGAGGAAACCCACACAGACACGGGGAGAACATGCAAACTCCACACAGAAAGGCCCCCACCAACCACTGGGCTAGAACCCAGAACCTTCTTGCTGTGAGACGACAGTGCTAACCACTACACCACCATGCATCTATCTATCTATCTATCTATCTATCTATCTATCTATCTATCTATCTATCTATCTATCTATCTATTTATTTAACATTTATTTGTTATAGAGGGACATTGTACATTAATTAACATTTTACAGAGAAAATGTAAATGCACCCAATTATAGCCAAAAGGCTAATTTCCATTGGTAGTCCCCCTGCCAGAAGGAACATGGCAGTTACCTATCAATTAAAAGAATAAATTACCAAAGGAGCAAGCAAAAAAAATAAAACAATTACAACAAACAGCACCCCCCCCCCCCCCCACACACACACACACACACATTCACACACCAGAGATACACAACACACACACTCACGCAATAGAGGAGCCTGAGGTACACACACACACACACACACACACACACACAACACAACTATATGCACCAGAGGCTCACACACACACTCACTCACACACACACACACACACACACACACACACACACACACACATCAAAAATACACACCCTCCCCCCTTCCTCCCCATCCCCCTACACACACCCACACAGCACCCACCCACACACACACACTCACTCATACTGATACAACATCTCATAAACTAATGCTGACAGACTATCTATCTATCTATCTATCTATCTATCTATCTATCTATCTATCTATCTATCTATCTATCTATCTATCTATCCACACACACACACACACACAAGGGAAGTCAAAAAGTTCTCAGACAGATGTTATAATTTCAAAAGGAATTCAAAAGAATTCAAAAAAAGGAATACAAAGAAGGAATTCTCCGATGGAAACATCGCTTGCAGAAGTGTATAGATTTAAATGGAGGATATGTAGAGAAATAGCTTTGTTATTTTCATAAATAAAGATTTTGACTTACCCTCGTGTGTGTGTATGTCTCAGAAACTGGGTACTGTGTGGGTACCCCACTAAATATACTCTCAGTCAATAAACTATACGGTTTTGAATGGTGATGTTGGTTTTAATTTGAAATAAAATGATGAAAGAAATAATACAGATAAAACTAAATCTTTGATGTGAATATTCAGAATTTGGCAAAAATTCTGCAAATTTGTGGAAAAATGGCGGCTTGATCTGGGACATGATAAATGGTTGACTCCATCGCATTCCCTTAAAAAGGTTGTAGTCCACTGAAGAGTCTACAGTTATCACTAATTGTATTTTAAGTTGTAACTTTATACACCTAAGGATTGGTGCGCTCACAGAATAATCATAACCATAATAAAACATCATGCAAAATATTTGATCGCCGTCGTAACTCCATTTTCCGCAGACCAAAACCAATACGATCGTGTGTTTTTTTTTTTTTTGTTTGTTTTTTTTTAGATATTTTTTTGGGCTTTTTGCACCTCCATTGGATAGGACAGTGCAGAGACAGGAAATGAGCGGGAGAGAGACGGGAAGGGATCGGGAAATGACCTCGGGCCGGAACCGAACCCGGGTCGCCCGCATTCATGGCACGGCGCCTCAACCACCCGAGCCACGACGCCCCCACGATCGTGTGTTTTGATCTAAACGGAAAGCCTCAGGGTCAAGGTCACTACCTCACCCAAAGTAGGAACTTAAAATCACTACGCCATATAAACATTTAGTTATAAATCTGCGATTCTGTTTTTTAAAACGGAAGCTGAAAGTTAGGTATAGAATATGTTTCTTACAGAATATGTTCCGATGGTAGCTGGTCTTGTATGAATTTCTGAGTTATAAAATGAGTTGTGGTCTATTTTTTACCGTAGCGTGTTATTTGTGTGCGGGGAAGGACACACATTAACAATTTGCATGTGTAGAATGGAATTTTCCACTCCAACAGTTAGAAGTTGATCGTGCTTCCATTTGCGGTCTTTCTGTTACGCGGGTGATCTGTTCGGACGTTATCACTGAAAAGGTGAGTTTTGACGGTTTTATTTTGTTTTAGTCTTGCAGTATAAGGCCCCTCCTAGAACTGCCACCTTATTGTGGTGGAGGGGTTTGTGTGCTTGAATGATCCTAGGAGCTATGTTGTCGGGGGCATTATGCCCCTGTTAGGGTTTCCCAAGGCAGACAGGTCCTAGGTGACAGGCCAGACCAAGAGCAGTTCACCAAAAAACCCCTATGGAGAAAAAATCCAGGACCGTGACGTCGCCCGGTAGGACGCAGCCGGGGCCCCACCCTGGAGCCAGGCCCGGGGTTGGGGCTCGTATGCGAGCGCTTGGTGGCCGGGCCTTTGCCCATGGGGCCCGGCCGGGCTCAGTCCGAAGAGGTGACGTGGGCCCGACCTCCTGTGGGTTCACCACCCACAGAGGTAGCAGTAGGGGTTTGGTGCAGTGTGGATTGGGTGGCAGTCGAAGGCAGGGGCCTCGACGACCTGATCCCCGGACACAGCGGCTGGCTGTTGGGACATGGAATGTCACTTCGCTGGGGGGGAAGGAGCCTGAGCTTGTGCGGGAGGTTGAGAGGTACCGGCTAGAGATAGTCGGGCTCACCTCCACGCACAGCTTGGGCTCTGGAACCCAGCTCCTCGAGAGGGGCTGGACTTTCCACTTCTCTGGAGTCGCCCGTGGTGAGCGGCGGCGGGCTGGTGTGGGCTTCCTTATAGCTCCCCAGCTCAGCCGCCATGTGTTGGAGTTTACCCCAGTGAACGAGAGGGTCGCCTCTCTGCGCCTTCGGATTGGGGAGAGGGCTCTTGCTGTTGTTTGTGCCTACGGGCCAAATAGCAGTATAGAGTATCCGGCCTTCTTGGAGTCCCTGGGAGAGGTACTGAGGGGTGCTCAGACTGGGGACTCCATTGTGCTACTGGGGGACTTCAATGCTCACGTGGGTGATGACAGTGACACCTGGAGGGGCGTGGGTGGGAGGAACGGCCTCCCCGATCTGAACCCGAGTGGTGTTTTGTTATTGGACTTCTGTGCTAGTCACAGTTTGTCCATAACGAACACCATGTTCGAGCATAGGGGTGTCCATAAGTGCACGTGGCACCAGGACACCTTAGGTCGGAGGTCGATGATCGACTTTGTAGTCGTGTCATCTGATCTCCGACCCTATGTCTTGGACACTCGGGTGAAGAGAGGGGCTGAGTTGTCAACTGATCACCACCTGGTGGTGAGTTGGATCCGCTGGCGGAGGAGGAAGCTGGACAGACCTGGCAGGCCCAAACGTATGGTGAGGGTCTGCTGGGAATGTCTGGCCGAGCACTCTGTTGGGGAGGTCTTTAACTCCCACCTCCGGGAGAGCTTTTCCCAGCTTCCGAGGGAGGCGGGGGACATTGAGTCTGAGTGGACCATGTTCTCTACCTCCATTGTGGATGCAGCTGTTCGGAGCTGTGGCCGCAAGGTCTCCGGTGCCTGTCGTGGTGGCAATCCCCGAACCCGGTGGTGGACACCGGAAGTAAGGGATGCCGTCAAGCTGAAGAAGGAGTCCTATCGGGCCATGTTGACCTCCGGGACTCCTGAGGCAGCCGACGGGTATCGGCAGGCCAGGCGTGCTGCAGCTCGGGCAGTTGCGGAGGCAAAAACTCGGAACTGGGAGGAGTTCGGGGAGGCCATGGAGAAGGACTATCGGTCGGCCTCGAAGAAATTCTGGCAAACCGTCCGGCGCCTCAGGAGGGGGAAGCAGTACTCTGCCAACACTGTTTACAGTGCGGGTGGGGAGCTGTTGACCTCGACTGGGGACATTGTCGGGCGGTGGAAGGAATACTTTGAGGATCTCCTCAATCCCACCGTCATGTCTTCCACTGAGGAGACTGAGGCTGATGACTCAGAGGTGGACTCGTCCATTACCCAAGCTGAAGTCACTGAGGTGGTTTGCAAGCTCCTCGGTGGCAAGGCACCGGGGGTGGATGAGATCCGCCCTGAGTATCTCAAGTCTCTGGATGTTGTGGGGCTGTCTTGGTTGACACGCCTCTGCAACATCACGTGGCGGTCGGGGACAGTGCCTCTGGAGTGGCAGACTGGGGTGGTGGTCCCTCTTTTTAAGAAAGGGGACCGGAGAGTGTGCTCCAATTATAGGGGAATCACACTTCTCAGCCTCCCAGGGAAAGTTTACTCCAGGGTACTGGAGAGGAGAATTCGACCGATAGTCGAACCTCGGATCCAGGAGGAACAATGCGGTTTTCGTCCTGGTCGCGGAACACTGGACCAGCTCTATACCCTTCATAGGGTGCTCGAGGGTTCATGGGAGTTTGCCCAACCAGTCCACATGTGCTTTGTGGATCTGGAGAAGGCATTCGACCGTGTCCCCCGTGGTATTCTGTGGGGGGTGCTTCGGGAGTATGGGGTTCGGGGCTCTTTGCTAAGGGCTGTCCGGTCCCTGTACGAACGGAGCAGGAGTCTGGTTCGCATTGCCGGCAGTAAG
This sequence comes from Neoarius graeffei, assembly GCF_027579695.1. Lineage (NCBI taxonomy): Eukaryota > Metazoa > Chordata > Actinopteri > Siluriformes > Ariidae > Neoarius > Neoarius graeffei. Next base: position 45,777,659 of record NC_083569.1, read on the forward strand.
TCAGACCTGTTCCCAGTGCATGTTGGACTCCGTCAGGGCTGCCTTTGTCACCGGTTCTGTTCATAATTTTTATGGACAGAATTTCTAGGCGCAGCCAGGGGCCAGAAGGAATCCTGTTTGGGAACCACAGGATTTCATCTCTGCTTTTTGCGGATGATGTTGTCCTGTTGGCTTCTTCAAACCAGGACCTTCAGCATGCACTGGGGCGGTTTGCAGTCGAGTGTGAAGCGGCTGGGATGAGAATCAGCACCTCCAAGTCCGAGGCCATGGTTCTCGACCGGAAAAGGGTGGCTTGCCCTCTCCAGGTTGGTGGAGAAGTCCTGCCTCAAGTGGAGGAGTTTAAGTATCTCGGGATCTTGTTCACGAGTGAGGGAAGGATGGAGCGTGAGATCGACAGGCGGATCAGTGCAGCCTCCGCAGTGATGCGGTCGCTTTACCGGTCCGTCGTGGTGAAGAAGGAGCTGAGCCAAAAGGCGAAGCTCTCAATTTACCGGTCGATCTACGTTCCGACTCTCACCTATGGTCATGAGCTTTGGGTAATGACAGAAAGAACAAGATCGCGGATACAAGCGGCTGAAATGAGTTTCCTTCGCAGGGTGGCTGGGCGCTCCCTTAGAGATAGGGTGAGAAGCACAGTCACTCAGGAGGAGCTCGGAGTAGAGCCGCTGCTCCTCCACATCGAGAGGAACCAGCTGAGGTGGCTCGGGCATCTTTTTCGGATGCCTCCTGGACGCCTCCCTGGGGAGGTGTTCCAGGCATGTCCCCCCGGGAGGAGGCCCCGGGGAAGACCCAGGACACGCTGGAGGGACTATGTCTCTCGGCTGGCCTGGGAACGCCTCGGTGTTCTTCCCGAGGAGCTGGCCGAGGTGTCTGGGGAAAGGGAAGTTTGGGCTTCCATGCTTAGACTGCTGCCTCCGCGACCCGGTCCTGGATAAGCGGAAGAAGACGAGACGAGACGAGTATAAGGCAATAGAATGTTTCTTTTTCATCTTACTTTCATATTTCATAGTGTTTGCATATTTTTGGCCAATATTTTGCAACCATGGTCAATTTAGATCGAACTTTTGATAGAATCTACGGCCAGTCGTTTTGCCCCGCCCCCGCCTCGCGCTCCGTCCGGTGCGGTAGTGATGTCCCGTTGCTCGCGCACCGCAGCAGAGACCCGCGCGACCTTCAGCCGGTACAGTCGCTGTTCTTTTACCAGCGCCGTTATTCTCATCTTTCCAGTGTGTTCTTGATTTTTCCATTGTGTCCTATTTCGCCATATCAAATCCCCAAAATGTATCATATTATTCATATTTAAGTGAATAATCAATTCAGTCATCATAACTTGGCATTTTTAACCCAAGCAATCAAAAAGAGGAAATTTATTCAATATTTTCACTCATCTGTGAAGGAGGGGCTTTAATTCTTCATGATGGAGTTATTTTATATGGAAATCAATTTTACAAAAGCGTTTGAACTGTAATCAAAAAGATTTCCCACAGTGGAGGCCAGATAAAGCAAGATACTATCTTTATTCTTATTAAACATGACAAAAGAAACATGGAGTGTAAGGTAAATGCAAAAAAAAATAGTAAATTAGAAAATTTATTTTTTGACCATAATGTCCCAAATGAGAGACCAGTTTCTGAGACGGACCCATATATTTTTATATATATATATATATATATATATATAATCTCATCTCATTATCTCTAGCCGCTTTATCCTTCTACAGGGTCGCAGGCAAGCTGGATCCTATCCCAGCTGACTACGGGCGAAAGGCGGGGTACACCCTGGACAAGTCACCAGGTCATCACAGGGCTAACACATAGACACAGACAACCATTCACACTCACATTCACACCTACGGTCAATTTAGAGTCACCAGTTAACCTAACCTGCATGTCTTTGGACTGTGGGAGAAACCGGAGCACCCGGAGGAAACCCACGCGGACACAGGGAGAACATGCAAACTCCACACAGAAAGACCCTCGCCGGCCACGGGGCTCGAACCCGGACCTTCTTGCTGTGAGGCGACAGTGCTAACCACTACACCACCGTGCCGCCCCATAAATATTTCATCTCATCTCATTATCTCTAGCCGCTTTATCCTGTTCTACAGGGTCGCAGGCAAGCTGGAGCCTATCCCAGCTGACTATGGGCGACAGGCGAGGTACACCCTGGACAAGTCGCCAGGTCATCACAGGGCTGACACATAGACACAGACAACCATTCACACCTACGGTCAATTTAGAGTCACCAGTTAACCTAACCTGCATGTCTTTGGACTGTGGGGGAAACCGGAGCACCCGGAGGAAACCCACGGGGAGAACATGCAAACTCCGCACAGAAAGGCGCTCGCCGGCCACGGGGCTCGAACCCAGGACCTTCTTGCTGTGAGGCGACAGCGCTAACCACTACACCACCGTGCCGCCCCCCCATAAATATATATTGTTTATTTTATTATAATATTATATCTAATATTATATAACTTATCTTTCTTATATTTTTTCTTCCTTACATCTATCTATCTATCTATCTATCTATCTATCTATCTATCTATCTATATGAAAGAGAAAAGTACATTGTATAAGAGAAAAACTGAAATAATCTCAGTAGAAATAATTATAGTAGTAAAAGAGCCGTTCAAAAAAAAAATGACCAGAGACTGAACTGGAAAAGGAAAAAAAAACAGTAACAGTGAAGGGGAGCGCTATAAAGTTATGTAAGGAATGTGGATAAAGTTGAGGAAATAAGAGGAGGTAATAAAAGGGGGGGGGGGTGAAATTCAGTAGATACTTTTCTTGGGACAAATTTGATCAGGTACGACTGTTTAACAAATAACCCCCCCCCATTACCTTCTCCTATTTTCTCAATTTTACCCCATTCCTTACTCATCTTTGTAGTGCTCCCCTTCACTGTGTTTTTTTTTTTTTACTTTTCCAGTCTGGGGGCGGCACGGTGGTGTAGTGGTTAGCGCTGTTGCCTTACAGCAAGAAGTTTCTGGGTTCGAGCCCTGTGGCCGGCGAGGGCCTTTCTGTGTGGAGTTTGCATGTTCTCCCCGTGTCCGCGTGGGTTTCCTCCGGGTGCTCCGGTTTCCCCCACAGTCCAAAGACATGCAGGTTAGGTTAACTGGTGACTCTAAATTGACCGTAGGTGTGAATGTGAGTGTGAATGGTTGTCTGTGTCTATGTGTCAGCCCTGTGATGACCTGGCGACTTGTCCAGGGTGTACCCCGCCTCTCGCCCGTAGTCAGCTGGGATAGGCTCCAGCTTGCCTGCGACCCTGTAGAACAGGATAAAGCGGCTAGAGATAATGAGATGAGATAATAATAATAGATACAGTGGATATAAAAAGTGTACACACCCCATTAAAATGATAGGTTTTACTGATGTAAAAAATGAGACCACAGTAAATAATTTCAAAACTTTTCCCACCTTTAATGTGACCTATAACCTGTACAATTCAATTGAAAAACAAGCAAATCTGTGAGGGGGGAAAAACATAAAAAATAAAAAACATACAATAAGCTGGTTGCATAAGTGTGCACACCCTTAAACTAATACTTTGTTGAAGCACCTTTTGATTTACTTACAGCATTCAGTCTTTTTGGGTCGGAGTCCATCAGCCTGCCACATCTAGACTTGGCGATATTTGCCCACTCTTCCTTGCAAAAGCGCTCCAAATCTGTCAGATTGCGAGGACATCTCTTGTGCACAGCCCTCTTCAGGTCACCCCACAGATTTTCCATTGGATTTAGGTCTGGGCTCTGGCTGGGCCATTCCAAAACTTTTTTTGGGGTCATTGTCATGCTGAAAGATGACATTCCTCTTCATCTTTCTAGCAGACACCTGAAGGTTTTGGGCCAAAATTGACTGGTATTTAGAACTGTTCATAATTCCCTCCACCTTGACTAAAGCTCCTGTTCCAGCTGAAGATAAACCCCAAAACATGATGCTGCCACCACCATGCTTCACCGTGGGTATGGGGCTCTTTTGGTGAGGCGCAGTGTTGTTTTTGCGCCAAACATACCTTTTGGAATTGTGGCCAAAAAATTCAACTTTGGTTTCATCAGACCATAATGCATTTTCCCACATGGTTTTGGGAGAGTTGATGTTTTGGGGTTTTTTTTTTTCAAAATTTATCAGGGCCTGGATGTTTTTCTTTGACCCTACCTGACAGTCCAGACATATAGAGAATACGGGAGATTGTTGTCACATGTAGTACACAACCAGTACCAGGACATTCGAGACCACTGTTACCCTCCCCAGGAGTGCTCGACCAACAAAGATCACTCCAAGAGCAAGGCGGGTAATAGTCGGCAAGGTCACAAAGGACCCCAGGGTAACTTCTAAGCAACTGAAGGCCTCTCTCACACTGGCTAATGTCAATGTTCATGAGTCCACCATCAGGAGAACACTGAACAACAATGGTGTGCATGGCAGGGTTGCAAGGAGAAAGCCACTGCTCTCCAAAAAGAACATTGCTGCCTATATGCAGTTTGCTAAAGATCACGTGGACAAGCCAGAAGGCTATTGGAAAAATGTTTTGTGGATGGATGAGACCAAAATAGAACTTTTTGGTTTAAATGAGAAGCATTATGTTTGGAGAAAGGAAAACACTGCATTCCAGCATAAGAACCTTATCCCAACTGTGAAACATGGTGATGGCAGTATCATGGTTTGGGCCTGTTTTGCTGCATCTGGGCCAGGACGGCTTGCCATCATTGATGGAAAAATGAATTCTGAATTATACCAGCGAATTCTAAAGGAAAATGTCAGGACATCTGTCCATGAACTGTATCTCAAGAGAAGGTGAGTCATGCAGCAAGACAACGACCCTAAGCACACAAGTCGTTTTACCAAAGAATGGTTAAAGAAGAATACAGTTAATGTTTTGGAATGGCCGAGTCAAAGTCCTGACCTTAATCCAATCGAAATGTTGTGGAAGGACCTGAAGTGAGCAGTTCATGTGAGGAAACCCACCAACATCCCAGAGTTGAAGCTGTTCTGTATGGAGGAATGGGCTAAAATTCCTCCAAGCCGGTGTGCAGGACTATATATATATATATATATATATATATGTGTGTGTGTGTGTGTGTGTGTGTGTGTGTGTGTGTGTGTGTGTGTGTGTGTGTGTGAGAAAAAATCTATTCTGTCCAAGACCAGATTTGTGTAGAGTGTACCTTGCTGTTGTTCTTGTCTCTAATCATGTTGTTGTATTGTATATTGCGTGTGTATTGTGTTGTTTGTTTTTGTTGGTTCTGTTACTGTCCTGGATTTGTGAATAGTGATATTGCATTTGTCTTTAATTAGTGTAGTGTTGTATGTGTATTTGTATCTCATTCTGTTCTATGTTACCTGCCTAGGGACTACAGATGAAAATGAGCAATTATGCTAACTCCAGCATATTTACATTATGTATTTTATACTATTGTTCATGAATGTGCACTGTCCCTATCAAATAAACTACTAAATAAATAAATAAAATTCCACAGGGTGTCGATAATAGTCTTCTCAAAAGAAGACTGAGACAAAAAGCAGAGAGCCTGCTCAGCGAAAGCCAGTGTGTTTTTAGACCCGGCAGGGGAAAAGTAGATCAGATAGCAGCACTGAGACTTTTCCTAGAGAAGAGCTGGGAATACTCCATTGAACAGCACATATGTTTCCTTGACTTGGAGAAAGCGTTCGATCGCATACCGAGAGGAAAAATGTGGAAAGTGATAGGAGAAACTGGCATTAGTAATAGACTCCTTAAAGCTATAAGAAGCACATATGAGAACCAGCGCAGTTCTGTACTGGGACGCACTATATACTTTGAAACCAACACCGGTGTACGCCAAGGAAGTGTTCTCTCTCCACTTCTGTTCATTATCTACTTTAACCGTACTATACAAACTATAGAAAGGAAAGACTTCGAAATCAAACGCTTTGGGTATGCAGATGACATTGCACAAACCGGAAACAGCACACGAAAGCTACAAAGAGTTATGACCCAATGGGACCAAGAGCTGACTACAGCAGGATTAAAACTCAGCTATGAGAAGACGGAGTATATGAGAGTGGGTCGAAAGCAAGGTGGAGGCAGCATTTCCATAAATAACCACATCCTCAAAAAAATGACTAGTTTTAACTACCTAGGTAGCAAAATGACTTCGGATAACTTGACCGAGGAAGAAATTAACAACAGGATCACAAAATTCACTAAAAATTTGTGTGCCCTGTATCCTCTCCTGAAGGAGAAGAGTATACCCAAAGACGTGAAAATTTGTATATACACAACCATTTTAAGACCAGTCCTTCTGTACGGGAGTGAAGTCTGGACTCTAACTAAAAAACTGAAAAGTAGGGTACAAGCCACCGAGATGAGAGTGCTGCGACTCATCTTTGGGGTTACCGGAAAAGATAGAATCAGAAACGAAGTCATCCATCAAACGCTGTCTGTTGAGTCCATACTGGCATTAGTTGAAAGAAATCAACTGAGGTGGTTTGGACACCTGCACAGGATGCCAGAGGATAGAGATGTAAAGAGAATCTTTAACTGGACACCCAAAAAGAAAAGGCCAGCAGGTAGACCAAGAAAAAGATGGCTGGATCAGATCACTGAGATAGCCAGAAGAGAAGAACCAGACTTCCAAGCAGTCAAGAAAATGGCTGAGGATAGAACAGTATGGAAAGCATTCATAAAGAGGCTGACAACTTACAGGCTGTTGGCCTAAAGCCGTCAGGGTGAGAGGTGAGAGTGTCAATAATGGTGGACACCGGTGAAAGTGATCACTATTATCGACACCTCATGTGACTTCTCAAATGCGCATTTAGATACAAAATGGCAACTGTCAAATGCAAGAGTAAGAAACAAAGTAGATTTTGACAAGGATATCATGAAATATCGGTGAATTTGAAAAGTAAAAACATGTCCATGATTTTTCCACCATGCTTACCTGTGATGATAATGTCCAGGTTTTCCTCAAATTGCTGATTGTGCTAAAAAAAATCCATCTCAGGTAATGAGCTGTGTCATCAGATGACAAGATCAAAGGATGAGGGGGTCTTCCAGTTGATTAATTAACCAATAATAACTGTTGTAACTGAAACTCACCTTTGTAAAATTGTTTTTTAGTGGTAAATTTGAAAAACTGTCGATAATTATGGACTGTCGATAATTGTAGTCACCGCTCTATTTCATAAATATAAACAAAGTTAGAATTTGATGCCTGCAACACACTCAAAAGAAGTTTGGACAGGGGCATTATTACCATTGTATTACATCACCTTTCCTTTAATAACACTTTTAATCGTATGGGATCTGAGGATACTAATTGTTGCAGTTTTGCAATTGGAATTTTTGTCCATTCTCACGTGATGCAAGACTTCAGCTGCTCAGCAGTCCGTGGTTTTCATTGTCCGATTCTCCTCTTCATGATGCACCATACATTCTCGATAGAAGACAGATCTGGACTGGCAGCAGGCCAGTCAAGCACACGCACTCTGTGTCTACAAAGCCACAGACTGGCCTCATTGTAGCCCATGCAGAATGAGTCCTGGCATTGTCCTGCTGAAATAAGCATGGACTTCCTGGGAAAAGACTTCACCTTGATGAATATGTCTCTCTAAAATCCCAATTTATGCCCAAATATGTCAGTGGTACCATCACACACATGCAACTCACCCATGCCATGAGCATTGATGCATCCCCCATACTATCACTGATGCTGGCTTTTGCACCTTTCTCTGATAACAAACTGTGTGGTCATGTTCACCTTTAGCACTGAGAACTTAACATTCAGTTTTTCTGAAAACAAGCTGAAATGTGGACTTATCTGACCACAGCACATGTTTCCACTGTGTTTCAGTCCATCTAAGATGAGTTCAGGCCCAGAGAAGTCTGCAGCATTTCTGCATAGAACTAATGAATTGCTTCCTCCTTGTGTAATATAGTTTCAGGTTGCATTTCTGGATGCAGCGGTGGACTGCGGTAAATGACAACGGTTTTCCGAAGTACTCCAGAGCCCATGTGACTATATTTGTCACATTAGCATGATGGCTTCTCAGGCAGTGCTGCCTGAGGGCTCTAAGGTCACGCACATTCAACAGTGGTTTCTGACCTTGCCCTTTACACGCTGAGATGTCTCAGAGTTCCCTGAATCTTTTTACATAATGTAAATATTGAAAGACCTTATATCTTGCATTGAGAAATGTTCTTTTTGAATTGACTGACAATTCTCTCATGAATTTTGGCACAAAGGAGTGAGCCACGACCCATCCTTGCTTGGAAAGACTGAGCCTTTGGTGCATGCTCCTTATACCCAATAATGTTACCAATTAACCTGCTTATTGTGGAATCTTGCAAAATGGTGTTACTTGAATACCCTGAACTTTTCAGTCTTATTTTGCCTCTGTCCCAACTTTTTTGAGTGTGTTGCAGGCATCAAATCGTAACTTAATTTATATTTACAAAATACAATTAAGTTGGTCAGTAAAACTATTGAAAATCTTTTCTTTGCATTTTTGTCACTTAAATAAAAGTTCACATGAATTAACAAATCACAGATTTTTGTTTTATTGCATCTTGGAAAATATTCCTACTTTTCTGGAAATGGGGCTGGTAGGTGGACACCTGACTATCACACCCATATGTGGTTCTTCCCCAAACTGTTCCCACAAAGATGAAAGCACACAATTGTATAGAATGTCTTTGTATGCTGTAGCTTTATAATTTCTTTGTAAAGCTTTACAAAGCTTTATACGAGGGAGTACCCCGCCTTTTGCCCAACGTCAGCTGGGATTGGCTTCAGCTTCTCCCGCAACCTGTTATAGATGATGGATGAACGTAACAATTCAGTAGAGAGGATTTCATGTCACCTTGTTATGCAACCATGACTTTGGAATGAGGGGAAAAAAACAACAGCACGTAGAAATAATGCCATGTGGAAATGCAACGCCTATCATTGTTTTTCAGTATGTGACATGAAGAGAACTTGCCTTAGTGAAAAGCAAAATCATCATTTCATTGTTGTGCATCTTGTTCAAAGACTAACCAGAAACACAGTGCTAAGGGATTACAAGGGAATATTGTCATGGAAACTTGCTTGCCTCAAAAAGAGTCAAAGATCAAGGAGTTGCAGAAAATATACTTTTATTGAATCAAAAAACCAAAGCTGAGTGAGTCTGCAGAGAGATTGACAGAATTTCTCATTTTCTACAGTTTTACAACATCATAGTTCACACCCATTTTGATATCGCCAACAATTCAAAAGAAAATAGGTTAATCACCACGCAGAAAACGACCCCTCAGTCTAATCAAACTCAACTCGTTAAAAAAAACAGCATATGAGTCAAAGGCTACATCCACACGACAACGGCAACGAGATGTTATTTAAAAAAATATCGCGTCCAAATGGGCAACGATCAGTAAAATATCAGGTCCATATGGCAACGCAACGCTTGCTGAAAACGATGCAATACACATGCCACACCTCTAGGGGCGCTGTAAGACGGTCCCTTCGGAGACACCAGAACAATAGAAGAAGTAAGGACGCATGCGCATAAACTATTATGCGCGAGACTTCATATTAGTCACAAAGTCAGAAAAATCTGTTCGTAAAATTACATTATAATGACCAAATACAATGAAAAGTATTTTTCCAGTCTCACCTGTGAAAGGTAACCCCATGTGATCTCGTTTGGACGGTAAACCTGTTGGTACAGTTAAACGCAGCACATGAATGAGGCATCTTTATTCTCCGCTTTGACTCATCCAATATGGCGGCGAGGATGACGTATGATTCTACGCGGAAGGCGACGTCTTTAATGGTCCGGAATAAATTGAATGCTACACGTTGATGGATTAATTTGTTCTTCTACGCCCTTTTTGAGGAATGTATTGTAGGACTTAAACCAACATCTGAAGAGGTGAGATCACTCCTTTTTTCCCTATTTTTGCTGGCGGGATTGACTCTGCCCTAAGGGCTATTCTCTCTCTCACTTTGCACCATTACACAATAAATATTCACAGTGAAAATATTTTGTAAGCGTGTTTCATGAACCAAGTTATAGGATTTGTTGACAACTCGCATCGAGTTCGTTACACTTCTACCCAGCGTGAAGCACTCACAGTCATGTGGTTGTGACGTCATCATAAACAAATCCGTTCTACTCATCCAGATGACTTCGCAACGGCAATGTTGCCAGATCTTTCCACTCTGGAACCTGTTCTCAAAAGATTGCGTTTTGGGGCACCCAAAACGCCGGTGCCGTGTGGACGCCAGGCCGAAATGATAAACAATTGTATTGGATTCACCTGAATCCGTTGCCATGTGGACAGGGCCAAAGTCTTTCCTATGCCAGGACCTGATCTTCCCAGGCAGTCTCCCATCCAAGTACTAACCAGGCCATTAACGTGCATTGGGTGGTGTTGATCTCTGCTTCGGGTTACAGTAGGGGGCTGGTCCTTTGGTAACCACGAGAGTTTGACTCCCTACTGTCAGGGTGCAGGCACTTACGGATGCAGGCACAGGGGAGAGTGGGAGAAGCAAACTGTAGAAGAAGCCAAATCAGTAGACAAGAATCGTGGTCAGAGAAATGGGTGGTCAGTCAATGGGCAAACAGAATAACAAAGGCAAGATTAGGAGACGAGGTCGAGGAAAACGTAAACAAAGATCAAAAGCAAAAAAGTAGGCAGAAAGTAAATGGCTTGGAAATGACAGGAGATAAACACTGACTGATACTTCACACTGACTGGGAGTGAGAATGGTGTTCAAATAGGGAAGCTGATTACAGAGGAAATGAGTGACAGGTGTAATTAATAAGCTAGAGACAGAGGGTGCTGGGGTTCATGGGAAGTGTAGTTCATGGTGGCCATGTTTGGAGGCTGTTTCAAGCTTGTGCTCTCAACACTGTTACTGGCAGGGTCAATCCAGTCTCGTATCATCTACAGCTGCCCCTGTCCATGAGGGTCAACCCCACCTTCCGCGTCTCCCGGGTGCAGCCAGTTATTGCCTCACTGCTGGCCCCTGCCCCCAAACCCCCTCTTTCCCCTCGAATCATTGATGGACAACCAGCTTTCACCATCCATAGGCTCCTGAATTCTCGCCGGGTCCAGGATGGGATTCAGTACCTGGTGGATTGGGAGGGGTATGGGCCAGAAGAATGGACTTGGGTTCCAGCCCAGGACATTCTTGACCGTGAGCTCATAAGGGATTTTCATCGGGCACACCTGGATTGCCCTGGGAGTGTCAGGAGACACTGCTAGGGAAGGGGGTCCTGTCAGGCTTTGGGAATTTTTCATACATTGCAGTACCATCTTCCACCACTAGATGTTCCCATTTTGCCCATTTGTTTTCTCCTTGTATGTTGGTGCCTTCATTTGTGTCTATTTTGCTAATTGCTTACATCTATGTCTCGTTAGCATATTGTGTGCCTAACCTTGTGCTCCTTGCTGAGTTCTACAGTCTGCTGTGCTCCTGAGAATGTAAGCCTTGAGAGCACACATGACAGCACGGCCGAGCGCCGCTTACCCGCGCTTTGGGGAAAGCCCTGATACTTCTCTATTTTGTTTTGATTTTTAATAACAGGAATTATAAAAGCACTGTATCTATCAATGATGTCCAAAATGTTTAAAGTGCGAGTCTTATGAAAATGACATCACCCCTGGAAATTACAGTGGTGCTTGAAAGTTTATGAACCCTTTAGGATTTTCTATATTTCTGCATAAATATGACCTCAAACATCAGATTTTCACACAAGTCCTAAAAGTAGATAAAGAGAACCCAGTTAAACAAATGAGACAAAAATATTCTACTTGGTCATTTATTTATTGAGGAAAATGATCCAATATTACATATCTGTGAGTGGCAAAAGTATGTGAACCTCTGGGATTAGCAGTTAATTTGAAGGTGAAATTAGACAACAGGATGACAATCAGGTGTGAGTGGGCAGCCTGTTTTATTGTTTTATTTAAAGAACAGGGATCTATCAAAGTCTGATCTTCACAACACATGTTTGTGGAAGTGTATCATGGCATGAACAAAGGGGATTTCTGAGGACTTCAGAAAAAAACATTGTTGATGCTCATCAGGCTGGAAAAGGTTACAAAACCATCTCTAAAGAGTTTGGACTCCACCAATCCGCAGTCAGACAGATTGTGTACAAATGGAGGAAATTCAAGACCATTATTACCCTCCCCAGGAGTGGTCGACCAACAAAGATCACTCCAATAGCAAGGTGTGTAATAGTCGGCGAGGTCACAAAGGACCTCAGGGTAACTTCTAAGCAACTGAAGGCCTCTCTCACATTGGCTAATGTTCATGTTCATGAGTCCACCATCAGGAGAACACTGAACAACAATGGTGTGCATGGCAGGGTTGCAAGGAGAAAGCCACTGCTCTCCAAAAAGAACATTCCTGCTCATCTGCAGTTTGCTAAAAATCACGTGGACAAGCCAGAAAGCTATTGGAAAAATGTTTGTGGACGGATGAGACCAAAATAGAACTTTCTGGTTTAAATGAGAAGCGTTATGTTTGGAGAAAGGAAAACACTGCATTCCAGCACAAGAACCTTATCCCATCTGTGAAACATGGTGGTGGTAGCATCATGGTTTGGGCCTGTTTTGCTGCATCTGGACCAGCTTCTCAAAGCACTTCATGATGATTGGGGTGAGTGCCACTGGGTGGTTGTCACTGAGGCCACTGATGATTGGTTTCTTCAGTATTGGGATAATCGTTGCTGATTATAGGCAGGCTGGAATGGTGGCTTTGGATAGGGAGAGGTTGAAGATGTTTGTGAAGACTGCTGAGAGCTGGTCTGCGCATTCTCTTGGTACTCTTCCTGTCACTCCATCTGATCCTGCAGTCTTTCTGGGGTTGACAGCCCTGAGCACACACCTCACTTCGTGTTCCTGTACCCTGAGCATGTGGCTGTTGTACAGTAGGTGGGAGTGGTTGTAATGTTTGCCGCCTCTGCCGTTCTTACCTCAAAGTGGGCAAAGAAGCAGTTAAGCTCTTCTGCTAATGAGGCATTCACCTCAACAGTCCTGTGATTGCTGTTTTTGTAATTGGTGATGTGCCCTAGTCAGATTCATAGTTTGCATCTCGTCCTCCACAGTCCGATGTTTTTTGGTTTTGGGTCTTCCCCTTTTTCTTCTACCTTCTGGTGTCCAATGCAGGGCTCCTCTAGGGATGCTGTTTGGCTCTCTTCTCATGACATGCCCTATCCAGTTCCTGCGCTGTCTCATTATGATATTCTCCATGCTCTCTATCTGGCATCTATTGAGTATGTCTTGATTAGATATGGTTCTAGGCCAAAAAAATCCTACATGTTCCCCTCAGATTTTGTGTGTGGAAGACTGACAGTTGGTTGATATCATCTTACTAAGGCACGCTACAATTACCATCACGTTACAAGTTCAATTCCAATCTCTGGCTCACATTGGATTTACCCATCTTGACGGTTCACGTTCATAATTAAACTTACCTGTATCTAATTGTAATGTCAAAACATCCGTCCTCCAAAGTGGCACGCACGCTCACATTGATGCATTTCTGCACAAGTCATCTGTGTCACCACCAATAAAAAAAGTCAGTGTTAGTAGCTAATGCATGCACTGCAAACGAGTTGTCAGGTGTACATGATCAGGTCGAGAAGGTGAAAAATACCCCAGACAACTAGGTTTTGCTGTTTTTTGCAGATATTGCACGATGCTCTCCTCCATTAAACATTGGAGGTAACATGAATTCAGCGGACCTGTGAAAGACTGATATCAACCTTTTCAAATTGGATTTGAGTCACTTTCATGTGTGGTCCGAAATCCGATTCATGGCCGTGCAACATGAATGAGAACCGTCAGCTTGGAATTCATGTGGCTTTTTGTCCTGCTCATCAGCAGCACAGCAAAATGACAATAGATGAGGACTACAATAGCTGTGAAAACAGTAAAAGCTAGCTGTCTGGCTCTTTTTTTTTTTTGCCCATGTACACCTGACGAACTGTTTGCTATCCTAGAGCGTTGTGGTGTCCCCAGTGTGGAAAGCCAGATCATCAAGGCACAGCTTCATTGGGTAGGACACGTCTCCAGAATGGCAGACACGAGAATACCTAAAGCGCTTCTCTTCAGTCAACTGAGCTGCGGAAAGAGATCAGTGGGCAGGCCGAGGTTGAGATACAAGGACACGCTCGAACACAACCTCAAGAGATGTGGAATCAACCGTGACGCTTAGGAAAGCACTGCCAAAGTCCGTGTGACATGGCGCAAGAGGAAGGCCACTAACACCACTACCAGCCCTTTGTACCAGTGCAGCATATGTGACAGGGCTTGTAGCTCTAGGATTGGTCTCTTCACTCTCAAAGATACTCATGCGTTGCCTTTGATACGAGAATCCATCATCATTTTCTCTCACTACGTTTCCCTACATTGCTCAAGCTCTCCACAAGTAAGTATAGATTACTTTTGTTTTCTGTGATTAACTTAGTATTAAAAATGTCTGTTCTTCCTTTCATAAACAGGTCTGCACCCAGAACCCAGGACTGAAGGACCAGTGTGACATCCCTCATTCTTCTGTAGTCAAGGGCGGCACGGTGGTGTTGTGGTTAGCACTGTCGCCTCACAGCAAGAAGGTTCTGGGTTCAAGCCCAGTGGCTGACGGGGGCCTTTCTGTGTGGAGTTTGCATGTTCTCCCTGTGTCTGTGTGGGTTTCCTCCGGGTGCTCCGGTTTCCCCCACAGTCCAAAGACATGCAGGTTAGGTTAACATAGGACGGCCTTGGGCTGAAGTGCCCAAGAGTGGTGGCGCGTACGTATGCAGCGGCTTTGCTCTCCTGTGATGAACTAAATTTCGTTGTACATTTGTGCAGTGACAATAAAGGCATTCTATTCTATCCCTCTATCCTCCTCTATCCCACTCACTCTTTTCTTAACAGTAGGCTAATAATCCTAATTATATAACACCTATAAATAGAATTGTTTGTAAATAGTTCTGCTTCAATAAATATTTTCATTGGCTCCTTATTGCAGTGTGATTGGGGTTATTTTTAGTCATTATATAATAATCCTTCAAAAAGCAGTCCAACACAAAAACTTTTAAAGAAGTTCAGCAACTCTGAATCGTTCACTAAAATGTGAAAAATGACAAGAAAATGGAGATATTTATAATGTTGGAAAATTTGTTGATGGGAAATTGAAGAAAAAGCCTTAACATTCAAAGAATTGTACAAATACATTGAAGTATCCAAAGCAAAAGCATAATTTATTCTTCTAGACCGTGACTGTGAACTCTCAAGGTAACTTTTTAAGAAGAAATATTTTAGAATCAGCAGTCTTTGTGTTGTTTTTTCCCCCCAAAACCGTGCTTTCTGCAAGAATGAGGGGAGAAAAGAAAAAAAATCCTAGTTAGGAATATGCAAGTTAGTTAGCTGTTTAAAATTCAGAGGTATGCATCTTATCTTTCAGTCATTTCAAAACACACTATTCGTGAAACACTGGAGAGAAAGTAAATCAGTGCTTGATAAACATCACTGTTCACGAAAAAACATTAAGACTAAAAAGGCTGCGTGGAGCAGCATCATGCACTTGAAAGGATTTTAATTTGGCCCTTGGAGAAATTAAATAATCTCAATTTAATTTAATTGAGATCCATAACCCCTACATCTTCCTCCAGGTTGATTTATCATGGGCTGTGCATGTGTACTGTTCATGTGCATTGTACTCAAATAGTCCAAATAAAGTCAGTTGTTTTGCTTCCTTAAACAGCACAATGATTTCAGCTGTGCTCATATAAACACACAAGGGTTTTCTCATTTGAATGACCTTTTTAGCATAATAACTTAAAGCATATATGCAGAGCCATGGCCTCACTTTTTGTTTATAAACGCCTTGAGACCTCAAGAATGGCACAGGAATAGTTTTAAGCATTAACAATAAATCTAATGTAGTAATTTTTATGATTAAAATTATTTATATAGGTAGCGGTCTGAGCGAATTACTTTGAGATCTGTGACGTCACAGTAGGAAGTCTATTGGTCTCATCGCCATTTCCGCTATACTAAAACACAGAGCTGACTGCAACTCCGATCCTCCATTTTGAGCTAATTGGTCGCCATGCCACATAGATGTATTGCTGGCGGGTGCAGCAACACGACAGAAGGTGGATTTACGTTGCATTCATGGCCCAAGAATGTTCAAACTGCAAAGATTTGGATGCGTTTTGCGAGAAGTTCATGGGCACATTGGGCGTCTACGAAGTGGTCTCTCCTCTGCTCTGCACATTTTACTGACGACTTGTACGAGACCTCTGATCTGTTGAGGAGCGTTGGCTATAAGCCCGGATTGAAAGAGGGTACAGTGCCAACAATTAAAGGAAAAGAAAACTCCAAGAAAAGGAAAGTACTTATTTTTTATTTTTTTATAAAAAGGAAAATAAGTTCAATTGCACCAGTTCTCCCGGAGTGCGAACCAAGGGCAGGGGCGGTCCTGGGGGCGGTCTGACCGGGCAGCCGCCCGGGGCGGCATCGCGGGGGGGGGGGGGGGGGGGGGGGGCGGCATGAGCGTGGGTGCGAAAAAAAAACCAAACGGTCCCCCCCAAAAAAAGGTCCCCCCCAAAAAAACCCCGAAAAAAAACCCAAGACGGGCGGGGGGGGGGGGGGGGGGGGTGAACATTTTGGATGGGGAAGCCCAATACCAAAGTTGTGCAGGTGACGTCATCAGTGTGTGTGTGTGCCTAACTTGTCGTAGCCCCATAATATGCACAATCCCGCCAGCGGAACGTTGTACTAGTCATCAAAAAGACTTTACTACCATAGTACTACACTACTATGACATTACACAGAGTCTTAAGTAATACATTACGACTTGATCATTGCCATTCTGGTAACAGCAAATTTATAACGGGCCGTGTCCGCGACGTACAACACACGACGAGAAATGTTTAAACGACCATGTAAAGCTGTTAACATTCTGTTGGCTAATACAGAGCCCAACGCGCGGGGGGGGGGCAGCACGAGCGCGGGCGCGAAAAAAAAAGGTCTCCAAAAAAAACCCCTGAAAAAAAAACAAGACAGGTGGGGGGGGCGCCAGCAGGGGGTTTCGCCCGGGGAGTAAATCACTCTAGGATCGCCACTGACCAAGGGTTGTTGGTAAAACCCGGGATGGAACAGGACATGACATATTATCGCTCAGGCAGTGACCTCCCCGCGGTTGTTCCTAAAACCGGTGACGTCCTGTCCCGTCCCAGGTTTTAGTAATTGTCTGAGCCGAGTAGTAATGGCGGAGTACTCAGTATAGATAAAATGAAGAATGAGTGAAGCAGCCGTCTGATTTCTCCACTGGATATTGCTGCCATCTCGCCCTTACGTGGAAGAAGCGAATGAACAGAGAACTGAACAAACAAAGTCAGATTGTTTCAAAACAATCGGCCACAAGGTCGGCCTTCAAGAAGCGAGAACACAGACGGGTAAGCTCCGACTCTCATTTGGATAAAAAACAACAAAAACAACACATTGTTTACTTGCATTTAGATTAATCCATGTAACTTGTATTGTGTGTTTAAGTTAGTGGTATAAGATTATTTATTCAGAATGTGATTGTCTCAGTTCATCTGATTATTTAATTAGCCTTTTACGTTTTATCAGTGAAAATGCATGCATGTACATGTATGTTGCATAAGTTATAACACCCATCCTGTTTTAATGAGAGTCAACCCACAATCAGTGAAGTCAAATCAGTCTTAGTTGAGCGAGTTGGTAACACTATTTCTTACTTTCACCAAAAATTTTTATTTATATGACTTTGGTCTATAGCTGTAAAAGGCCTCGGCCTTAAAACCGGTTCCTGCTGTGACGTCACGCACTCAGGGCTGGCTGGCTCAGCGGGGCAGCTCCAATGCCAACTTTGTGGTCGATTTTAACTCTCAGAAATATATTTTTATTCCCATTTATGCAGCATACAAGAGTCAAGGATGGAAGTACTATCCACTCAGAAATTTATTTAAAAATAAAAGTTCTGCATATCTCCTTTAAGATTAGCTCATATGCCATTTGAAATACAGGAGTTGCTGGTTGCTGAAACTGGGCCTTTCCATGCTGATGTGGAGATTCCATTAAAAATCAGTTGTTTCCAGATATAATAGACATTTACAGCATCACCGATGTCTAGACTGTATTTCTGATCAATCGAAAGTTTTAAGAGATTACATAATGCTTGATCAGATTGAAATCTGTGGAATTTGGTGGCCATGTCCACACTTTGAACTCTGTCATTTTCTTTGTAACTCTATTTGTCAACAATTTTTGCAGTGGAGCAGAACACATTATAATGCTGAAAGAGGCCACGGCTAATTGTTCTTTGCAGGGATTCCCTGATCTCACCAGCACTGAGGACTTGTTCACTGGTGTACAGGGAAAGAATTATTTGCTGTTGCATCACAAAACTTTTCTTAATGTGCAGCATCTTCCCTTATAGATCCACCGACTACATTGTTTTTAAAATTCACTCAGGATGTACTTGTATTTCCACTTTTAATATATACTTCACTTTCTTCACTAAAAACCCCAGACTGTGTAAATTAGATTGCATTAAATTGAAGTGCTGTACCTGCTGTAGGCGCCTTATAAAGAAGCATTGTTTATTAATAATGTCTGAGACCATTTCAATATTTTCATATTCAATAAAAGATATAGAATATTGATGTAAAGATGTGGCTACATGCAGTCATGTTAAATATTTACAGTCGACCAATTAAACGTGTGAAATTCACATGTATATAAAATAAATCATGTTTTCCCTGACAGTATTGCAGACAAAGAGGCGGCTCCAGCAGTTGGCTCTTTAGCTCCTCCCATTACAGCTCTGTCCCTTCTGCTATTGGCTGATGCCTGCTCACATTCCGCTCTCGCTGCTTTGTCACTGAGTGCAAGTCCATTTTTCCACAGGGAGTGCTGTCAGGGGCCTCCAGAAATTTTCCAATGGGGTGGCCAGATAGGGGCCACTGAAAATCTTGGGGTGGCACATCAAAACCAAAAGCCATAACAGAATTTCAGGAATTCTATGATGCCGTTGTCATATACAGGCTATTTGAAAACTATGGCAATATGAGAGTTCGGGAATCGCCTCCTGATATACTTCAATTTCTTATTTTACAGCAAATATTACAAATTATCTGCTGTGCATCGACTCATACCAGAACAGTTAACATTTTGAGTTCTACAGTAATCCTGTCTTAATGTGTTATGTGTCTGTACATACATGTGTTAGGCCATTGATTGTTCTTCAACTAGGCTAGTTGTCCTTTTCCTTAAAAAAACAAATATACATCTTTAATTTGAAGGGGTGCATTGACTGTAAGAAACAAAACATTTACTGGAACCAAGCTTTCTCAAGTTTAAAATCACCACACCGAGGCCTCCAATTATTTTAAATACAGCTTTATTTGATTGCTGTTGTGTACATTGTAAACAAAAATATATGATGTCCAACAATGAAAAATAAAACAAAAAAGCATCATCATGGCCAATGTACATTTTACTATCACCTGCTCACATCCTATGTTTGCTTTATCAGGTCACATTCTTTTCAATCCAGCTTTATTCACCTATTACCGTGTCTTTTGGCAAACGCATCCACAAATTCATAAAGATTCATGGCTTTAGCCCTTCTTGACTTGACGCTTAACACCTCTAAATTGCTCAGTCACTGATCACTTATTGTATTTCTCAAGAAAGACATGATTAAAGGTTCTGACTGTAAAGTTGAATTCTGGGCAAAAATGTTCGAGTTCTAGTGCTGTTGGAGTTTTGAGAAATTTCATGTTGATTTGAAGTCGATTCGAGTTGAAATTGAGGAGTTTTGCTGCTGCACACACCGTGTACCCCATGTGTAAATATTTCGCCGAGATAAAAAGCATCCTGCATTTTACGATTCCAGAGATTGCCAAAGCAATTGAGCAACAATATCACATGACCAACGTGGGGCGTTTGACCTACTGTTAACCAAAAAAGTCGGCGTGGGCAGACATGGCGGACTCTGCGCTCCTGCCAGATAAAAGCCAGCAGAAAAGAAAAGGAAAATATGAAAGTAAATCAGCTAGAAAGCGCACCAGAAAAGCGATGGAAACCAAAAGGTTGTCTATAAGAATTTTCATGAAAGGACAGATCGACTGCTGGAATTGACTGAAGGATGAAACAGGTATGAAATCTGATGAAGAATTTGAAGCACTTGTCTTGGATTGATGAGTCTGAGTATGGAGTTATACCAGTGGCGGCTGGTAGTCTTTCAAACAGGGGAGGCTGGTCGGTTACGATATTTCCAGATTTTAAAAGAAAAAACACATCAATTTTGCCCATACTCTTGCCTCTGATCTGGCTGATTGTTGGCAGGGTCACAAACTGTGAAATAACAGGTTCTTTTGGCCCATTAGCCTACTGTCCAATATACATGATGGTGGTGTTGGGGGGGTATATTTTAACATTTTATATTTTAAAATTGTGGCATGTTGTTTAAAAATTGACCTCGGCTGTGTTTTTGTTTAAAAATGTTTTCCAAATTGTAGCGGTGTTTAATTCATATCCAGAAAAACAAATATTCCAATATAATATACTCAGCATAAACATTTTAAATAGATTCTATATTTTTGGTCCATCCTTGACATATTACTAAAGTAGCCTATTTACTGTTGTTGATGTGAGTCACTTGCTGTTAGCCAATTCACTTTCTCATACCAGGAGAGCTGAAAGGAACGAGTATTATTCCCTACCTTTTTCACCAAGTCAATTTGAGGTGTTGGTCTACCCTGCTCTTTAATTTTAATTTTTTCCTCGAAAGGAAGACTGGCAAATGGCTTCGCCAAAATTAAATCAGCAATGCTTGGCATCCGTGCACAGCTTTCTTGCTAGCTGACTAGCCCCCTCAAGTTCAAGTTCAGTCACTCAAATAAACGAAATTTCTGGAACTAAGATAGCAAACTTGACAACACTATATTTACACTTTATTTACAATGAAAATATATACAAACTAAAAAAGCTGGTAGAAACCGTATGTAATGAATGAAATCGAAATGCAAGCTGATCTCTTACAATACACCACAGCACCTGCGAATCCGCATGGGACTGAACTGATGTTGCCAGATACTGCTGACGTTATCCAGCCCAAAATATGTTCAAAACCCGCCAAAATGCACTTAAAACCGCCCAATCTGGCAACACTGTACCGTTGCCTGTCTATAGTTGAAACGAGCTGTCAATCAAAGAAAATATCCGGCCGCTTTCACCAATCACCAGTCTCCTCGCGGAAACTGCCATGTCCCTCCCATGTGAGGCTCGGAGTCCGTGGGCGGGCATTTTCGCAGTATTTGTCCAATAACCGTCTTGCATTTTGAGATTGAAAAGCGCATAGCTCCCACATGCCATTGAAGTCCATTGAGGCTGGGAGTCCGTGAGACTCCGTGGGCGGGCGTTTTCGCAGTATTTGTCCAATAACCGTCTTGCATTTTGAGATTGAAAAGCGCATAGCTCCCAAATGCCATTGAAGTCCATTGAGGCTGGGAGTCCGTGGGCGGGCGTTTTCGCAGTATTTGTCCAATAATTGTCTTGCATTTTGAGATTGACAAGCACATAGCTCCCAATCCACTGAGGCTGGGCTGCACCGCGCTGTCACGAGGGGGAAAAACTCACGCACACATTAGGCGAACTGGGGAAAGTTATAAGGGAATGATTTCGCACTGTAGTTGGGTTGAGCACATATAGAGTAGAGTGGGGGAAAAAGCCCCCCTTAAGGAAAATTCAGTTTTTCTCCAATTTGAAATGAACCATGTGTTTAGTTTTTGTTAGGACTAGGACTGTTTTGGCCTCTAGAGGCCGCTGTTATTTCCTTTTCATGTCGTGTTTATTTTGGCCTCTAGAGGCCGCCACTGTTCCTGTGTTTTGTGTTTGTGTTAATTGCCTAATTATCTTCACCTGTGTCCTTAATTAGTTTGTCTATTTATACCCCTGAGTTCAGTCCTCTTGTCACGGAGTCTTTGTGCTGTTATGTTTATCTCCAGTTTCCTTTGTACTGTGTTTTTTGATCTTCTTAGCTTTTGTATTTTTGCACTTTGCTTTTCTTTTGGATTATACTCTTTGGTTTTTTTTTTGTCTTTTGTTTTGCCCTGTATATAGTGTATATAGTTTAAATAAACCTTTTGATTCTTTTTCTACTTCCGCCTCACGCCTCTGCATTTGAGTCATCCCCCTGGTGGCCTAGTGGGGGTTTGCTGGATTATCACACCAACGAACCAGGTTCGAATCCCAGCAAAACCCTAACAGAAAGACTCCGTCATGACCGACTCAGCAGAGGCTGCTTCAACTGTCTACCCGGCCAACCTTCAGGGAATTATGGCAGCTTTGACACGCTTCGGAGCGACCATGGATGCTCATGGACGTACGCTCACCAGCCAACGTGAGGCCCTCGCTCGCCACGAGGAACTGCTTCAGCAAATTGGGAAAACCCTGGCACAGCTGACATCTCTGCCTGCATCTCCTGCTCCTGATCCAGTTCCTGCTCCTGATCCAGCTCCCACTCCTGCTCCAGTGCCTCCTGCAATGCTGCCTTCTTCACCTCGCGAACCCAGCCTTCCTGCACCACAGAGGTATGATGGCAAGCACAGTGAGTGCCGAGAGTTCCTTACCCAGTGTCAACTCACCTTTGAGCTTCAGCCTACCACCTACACTACGGATCGCCGCAAGATTGCCTTTGTGATCACCTTATTAGCTGGTAAGGCGCGAGCCTGGGCTACTGCTATCTGGCAAAGACAGGGACCTGAGTGCTTTGATTTCCAGCTGTTTTCTGAAGAGATGCTTCGGGTCTTCGATCAGGCAGACATCAGTACCGACGCAGCCCGAAAGCTCATGTCCATCCGGCAAGGAGGAAGCGTCGCAGATTACGCCATCTCGTTCCGAACACTCGCAGCAGTAAGTGGATGGAACGAGACTGCCCTGGTGTCAGCCTTCCACCATGGTCTGTCTGACCCCATCAAGGACGGTCTGGCCTCTATTGGATGCCCAAGTGACCTCGAAACCCTCATCTCACATGCTATTCGTCTGGACAACAGGATGAGAGAACGCCACCAAGCCTTGAGCCCCCCCAGCCTCCCTACCTCTACCTGGAGACCGTCTACCTCCTTCAGTGACTGTCCAGAACCCATGCAAGTGGGTCGTACTCGCCTCTCCGCATCTGAGAGGGAGCGCAGAAGGAGGGACAAGTGCTGCATCTACTGTGGCAAGCCTGGTCACTTCCGAGCATCATGTCCCGAACTCTTGGGAAAAGGACCGCCCCGTCCAGCCGAGGGAGGGTTGTGACGGGGCCTACCCTCTCTCCCGGACTCCCTGGCCAAGGAATCTACATCCCGGTCTCCATCTCCTGGGGTGAGTCTGTCCACTCTTGTCAAGCTTTGATAGACTCAGGGGCGGCTGGGAACTTTATGGATATTCACTTCGCCCAAAGCATCAATATTCCGACTGCACCTCTTGAAGTCCCACTGTCTGTGTCTGCCCTCGATGGCCAAGCGTTAGGTGATGGAAGAGTCACCCAAGTTACGTCTCCAGTTTTCCTCCAGTCTCAAGGTCACAAGGAAGAAATATCCCTGCACCTGATTCCTTCACCTGAGTTCCCAGTTATTCTAGGCCTTCCTTGGCTTACTCGCCACAACCCTCGCATAGACTGGGTAACAAGCCAGGTTGTGGAATGGGGCCCTGCATGCCATGCCTCTTGTCTGCTCTCTAGCTCTCCTGTGTCTCCTGCCGAGCCCCCTGATCTCACCGAGTTATCTCAAGTTCCCACAGAGTACTGGGATCTCAAGGAGGTATTCAGCAAGAGCAGGGCCGCCGTTCTTCCTCCGCACCGGGCCTACGACTGTGCCATCGACTTGCTCCCTGGGACTACCCCTCCTCGTGGCAGACTGTTTTCACTCTCTCAGCCAGAACGCAAGGCCATGGAGGAATACCTCAAAGATGCCCTGGTCTCTGGGTTTATTCGACCCTCCACTTCACCTGCTGGAGCCGGCTTCTTCTTTGTCGGCAAGAAGGATGGGGGGCTCCGACCATGTATTGATTACAGGGGCCTGAATAAGATCACTGTGCGCAACCGATATCCCCTTCCGCTGATGTCCACAGCTTTCGACCTGCTCCAAGGCGCCACCGTCTTCACCAAGTTGGACCTACGGAACGCATACCACCTCATCCGTATCCGACAGGGAGACGAGTGGAAGACTGCCTTTAACACCCCGTCTGGGCACTACGAATACCAGGTGATGCCCTTCGGACTCACCAACGCACCAGCTGTTTTTCAGGCCCTAATCAACGACGTCTTAAGGGACATGATTAACCTATACGTTTTTGTCTACCTCGACGACATCCTTATCTTTTCCAAGACCGTGCAGGAGCACCGCCACCATGTCCGCCAGGTTCTCCAGAGGCTGCTACAGAACAATCTGTTCGCCAAGGCCCAGAAATGCGAATTTCATGTTCCCGAGGTCTCCTTTCTGGGATTTATTGTACGGACAGGCCAACTCCAAATGGACCCTGCCAAGACCCTGGCCGTCCGGGATTGGCCTACTCCCAAGTCCGTTAAGGAGGTTCAGCGGTTCTTAGGATTCGCTAACTTCTACCGCAAGTTCATCAGGAACTTCAGTTCTGTGGCAGCACCCATGTCAGACCTCACCAAAGGGACAGGTGGATCTTATGGCTGGTCTCCTCAGGCAGAAAAGGCGTTCAAAGACCTCAAGGACCGCTTCTGCACGGCACCCATTCTGGTTCTCCCGGACACCTCCCAACCATTCATCGTGGAGGTGGACGCCTCGGACAGTGGTGTCGGCGCGGTGCTCTCTCAACGTTCGGAAGGAAAGCTGCACCCCTGCGCTTACTTCTCCCACCGCCTGAGTCCTGCTGAGTCCCGGTACGATGTGGGGGATCGAGAACTGCTAGCGGTCAAACTGGCCCTTGAGGAGTGGAGGCACTGGCTGGAGGGAGCACAACATCCATTCCTGGTTTGGACTGACCACAAGAACCTGGAGTACCTCCAGCAAGCCAAGAGACTGAACCCTCGACAGGCTAGGTGGGCCCTGTTTTTCAGTCGGTTTGACTTCACCCTCTCATACCGCCCCGGCTCCAAGAACACCAAACCTGACGCACTGTCCAGACTGTTCTCTGCCACTAACAGGGAGAATGAAGTCGGGCCTATTATCCCTGTGTCCCGGATTGTGGCCCCTGTCCGCTGGGGTATTGAGGAGGCTGTCCGACGAGCCCAACGCCAGGACCCCGGTCCTGGGACGGGGCCACCAGGCCTCTTGTACGTCCCACATCAAGCCCGGGCCAAGGTTCTCCAGTGGGGTCACTCTTCCCCTCTCACCGCCCACCCGGGAGCTCGGAGGACCCTGGACTTCCTGAAAAGACGCTTCTGGTGGCCTAACATGGAGAAGGAAGTAAGGTCATTTGTCCTGTCCTGTGAGGTTTGCACCAGAACCAAGAACCCACGACAGCGTCCCCAGGGTCTCCTGCATCCTCTGACCATTCCCCGGCGTCCCTGGTCCCACGTGGCAGTCGACTTTATCACGGGTCTCCCTGAGTCACAAGGTAACACGGTCATTTTGGTCTTAGTTGACAGATTCTCCAAGGCCTGCCGCTTCATACCACTGTGCAAACTCCCCTCTGCTCTTGAAACTGCGAAACTTTTGTTTAATCATGTCTTCCGAGTCTTTGGTCTTCCACAGGACATCGTCTCAGACCGAGGGCCCCAGTTCTCCTCCCGAGTGTGGCACGGGTTCTGCAAGGTCATCGGAGCCACTGCCAGCCTCTCCTCTGGGTTTCACCCACAGTCCAATGGTCAGACGGAGAGGCTCAACCAGGACCTGGAAACCACCCTGCGAGGCCTGGCTATGGATAACCCGACATCGTGGAGCACCTGGCTGCCATGGGCGGAGTACGCCCACAACACCCTGCAGTCATCGGCCACCAAGCTGTCGCCATTCCAGTGCCAATTCGGGTTCCAGCCACCTCTGTTCCCGGACCAGGAGGAGGACGCGGGGGTGCCCTCGGTCAACCAATATGTGAGACGGTGTCGCAAGACCTGGAGCAAGGTCAGGAAGACCCTCATACAGACCTCCAGAACCAACCAGACTCAGGCCAACCGCCATAGAAGACCTGCACACGCTTTCCACCCTGGGCAGCGTGTTTGGCTGTCCACTAAGGACCTTCCACTGCGGGTGGAGAACCGCAAGCTTGCTCCTCGCTACATTGGCCCCTTCAAGGTGGTGCGCAGGGTGAACCCTGTCTCCTACCGGCTCCAGTTGCCCCGGACTCTGAGGATCAACCCCACTTTCCATGTTTCCCTGTTACGGCCCGTACTGACGTCTACGTATGCCCCTGCCCCTAGGAACCCCCCACCCCCCCGCATCTTCCAGGGGCAGACTGTGTTCACTGTGAATCGCCTGCTTGACTCCCGCCGGGTCCGCGGCGGGTTGCAATATCTGGTGGACTGGGAGGGCTATGGTCCTGAGGAGCGCTGCTGGGTTCCTGCTCGGGATGTCCTTGATAAAGAACTATGTCGGGACTTCCATTCGGCCCATCCGGATCGCCCTGGGAACGTCAGGAGACGCTCCTAGAGGGGGGGGTCCTGTTAGGACTAGGACTGTTTTGGCCTCTAGAGGCCGCTGTTATTTCCTTTTCATGTCGTGTTTATTTTGGCCTCTAGAGGCCGCCACTGTTCCTGTGTTTTGTGTTTGTGTTAATTGCCTAATTATCTTCACCTGTGTCCTTAATTAGTTTGTCTATTTATACCCCTGAGTTCAGTCCTCTTGTCACGGAGTCTTTGTGCTGTTATGTTTATCTCCAGTTTCCTTTGTACTGTGTTTTTTGATCTTCTTAGCTTTTGTATTTTTGCACTTTGCTTTTCTTTTGGATTATACTCTTTGGTTTTTTTTTTGTCTTTTGTTTTGCCCTGTATATAGTGTATATAGTTTAAATAAACCTTTTGATTCTTTTTCTACTTCCGCCTCACGCCTCTGCATTTGAGTCATCCCCCTGGTGGCCTAGTGGGGGTTTGCTGGATTATCACACCAACGAACCAGGTTCGAATCCCAGCAAAACCCTAACAGTTTTATCATAGTTTTTGACAACAGTGACATGAACAATAATGCCACCTAAAGTTTGCCTAAAGTTAATACTTAATTTTTTTTTAACAAAAACAAACATTGTGCCAAGGGGGCCTTTTACCCCCCCCAGTGGGGTAAAAGGCCCCCTGAGGTGGGGCAATAGGCCCCCTCACTCAAAAAAAGCTGTTTGGATAGCAAAATTGTTTACTTAAGCCTATAATGTGAAAGAAACAAGAAAATATCCCTGAATTAATGAATAGATGCATTATTTTATTATATTTCGCATTTTAATTTCAATATAATTTTGTGTGGATTGAACATGAATTAACAAAGAACAAGTGTATCAATAAATAATGCTAATATTAATTTTTTTTAATATTAAGTTCAAATTACTTGCTTTACTCAATCAGGTACACGAGATGTTATTAAAAACTATGTATCTGCTATTCAGAAATGTATGAAATACAGTAATTATGATAAAAGAAAATGATGCCCCCTGGGGGCCATTTACCCCACCATTAAGAGGGCGTTTTACCCCACAGACTACACTTTTACAAAAAAGGGTCTTACTTTCAAAATGCGATTCAACTTTTTATACCTAATGTATTTTTTTAACGTACTGACTTGTCTACTCATACCACATACACAGCTGTGATATCTGACGAAATAGCAGCTATCTAAATACAGTTTTACTGATATCTGAAAATTATATCACTTACCATGAAATTTGATCTCTCTCCCCTGCGTTGCTGATATGCGATCCACAGTGGATATTTGTATATCCCCGTTGTCAAGCCAGTCCATATCAACAATAGAAATCCAACTTTGCGCCATCTGGTGGTTATTTTGGGTAAAACAGGCTGGGGGCGTATTACCCCACGGGGGCTTTTTCCCCCACTCTACTATTTCTATGATTCTGGATCTGAAATAGCAATGTTATAAGGTCTGCTATAACATAAGCCTAGCACAATTCATCCTACACGATGTTCGTCATTTTTAGAGGAGGCTGAGCCTCCCTTGTTGTCTTAGAGCAATCGCCCATGAGTTATACACCTGATGTTTTGATTTTACAGAGAAAGAAACAATAACACAAAAGCAGTAACAGAGAAAAAATACATTTGTTTTTTGTTTCACGGATCTATTCATGAAAACTCTCGAGGTTGATGCAAAGTCATGATGTTTTCCACGCTTCTCCATCTTGGTGTGATGCAGTTCCATACTTATGCTAAATAATTAGTTAACGCTCCTTACATTCAGCTGTTTCTGTAGGGCCATACTGTTTACTTCAACAGGGAGGAAAATGGTCTCAAAATGGAGAAAAGCGACCCTCAGCACATCAAAATGATCACATCTCGTCTACATGATATTGTTCTTGTGGGAAATAGGAAAATGCCATGCACAATAAAAAAAATTTCAGATGACTTTGCAGTCAGCACCTTTTTAACTTTAGCACAGAAAAACTGTGCTCACTTGATGCAGTGCTCACAGGTAATGCGTTGCGAATCCTCCTCTCTGTCCCTCTGCTGCTGCTCGTGTTGGCTGTGTCTCACCTGAATTAACTTTCTTCTTCAAGTAAGAAGAAATGTCTGTGGACTTTCTCTTCATCCATTCGTTAGGATGCAAGCTGGAGCCTATCCCAGCTGACTATGGGCGAGAGGCGGGGCACACCCTGGACAAATCACCAGGTCATCACAGGGCTGACAAATAGAGATAAACAACCATTCACACTCACATTCACACCTACGGTCAATTTCGAGCCACCACTTAACCTAACCTGCATGTCTTTGGACTGTGGGGGAAACCCATGCAGACACGGGGAGAACATGCAATCTCCACACAGAAAGGCCCCCTTCGGCCACTGGGCTTGAACCCAGAACCTTTTTGCTGTGAGGTGACAGTACTAACCACTACACTACCGTGTTGCCCTACTTTATCTTCATTGTTTGCAAATTTACAGAGCACAACACAGTGACTAATCATGGCCAGTAAGTTAACACTATACCACCCTACCATATAATGTTAGTTAGCTATCCCACAGCTTGGTAGTTAGCTGGGTAACTTCATTTGACATCGTCAAAAACATTGCGGCCGGTCAAGCGAGCTGCCAGAGTTTTCTGAATACATGCCCTGCCCCTTATTTTACACATTGTATGCCCTACTTACCCTTTAGCAATTTAGTGGTCTCTTAACTCCACAGTGAGCAGAGGAAAAATTAAAAACCACAAACTTGTGACCAGTGGCATCACTAGGCACCATCACTCAGGGTTATAGCCCTGGGTATTTTCACCCTCAAAAAAATAAGAGATTAATTGAAAACAACTGACTGAAACAGATCGGAACTTGACTTGCAGCTTCCAAAGATAGAGGGGGAAACACTGGGGAAGGGGGACATAATTGATTGCTGCACAGTGCACATTCAAAATTTTGGTTACCACCAACAGGAGAAAAACATTCAGAACTGGTTGGAAGACAACTTAAAGTCCACTATTATTGGATTTTTCAAGATGAAAACAGATGATAAGTCATCAACCGTACGTGTGTGTGTGTATATATATATATATATATATATATATATATATATATATATATTTTTTTTTTTTTTTTTTGGACCGACCCCAGACTCCTAGTTTCCAAAATGAAGCTTTACATTCACCCACCTAGACAAACACAAGGAGCAAAGGTACCAAAACATCTCAATGTCTCTAAGCTGGAGAACACTCACATCAAAGAGTCCCTGAGTCTCTGGACAGTAAATTTGCTACGCTGACTCTAAGTTTCATCGACATCAAGAGTGACTGGTCAGTTTTCTGGGACACAGTGTATGCAGTATCCAGTGACGTAATTGGTATGGTCACCCATAAACATCAGGACTGGTTTGATGACAACAATGATCAGATTCAAGTCTTCCTGGACAAAAAGCACTAGCTGCATACAGCTCACTTAGATGATCCAAAATCAGCCAGCAAAAAGGTCTTGTATGAACATGCCAAAAAGACCATGCAAAAGGAACTAAGACAGATGCAGGATAATTGATCTAGCAGAAAGGCAGCTGAAATTCAGTCTTGTGCTGACAGAAATGACATGAAGTTCTATGCCTCCCTCAGAGACATCTATGGCCCTCAGTCAGCTGGTTCTTCACCCTTGCTTAGTGCAGATGGAAATGTTCTCATCATCGATAAGGATAAAATCCTTGAGCACTGGGCTGAGCACTTTGAACATATCCTGAATCATCCATCCACCATCAGGGATGAGGCCACTGATCGTCTCAATCAGATCCCTATCAACCATTCTGTTGCTGAAATCCCTAGCCTTACCAAGGTGGCATATGCAGTCAGCAGTCTAACCAGTGGCAAAGCACCAGGTCTGGATTCAATTCCAGCCAAGATGTACTCTATGGGCAGCTCAGAGTTGGTCATTAAACTTACTGAGCTATTTGAAGCAATGTGGATTCAGGAGAAGATACCCCTGGAGTTGAAGGATGCCTCCACCATCCACCGTTATAAGCGGAAAGGAAATAGGAACACCTGCGACAATCACTGGTGGTATGTCCTTGCTGTCCATTGCCGGGAAGATCTTGGCCAGAGTCATGCTCAACAGATTGCAAATGCACCTGGAGAATGGCCTAATTCCTGAAAGTCAGTGCAGCTTCAGAAAAGGCAGAGGGACTGTGGGCATGATTTTCATCACCAGGCAACTTCAAGAGAAGTGTTGTAAGCAAAATGTCAGCCTCTACACCACCTTTGTAGACCTAACTAAGGCTTTCGATACCATCAGCCATGAGGGCCTATGGAGAATCATGTCCAAGTTCGGCTGTCCTGAGAAATTCTTCATGATGGTTAGGCAGTTGCATGATGGTATGCAAGTTAGTGTGCAGGACAATGGCAAGCTCTTCAACCTTCACAGACTGCAGTCCAAAACCAAAGTCATGGTAGACACTGTACATGATCTCTTTGCAGACGACTGCACCCTCAATGCTGCAAATGAGACCGAGATGCAGAGAAGTATAGACCTCTTTGCCTCTGTAGGAGAGAACTTCGGTCTCACCATCAGCACCAAGAAAACCCAGGTGATGTATCGCTCTAGGAGCTTCCTACACGGAACCTACCATCAAAGTACAAGACCAGAAATTAGCTGTCACCGAGAAGTTTGTCTACTTTGGCAGCACACTATCCAAGTTGGCCAACATAGATGATGAGGTTACTTTTTGTATCTCTCAAACTAGTGCAGCTTTTGGCAGACTTGAAGCAAATGTTTGGTCACAGCGAGGCTTAAGCCTGAAAACTAAGCTAGAGGTTTACCGTGCGGTTGTTTTGCCTTCACTCCTATACACATCTGAAACCTGGACTGTGCACGCTCACCATGCCAAACAGCTTAACTCCTTCCACCTGCGTTGTCTGAGAAAACTTCTCCACGTGAACTGGGAGGAACATATCCCAGACACAGAAATTCTGCAGAGATCTGGCAATGGAGAGTATACATTCTATGCTGATGAGATCACAGCTCCGCTGGGCCGGGCATGTTGCCCACATGCCTGATGAACGGCTCCCAAAGAGATTCTTCTGTGGAGAGCTGACCACTGGTCATTGTTTGGTTGGAGGCCAGAAGAAACATTTCAAAGACTCCCTTAAAGTTTCGCTCAAGCTTTGCCACATAAACCCTGACACTTGGGAACAACTGGCCCTAGACCGCTTAGATTGGTGTGATGCAACCCACAAAGGTGTCACAGTTTACAAGAGGGAAAGAATAAGCATTGCTATCTAAAAACATCAAATATGCATAGAGAAGCAACTACTCCAACCCCCTATTGCTCCAGATACATATCTGTTCATATTGTCATTGTACATTTCATGCCTGGATTGGCTTTATCAACCATCTGCGGACTCACATCCTATGAAGTCATGCTCATCTTCATCTACGAAGGAGGAAACACACACAGTCACAGACAGGGATAAAATAGTTTTGTTTTGCTATGCAATATTAATGTCAGCATAAATTTGTGTTGTCCAGACACCGCAAATGATCTGCTGCAGCCAACTGAGCCTGGATGCACTGGAGAAAATGGTATATATATATATATATATATATATATATATATATATATATATATATATATATATATATATATATATATATATATATATATATATATATATATATATATATATATATATATATATATATATATATATATATATATATATATATATATATATATATATATATATATATATATATATATATATATATGTGTAGGCGGCACGGTGGTGTAGTGGTTAGCGCTGTCGCCTCACAGCAAGAAGGTCCTGGGTTCGAGCCCCGGGGCCGGCGAGGGCCTTTCTGTGCGGAGTTTGCATGTTCTCCCCGTGTCCGCGTGGGTTTTCTCCGGGTGCTCCGGTTTCCCCCACAGTCCAAAGACATGCAGGTTAGGTTAACTGGTGACTCTAAATTGACCGTAGGTGTGAATGTGAGTGTGAATGGTTGTCTGTGTCTATGTGTCAGCCCTGTGATGACCTGGCGACTTGTCCAGGGTGTACCCCGCCTTTCGCCCGAAGTCAGCTGGGATAGGCTCCAGCTTGCCTGCGACCCTGTAGAAGGATAAAGCGGCTAGAGATAATGAATGAGAGAGATGAGATATATATGTGTGTGTGTGTGAGAGAGAGAGAGAGAGAGAGAAAAGCTTGGAAGACATATTTATATGATCATAGTGAAATGGGATAACATCTGGGATTTTGAATATTGTAATATAATAATGTAGCTTACAATTAGTCTCTTTGTGGTCCGAAAGGAGAGATATGTGTGAGAAATTATAGATTTTTATTAAACTGATAAATTTTACTACTGAAATATTTAATTGTCAGTTGATGGATGTTTCAGTTTCCTGAGACATTATGGGTGTTGATAATAATAAAGAGACAGAAACTGACGTGAACTACAGAAATTTAAAAAGAGCAGTGCAAAAATCAGTAATAAAGATATCATAACCTTTGAATGTGTGTGGGTGATATTTCTTGTAAAATTAGATATAACCGCCCCAAACTATCTCTGCCAATCTCCCTTAAAAAATACAAGCCCCAGGAAAACTGGACTTAGCTCCTGGTCTTCTTAATAGCTAGAAACACCCCTGATTGTAACTGTAGTACATTTGCATTTCTGCTATTGTCAAATTTTGTTAGAGCTAGCTAACAGTGGAACACTGATCTCTGTGTAAAATATCTGGAGAGCTCAGTGGCCAGTCAGGGTGAAGCCATTTGGCCACCATATTACCACGCACATTGGATCAGTACAGTTATATCTCTGCCTAGGAAGATAGACAAAACTACATGTTATGCATCTAATTGTTGAGGAAAGAAACCAAACTGGACATTCATCTAACTGGACATGTTATTTATACATGAGTGTGTATGCGTACATGTGTTTGTGTTTTAATCATAATGTACAGTATTCAATACATTTTATCATCATGGATACATTCAGGAACATTACTGTAGGTTATTATTATTATTATTATTATTATTATTAATAAAAATAATAATAATTTGACTACGTAGAAAATATACAGACAATACATGCATGACAGAGAAGATAAAGTGTACATTACATGACAGAACAGTTCTGGTTTCCACAGAGATGGAGACAGCATGTGGGTCAGGGTCCACAAAATAACGTAATTTCCTGTTGCCCAGAGGCTGTGAACCCTCATATGCTGTTCTACAGTATATTACAAATTAAATATTCAGAAATAGATGGACACCAATCTGTAGCTTTAGTCACAATATATAGTCTAATAATAATAAAATTAAACAAGTCCTAAATTAATTACAATTTACTGCATAATTATACAAAAATTATTCTTATACTCCATTTATTAGAACATATTTCCATACAAATTAATATTTCCAAAACATTAAAAAATTGATGTAAATTTCAAGAAAACCTAAATAACATCAGGAAATATTTATTTATAACTAAATCAAACAAAAAGATCAATATAACAATTCATTCGTAGAAAAAAGCCAATGTGTATTAAAGAAAATGAGATGCAAGATATTATTGTGAGCACTGAGGAATAATCTACAAGTTATTGAACTCAATCAGGATCGATTCATGTGTGATGTGAATTATGTGATCAATAAATACTGTTAA
Source organism: Neoarius graeffei (assembly GCF_027579695.1). Classification (NCBI taxonomy): domain Eukaryota; kingdom Metazoa; phylum Chordata; class Actinopteri; order Siluriformes; family Ariidae; genus Neoarius; species Neoarius graeffei. The sequence continues at coordinate 45,811,888 of NC_083569.1, forward strand.
GACAACTGTGAGAATGAAGTGAAAATGACAAAGAACATGAGAAAATAATCCTGTTTCAGCAACTGTCTGAAATAGAAAGGAAGAAGAAATGTACAAAAGAGATACACTGTATAAGAGAAAAACTGAAATGATCTCCATAAAAATAATTACAGTCGTAAAAGAGCCATTCAAAAATTATCAGAGACCAAACTGGAAAAAGAACTAGGCCTCAACACACCCCTCTGTAACTGGCTTCTGGACTTTCTAACAAACAGACCCCAATCTGTACAGGCTGGAAACAGCATCTCTAGCGCCATCTCCCTGAGTACCGGCTCCCCTCAGGGCTGTGTCCTGAGTCCATTACTGTTCACCCTGATGACCCACAACTGCTGTGCCAGGTTTAGTACAAATCACATTGTGAAGTATGCAGATGGCACAACAGTGGTGGGCCTCATTCAGGATGGCAATGAACAGGCCTACAGGGAGGAGGTGAAGCAGCTGGTGGACTGGTGCAATGAAAACAACCTGGTCCTGAATGTTGAAAAAACAAAAGAGATCATTGTGAAATTAAGGAGAAATAGGCACAGTCACACACCACTTCTCATCAATGACACTGCAATGGAGTTAGCCAGCAGCACCAAGTTCCTGGGGGTGTACATCATGGACAATCGGACTTGGTCCCTCAACATCCTCTCTTGCAAAGAGAGCACAGAAGCACCTGCACTTTCTGCACTGGATGAGAACAACATACCTCTCCCCTACCATTACCACTCTCTATTGGAGCACTATAGAGAGCGTACTGACCAGCTGCATCTCTGTCTGGCTTGGAGACTGCACAGCCTCAGACTGGAAGATTATGCGAAGACTGGTGAGTACAGCGGAAAAGATCATCGGGATGTCTCTGCCTTCCATCCAAGACATTGCAGTTGAACACTGTCTGACCAGGGCTCAGAACATTATAAAAGACCCCACCCATCTGCATCATGGACTGCACTCCCTGCTGCCCTCTGGCAAGAGGTTCTGCAGTATCCAGAGCAGAACAACCAGGTTCTGTAACAGTTTCTTCCCCCAAGCCATCAGACTCCTGAACTCTAAATAATCCCCTACCATATACTAGTGCATCTCAAAAAATTAGAATATTGTGAAAAAGTTCAATATTTTCCATCAGTTATTTAAGAAAGTGAAAATGTTATATATTATAGACTCATTACACATAAACTAAAATGTTTCAAGCATTTTTCTATTTTAATTTTAATCAGTATGGCATACAGTACAAAAACATTAAAAAAAACCCATCTCAAAATATTAGAATATTTTATTTCGAGTTTGAGTAAAACAGTATGAACACAGTGTATCTCTCGGTCTAGTTCAGTACACACAACCACAATCATGGGGAAGACTGCTGACTTGACTGTTGTCCAGAAGATGATCACTGATGCCCTCCACAAGGAGGGTAAGCCACAAAAGGTCATTGCTGAAAAGGGTGGCTGGAAAAGGTGCACAAGCAACAGGGATGGCTGCAGTCTTGAGAGGATTGTCAAGAAAAGTTGATTCAAGAACTTGGGAGAGCTTCACAAGGAGTGGACTGAGGCTGGTGTCAGTGTATCAAGACCCATCACGAACAGACATCTTCAAGAAAGGGGATACAACTTTCGCATTCCTAATATCAAGCTACTCCTGAGCCAGAGACAATGTCAGAAGTGTCTTATCTGGGCTAAGGAGAGAAAGAAATGGACTGTTGCTCAGTGGTCCAAAGTCCTCTTTTCAGATGAAAGTACATTTTGCATTTAATTTGGAAATCACGGTTCTAGAGTCTGGAGGAAGAGTGGAGAGGCACAGAATCCAAGGTGTTTGAAGCCCAGTGTGAAGTTTCCACAGTCTGTGATGATTTGGGGTGCCATGTCATCTGCTGGTGTTGGTCCACTGTATTTTATCAAGTCCAAAGTCAACACAGCCATCTACCAGGAGATTTTAGAGCAGTTCATGCTTCCATCTGCTGGCGAGCTTTTTGGAGATGCTGATTTTCTTTTCCAGCAGGACTTAGCACCTACCCACAGTGTCAAAACTACTACCAAATGGTTTGCTGACCATGATATTACTGTGTTTGATTGGCCAGCCAACTTGCCTGACCTGAACCCCATAGAGAATCTATGGGGTATTGTCAAGAGGAAGATGAGAAACACCCGACCCCAAAATACAGATACGCTGAAGGCCACTATCAAAGCAACCTGGGCTTCAATAACACCTCAGCAGTGCCACAGACTGATCACCTCCATGCCACACCACATTGATACAGTAATTCATGGTAAAGGAGCCCCAACCAAGTATTGAGTGTATAAATGAATATACTTTTCAGAAGTTGGACATTTCTGTATTGTAAATCCTTTTTTTGATTGATCTTAGGGAATATTCTAATAATTTGAGATACTGGATTTCTGATTTTCATGAGCTTATACGTAAGCCATAATCATCAAAATTAAAACAAAAAAGGCTTTAAATATTTCACTTTACATGTAATGAATATAGAATATATGAAAGTTTACCTTTTTGAATTAAATTATGAAAAAAATGAACTTTTTCATGGCATTCTAATTTTTTGAGATGCACTAGTATATCTGGACAAGAACCTCACTATGCAGACTATGTGCAATATCCTACATGCTGCTATAAATCCTTTATTGTGCAATATATTTTATATATATATATATATATATATATATATATATATATATATATATATATATATATCATAGTATATTCTATTATATACATCCATCCATCTTCTACTGCTTATCCGGATCTGGGTTGCAGGAGTAGCAGCCTAAGCAGAGCAGTCCAGACTTCCTTCTCCCGGTCACCTCCACCAGCTCGGGGGAATACCAAGGTGTTCCCAGGCCAGCCAAGAGATGCAATCTCTCCAGCATGTCCCTGGGTCTGCCCTGGGGTCTCTTCCCGGTGGGGCATGCCCAGAGAACCTCCCTTGGGAGGCATCCAGGGGGCATCCTAACAAGGTGCCTGAACCACCTCAATTGACTCCTTTTGATGTGGAGGAGCAGCAGTTCTACTCTGAGTCTCTCCCGAATGACTAAGCTTCTCACCCTGTCTCTAAGGGAGAGCCCAGCCACCCTGTGGAGAAAACTCATTTCTACTGCTTGTATCCGCGATCTCATTCTTTCGGTCACTACCCACAGTTTGTGACCATAGGTGAGAGTGGGAACGTAGATGGACCAGTAAATTGAAAGCTTTGCCTTTTGGCTCAGCTCTGTCTTTACCACAACAGACCAGTTTAGCTTCCACATCACTGCTGACGCTGCCCCAATCCATCTGTCCAACTCCCACTCCCCCTTACCCTCACTCATGAATAAAACCCCGAGATACTTAAACTCCTCCGCTTTAGGTAGCAAATCCCCCCTGACCTGAAGTAGGCATTCCACCTGTTTCTGGCTGAGTGCCATGGCCACAGACTTGGAGGTGCTGATCTTCATCCCGGCTGCAAACCGTCTCAGCACATGCTGTAAGTCACAGATTGATGAAGCCAACAGGACTACATCATCCGCAAAAAGCAGAGATGTGATCCTGATGCCACCAAACCAGACACCCTCTGCCTCTTGGAATTCTGTCCATAAAAGTTATGAACAGAACTGGTGACAAAGGGCAGCCCTGGCGGAGTCCCACATGCACCGGGAATAAGTCTGATGTACTGCCGGCAATGCGAACCAAACTCCTGCTCCGGTCGTACAGGGTCCGAATGGCCCGCAGTAGTGGGCCCTGAACCCCATACTCCCAAAGCACCCCCCACAGAGCACTCTGAGGGACACAGTCGTAAGCCTTCTCCAGGTCCACAAAACACATGTAGACTGGTTGGGCAAACTCTCATGCACCATCCAGTACCCTTGCAAGGGTAAAGAGCTGGTCCAGTGTTCCATGACCAGGACAAAAACCGCATTGTTCCTCCTGAATCCGAGGTTCAACTATTGACCGGACTCTCCTCTCCATCACCCCATCATAGGCTTTCCCAGGGAGGCTGAGAAGTGTGATCCCCCTATAGTTGGAACACACTCTCCGGTCCCCCTTTTTAAAAAGGGGGACCACCACCCCAGTCTACCAATCCAGAGGCACTGTCCCTGACCTCCACGCAATGTTGAAGAGGTGTGTCAGCCAAGACAGCCCAACAGCATCCAGTGCCTTCAGGAACTCAGGACGAATCTCATCCACCCATGGAGCCCGGCCACCGAGGAGCTTTTTAACCACCTCGGCAACCTCAGCCCCTGTGACGGGCGAGTCCTCCCAAGCACTCTCAGACTCTGTGTCCTCCTCGGACAACATGAAGGTGGGATTGAAAAGATCCTCAAATTATTCCTTCCACCGCCGGACGATGTCCCCAGTTGAAGTCAACAGCACTCCATCCTCACTGTAAACAGTAGGGACAGAGCACTGCTTCCCCTCCCTGAGCCGCCAGGAGGTTTGCCAGAATCTCTTCGAGGCTGACCGAAAATCACTTTCCATGGCCTCACTGAACTCCTCCCACACCCAAGTTTTTGCTTCAGTGACCGCCAGAGCCACGTTCCACTAGGCCCATCGGTATCTGTCAGCTGCCTCTGGAGACCCACAGGCTAACCAAGCCTGATAGGACTCTTTCTTCAGCTTGACAGCTCCCCTCACCACAGGTGTCCACCACCGGGTTTGGGGATTACTGCCATGACAGGCACCAACAACCTTGCAGCTGCAGCTCTGCACAGCCACCTCAGCAATGGAGGTGTGGAACATAGTCCACTCGGACTCAATGTCCCCATCCTCCCCCGGTATGCATTTTAAGCTCTGCAGGAGTTGGCAGTTGAAGATCCGATGGACATGAGCCTCCGCCAGACGTTCCCGGCATATCCACACTACGTGTTTGGGCCTACCAGGTCTGTCCGGCCTCCTACCCCGCCATCTGATCCAGCTTGCCACCAGGTAGTGATCAGTTGACGGATCTGCTCCTCTCTTCACCCGAGTGTCCAAGACATACGGTCAAAGATAAAATGGAATGACTACAAAGTCCTCGTGCCACGTGCACTTATGGACACCCTTATACTCGAACATGGTGCTCGTTATGGTCAAACCGTGCATGGCACAGAAGTCCAACAATAGAACACCGCTCAGGTTCAGATCGGGCAGGCCGATCCTCCCAATCACACCCCTCCAGGTCTCGCTGTCATTGTCCATGTGAGCATTGAAGTCCCCCAGTAAAACAATGGAGTCCCCCTTGTGGTGCACTGTCTAACACCCCACTCAAGGACTCCAAGAAGGCTGGGCACTCTGAACTACCATTTGGCGCATAAGTGCAAATGACAGTCAAAGACCGTTCCCAAGGCGCAGGGAAACGACCCTCTCATTCACTGGGGAGAACGCCGATGTTAGTGCGCTGAACTGGGGGGCTACCAATAGCCCCACCCAGCACTGCTCATCCTTGGCAACTCCAGCGTAGAAGAGAGTCCAACACCTCTCCAGGAAATTGGTTCCAGAGCCCAAGCTATGCGTTGAGGTGAGCCTAACTATATATAGTCAGTACTGCTCAACCTCACGCACAAGCTCAGGCTCCTTTCCCACCAGAGAGGTGACATTCCATGTCCCAAAAGCCAGTTTTATCAGCGGGGGATCAGTATGCCAGGGCCTCCGCCTTTGGCTGCTACCCGATCCACAGTGCACTGGACTCTTACAGCACCTCCTGCGGGTGGTGGGTCCACAGGAGAGTGGTTCAGAGTTGCTCATTTGGGCTGGACCTGGCCAGGCCCCACAGACATAGGCCCAGCCACCAGGCACTTGCCGATGAGCCCCTCCCCCAGACCTGGCTCCAGGGTGGGGCCCTGGTATCCCTGGTCCGGGCGAGGGCACTCAGATACCTGCTTTCCCTCTCATAAGGGTCATTCTGAACCGCTCTTTGTCTGACCTCTCATTTAGGACCGGTTTGCTTTGGGAAACCCTACCAGGAGCAAATGCTCCCAACAACATAGCTCCTAGAATCCCTGAGGCACTCAAACCCCTCCACCATGTTAAGGTGGCGATTCAAGGAGGGGATATTCTATTATATAGAATACATTGTTTTTTTAATGTATCTAGTTGCAAATTTGATATTTTTTGGTTATCGGATTATGTGCAATAATTATATGCGGCAGTTACAGTGTACTGACGTAAGCCAGTAGAACAAAATTTCATTCAAATGTGCATTCTGAATATACAAGTGAATGACAAAGTTATGTCTATCTATAAGGGGAAAAAAAACAGTGAAGGGGAGCGCTACAAAGATGTGTAAAGAATGTGGGTAAAATTGAGAATTAGAAGGAGGTGGGGGGAATCAGAAACTGCTTTTCTTGGGGCAAATTTGATTGGATACAACAGTTTAACACAAAAACCAAATACATGCAATGTGTGTGGTAATATGACAGCCATATGGCTTCACTCGTTTGCACAGTGGGGAATGGGGCCATAGGTTCTCCAGATATTTTAGGTTGAGATCAGTGTATTTTCCCCACTGAGCTCTATATAAAATCTGGAGAGCTCATAGGCTCGTCAGAGTGAAGCCATCTGGCCACCATCTTACCACTCATATCATGTGTATTTGGCTTGTGTTTTAAACTGTCTTATCTGATCAAACTTACCTCAAGAACCCCTCCCTTCATTACCTCCTCTTATTTTCTCAATTTTACCCACATTCCTTACTTATCTTTATAGCCCTCCTCCTCACTGTTTTTTTTTCTCCTTTTCCAGTCCAGTCTCTGATCATTTGTTGAATGGCTGTCTATTTTTAGGGAGATTATTTCAGTTTCTCTTATACACTCTCTTACTCTTTCGTACAGTTCTTCCTTTCTATCTATTACAGTATAATACCAACACAAAGGCTGTACAATACTTCCTTTTTATTTAGGACAGTTGTTGAAACAGGATTACCCCCCCCCCATCATATTATCTGCCATTTTCACAGTCATGTCTTAACAGTATTTACTGGGGCACATAATTAACTGTCAGAATATCCATGCAGCTTGCGACCAATAAATACTGTTAAGACAGGACTGTGAGAACAAAGGGAAAATAATCCTGTTTCAACAACTGTCCTCAATAGAAAGGAAGTATTGTACAGCCTGTGTGTTGGTATAGAAATAGATAGAAGAAATATATTAGAGAAAGATACACTGTATAAGAGAAAACGTGAAATCTCCATTGAAATAATAGTAGTAAAAAGAGCAATTCCCAAAAAAAAGACAAAGAAAAAACTGAAGGGGAGCACTATAAAAGATATGTAAGGAATGGAGGTAAAGTGGAGGAAATAAGGATGTGGTAATGAAGTGGGTGGGGAACATCAGGAGATACTTTTCTTGGGGCAAATTTGATCGGATACAACAGTTTAAGACATAAGCCAAATGCACACAATGAGAGTGGTAAAATGGGGGCCAGATGGCTTCACTCATCTCTACAGCAGGAAATAGGCTATGAGCTCTCCAGATTTTATATAGAGATCTGTCCATTTTCCTCACCCACATTTCAAACAAGTCCTGCCTTCTAAGCCAGGATTGGCTAGATAAACTTGGTGCCCTGCATTTGGATTGGCCAATTTTTCTGGCTCATGAGCAATGTGGCTTACTCTGCACTCACTGGGAAGCAGGAAATAATTGTATGCATAATGTGGGTAGGATTTAAAAAAAGGCACCCACAATAGCACAGACATCTACTGTAGTATGTTAGGTAGCCAATATCTGTACTGGGTATCACTCTAGGGGCAGTGTAATGAGCTGTGTGTGTGTGTGTGTGTGTGTGTGTGTTCGTGTTCACAGGGGTGGGGGCTTCGCCGAATAAATTACTGTTTGCACATGTTCATGTACTCACCTTTAACTGTCACCTCTACCATTTTCTAAACCAAAACACCACACCCAAAAAGCACAATAATGCAGGAAGTGAAGAAAGCAACTGGCTGTGCCCTAAACTACACAGGGGTGTTTAGTATAGTACATAACAGAGAGCGTACTATTTAGGATGATGGTGTGAATTCAGAAGTCTCAAAACAACTCAAGACCAAAATGTAACATTGCTACGTTAATAACAGCTTTAGTCATCTTACTGTACAAGTTAAAGCATAAATTTAATACAGGTCTGACTTCCATTCTGATGAGAAACTTTGACAAAGAGGTAACAATACCACAGTAACATCCAAGTACTGACAAAGGTACTTTTATTCAGTTATACTCAGACAAGTCCATTATTGCAGATACAGCATTAAATACTTGAAAAATAGCTCTTTAAGAGCCCATGTACATCAGTGATGCATCAGCTGTTGATGCACTTAAAAGGAAAAAAACAAAACAAAAAAAACCCACTATGAAATGTCCTGAAATTATGCTTAAGTGCATACCTGCTTTGATTTTTAATTTAGACAAGAATAAGACGAAAAATAAATTAAAAAAAAAATGCAAAACTGTAGACGTCTTTGCAACAGATGGTATTTCAGGTGCATGCATGCTTTGCCAAGGGAAGCAATAGTAGAGATGCTGACTGCCTTGGATGAAAGAGGCAATGCATGCGTTATACATGTTTGATTTTGGCTTTCAGATGTTCTTTGTAGGCCAAGATGTCCTGACTCCATTTGGTGATGGTCTGATTTTCACAAACCCAGATCTCCTGTGCTACCTATTAGCACGAATGCAGAGATGAATGAATTTAGTTTCCAAAGCAAAAGGCAAACTGTAGTTAAAACAAAACAAAACAAGCAAGCAAACAAAAACAAACAAAACCCAAGACCTCAGAACATTTTCAAAAATCACCTGCTGGATGAGTCTGAAGTCGTGGCTGACCAGCATCATTCCCCCTTCAAAGTCATTGATGGCCTCAGCTAGTGCGTCAATGGTTTCGATGTCCAGGTGATTGGTAGGCTCGTCCAGGAAGAGCATGTGAGGGTTCTGCCAGGCCAACCAGGCAAAGCACACGCGGCACTTCTGACCATCGGACAGATTCCTGATGGGACTCACCTGGCATTTAAAAAAAAAAAAAAAAAAAAGGGCAACAAGAAATACCATTAGGCTCAAGGTCACTTTGTAAGACTTCAGTCATTAAGTACCAAACATAAATAAAATCCATTATTAAAATGCAGGACATGGTCACAACAGGGGAAAAAAAAAAAAGCCTCAATCAAATATTGCATAAAAATTTCTCTCAATTATTGGTCTGAATTTAGTAACCTTAAAGCGGATAATTCACAAAAGGAAAATTTAATCTTATTAAAAGGCTTAAATTGCCATGTCTCTTCACTATAGGGACCACAGAGCTCCAACTCCAGGATCAGGACTGTTGAGAAGTTTCAAATTTCCACTTCATGAATACAAGGTCCTTTCAAATACATTTTTCCTTCTGTTTGTAAAACTTCAGTTTCGACTCAGTAAGGAACGGAGCAGGAGCTGGGAGACGATGCATGTCCATGCCTTATGCAAACCTACAAAATGTTCCTGTGCCAAGACCGGGAACTAACCTGCTGTTTGCCAGTGAGCCCGTAGCGTCCGATGATCTTCCTCATCTCCTCTTTCTCCTTGATCTCTGGGTAGCACTTCATCATGTACTCCAGAGGAGATAGGTCCAGATCCAACTGCTCTGTCAGATGCTAAAGTAAAGAAAGAAAAAATGAAGCCACAGGTAAAGACACCCAATTACTACATAAAATACCAGAATAATTCCTTTGGTCTGCCATCCCCCCCAAGAAGTTGGTTTAATCAGAAAGTGCATTAAAAAAACTAAGATGGCAGAGTGCCTGATTTGTAGTACCTGGTGATATCTGCCGATCTTGACATGGGAGTGCTTTCTGATCATACCATCAGTGGGGAGTAGCTGAGTGAAGAGGGGTAAAACATGAGTCTAAAAATCAGCACACAATATTTCAACACCCTACGCACAAACGTAAAAAAACAACAATAAAAAACATACCTCCCCAGTGAGCAGTTTCAATAGTGTGGATTTGCCAGCCCCGTTGGGCCCCACAAGGGCCACTCTGGTATCCAAGTCAATTCCAAACTCCAGATTTTTATAAATGATTGGCTGGGGAGGGAGTGGAATGTGAGAACATTAGTCTCCTCAAGAGGGCACTGCAGGATCGAGACAAGGGCTGCATATGCACAAACTGCTTCATAAATCCCTGTCTTCTACTTTCAAACAACTGATTAGTGCAAGGCTGTCATGGAAACACAACATGGATGTACAAAGCTCATCACTAGCAGGTCAAGTCACATAACTTTACAATAGTTAAGTCTCTAAAGAGACTGGAGCTGCAAGTTAAAGTCAAATCAAATCCTGAGACAGCAAGAGGACTTGCAGTGCTTTGAAAAAGTGTTCATACCCCTTGAACTTTTTCACATTTTTCCACCTTACAACCACGAACTTAAAATTTTTTTATTGAGATTTTATGTGATAGACCAACACAGAGTAGCACATAATTGTGAAGTGAAACGAAAATGATAAATGGTCTTCAAAATTTTAAGCAAATAAAAATCTGAAAAATGTGATGTGCATTAGTATTCAGTCCCCCTGCGTCAATACTTTGTAGAGCCACCTTTTGCTGCAATTACAGCTGCAAGTCTTTTGTGGTATGTCTCTACCAGCTTTGCACATCTAGACACTGAAATTTTTGCCCATTCTTCTTTGCAAAATAGCTCAAGCTCAGCCAGATTGGATGGAGAGCGTCTGTGAACAGCAATTTTCAAGTCTTGCCACAGATGCTCAATGGGATTTAGGTCTGGACTTTGACTGGGCCATTCTAACACATGAATATTCTTTGATCTAAACCGTTCCATTGTAGCTCTGGCTGTATGTTTAGGGTCATTGTCTTGCTGGAAGGTGAATCTCCTTCCCAGTCTCAAGTCTTTTGCAGCCTCCAACAGGTTTTCTTCCAGGATTGCCCTGTATTTAGCTCCATCCATCTTCCCATCAACTCTGACCAGCTTCCCTGTCCCTGCTGAAGAAAAGCATCCCCATAGCATGATGCTGCCGCCACCATGTTTCACAGTGGGGATGGTGTGTGCAGGGTGATGAGCAGTGTTAGTTTTCCACCACACAAAGCGCTTTGCATTTAGGCCAAAAAGTTCAACTTTAGTCTCACCTGACCAAAGCACCTTCTTCCACATGTTTGCTGTGTCCGCTACATGGCTTCTTATGCCTGTCTTTCAACAATGGCTTTCTTCTTGCCACTCTTCCAAAAAGACCAGATTTGTGGAGTGTACGACTGATACTTGTCCTGTGCACAGATTCTCCCACCTGAGCTGTGGATTTCTGCAGCTCCTCCAGAGTGATCATGGGCCTCTTGGCTGCTTCTCTGACCAGTGCTCTCCTTGCTCGCTCTGTCAGTTTAGGTGGACGGCCATGTCTTGGTAGGTTTGCAGTTGTGCCACACTTTTTCCATTTTTGAATGATGGATTGAACAGTGCTTCTTGAGATGTTCAGAGCTTGGGATATTTTTTTATAACCTAACTCTGCTTTAAACTTCTCCAGAACTTTATCCCTGACCTGTCTGGTGAGTTCTTTGGTTTTCATGATGCTGTTTGTTCTTCACTGTTCTCTAACAAACCACTGAGGCCTTCACAGAACAAGTGTATTTATGCCGAGAGTAAATTACACACAGTAGGACTCTATTAACTAATTAGATGACTTCTGAAGGCAACTGATTGCACTGGATTGTATTTAGAGGTATCAGAGTACAGGGGGCTGAATACTAATGTACACCACATTTTTCAGATTTTTATTTGTTTAAAATTTTGAAGACCATTTATCATTTTCGTTTCACTTCACAATTGTGTGCTACTCTGTGTTGGTCTATCACATAAAATCTCAATAAAAATCTTCTGCAAGGTGGAAAAATGTGAAAAAGTTCAAGGGGTACGAATACTTTTTCAAGGCACTGAAGCTTAAAGGCAAGTCAAGCTTCAAGTAAAGAAATTGCGATCAAGTCCATGATGAAGGCTGTATCAGTTATTTTTGGTCAGGTGGAAAGCGTAGCCTTAACCCCGAAGTGCAGACATGACCCAGCTGTGAAATTTTCTGAGGATGTACTGAAGCCACTGTTGCTTGGTGGCCATTCCTACCGTGTTATCCGAATATCTGAAGCTGACGTTTTGAACCATGATGACTGGAGGAGGGATCTTCCCACAGGAAGGAAAGTAAAATGACAGTGTCTGGAAGGTGAGAGAGAAAGTATTCAGACTTGCATCACAAGCTGTGATGAGTAAATTCCCCATTTCCTTTCATCAGGGTGTGTCAATCAGGGCAGACAGTACACAAGAAGGCTCACCTTGTCGTTCACTACACGTTCAGTCAGCCCTGAGGCAACCATTTTCTGCAGTGTTTTCTCTTTGCTCTGTGCCTGCCGGGCCAGCTTGGCTGAGCCGTGACCAAACCGTGCTATGTAATTCTGTAGAAGGATGAGAAGTGTTATCTTATTGTCCAAATTAAGATTAGCAATAGCTTCAAAAACTCCATGGGCAACTCCACCTTCATGTGTGCAATCTGATCCTGCTCCCAGTTAAAGCGTTTCATCTGGTTCTCCTCCAATTCTTCTCTGGTTTTCACATACTGGTCATAATTACCCTACACAGAACACACACAGTCGCAATAACTTTCACTGCCTGGAAAGCATCAGATGAACTAAAATCTCGAGAGCCCGTTCTTACCGTGTAGTATTTCAGCTTGCGCTGGTGCAGGTGGATGATGTTGGTGCACACACCATTGAGGAAGTCTTGAGAATGGGATATCAAAACCAGAATTCGTTTGAATCTACGAGAGAATTGAAGGGTTGATGGTGAGATGCGAAACGTGAAACACATTTGACATACTGCCTGCTAAGGTTGCACAGTCAGATCAGTTAAACGCTTCGGTCTGGTTTTTGTCAAAGCCCCAGCCGTAGTGAGAAACAAACTGCTTGATGGCGGAGCTACAATTCGGCCTTTTGTTTACATCACGTCAGCAGACAACCAGCTGAGAACTCAAGCTTGATTGAATGTAAAGAAAGTTAAACATACTGCTTTAGTTCTTCCTCCAGCCACACGCATGCATCCAGGTCCAAGTGGTTGGTAGGCTCATCCAGGAGCAGCATGAAGGGTTTGAGGAACAGCGCTCTGGAAACAAAACAAAACAAAAAAACCCACATGTCAGCGGAATCTTTAATTTCACAAAGAATTTCGACTTGGAGCTGCAGAAATCAGAAATACGCTTCTAACAGTTTTTGTCACGGCACAGCTGCACAGCAGGTAACTGCTTGGCATCTGTGCTATCATTCGGCCTTTTGTTGCATCATCTTTCAGCAGCTAGTAAGTTAGTACGGGTTTACCAAGGTGCCAATTCCACCAGTGAAACCCAGCACTTGAGTACAAGGGCGCAACTGAGAGTTCTATGGTGCATTTACCTGGCGAGAGCAACACGCATCCTCCAGCCACCACTGAAGTCTTTGAGCTTTTTCTGCTGCATTGCAGCGGTGAACCCGAGGCCGTGAAGGATACGGGATGCTCGCATCTCTGCCTGGTCTGCATCCAGCTCCTCCAGTCGTTCATACAGCTCCATCAGCTTCTCACACTCGGCTAACAAGCAGGCATTAGACCAAAAAATAATAATAATTAAAATCACTTGCTTGCTTGCTTACAGGCATAAATACCAAAGACACAAAGTACTTGTTTCTCATCCAGAGTCCACCTCCTTAAAAACAAAAGCCATTAAGGAAAGTGCTCAGAAAGAAAACTATACTGTACCACGCCTAGGAAAGGAAGCTATGACAGAATAGCCCCTATGAAAACGTGGAAAGCCCTTAACAGAGCTTTGACATAGTGAGCTACAGTGCTCAGCGTAAATGAGTGCACCCCCTTTGAAAAGTAACATTTTAAACAAACAATTTCCAAAATGTTGACAAGACAAAGTTTAATAGAGCATCTGTTTAACTTATAGGTTAATAATATAACTTAGATTACACATTTTTCAGTTTTACTCAAATTAGGGTGGTGCAAAAATGAGTACACCCCACTAGGGCCGCACGATATCAGAAAAATATGCGATATTCGATAACATGACTGAATATCTCGATATCGATATGTATCACGATAATTAAATATATAAATGTTTTTCTTACCTCTACTCACCGTTCTGCCCTGTATCTAGCATTTAAAAAAAAAAAAAAAAACACCCAATGCATCGCTTCCATTCCAACATTATTTTTTATTGGAAAAACATGGCTACACCTGCAATGGTGTCCATCAATCATCTTTAAATCTCTTAATTTTTGTGAGCGCAGCAGAAAATGTCTTAAGTTGAAGTAAACAAAAAACTGAAAACTACATTACATTAACATAAAGTATTCAAAATGGCAATTTCAGCGGCTCCCGGGAGATGAAGGTGAGCGACACAGATTCACCATAAACTCAAACACAATCTGTTAATAACACATGCGGGTGAGAGAGCAGTGGTGTGTGTGTGTGTGAGAGAGAGAGAGAGAGAGAGAGAGAGAGAGAGAGAGAGAGAGCGCGGTTTTATGCTTCTGTACAGCAGTGTTTGTCCCAGTGAGCCGCCCCACCACTGTTTTACAGGTACATGTCTTGCAAAGTACCTGAGTTTGCAGTACATCACCCCTCCTGAATCCAAAGTACTTCCAAATAGCAAATGTGCATTTTTTTTTTTGAAACCAGTTCCTCCTCACACAAGTTTGTCTCACCACACTTGCTCCCGCCTTCCGCCATCACCACGAGGCTTTTACTTGTTTTGCAATAGGGGCAGAGTTATCCCGCGGCGCTTGTTGACATTCAAATGTGATTGGACGGCACAGAAAAATGTGCCTTTTATCGAAATTTAAGTAATTTTTGCGGTATGTGTATCGCAAACTATGATATCGCGATATCAATACTTTTTCAATATATTGTGCAGCCCTACACCCCACAACAAAAACTACTACATCTAGTACTTTGTATGGCCTCCATGATTTTTAATGACAGCACCAAGTCTTCTAGGCATGGAATGAACAAGTTGGCGACATTTTGCAACATCAATCTTTTTCCATTCTTCAACAATGACCTCTTTTAGTGACTGGATGCTGGATGGAGAGTGATGCTCAACTTGTCTCTTCACAATTCCCCATAGGTGTTCGATTGGGTTCAGATCAGGAGACATACTCGGCCACTGAATCACTTTCACCCTGTTCTTCTTCAGAAATCCAACAGTGGCCTTAGATGTGTGTTTAGTCATGTTGGAAAAGTGCACAACGACCAAGGGCACGGAGTGATGGTAGCATCTTCTCTTTCAGTATAGAGCAATACGTCTGTGAATTCATGATGCCATCAATGAAATGCAGCTCCCCGACACCAGCAGCACTCATGCAGCCCCACATAAGGACACTGCCACCACCATGTTTCACTGTAGGCACCGTGCATTTTTCTTTGGATTCCTCACCTTTGCGACGCCATACAGTTTTGAAGCCATCAGTTCCAAAAACATTTATCTTGGTCTCATCACTCCAGAGTATAGAGTCCCAGTAGTCTTCATCTTTGTCAGCATGGGCCCTGGCAAACTCTAGGCGGGCTTTTTTGCACCTGGGCTTTAGGAGAGGCTTCTTTTGTGGATGGCATCCATGCATGCCATTCCTCTGCAGTGTACGCCGTATTGTGTCACAGGAAATAGTCGCCCCAGTTTGGCTTTCTACTTCTTTAGCGAACTTGCATGCCGATTTTCTTCAACCTTTCTCATCAGAAGACGCTCCTGTCGAGGTGTTAACTTCCGTGGACGACCTGGACGTCTCTGTGAGATGGTTGCAGTTCCAACTTTCTTAAATTTTTGTACCACTTTTGCTACAGTATTCTGACTGATAAGTAAAGCTTTGCTGATCTTCTTGTAGCCTTCACCTTCGTGGCGTAAAGAAGTTATTTTCTTTCTCAGGTCTTGTGTCATTTCTCTTCCATGTGGTGCCATTGCTGACAGCATGAAATGGGGAGGGGTTTTTCTTTAAGTAACAACCTTTTATAGTCAACTGTCTGCTGGACACCTGTGTAATGACTGATTAGACTCAACTGTGATTGTATTCTTGTTAAATTAGACATTTGTAGTTTACAATTTAGCTTTGCTCCAGAGACTTTCAGTGGGGTGTACTCATTTTCGCACAACCCTAATTTGAGTAAAACTGAAAAATGTGTAATCTAAGTTATATTATTAACCTTACTTTCCCGTTATAAGTTAAACAGATGTTCTATTAAACTTTGTCTCGTCAACATTTTGGAAATTGTTTGTGTTCGTTGAGATACTGTTTAAAATGTTACTTTTCAAAGGGGGTGCACTCATTTATGCTCAGCACTGTATAGTATGGCAGC
The DNA here is from genome assembly GCF_027579695.1 of Neoarius graeffei. NCBI lineage: Eukaryota > Metazoa > Chordata > Actinopteri > Siluriformes > Ariidae > Neoarius > Neoarius graeffei. The sequence goes on from NC_083569.1 coordinate 45,828,207, forward strand.
AAACTTGTAACTCACAGTCTTCGTGAGCAAGCCTCTCTGCCTCTCTCTCCAGCTTGAGCCTCTCCTCGTCCACCTCCATCACACACTGCAGTGCCGTCTTCTCACTTGGAGCCATTTCACGCGTCAAGTGGTAAATGTCAATGTGCTCTGGAATGGGCACCTCTCTGTGACCGATGGCTGACAGAAGCATAGATTTACCTGGACAAAAGGAGGTTTTACACTGCCATTATAGTGGTTTTATTTAAATACATTCGACAGATAGAAAGATCAAAGAGATACGAGAATGCTTAAATGTCATTAATAATCTACGCTTGGCTGAACGCAAAGCAAGCTATATTCACCCATTCTAGTCCAAACATTACTTTTGTCATTTAATTCACAAACTACAAAAGGGGAGATGATAGTCTTAGCTTTCATTTACAACCCCGATTCCAAAAAAGGTTAGGACAAAGAACAAATTGTAAAAAGAAACAGAATGCAATGATGTGGAAGTTTCAAAATTCCATATTTTATTCAGAATAGAACATAGATGACATATCAAATGTTTAAACTGAGAAAATGTATCATTTAAAGAGAAAAATTAGGTGATTTTTAAATTTCATGACAACACATGTCAAAAAAGTTGGGACAAGGCCATGTTTACCACTGTGAGACATCCCCTTTTCTCTTTACAACAGTCTGTAAACGTCTGGGGACTGAGGAGACAAGTTGCTCAAGTTTAGGGATAGGAATGTTAACCCATTCTTGTCTAATGTAGGATTCTAGTTGCTCAACTGTCTTAGGTCTTTTTTGTCGTATCTTCCGTTTTATGATGCGCCAAATGTTTTCTATGGGTGAAAGATCTGGACTGCAGGCTGGCCAGTTCAGTACCCGGACCCTTCTTCTACGCAGCCATGATGCTGTAATTGATGCAGTATGTGGTTTGGCATTGTCATGTTGGAAAATGCAAGGTCTTCCCTGAAAGAGACGTCGTCTGGATGGGAGCATATGTTGCTCTAGAACCTGGATATACCTTTCAGCATTGATGGTGTCTTTCCAGATGTGTAAGCTGCCCATGCCACACGCACTAATGCAACCCCAGACCATCAGAGATGCAGGCTTCTGAACTGAGCGCTGATAACAACTTGGGTCGTCCTTCTCCTCTTTAGTCCGAATGACACGGCGTCCCTGATTTCCATAAAGAACTTCAAATTTTGATTTGTCTGACCACAGAACAGTTTTCCACTTTGCCACAGTCCATTTTAAATGAGCCTTGGCCCAGAGAAGACGTCTGCGCTTCTGGATCATGTTTAGATACGGCTGCTTCTTTGAACTATAGAGTTTTAGCTGGCAACGGCGGATGGCACGGTGAATTGTGTTCACAGATAATGTTCTCTGGAAATATTCCTGAGCCCATTTTGTGATTTCCAATACAGAAGCATGCCTGTATGTGATGCAGTGCCGTCTAAGGGCCCGAAGATCACGGACACCCAGTATGGTTTTCCGGCCTTGACCCTTACGCACAGAGATTCTTCCAGATTCTCTGAATCTTTTGATGATATTATGCACTGTAGATGAGGATATGTTCAAACTCTTTGCAATTTTACACTGTCGAACTCCTTTCTGATATTGCTCCACTATTTGTCGGTGCAGAATTAGGGGGATTGGTGATCCTCTTCCCATCTTTACTTCTGAGAGCCACTGCCACTCCAAGATGCTCTTTTTATACCCAGTCATGTTAATGACCTATTGCCAATTGACCTAATGAGTTGCAATTTGGTCCTCCAGCTGTTCCTTTTTTGTACCTTTAACTTTTCCAGCCTCTTATTGCCCCTGTCCCAACTTTTTTGAGATGTGTTGCTGTCATGAAATTTCAAATGAGCCAATATTTGGCATGAAATTTCAAAATGTCTCACTTTCGACATTTGATATGTTGTCTATGTTCTATTGTGAATACAATATCAGTTTTTGAGATTTGTAAATTATTGCATTCTGTTTTTATTTACAATTTGTACTTTGTCCCAACTTTTTTGGAATCGGGGTCGTAGTTGCATTTGTAATACATTAGTAAAATGCTAAGTTTGATAGATTACCAGCTTGAGCAACCATAATCCTGGCCAGCTCGCTCACATCTACACCAGGTATGCACTGCTCGTGTAGGAGCATTTTCACAGTACCTTCTGATCATGACCCGGAGTAACACCACTGCATGATTGTGTCCAAGTTCCTTCTTTTGCAGTGCTATTACTTGTTACATCCCTGATCCTTGCTGGCCAATGGTACGTACATTATGGTTTTCAGAACTATGACTTCCAAAATAAGCTCAGTCCTAACTTGTGACTAGATTCCAACACTTAAGCGCTAAGCCTTCTTCCAAACTGCATGGTCACAGATATCCTGCACTTTCTGCTCAGTTGGCCAATAGACAGTTTGGGCTGATTCTCCTACAGCTCTTACCTGAAAGAATAAACCATACCTGTTCCGTTGAGTCCGATGAGGCCGTAGCGGCGACCCGAGTTGAGCTCCAGACAGGTATCGCTGAGCAGTTCCTGTCCGTGGAAAGTCAGCGATAGACTGCTGATGTGCACATCTGTGCTGTTCGGATGAGATGCCAGCACCCCTGTAACAGCACGTGCCTCTGTCTTCTTCAACTCAAACTCATCCAGCTCCTTAGTAAGACTGGCTATTCCTGGGGGGGGGGGGAGAATAGATAGATAGATAGATAAAAACAAATAAAGACCAATAGTCTTGAAATGAACTTCCACACAATGACTCAAATCAACGAAAGAACATCACTGGACATCTTTGATACACTTTAGGTCGTGAACTGGAACACGCATCCCACTGTAATTTGCCAGGTCAGATTTGCAGTTCTGCAGCAAAACTGCATTCGTCATTTGTTCTTCTATGAACAAATGTATTATGCTGTGCATCAGTGAACTTGTTCTCATATTCATTCTTTATGGCAAGACATGTAAATACAGGAGGACATTCGTAAAAGAACAATGTCACATGAAAAAGCATGTTATGGTAGCGTGGGGAAATAAGGCCGGACCAGCGGACATTGACTGGTAATTTTTGCATTTGTCCATCTGTATTTAAAAAATCAAACCAGATGGCCCATGAAAAGTGTCAAGAAACAGGTCTAATCTACTAATTTTCTTCCAAATGTTACACTGGGTGAACACATTCGGTCGTAACATGGCCTGTGAAACAAAGGCCCCCATGGGCCAAACTTAAAAAATTCATAACTCTGCCACCGACGGTCCTAGCACAGCCAAAATTTACAGGCACATCCCTCTCCCCGAGACCTTTTGAACCAGTGCAGGCTCAGCCCGATCTGACGTCAGGAGCGAGCACAGACCATGGAAAGCTTTATCACAAGCCCTGGCTCCAACCGCTCGCATGCACAGAGATTTAAAAATTCATAACTCCACCACCAAAGTTCCTAGCCCTGCCAAAATTTATAAGCACCTCTTTCTCCACCAAGTGGCACGCTAAAGACGACAAAAATAATGCACTCAGTATTGACTGCTTTCATTGTACGATGCAGTTGAACTAGTGTTTTAGGGTTGACAGCATCTGATTAAGAGTTCAGGTTACATGAAGCTTTGCAGTACTCTATTATAAGTGCCAAACTGCCAATCAATGTTATGTGCAGATTTTTTTTTTAATTCATAAGTCGTACGCTTTGGAGGATGGAGATTTAGATTTTAATAGAGTTTTTAATTTTCTTCTATTTTTTTAAGTTCTAGTCCAACAGATTTTAGTTTGAATGCCAAATTATATGAACAGGTCTAGTTTTGAGTCACTGTTACAAACTTACTTGGAATCTCACTCAATTTTAACTCTACTGTGCAAAAATAGTCATATTGTTAATTACTAAATTTCTTAGATTTATTATAAATATAGTATAAAAAAATAGTCATTGTTAACGGTGTTTCATGAGCATTATTAAAGCACGCACAAGTAAGTTGTAACCAACTGGAATATCCTTGCCCCCCATGCTTTTTTTTCTAGACCTGGAACTGGCCTGTGTGCTACTGTTTTCTTGATTATAAGCAAGTGGTTTTTCTTGAATCTTCTGACATTTTCTTGTCAATTACATTACACTTGTAGTGTAATTAGCAACTAATGTCTCATGCAATTTGGCCTTTGAAGATCACACAAAAATGTGCCTGGAAATAGCTGAGAAGCCAGCTCCAGGCATCTAAAACTCTTCAGCTTCCAGGACCCAGACCTCTGGCTGCACTGTTCCATTGTTCAGACAGGCTGAAATTTGGACGGACAGACATCATTTTAAACTTGTCATCCTGTGACAGTCTGCTTAAAATTCCTTATTTCCCCACGCTATTATGGGGTTACTATTAACTAGTACAGTACATTTTAAATAGCTTTAATAGCACAGCTGGGTGCCTGGTGAAACAGCAAAGAAATAACAAGCAGCAATGTTACTGGTGAAAGAGACAAATGCAGCAGGGAGAAATCCTGACCATAATGTTGGTTTATTTATTAAAGGGGGGGGGGGGGGGGGGGGGGGAGAGAGAGATCAGGGCAAGGGTTTTTTTTTTTAATTTAAAAAAAAAAAAAAGTGTGCCATGCCAGCATCTAAAACCATTTCATGGCAGGAGCATTTCTAAAAAAAAGGTATTATATTTCTTCATAAATAAAAAAAGTTACATACATAACCACATTTTTTTTTAAAATAATTAACCAAACGAGATGAATCAGATAAGTCTTCTAAAACTTTGTTGTGGTACCTTGTTAAAAACATCATCCAAAGTACTTGGAGAATAAAATTGTTCCCTTGTGGCATTTACACCAGGATAGCAAAGTGAAGTGTACTTGATTGTTAGATATCCTACAGAAATGGCACAATTGTGGTTCACCCTTTAATAAAAAAAAAAGGCTACTGCTTATAAATAAAATTGTTTTCTGATACCATGTCCATACAGTAAATATAGCATATATATTTACTCTGAGGCAGTAGCCACAAAAATGAAGCTTAATCCAAAAGTGAACAATTTAAAAGGTCACAGCAGTAAAATATACCAGGTGTCTGTACTTTATATTATTCTACTCTTACAGCTTTTGAAACTGAAACCTCTGAACTGAGGCTGACACACACACGCGGTCACCATGACCCAAACTCTTATTTCCCAGAAATGGCCCGGCGCTAGAGCTCAGTGGTCTCAATACTCTTTTCGACAACTTCCTGTAACAACTCAGAAGTGAGTCACATCTACATCACGCATGGGACGCACTGGCTGAAGGCGGCGAGGAAAGGGGGACGACCTGGAGTATATTTCAAAATAGGAACGTGCTTTCCCTTGGTAATAAGCATAAACATGTCTGAAAGCGGTTTCTTTAGTCTAGTCCAGGGCTTTTCAAAGTGTGGGGCGCGCCTCCCCTAGGGGGTGCCAGAGTTCTTCAGGGGGGCGCAACGTCAGGAAAAATAAACCAGAATAAGTTACTATTGCGGACATTTAGCGAACTTCAGCTAGCCTTTGCCAGAGACAAAATGGATCGATTTTTAGTACCTAAAGCTACAGTGAGTGAGGAGACAGAGTCTGGGCCAAGCAAAAAAAGAAGGAAGTATGACCACGATTATTTAAAGTTTGGATTTTCATGGACTGGATCTGAAGATGCTCCACTGCCACAGTGTGTTGTCTGTCAAGAGGTGCTAGCTAACGATGCTATGAGATGTTTAAAATGTGTAAAACAAGATGTTTTTAAAAAAGCACAGATGTTTAAAATGTGTAAGAAAAGATGTTTTAATAAAGCTCATATGTTTTAAATGTGTAAAAAAAAGATGTTTTCAAAAAGCACAGATGTTTAAAATGTGTAAAAGAAAAAAATAAAAATGTGTACACAACAGGGGGCTGTTGTTTATTTGCTCTCTGAGGGGGGCTGACTCTCCCACACTTTGAAAACCCCTGGTCTAGTCCATTTATTTCGAATAGTGAACCGAATTGTATACGCTCACCGGCCATTTTAATAGGAATACTTGTACGCACATGCAGGGTTATTACACTCATTCTTACAACAAGATGACAGTGGCTCCGCCTCCAATATGAGGCGGTAGCCACAAAAAACATGGGCGAGTCTTGAACGGCCAATACGATACCCAGTATCCACCACTTGGCCATGTCTGGTTCAAAATGAGAATAACGGTCATTGATTTCAGGGTTGATTTGAAAAATGGCAAGACATGATATAATTGAGGGTGTTCAGGCAGCTGCTTTCACAACCATAAGCACACAGTGATGGTGTCCATGTGATATCTGGACCAATCACAGACAAGTGGCTCTCAGAACAAGATGTGTTTAAGCACCAGTGATGTCTGGCTCAAACGCTGTACTTATGCTGCCTTCCTTTCAGAAGTGGCGACTATTTTCAGGTATCCACAACGACAGTAACACTACCGTCCATGTTGAGTACAGCAATAAACTGCGTAACTACTTAACACCTGCCTAACAAGAGCTCAGAACTCAGCAAAGCATGCACGAGACAATTATTACTCCATTCACGCGCACACACAAAATCATTTAGTGCCATTATGCTGGAATGGTGTCATGTGGGAACGGAGCAAAATAGTAAATTTGAAACATTAATCTATCCCCTGGCAACGCAACATTAAAGAATAACTGAAGGCAATTTTTTTTTTATCATCAAAATTCTCTCTCATTTTATTAAATATTGGAATGCATTTTTCATAGCCATTTTGTTGCTGCTATAGCGAGTTCTGAGTGTTTGAAATACGCTCTGTAATATATCAGTCCATATGTCAAAGCAATGGCCGTAAACGAGATTCGTTGAGACCTGTGCGAGACATCGTAGGATGGAAGTAAAACATACAGCGCAAATCAAAGTCACCGACATCCGCCAACATCGTCAAAAGACGTTCGAATGCTGACGTAATCAAGCCGGAAGTTGTGTTTGCTTTGATAGCAATCAGGAAAGTTTGAAAAAAGTCGGCATTGATCGTCATTTAAACTCGTTTTTGTGCAATACTTCATTTGGAAAACAGTTTCCAAAATGGCGCCACTGACACCTGGCTGACTCTTCACGTTTCGAAGTCTTGCACAAGTCTCGTGAAGATCACGCGGATAAGCGACGCCTGCCGTGGACCAAACGAACTACATTCAACGTGGCTAAAAACCAAATAGGCCGATAAGTATAATATTTAATTGCAATTAATTGCCAATACGAGTCACGATATAAGGTTACGAAAACATATTTGAATAACATGTTAATTAAGAAATAAAGCAAGTTTTAAAATGACTTCAGTTCCCCTTTAATGGCAGTCTTGCCACAGCTCCAGTGGGACTTGGAACCACTGCATTAACATGTGGCTGCTCATGATGGTGCAGGGACCCTGCATTGGAGCGCTATAATCCAAATCCTCATACCGCCTCACTGTAAAGCAACCAACAGGAAATTCGAATCAAAGAAAGAAAACGCTGGCAGATACAGGCGGAAAGTGGAATTAAGTGTGTGTCGTATCCGGTCTCAAGGCGGTTCATGCTGCATAGCATCCTGTTAAATACAGTCAGATGGGAACACAAGACACCCATTACTCTACCGTCACTGAAATCTACAGTACATGGGAACGAAGATTTGTTATTCATCCTGTGTTTTTTTTTTACATAATACATTAATGTGTTTCATATACAAAAATGGATTGTTTAATGCTTCTGACTCACCATTGAGCTCAGACACACCATTTTCTTGGCTCTCTGGTTTCTCCACCTCACCGTTCGCTTCTTCAGCTTTTTTGGGCCGCTGACGGGCCTTGGCTGCCTCCTTCTTCTTTGCCGCTTTCTTCTTGGCTAAATCAGACGGCATTGTGACAGGGAACAGGAATAAGACGTCCTGGGGATACAGCAAACTGTGGAACAGAAGAAGAGGATGTTACATACGTACATACAACTGACACCGGCCTTCAAAACCAACATGCAGAAATGTGTTAAGATACCGGTAAGAGAGCCCTTTATTATCCCACAAGGGGAAATTTACAGTGTTACAGCAGCAAATTATATAAAGAGAAAAAGGCAGTGAAGGAGTAGTGAAAAAGTACCAAGTATACACTACCGTTCAAAAGTTTGGGGTCACCCAGACAATTTTGTGTTTTCCATGAAAAGTCACACTTTTATTTACCACCATAAGTTGTAAAATGAATAGAAAATATAGTCAAGACATTTTTCTGGCCATTTTGAGCATTTAATCGACCCCACAAATGTGATGCTCCAGAAACTCAGGTGGGGTTTACATTAGACCGTATCAGCAGATCATCAGATTAACGTTTTTAAAACGATTAACATGCACACAGCAACACCAATACACGATTCGCCTGCACACAGCAACACCAATACACAGATACGCTCGGCTCCGCAGGCATCCTGCGCTCCAAATCACTCCGCCCTGAACAGCGAGTGCCCTCTGGAGGGTGCGCACTCCAGCCCTGCGCAGCTCACAGAGCGCACGAGTGAAGTGCACGAGCAGTAATTCGGGACTGAGCCGCTGTGTGTGTGTGATCCCAGTGCATGTCGGGCATGCGCGTCACTTACCACTTGCAAGTGGAAGGATGGGAAGCCTAAAGACAATCATAACTACACAATGGGCAGTATTTGCATCAGTATTTGCAGTATTTTCATACTTTTATACTCTTTAATGAAAGGTGATACAAGGCGGAAGTCCGTGCCGTTTTTCAGCAGTCGTGTCACATGACCAACGCCAGCGAATCAGGAAGGTGGATGTCACAGTGACGTTGTCCAATGAGACGCCAGCTAGAGCTCAGCACAGTGTATCCGCGTATTCTCAATGTTTACACAGCACCGGACCAGACACGATCTGGATTGAATACGTGGACCCTGGCGGATTCCCGTTTCCCGGCGGTTTAATGTAAACGGACAGTGCATCCGCGAAGAAAACGAGACAGATACGGTCTAATGTAAACTTGGCCTCAATCTGCTCAAAGGAAGGTCAGTTTTATAGCTTCTCTAAAGAGCTCAACTGTTTTCAGCTGTGCTAACATGATTGTACAAGGGTTTTCTAATCCTCCATTAGCCTTCTGAGGCAATGAGCAAACACATTGTACCATTAGAACACTGGAGTGAGAGTTGCTGGAAATGGGCCTCTATACACCTATGGAGATATTGCACCAAAAACCACACATTTGCAGCTAGAATAGTCATTTACCACATGAGCAATGTATAGAGTGCATTTCTGATTAGTTAAAGTGATCTTCATTGAAAAGAACAGTGCTTTTCTTTCAAAAATAAGGACATTTCAAAGTGACCCCAAACTTTTGAACAGTAGTGTACAAAAAAGGATATATAAAAGAAATAAACTACACATTTAGAAATAAAAAAATTAACACGTTTGCAGATATACAGTTAACACAAGTGTATTACAAAGGTGGAATTCCACATGCAAGTCGGTATATTGCACAAGAGCCATTTTAACCATGTGTAGCTAGCAGTTCGCTGTAAAGTACTGACGCTGATGGTCAGTATACGTTCAGAGGCGTCTCTGTGGATGTAGAAGAGATCTGGACAGTATTGTTGATTATTGTGAGGAGCGTCTGGTGCCGTGTTTGGTGAGGTGCTGGTTGTCCAGTCTCAGAGCAGTAGGGAGGAAGGAGCTGCTCCTTAACACACCGCAGATGGAGGAGCCGGTCACTGAAGGAGCTGCCCAGTGCTGCTACTGTCTCCTGCAGTGGATGGGAGGTGTTCGTCATAAAGGATGACAACTTGGCCAAGATCCTCCTCTCCACCACTACGTCCACCGAGCCCAGTGCACAGCCCAGGACAGATCCTGCCTTCCTAATCAGCTTGTTAAGTTTTTTCCTCTCTGCTGTTGTGATACTGCTTCCCCAACAGACAACTCCATAGAATATGGACCAGAGTCATAAAAAGAGTTCAGAAGTGGACCTTATGGCACAATCGCCATGATAATGTTTAGGGTTAATGGGATATTAAACCCTTTTACTGGTTTTATCACACTGCTCTGGGCTTCTTTTTGAAGCATGATGACAGCAAGTGTACTTGGTGAGACAGCACACCATTTCCCTCACCAATGGTTTCCTCTGTAGCCAACTAATGACAGGAGTGAGTGAGGAACTAATCGCTGCTTTCCTCAAGTCGACCGTTTAAGTGCTAACATGCAGTTCATAACTGACCAACTTCAGTTATGCAGTTAACACTTTTATACAGAGAACCTGGCTCCTGACTCAGTTACATAACGTAGAAAGCTAAACTCGACAAATGCCGCCCGGCTTACAGTCAGGCCAGACAACTATGCCACCCTCCCCATGCTAACGCCGGCCGTGCCACCCTCCCCATGCTAACCTTGGCCGTGCCACCCTCCCCATGCTAACCTTGGCCGTGCCACCCTCCCCATGCTAACCTTGGCCGTGCCACCCTCCCCATGCTAACCTTGGCCGTGCCACCCTCCCCGTGCTAACCTTGGCCGTGCCACCCTCCCCGTGCTAACGCTAGCCGTGCCACCCTCCCCGTGCTAACGCTAGCCGTGCCACTCTCCCCGTGCTAACGCTAGCTGTGCCACGCTAGCCGTGCCACTCTTCCCATGCCAACTCTAGCCGTGCCACTCTTCCCATGCCAACGCTAGCCGTGCCACTCTTCCCATGCCAACGCTAGCCGTGCCACTCTTCCCATGCCAACGCTAGCCGTGCCACTCTCTCCATGCCAACGCTAGCCGTGCCACTCTCTCCATGCCAACGCTAGCCGTGCCACTCTTCCCATGCCAACGCTAGCCGTGCCACTCCCCCCATGCCAACGCTAGCCGTGCCACTCTTCCCATGCCAACGCTAGCCGTGCCACTCTTCCCATGCCAACGCTAGCCGTGCCACTCTTCCCATGCCAACGCTAGCCGTGCCACTCTTCCCATGCTAACGCTAGCCGTGCCACTCCCCCCATGCCAACGCTAGCCGTGCCACTCCCCCCATGCCAACGCTAGCCGTGCCACTCTTCCCATGCCAACGCTAGCCGTGCCACTCTTCCCATGCCAACGCTAGCCGTGCCACTCTTCCCATGCCAACGCTAGCCGTGCCACTCTCCCCATGCCAACGCTAGCCGTGCCACTCTTCCCATGCTAACCTTAGCCGTGCCACTCTTCCCATGCTAACCTTAGCCGTGCCACTCTTCCCATGCTAACGCTAGCCGTGCCACTCTTCCCATGCTAACGCTAGCCGTGCCACTCTTCCCATGCTAACCTTAGCCGTGCCACTCTTCCCATGCTAACCTTAGCCGTGCCACTCTTCCCATGCTAACCTTAGCCGTGCCACTCTTCCCATGCTAACGCTAGCCGTGCCACTCTTCCCATGCTAACCTTAGCCGTGCCACTCTTCCCATGCTAACCTTAGCCGTGCCACTCTTCCCATACTAACCTTAGCCGTGCCACTCTTCCCATGCTAACCTTAGCCGTGCCACTCTTCCCATGCTAACCTTAGCCGTGCCACTCTTCCCATGCTAACGCTAGCCGTGCCACTCTTCCCATGCTAACCTTAGCCGTGCCACTCTTCCCATGCTAACGCTAGCCGTGCCACTCTTCCCATGCTAACCTTAGCCGTGCCACTCTTCCCATGCTAACCTTAGCCGTGCCACTCTTCCCATGCTAACCTTAGCCGTGCCACTCTTCCCATGCTAACCTTAGCCGTGCCACTCTTCCCATGCTAACGCTAGCCGTGCCACTCTTCCCATGCTAACCTTAGCCGTGCCACTCTTCCCATGCTAACCTTAGCCGTGCCACTCTTCCCATGCTAACCTTAGCCGTGCCACTCTTCCCATGCTAACCTTAGCCGTGCCACTCTTCCCATGCTAACCTTAGCCGTGCCACTCTTCCCATGCTAACCTTAGCCGTGCCACTCTTCCCATGCTAACCTTAGCCGTGCCACTCTTCCCATGCTAACGCTAGCCGTGCTACATCCCTGATAACTAGACAAGCTAAGCAGCTTGAATTAAAAAAAAAAAAGATTCCCTTACTGTCTTAAACCAAGCAGACTGTTTATTTTTAAACCCGTGTTATCAATTATCAACTTAAAACACACAACCACATGAGTTAATCTAAATTAAACCGAGAGAAAGCGAGCTGCTGTGAGACATTTCAGCTCTGCTCACCGCATTGTGTCCTCACTAAACCGGCAACAAGCCGGGCTGCATCCCAAATAACCTCCCACTTTCTACAAAGTGTACTACGTACACCGAAAAAACTATTACTCCCAACGTAATATAGGTTCCCTCTGTAGGGAATAAGGAGTCATTTAGGATTCATCCCCGGCCTACGCCGCCGCTCCGACAAACAGAAATGCTAACTTCATAAACCTTATAATAGTGTTCGCTGTAAGCAAAAAATAGTTAAACAGCCACAGAGTGAGTCAGTAACACTCATTCTGATAAACAGAGTTAAAAACGCGACGCTGTATTAGATAGTTACCTTTACTACTTCTTCTACTTCTACTTGAGCGGTCCCAGTTCACGAACAGGAAATCATCAGCCTCATGGCTTTTCGGTACACGGTGTCGTGACAACGCGCGTTCTCAACACCGGCTCGCCAGCCAATAAGATTTTACAGATTCGTTGACGCCCCGCCCCATGGAGACTGACGTAATAGACGGATTGGGCGTGGCTTTATCTTAATTCGGATGGATTTTTTTCCTCCTTGTGTTCAGTTTATCAACTGTATTATGACTAATATTCTCATAAAACTATATTATCTTTAATTTAGTCTCGAAATGTAAACTAGATTAGAACCTATATAATCAATCACAAACCATATTTACTGAGGTGAATACACTATTGCACTACTATCTGTTCTCATCTCATTATCTGTAGCCGCTTTATCCTGTTCTACAGGGTCGCAGGCAAGCTGGAGCCTATCCCAGCTGACTACGGGCGAAAGGCGGGGTACACCCTGGACAAGTCGCCAGGTCATCACAGGGCTGACACATAGACACAGACAACCATTCACACTCACATTCACACCTACGGTCAATTTAGAGTCACCAGTTAACCTAACCTGCATGTCTTTGGGCTGTGGGGGAAACCGGAGCACCCGGAGGAAACCCACGCGGACACGGGGAGAACATGCAAACTCCACACAGAAAGGCCCTCGCCGGCCACGGGGCTCGAACCCGGACCTTCTTGCTGTGAGGCGACAGCGCTAACCACTACACCACCATGCCGCCCCGCCAATATTATTATTATTATTATTATTATTATACTACATACACATTCGATGGAACAATTATAGATTTTACAGAAAGTTAAGAACGGGGGTAACTTACCAATATTGAATGCTGATTCTGATCGAATGTAATTCAATGTTCTGTCAATCCAATGTACAAAGTCAAAGTTCTAACAATAAAAATTATACAAGTCCAAAAAGGCTGAACAACAATCTAACTTATATACAAACTATATCCAGGTTGACAATTGTTACATTGCAGTTGTTCAAAACAAAAGGGCTTTGCTGAGTGAAGTCCATGAGAAAAGAAAGAAAGAAAGCACAACTTTATTCATCATACACTTGTGAAATTTCCTCTCTGCATTTAACTCATCTGAAGCAGTGAACACACACATTGAGCACACACACATACCCAATGCAGTGGGCAGCCATGCTAACAGCGCCCGGGGAGCAGTTGGGAGTTAGGCGCCTCGCTCAAGGGCACCTCAGCCCAAGGCCATCCCATATTAACCTAACCGCATGTCTTTTGGATTGTGGGGGAAACCGGGAGAACATGCAAACTCCACACAGAAAGGCCCTTGCCAGCTGCTGGGTTTGAACCCAGAACCTTCTTGCTGTGAGGCGACCGTGCTAACCACTACACCACCGTGCCATCACCATGTGAAGTGAAGTCCTCTTGTAAAAGTCTCCATCACTTTTCCTCACCTCCAAGTAGAACTTTGATAATATTTCCACTATTGCTCTCTTTTCCAGTTTTTCGATGTCCGTTGGTATGTTTTTCTCTTGTAAATATGCGTGAAGAATATCCAGTGAAGTTTTGGTAGCCTTTCAGGTGTTCTTTAAATCTTCCGTTTTTAACTAAGCAAACCTCGGAGCCATTTTTATGAACAAACTGTCAGTCACTTGCTAGCACAGAAGTTTTATGTCTCTGACATGTCTCTTTTCCATATATTTAATGCAGAAGATTAAATGCGTGAAGAATATCCAGGGAATTTTTGGTAGCCTTTCGGGTGTTCAACGTGTCTTTCTCTTTCAAAATATATCTTCCCTTTTTTAATCTTCCACTTTTAATGAAGTAAACCTTGCAGCCATGTTTGTGTACAAACTGTCAGTCACTTGCTAGCGCGGAATCTTTTTTACATAATTTTAGATTTCCAACGTGTCTCTTTTCCAGTTTTTCGATATCCGTTGGTATGTTTTTTTCTTGTAAATACGCGTGAAGAATATCTAACGAAGTTTTTGTAGCCTTTCGGGTGTTCAGCACGTCTTTAGTTTCAGTTCTGAGTTTATTTATTTAGTGCTTAAACCTAGCACTGGATCTTCTCTCTCTCCCAGCTGACAAAGAAATGATTGTGCGTATGCGAAGCAGAAAAGTTTTGTCACTGGGTCTTCGCATGAATGCCAATGTGTGGCATCGTGTTGTCTTGACGTGCAATATTATAACAATATTGCATGCCCATTCTCCATTGGGGAGAGTGGCATAATACATGGCGGATAAGCGATATGATAACAATACTTCATTAATAAACCCACTAGAAGGGAATAGAATACGTTTTTATTCCATGGAAAAAGTAGCTTGTATGTATAATTCCCAATATTTCACTCTGATGACGTCACTCCCAGTGTTTTTCTGCTGACTAGACGCGCTTTGTCAAAATGGCAAACAAGTTCAAAATTAAAATGCTTTTGATCAACTTGTGCATTTTTTGTGTATGTGTGTATATAATATAAAGAACTCCATATCTTTCTGCAATCGTGTAGTATCCTCTCTTCCTCCTCCCAATATATGTTTGTATGTATGTATGTATGTATGTGTGTATTTCAGTTAGTACTTAAATTAGTACTAATTAAAGGCACAGCTAATGCAGTATCTTTGTCTAAAAACCATCCTTTTTTGTGGACTTCTCTTAGCTATTTATTTACATAATTACTTTGTTTTATTGATTTAATTTACTTTTAATTACTTCCTGGATTCTTCAGCATTTCAAAATTTATCCTGGTCAGAGTGGTGAAGGGTCCAGAGTTTATCCTGGGAACACTGGTACCCCTTTTTGATCAACAAGGAACGGGTTCTTGAACTGGTTCCGTTCAGGATTCTTTGAACCTTGGTGCCAGGTAGCAAACCGGCCCACGTTTTCACCAGTTTTGAGCAGAACCGTTGTAATCAAGGCTGCGTCATGAACGGAGGGCGTTACACAATTCACAATGGGAGTAAACAATAGTAGCAAGACTGCAGAGCTCATTGATTATCTCCAAGCTTTTGTTTTGTTATTGCACATATTTGCTTTTAGTTTATTTTTTTATGCAGATATCATTTTCCATTGTGTTCTCCATTGCTGCGCTCCGCTTCCTCTCCAAACTAATGACACCCATTAATATAATCACGGTTCACACTGGAAAAACAAGCCATATTTTGGTTCCAGCTGGGAACCAACTTTTCAGGTTCCCTAACCAATTTATTTTTCGTCAAAATCCTCTAAACAGTTCAAAATTTGGTGCGTGATCCAGAACTGAACCCGTTCCCTGTTGGTAGAAGAGGGGTACGAGTTTGAGAGGAAATGCCAATCCATCATAAAGCACCATGTGTCCTTACACACTCACATGGGGACAATTTAGCATATACAGTCTACCTACCAGCATGTTTTTCGGAGGTGGGAAGAAACCAGAGAACCGGGAGGAAACTCACATAGACACAGGCAGAACATGCAAAACTCCACACAAATATCTTTCTCCGCCATTTACACAAAAAGACAATAAAACTCACTGCAATAAGGTTAATCATTGCACACTATGGGCAAGAAAACTTATAGCTGAACTAGTGTTGTAATTCAGGTCTTTTTTTAACAGTAGTTCTTAATTCTTGACAGAAAAAGCACAGAGCAGCAGATAAAAAGGTGAATATACTTTTAACCCTTTGATGCAAAACATGGGTCAAAAGTGACCCGGCTAAGTTTTTATCTTCTATATCTTTGCAATAAATTAATTCCATCATTCAGTATTCAAGGTATTCCTCAATTAACTTGTTTTTGATCATCATACATCCTTATTTTATTTTTTCCTTTCTTACTTTTTGAATAAAAACCCTTTTTGTATCACTACCCTTCTAATGCACAACATGGGTCAAAAACGACCTGCATTCATTTTCCAGGTTATTTCATGTATGGCTGAGTGTTTCTATGATATACTTTTGAAATAAATTCATTTTGTCATTTACTTTTCCAAATATGCAGTAAATATCTTGTTTTTGTTTAGCACAAATCATCATTTTTATTTTTCCTTTCTTAAGTTATGAACAAGCACAGCTTTTGTAATTCTACATCAAGTTTACACACATGGGTCAGAACCGACCCACATGCATTTACTCCAGCGTTTGGTGGGAACTGTGAATTGTGTCAGACATGTCACAGCTCAGCACAGCGCCCTTTGCCCATCTAATACATGCAAGTAATGTTTTTCAATTGTTCTAACATTACCTTAGAAAAAAATTGATGATGTTTAGGTTACCTTGAGAGTGAGTAGATTACTTGTCAGAAAGTTACAAGTAATTACTATTAGCTACCGAGCTGTTGACATATTCTACTTTAGTTAGCTAATTTTATTGTAGTTGGCTTAGCTAACTACATAGTTAATAAATAAATAACTGGCCCCATTCACTGCTAAAGTAATTACTTGAAACAAATTATTATTATTATAGTATTAAGACATTTAATTTTAAATCACACTTGGGTGACCCATGTGTAGTAATATAAAAAGTATTTTTGTTCATAAAGTAGGAAAGAAAAAATTAAATTAATGATTTGTGGTAATTAAAAACAAGATATTTAAAGAATACTTGGAATATTCAATCATAAAATAAATTGATTTCAAACGATAGAGCAAAGAAAAACTCAGTCAGCATGAAATAACCTGAAAAATGAATGCGGGTCATTTTTGACCCATGTTGTGCATTAGAAGGGGTGTGCATATGGGTCAATGACATGACGCCTCCATATTCTGTCCAATTGCAATATCTTCCGTTAAAAAGGTTCAAATGTCATATTAATTCACTACATATCTGCAGTACCTATGACCTCCATGGAACAAAATCCTTTTTTCAGAAACCATTAATTGAAATGTATTTTTTTGTACTTTAAGTGTCAAAATGTCATGCGGTGCGACCGTCCGTCCTTAACTGCTGATTTCTAAACTTCTTTAAAATTACTCTAAATATAATCAAATTTCTTTTCTTTCTTCTTTGGCAAAAATTCTGAAGTGTTTTGTAGTCGCACATGAAAATTTAGCTTTCTTGAATAGATATTTTTCCCATAATTTACAAACAAATATTGTCCGAGCGTGTCCATTTTTTTAAATATCATGTGGTGCGACCATCAAAAAATGACTGTTTTGGGACTTTTATTTTGAATTCAACTGAAAGAAAGGAAGTTGCATCATTCACCAGTTGGCAAAGGGTACATGTCATCAACAAGCAGGTTTGCAACCTTCATTCATACATTTTAAAAAGGTTGTGTTTTTAAGTGCTCGGGTTGGGTGTCATGTGGTATGACCTCAAAAAGTAAACAATAATGAAATTTAATTTACAAATGTATGTTTTGACAATATAGTTGAGGATGACCTTTGTAAATTTCAACTGAATCTGAAAAACATCATTTGGTGTGACCAATATCATGTGGTGCAACCATTGTTGGATATTTTCCATTAAGCATATACATTGCAGAGTTAAATATTTTGTGCTTTTAATGATATTTTCATGATTTATAATATATAAACAATTGATTAGAAAGAGTTTGACTAGTTTATTTCATTTTTGAGTAGTTTTGAGTGTTTCTGGAACAATACTTTGTAACTCATACTGTGTAATGACAAAAATAAATAAAAATAACTGAGATGATGTGACTATGACAACATATGTATACATATTGACTGTTTTTAAATCTATTTTTATCAGATGCCACTGTCTAGCAAATTAAAGACTGCTCGTCACAGGGAGCGTGTCAATGCTGACCCTGCAGCAAGAGCTGAGTACCTTGCCAGGAGAAGAGAGAGGTTTGTTCTGAAAAGTGGAAAGGAAATATTAATTTGAATAGCAATACATACTTGTTCTCTTCAGTGCAGGGCATAGGCTACATTTTATTGGCACTATGCACAAAAGACTATGCCATAGATTTATAATAAAATGCTATTTGTTTCAGCTACCAGAGAAGAAAGCAACAGGGGAAGATTTGCTATGTAAAATCAAGTGAGCTGCAAGAGAGAGAGAAAAAGAAGCAGAGAGAGAAATGGAAGGCTGCATCCAAGGCATACAGGGACAGAAAAAAGATGGCTAACCCGGTATTAGACCTCACCCCGCCATCTATGGAGAGTAATCCACCTGCTCTCTTTGATGTAGTTGTAGCTCCAGATGTAGTTGTAGCTCTGCAGGGAAATGTAGATCTAGTGGACCCAACACTAAATGATGATTTTAGTCCACCAGTTGTGTCCACACCAATGAGAGAAGAGAGAAAGAGTTCAAGCCAAAAACTTTGCAGAAGATTACAGAAGGAGAAGAGAATACTTAAAATACAAGTCTTGCGTCTGAGGAAACAGCTGATGGAAATGAGAAAACTAAAAGAAAAAAGTAGAAAGTGTGCGATGAGATTGATGGAAAAGCAAAAACAAGCAGTGAGTGAGAAGATCAAGCAAAAGGCACATAGGAGACTGGCTGCTGAGAGAAAACAAGCGGTTACACAGTTTTTGTCCAGAGATGAGAACAGTTTCCTTTTACCTGGGAAAAAAGACACCATCACAAAAAATAAACAAAAAGTACAGAGAAGAGTTCTGACAAAGCCTCTCACTGAGCTTCATAAACTATATCAGACAGAGGTAGAACAGCACCTGTCCATGTCTTATAGACAGTTCGCGCGACACCGGCCAATTTCTATCTCCTTAGTACTGTGCCATTCCTGTCTGGCTTTGAGTATGTAACCTGGAACTATTCGGAAAGGTCACATGGAAAGGGCACCCCAGACGGTATTGGTGGTGCTGTAAAGAGGGATGCTGACCGTCATGTTCTCCATGGAGGCGAGCTACAGACTCCGGAGGATGTGTTTAAGATGCTGGTTGGAAAGGCATCAAGCATTCATTATCATTGGATAAGCACAGAGGCCATCAACCGATATGATGACATGATTCCACAGAAGTTGACGACTGTGAAAGGCACACTGAAGATACATCAAGTTCTATCCTCGCAACCTGCTCAAGTAACCCACCGTGAGGTGTCATGCTTCTGCTGCCATACAGAGATGACTACATGCCACTGCTATCAGCCTGTTACAGTAGACCTGCGAGACACCACATGCCATACAGAAGATGAATCAAGTCATTCAAAGCCAGAGCAGAACAGTCTTGCAGACACGGTTGGCAAATTTGTAATTGTCAGTTATGATGAGCTGCCATATGTGGGCCAAGTTCTTGAAGTTATGGGAGAGGAGGTGAAAGTGAATGCAATGCCCCAGTCAGGCGAGAAGAATTTATTCATGTGGCCAGAAACTGTAGATGCCATATTCTACTTCAAACAAGATATCCAGTCCGTCATATCAGAGCCTGAGCCAGCAACCTCTCGCTGGTCAAAGCTGAGCAATGAAGACTGGGAGAAATTCCAAAGCAGCTGGGGGTGAAAAATCAACAAGACAATTTTCACAAAGTCAGAAGTTCATAAGTGTTAATGTTTATTAAAATGACTGGGACAATGAAAATCAAATGTTGAAAAAAAACAAGTGTTCCAAAAGGCTCAAGAAGAAATGAAAAGGAATAAAATGTTTATCTTTACTGAGTGTTGATGTCAATGTTCTGAAAAGGAAAACAAGAAATGAAATGGAAAAAATTAAATTTTTAGTGAGTCTTAATGGCAATGTTCTGAAAAGGAAAAGAAGAAATTAAATGGAAAAACTAATATTAAAATGTTTATCTTTAATGAGTGTTAAACTGCAATAAAGCTTGATTTAATTATACACATTGCATGCAATTTATTTGTTGCTAATTTAATGTTATTGAATATATAAATGTATTTGGTGCAACCAATAATATCAGTAATTGTCTTAAAATAAAAATATATATTTAAATTATATGGCTGTAATTTTAATAACTGACCAATTATACTTGAGTGAAGGGTATTCTTCAGGTATTTTTCTTCATTTTATGCATTTTACAGGGAAAATAGTATGTCAAATAAACACAAGCTGGTGACTGAAATAATGGACATCAAAAGAAAATGTCAATATGTATTAAAAATCAAAAGAAATACCAACAGTTTGTTTCTATAGACTTCACATTATTTAGAACTTAGAATAATATCCCAACTATGCTTTAGAAAATAAAACAATTTTAAGGTTATTCTCGGTCGCACCACATGATGTTTTTTAAGGTTGTAGCCGATTCGTGTACATGAAAAAAAAAAAAGTTAAATATAAATGTTAATCATAGAATTCTGCATACCTGAGATTGTAAATATTAAGAAAAGTTCAGTGAAAACTAATATATTTTATATTTTCAAATTTGCCTGTTGAAAAGCCTTAAACGTCATTGACCCATATGTTTTGCATCAAAGGGTTAAAAATATGTTTGATTACTCAAAATTTTACTTTTTCATGAATGTACAAAGTGCTGAATAAGAATATTAGATGAGCTTAAACCATGTCCATATAATAACAAAGAACAAAACAAACCATTTCACACACAGTGATGAATCAAATGTATTTATTCATTTACACTTACCAAATTTTTGCAACATGAGAACACAATTTTTCTTACTATAAATAAAGCACATTCTTAGAAAAATTACAGGACCAGGTGTCCCAGAATTAATAAATTTGACATTCAATTTTTGTAGCAGTTTCAATGCCACATCACACTAATACTATACATGTGACTATACAGGTGTGACGTAAAGTGTATGTAATTCCTCTAAACCCCACTTTTTTCCTTGTACAAAGCAACAATCATTAAGTTGATTGACCATGTGTTAAACCATAGCTGATCCAAAAGGCCATAAATTGATGGAAAATCAATAAAATCAGCCGATTTTCATGGAGACTGAACCGGAAGATCCCAAAAGGGGGCGTGATGTCACACGTGTAACAAAGATCCAGGTGTCAATTTCGTTCCCATGTGGAGCAGTGGTTAGACCAGTCTTGATATGGAATCATGTTTTGGAGAGAATCCTGATAGTGATTGGGATTCTTATATGTCGGATGAATGGACAGATGATTATCAAAGATATTCCGGAGTAAATGGTTATCTTTTTGAGCCCCCAAAACGAGAAACTGCCAGTTCACGACAGTCCCACTCACCGCTGATAGTGCACCACCAGCCAGAGAAAACTGGAAACACAGATTGGTTTGTGGATATTTATTCTAAGCTGGACACTGCAAAATATAGGGAAAATATTTACATGTACCTCAATAAATGCAGAAATATAATCTTTAAAGCGTACGCTTATTCAGTGTGTCAGGGGACAGGTAGAAGACGGATGTAAATGCAGAAGTACGTTTTATTAATAAAAAGCGACAAACAGGCAAACAATCCAAAACAGCAGGCAAGATCATAAACGAGAAACAAGCAATGGCTCGGGCGAGGCACAGAGTATCACAGGCACAGACCAAAAATGGAAACTAGGAACTGGGATTGGAAAACCAGGAGATTAACTCGGAGAAAAAAAGGCTCGGCAAAGTGTACAAACGTCACATAATACTTTGTACCGAGTGTGCGCTGACACAGTCCTTTTATAGGCACACTGATACATCTTAATCACGCGCTGGTGTGCATAATTAACAGCGCGCGTGTGAGTGTCTGCTTGGCGTGCGCGCAGTCTGGAGCGCGCCCGAGAGTCTTTTTGGTGGACACGCCAAAGCGCGCAGGACTGGCACACTGTAATTATTGAAAGAAAATATGAAGTGGCCGATAATAGGGGAATTGACGAACTGTCCAAATGTCAGATTAAATGTCATTTATTAAATAAATGGGTTTCTTTTTTGCTCCAGTAATTCCCATGTGGTCGTGATTCTGTCTTGATTTGGGTAGATGCAGTGGCATGGTGCAACAGCTGGAAAATGTAATTAGATTTGTATAACTCATGTACATGTACCACTACATGTACTAATAAATATCATTATTACACTACCATTCAAAAGTTTGGGGTCACTTTGAAATGTCCTTATTTTTGAAAGAAAAGCACTGTTCTTTTCAATGAAGATCACTTTAAACTAATCAGAAATCCACTCTATACATTGCTAATGTGCTAAATGACTATTCTAGCTGCAAATGTGTGGTTTTTGGTGCAATATCTCCATAGGTGTATAGAGGCCCATTTCCAGCAACTCTCACTCCAGTGTTCTAATGGTACAATGTGTTTGCTCATTGCCTCAGAAGGCTAATGGATGATTAGAAAACCCTTGTACAATCATGTTAGCACAGCTGAAAACAGTTGAGCTCTTTAGAGAAGCTATAAAACTGACCTTCCTTTGAGCAGATTGAGTTTCTGGAGCATCACATTTGTGGGGTCGATTAAATGCTCAAAATGGCCAGAAAAATGGCTTGACTATATTTTCTATTCATTTTACAACTTATGGTGGGAAATAAAAGTGTGACTTTTCATGGAAAACACAAAATTGTCTGGGTAACCCCAAACTTTTGAATGGTAGTGTATAATTTTATAATAGATAGAAATATGCAAATATTAGCGTCCATCATTTCGTGCCTTTACTTTAACACCAATGTAAATATATTCTAATCAATCTAGATCATTAGCTGGTGGTTATTAATTGATAACAATAAAAAAAGATGCATATTTACATGGGCTGTCATTAACTTGTCCACAGCTCTTCTCTTCTTGACAGAGTGTGCAACTTTCGTTTGCACAAACCTCACCCACTGTCATTTTAAATTAGTGTCTTTTCTCGGAAATTCGTGAACTGAATGTACATGAATTTGAACAGCCAAACACAATGCAGCACTTTCCCATCATTATTTTTGTAAGATTACATCGAACAATATCCAATTTCGTTGAGTAAACACACACAGAGTCAGATGAATGGAAATGACCCAGATAACCAGGGTTCCACGTGTGACATCATGCGAGATTAGCCCTGGGGCAAAGCTGCCTTTTTCTGGGATCTGGAAGCCGCGATTTATCGCTAGTTTTGTGCTTGATAATAAAATAACAAATAATTTAAATTATTCCCCCCTTTAATAATTCATTTTAGTTGGTTGTTACTAAAGATATACAGTGGATATAAAAAGTGTACACACCCTGTTAAAATTATAGGCTTTTCTGATGTAAAAAAAAAAAAAAAAAAAAAAAGAGACCATGATAAATAATTTCAAAACTTTTCCGACCTTTAATGTGACCTATAACCTGTACAATTCAATTGAAAAACAAACAAATCTGTTAGGGGGGGGAAAACATAAAAAATAAAAAAAACATACAATAAGCTGGCTGCATAAGTGTGCACACCCTTAAACTAATACTTTGTTGAAGCACCCTTTGATTTAATTACAGCATTCAGTCTTTTGGGGTCGGAGTCTGTCAGCCTGCCACATCTAGACTTGGCAATGTTTGCCCACTCTTCCTTGCAAAAGCGCTCCAAATCTGTCAGATTGCGAGGGCATCTCTTGTGCACAGCCCTCTTCAGGTCACCCCACAGATTTTCAATTGGATTTAGGTCTGGGCTCTGGCTGGGCCGTTCCAAAACTTTTTTGGGGTCATTGTCATGCTGAAACATGAAATTCCTCTTCATCTTCAGTTTTCTAGCAGACACCTGAAGGTTTTGGGCCAAAATTGACTGGTATTTAGAACTGTTCATAATTCCCTCCACCCTGACGCTCCTGTTCCAGCTGAAGAAAAACAACCCCAAACATGATGCTGCCACCACCATGCTTTACCGTGGGTATGGGGTTCTTTTGGTGATGCGCAGTGTTGTTTTTGCACCAAACATACCTTTTGGAATTGTGGCCAAAAAGTTCAACCTTGGTTCCATCAGACCATAACACATTTTCCCACATGCTTTTGGGAGAGTTAATGTTTTTTTTTTTGCAAAATTTATCAGGGCCTGGATGTTTTTCTTTGACCCTACCTCATAGTCCAGACACATGTAGTACGCAACCAGTACTTGCCAGAAATTCCTGCAGCTCCTTTAGTGTTGCTGTAGGCCTCTTGGCAGCCTCCCTGACCAGTTTTCGTCTTGTCTTTTCATCCATTTTGGAGGGACGTCCAGTTCTCGGTAATGTCACTGTTGTCCCATATTTTCTCCACTTCTTGATGCCGGTCTTCACTGTGCTCCATGGTAAATCTAATGCCGTGGAAATGTTTTTGTCCCCTTCTCCTGACTGATACCTTTCAACAATGAGATCCCTTTGATGCTTTGTAAGCTCTCTGTGAACCCTGGCTTTTGCTGGAGGATGCAACTGAGTGTCTGAACTTTATTTGGGGTTAATCAGAGTCAGTTTAACTGGTGTGAACAGGTGTGAACCCAAAAAGACTGAATGCTGTAATTAAATCAAAAGGTGCTTCAGCAAAGTATTAGTTTAAGGGTGTGCACACTTATGCAACCAGTTTCCATCCATTCTCTGTAGCCATTTATCCTGTCCTACAGGGTCGCAGGCAAGCTGAAGCCTATACCAGCTGACTATGGGTGAGAGGCGGGGTACACCCTGGACAAGTTGCTAAGTCATCGCAGGGCGAACACATAGACACAGACAACCATTCACATCTACAGTCAATTTAGAGCCACCAATTAGCCTAACCTGCATGCCTTTGAACTGTGGGGGAAACCGGAGCAGACACGGGGAGAACATGCAAACTCCATACAGAAAGGCCCTCGTTGGCTGTTGGGCTCGAACCCAGGACCTTCTTGCTGTGAGGCGACAGTGCTAACCACTACACCACCGTGCCGCCCTGCAACCAGCTTATTGTATGTTTTTTGTTTTTTTTTTAATTTTTTATGTTTTCCCCCCTAACAGATTTGTTTGTTTTTCAATTGAGTTGTACAGGTTATAGGTCACATTAAAGGTAGGAAAAGTTTTGAAATTATTTATCGTGTCTTATTTTTTTTACATCAGAAAAACCTATCAATTTAACGGAGTGTGTACACTTTTTACATCCACTGTATATTCATTTTAAAGCATTACAATAAGGCATTACATACACTTTAAACACCTTTTAGACCACATTCACCTATGACTGATCCATCTCATAGGTAAAACGGTAGTGCCATCATGATCACCATTCGCTCGATCTATCATTACTGAGTGTACGCATACGACCCTATCTACTCAAAATAAAATAGACTAATAATAATACTAAAAATAAAACTGACTTACACTTCAACTTTGGTAAATGCCTTTTTTTTTTTTAAATTTGCATCCTCAGTAAGCTTTTAAGGCAACAAAGTTACAAGGCTGACTGATTCATGCGAAGCTGTTTTCCTAAAAACAGGCCTGTATGTTCTCATGCAACATGCACTGGTGTGAGTACAACAGATGTCTGACAACAATAAGGCCATATTCTAAAGCCAGTAACAAAAATGATATGTAAAAATCACTAATCATGACAGTACAGGAAAAAGGTAGCAAAGTATCATCCGCTAAAGTGTTTCTCCATTAGGTCCTCACATGTACTCATAGCCAAGTAAAAAGGCTGTCAACCTGTTTCATTGCACAAGTGTACAGAAATAGGAAAGCACACATCCATATTGTAGGAAATCCAAATCTGCTTCACTATAGCCGAGTGATGCCTCAGTCATGGTAAACATTCTGTTCGGACCTATAGAGAAATGTTTACACAGTGTTTCAGTTCACGGACACACAGTAGATCGTGAAGTGATACGCGACATGTCCAGTACTGCTAACATATTTACATACACTAATACCAAATACTGCTGACAAACCAAAAAAAAGAAAAGTGAAACTTCACAGTACATATTCATTTTCCTCTTATCCAAGGCTTAAACTCTTTCTTAGCCAAAAGAGATCATATTTTGCAGTACAAAACTTTCAGTCAAAAAAAAAAAAAAAAAGAGACATTTCTCACATTTTTGTGCAGCCAGTAAAGTATTTGGCTTTGTTTTACTCTGGTTTGTGGCATAAGAACTTTCCATAAAAGTTTTTTTTTTTTTGATAATACTTACAAACTCAACACTGAACTGTAATGCCATATACAAACTGTCCAATAAATAACAAATAGTGCCAGTTGCCAGTAGTGTATTATAATGTTCAAGGATACTGAGAAAGTTGTCCAGTATGTTGGAGATTCTTCACTAGATTAAAATTCCCAGGATTATTCAGCAAATAAACGTGCTGGTAAATTTTTGCTCCGAATCGATGAGGAGTTTAAGTGGTGCGCATTGCCAAAGCCTGTTCAAGTTCTTGTCTTCGTTGTTGGATCTGTTTTAAAAAAAAAAAAAAAGAAAAAGTTTTAAGTCAGTCTAAAAATGCCTCGTTGCTTCCTTTGAAGAGGCAAGTATTTTTTTTTTTTAAATAACCATTCCCTGACTTATGAAAGTCAGCACACTTTGCCTTCATTTGGGCTCTGTGTCACCTCATATTTGTCCCCCAGTTAATCAGGAAGTCATGGATTACAGCTTGAAAGTTCCTACACAATCGAGTCAACTAAAAAATCTCATCTCATCTCATTAGCAGCTTTATCCTTCTACAGGGTCGCAGGCAAGCTGGAGCCTATCCCAGCTGACTACGGGCGAAAGGCGGGGTACACCCTGGACAAGTCGCCAGGTCATCACAGGGCTGACACATAAACACAGACAACCATTCACACTCACATTCACACCTACGGTCAATTTAGAGTCACCAGTTAACCTAACCTGCATGTCTTTGGACTGTGGGGGAAACCGGAGCACCCAGAGGAAACCCACGCGGACACGGGGAGAACATGCAAACTCCGCACAGAAAGGCCCTCGCCAGCCCCGGGGCTCGAACCCGGACCTTCTTGCTGTGAGGCGACAGCGCTAACCACTACACCACCGTGCTGCCACTCTGTGTATATATGAAATTAAATTTAATGAACTGCCATTAAAAGAAAACGGTGTCTCACACCCATATTTGGAATTATGTATAACCCCGATTCCAAAAAAGTTGGGACAAAGTACAAATTGTAAATAAAAACGGAATGCAATGATGTGGAAGTTTCAAAATTCCATATTTTATTCAGAATAGAACATAGATGACATATCAAATGTTTAAACCAGGGCTTTGAACCAGAATTTTTTTCCTATTGGTTCGTTCCGAACAGAAACGGAATTTTAACGTTTCCGGTTTTGGGTTCCACCATTAAATAGACGTTCCCGAACCGGTTAGAACAAAAAAATTTCATTCCCGGAACGGTTAATTACGTTCCCTGTCAGCTGTTTAACAAATGGCTATAAAATTATGTCTCT
The DNA here is from genome assembly GCF_027579695.1 of Neoarius graeffei. NCBI lineage: Eukaryota > Metazoa > Chordata > Actinopteri > Siluriformes > Ariidae > Neoarius > Neoarius graeffei. The sequence goes on from NC_083569.1 coordinate 45,855,812, forward strand.
GTCTCATCCAGCTTAAGCCAAATGTAGGCTAATTCTATTACAACCTTCATTAAATAAGACAAGAAATAATTCAAAACAATTATTATTTCAAATGTTGGCGATTTGGATTCTCAGTATGTCTTCCCATCTACACAAACAGAAAAAGTGGCAAAAATGAAAGAGAATTCGTTTAGTGTGTTACCAAAGGCTAGTCAGGCCCTATAGAGGGCTACCGCATGACGTCACCGCACCGCGAGATTTTGTTAGGCGCCATATTGGAAGACCAAGTACACATCTATGCAAGTACATACATACATAAAACAAACTACACCTGAAATGTAGCCAGGGCCGGTTCTGCCCTAATCTGGACCCGGGTGCAACATCGCGCAATGCCCCCCCCAAAAAAAACACCAGTCTAAATCAGGACAACCATCACATAACTATAACTATAAACATTTTATATCAACTATTTTAACTAAATGGGCTATAATAAATAAGCCTGCAGGCAGCCACGGCGGGCTGCCTCAGAAAAGTAACCATTCAATGACACAACTGAAAGCCTGCAGCCACGGCGGGCTGCCTCAGAAAAGTAACCATTTGTCCTACCTTAAAACTCGTTTTGCATTTTCTGCCTCCTTTTTTGTATTTTCGACCCTCCGTTTATTTTCTTTCCTTTTCTGAAAACCCGATTTGTGTCCAGACATTTTGTTCTGCTACCAACGATCTAACTCGTCAGGTCTCGGCTCTCAAGCCCGCGATGATTCCCGTGGGAAGGGCAACAACTGATACATTTTTACAAACAGCCAATAGGGAGGTTGCAACGTTCAGGCTCTTCTTTGCTCAGACACTCATGGCTTTTTTATTTGTAGGCTACGGAAACTTTGAGGAACGAAATAAAAACCGGTATTAATCGGTTACCATTATTTTTAATAAGCGTTTCTGTTCCGGAACATAAAAAATAATAAAGTTTCTGGTTTTGTTTCTGTTCCATGTGAAATAGAAAAAGTTCCCGGTTTTTGTTTTCGTTCCTTGAACCGGTTCAAAGCCCTGGTTTAAACTGAGAAAATGTATCATTTAAAGAGAAAAATTAGGTGATTTTAAATTTCATGACAACAACACATCTCAAAAAAGTTGGGACAAGGCCATGTTTACCACTGTGAGACATCCCCTTTTCTCTTTACAACAGTCTGTAAACGTCTGGGGACTGAGGAGACAAGTTGCTCAAGTTTAGGGATAGGAACGTTAACCCATTCTTGTCTAATGTAGGATTCTAGCTGCCCAACTGTCTTAGGTCTTTTTTGTCGTATCTTCCGTTTTATGATGCGCCAAATGTTTTCTATGGGTGAAAGATCTGGACTGCAGGCTGGCCAGTTCAGTACCCGGACCCTTCTTCTACGCAGCCATGATGCTGTAATTGATGCAGTATGTGGTTTGGCATTGTCATGTTGGAAAATGCAAGGTCTTCCCTGAAAGAGACGTCGTCTGGATGGGAGCATATGTTGCTCTAGAACCTGGATATACCTTTCAGCACTGATGGTGTCTTTCCAGATGTGTAAGCTGCCCATGCCACACGCACTAATGCAACCCCATACCATCAGAGATGCAGGCTTCTGAACTGAGCGCTGATAACAACTTGGGTCGTCCTTCTCCTCTTTAGTCCGAATGACACGGCGTCCCTGATTTCCATAAAGAACTTCACATTTTGATTCGTCTGACCACAGAACAGTTTTCCGCTTTGCCACAGTCCATTTTAAATGAGCCTTGGCCCAGAGAAGACGTCTGCGCTTCTGGATCATGTTTAGATACGGCTTCTTCTTTGAACTATAGAGTTTTAGCTGGCAACGGCGGATGGCACGGTGAATTGTGTTCACAGATAATGTTCTCTGGAAATATTCCTGAGCCCATTTTGTGATTTCCAATACAGAAGCATGCCTGTATGTGATGCAGTGCCGTCTAAGGGTCCGAAGATCACGGGCACCCAGTATGGTTTTCCGGCCTTGACCCTTACGCACAGAGATTCTTCCAGATTCTCTGAATCTTTTGATGATATTCTGCACTGTAGATGATGATATGTTCAAACTCTTTGCAATTTTACACTGTTGAACTCCTTTCTGATATTACTCCACTATTTGTCGGCGCAGAATTAGGGGGATTGGTGATCCTCTTCTCATCTTTACTTCTGAGAGCCGCTGCCACTCCAAGATGCTCTTTTTATACCCAGTCATGTTAATGACCTATTGCCAATTGACCTAATGAGTTGCAATTTGGTCCTCCAGCTGTTCCTTTTTTGTACCTTTAACTTTTCCAGCCTCTTACTGCCCCTGTCCCAACTTTTTTGAGATGTGTTGCTGTCATGAAATTTCAAATGAGCCAGTATTTGGCATGAAATTTCAAAATGTCTCACTTTCGACATTTGATATGTTGTCTATGTTCTGTTGTGAATACAATATCAGTTTTTGAGATTTATAATTATTGCATTCTGTTTTTATTTACAATTTGTACTTTGTCCCAACTTTTTTGGAATCGGGGTTGTAAGAGATCAGCTCTGAATGCTTTCTCATCATGTCGTCTCAGGGTTTTTTTCCTTGCCACTGGAGGTTTGCTCATTATGAATCTAAACCGACATCTGTTGTTAAAATAGCTGTACAAATAAAACTGAACTGAATGGAATTAAATCAAATTGAATTGAATTTCCACTGTTTCGGACATACAGTGCAATTGGAAATACAAAGTAATGCTATGATGATGTATTGAACACTCCAGTGTATAATAATAATAATAATAATAATAATACTTTATTTATATAGTGCATTTCAAGCCAGGTGGCACAAAGTGCTTTACATCATGATAAAAAATAAAAGTAATGGCATTCCAGACAAATGTCTAAATAAAAGGAAAATAATTTTCATAATAATAATAATAATAATAATAGCCCAAAGATAGAATTTTACAAACATTAAAACATGAATAAAAAAACATTAAGAAACAAAATAAACATGCAAATTACAAACGACATTATATTGCATTCAAATAAAGGAAACGATAAAAAAGATAGAGTGTAAAATGTAAGAGAGTAAATAAATAAAATTGTAAAGTCATAAAGAAACCAATTAAGAACCAAGAACATCTAGAAAAGCTGAACGAAAAAGTGTGTTTTTAAACGAGATGTAAAAATGGCTACAGAATCCGTTAATCTTATGCTTAGATGTAAAACTTTCCAAAGTCAAGGAGCCATTAGAACTAGTTGGAGCAAACTGTGTTTATGAAAATTATTGGTTATGTACACCGATCAGCCATAACATTAAAACCACTGACAGGTGAAGTGAATAACATTATCTCATTACAATGACACCTGTCAAGGGGTGGGATATATTAGGCAGCAAGAGAACAGTTGGTTCTTGAAGTTAATGTGTTGGAAGCAGGAAAAATGGGCAAGCGTAAAGATCTGAGCGACGTTAACAAGGGCCAAATTGTGATGGCTAGATGACCGGGGCAGATTATCTCCAAAATGGTACATCTTGTGGGGTGTTCCTGGTATGCAGTGGTTAGTACCTACCAAAAGTGGTCCAAGGCAGGACAACCGGTGAACCGGCAACAGGATCATGGGTGTCGAAGACTCACTGATTCACATGGGGCATGAAGGCTAGCCCATACAGTGTCTGGCAAAAGTATTCATCCCCCTTGGTGTTTGTCCTGGTTTGTCGCATTGCAAGATGGAATTCAAATGGATTTTTGGGGGGGTTAGTATCATTTTATTTACACAACATGCCTACAACTTTAAAGATGTAAACTGTTGTTTTGTTGTGACACAAACAATAATTAAGATGAAAAAACAGAAATCTGGAGTGTGCATAAGTATTCACCCCCTTTCGTATGAAACCCCTAAATCAGAGCTGGTCCAACCAATTCACTTCATAAGTCACATAATTAGTTGATTAAGATCCACCTGTGTGCAATCAAAGTGTCACATGATCTGTCACATGATGTCTGTATAAATCAACCTGTTCTGGAAGGACCCTGACTCTGCAACACTACTAAGTAAACAACATAAGAACCAAGGAGCCCCCAAACAGGTCAGAGACAAAGTTGTGGAGAAGTATAGATCAGGGTCGGGTTATAAAAAATATCCCAAACTTTGAATATCCCAGGGAGCACCATTAAATCCATTATAGCAAAATGGAAAGAATATGGCACCACTACACACCTGACAAGACAAGGCCACCCACCAAAACTCACAGACCAGGCAAGGAGGGCATTAATCAGAGATGCAACAAAGACACCAAAGATAACACTGAAGGAGCTGTGAAGATCCACAGCGGAGATGGGAGTATCTGTCCATAGGACCAATTTAAGCCGTACACTCCACAGAGTGGGGCTTTATGGAAGAGTGGCCAGAAAAAGCCATTGCTTAAAGAAACAAATAAGAAAATATGTTTGGAGTTTGCCCAACAGCATGTGGCAGACTCCCCAAACACATAGAAGAACATTATCTGGTTAGACGAGACTAAAATTTAATTTTTTGGCCATCATGGGAAACACCATGTATGGCGCAAACCCAACACACTGAGAACACCATTCCTACAGTGAAGCATGGTGGTGGCAGCATCATGCTGTGGGGATTTTTTTTTATCTGCAGGGACAGGAAAGCTGGTCAGGACTGAAGGAAAGATGGATGGCACTAAATACAGGGCAATTCTGGAGGAAAACCTGTTTGAGTCAGCCAGAGGTTTGAGACTGGGACGAAGGTTCACATTCCAGCAGGACAATGACCCTAAACATACTGCTAAAGCTACACGAGTGGTTTAAAGGGAAACATTTAAAAGTCTTGGAATGGCCTAGCCAAAGCCCAGACCTCAACCCAATTGAGAATCTGTAGCATAACTTGAAGATTGCTGTACACCAACACAACCCATCTAACTTGAAGGAGTTGGAGCAGCTTTGCCTTGAGGAATGGGCAAAAATCTCAGTGGCTAGATGTGTTAAGCTAATAGAGACATACCCCAAGAGACTTGCAGCTGTAATTGCAGTAAAAGGTGGCTCTACAAAGTATTGACTTCAGGGGGGTGAGTACCTGTGCACATTCCAGACTTGTTTTTTCATCTTAATTACTGTTTGTGTCACAATAAAACAACAATTTTCACCTTTAAAGATGTAGGCATGTTGTGCAAATAAAATGGTGCTAACCCCTCAAAAATTCATTTTAATTTCAGCTAGACAGTGCAAGACACTGCATGTTCCAGTCCCACAGAAGAGCTACTGTAGCAGAAACTGTTGAAAAAGTTAATGCTGACACTTTTCTGTTTTCCACTCACCTTGCAGTAAAAGTAGCGACTCACAGCTTCTTGAGACCAGGGCTGGTTATAAAACTCTGCTCTTCTTTCCTCCTCTGGGTTTCCCACCACATCGGTCATTAGCTATACAAGTAAATACATCATGCTTATATTGGCAATTACAATTTGGCAGTTGATCACATTCATACAGATTATATTGATTACAACAAGACAAATTTAAGAAGGGTAAAAAATAAGAGTAAACTAAGTGAACAATGCCAGTAAAACAATTTGTTTAGATTGGGAAGATTGTGCTGTAATCAAATACCCTGTCCACACTAGGGATTTTGTACCGATACGAAACTACTTTCGTACCGCAACATCTGTCCACACTAGCAACTATACCGGTACTGTAGCGGTATAACTGTATCGGTACGAAACCCACAAATGTATGGGTTTCGTACCGGTACAGTATCAGTACTGTAGCGCTTCGCTGTAGTGTGGACAGATGAAGCAGCTCTGTATCGATACAAATATAATGCGCATGCGCAATGAACCATTCCTACTTCTTCCGGCAATACGCACATGCTTTCCAGCTGTAAATAAAATGTCAAAATGGCTCAAAACGACCGTGGAGCTACACGGAGCAAAGAAAGGGTGGAAAAAGGAGGGATGAAGAAAGGAGGAAGAGGGGAAAAGGGAGAGAAAGTGAGGGGAAGAGAAGGGAAGAGGGAGAAAGGGAGATTCGTTTTCTTTGTTTCTTTCTCAACTGCCTCGGGCGTTTTATACGATTCGACTGAATAAATGACCACCAGAAATACAGACTGTACACTGACAACAAAAAGCACACACACGTTGTTTCATCCGCCATATTCTCGGAAGGAAGTTACTCGGTAACCACGGAAACATTTCGCGCACGCGCATTTCAACTACCGTGAAAGAAAACCGCAAACATTTCTCGCTAGTGTGGACAGATGCACTAAACTGTACCGGTATACTTTGTATCGATACAGTTATACCACTTTCGTACCGGTATAAGTGTGAACACAGCATTAGTAGGGCTTGGTTCAGGTTAGAAGTGAACTGGTTAAGTTCTGAAAAGTTGTTTGAGCTTGAGTAGCAAATCAGGAAACAGGCAAATTTTTAACCTGCTTCATGCGTCAATTTGTTACTTTCCCACAATAAACCATATTAAAGAAACTATTATGAATAACATTTCTTTAAATTACATTTCACTCAAATTCTGAACTTTATGAAGTTTAACACAGTGCGTAAATATTTAGCCTAACTGCTGATTATAAGAAAGAAAACGTGTGTATATTTTCAGGAGGCTTTGAACAGACCAGCATTCTGACCTTAAGGTCTCGGTTTTGTGAACAGATCCAATCCTGAATGTAGCCCTTTGGATCTCTGGAGAAACTGAGCATGAAATCTCTCTGGATCTTCAGCTGGTTGATGGATTCTATGGTCTCATGGATCTGAGAACCATAGAAACACATGTCAAAATGAGGGATAATTCAAGAGAAAAGCACATCTCCACACACTGTGACATCAAGACGTCTTGTAGAAAATCACAGCGAGAGATATAATACAACATTGTGTTATTATGCCACACATTCTTCATTCCGATTAGTCAGAACGTGCTGATTAACTTGAAGCAGACACTCGGGGCTTTAAGAATGTACAGTTTTTCATAGTTGCGCTGTCCATTTTATCTCTGTACCAGTGTTATTGTTGAGAGATGTGAATCGTTTGCAGAGCAGAAGGCTCATACCCCTGATGTTTCCCACCGCCCTGCTCATCAGCAGCTAAACACAGAGTCATGAGACTTTACACACAGAAACCCAACAGTGTCCTGACTAATCTTATAACAGACTTCATTCTCATCTCATTATCTCTAGCCGCTTTATCCTTCTACAGGGTCGCAGGCAAGCTGGAGCCTATCCCAGCTGACTACGGGCGAAAGGCGGGGTACACCCTGGACAAGTCGCCAGGTCATCACAGGGCTGACACATAGACACAGACAACCATTCACACTCACATTCACACCTACGGTCAATTTAGAGTCTCCAGTTAACCTAACCTGCATGTCTTTGGACTGTGGGGGAAACCGGAGCACCCGGAGGAAACCCACGCGGACACGGGGAGAACATGCAAACTCCACACAGAAAGGCCCTCGCCGGCCCCGGGGCTCGAACCCAGGACCTTCTTGCTGTGAGGCGACAGCGCTAACCACTACACCACCGTGCCGCCCTATAACAGACTTGTGACAATAAAATAATTAATTTGCTTATACTGACTGAAAATTTCCGGTAAGTCAACTTCCATCCAAGGCAACTTACTCTGCCTGTCTTATTAACACAAAGAAAGCGATAAAAACAGAGTCTGGTGTATTTATAGCTATTATAACGTAAGTGATAACAGGAACTAACTTGTTTCATGGAGGTTTAACTATAGATAAAATGTACAATGTGTCATTCTTTCATATGTTAGTGTTGGCAAATACCTGTGTTATAAGAGGAATAAAACTTTACAGGACATACCATATTCAAAAATAATCAACTATTATAATAATCAACAATTAACAGTAATTATTTTTAAATTATTTTTTAATAACAGCATGCCCAGTGTCTTATTCCTGACCAATCAGCACCAAATGATATATCAGCTCTTGCTGTGGAGTTCTGACCTTGTTGTCTAGTGACGCGATCTCCTGCTGATTAGCAGTTGAGAGCAGAAAACCATTCATTTGTGTCTTTAGAGGATCATCCACCTCGACATCTATGTCATAGCAGGCTGTCTTCTTGTGGTCACTGGGATCCACACTGTTAAATAAGTACATAATATCTTAACTAAGAATAAGCTTTTTAGACACGTGCACATTTGAGTTAAAACCATTTAGTACCTGATGACATGGTTGATCACAATCGGGTCAGGGGGCAGCAGCAGGTTAGTGAGCCGCTGAGGAATCTCACTAAACTTCAGACGCGGGCAGTCGAAGATCTGCAACATGAACAAGACCACTTCAACTAAGCCCATGTTCAAATCTGAGAACATCAGCTATACCTTTCAACCACATGTCAAGGATGCATGTGGCCACGGTAATATTTGTAGGGTAAATTCTAATGTGCTTCAAGATAATGAAGTAGCAGTAAACATAAAAGATCAACCAAATAATGACTTGAGTATGAGCTGGAAAGTATTACAAGTATAACTGCAGCAGGGTATCCCCTGACAGCTTTAGTTGTAATACACAAGATGATATTCACAAAGTCATAAAATGTGTGCTTCTTTACTGGACAAATGACACTGACCACTTAAAGACTCTTTAAAGGACTCAAGAAAGGTTCTCCATGTATCATGGTTGGAAGCATTGCCACTTATTAGCTCTAGTTCTGCGCCTTGTTTGCGCTGATGAAAAGTTGCTTCTGCTTGGATTTCAGCTTCCAGGTGTTTCATGTTCTGTGCCCTTTCACCTTCTGAATAATTTTGCAATTCCCACGATTTGTTTCGTAACGTCATAATTCCCACAACTTCATTACCGCAAAAGTCTTTTGACAAACGTGCCACATGCGTTTACTATTGCTCTTTATGAAAAAGTACTCTTGTTTCCAGCTCTGTTGAAATCACCCCTTCTCACTTACCCATTTTCGACCAACAGGGAATGGGTACCGTTCTGATTTTGAACCGTTCAGAGCATTTCGACCAAAAGTAAATTGGTTCAGAACCTGAAAAGTTGGTTTTTAGCTGGAACCAAAATATAGCTGGTTCTTCCAACGCAAACTGCGATGACATCAGTGGGCATGTCATGAGTTTGGAGAGGAAGCTCAGAGCAGTAATGGAGAATGCAACAGAAAAGGATACATCTTCAGAAAAAGAATGGACCGAGAACATCTCATCTCATCTCATTATCTCTAACCGCTTTATCCTGTTCTACAGGGTCGCAGGCAAGCTGGAGCCTATCCCAGCTGACTACGGGCGAAAGGCGGGGTACACCCTGGACAAGTCGCCAGGTCATCACAGGGCTGACACATAGACACAGACAACCATTCACACTCACATTCACACCTACGGTCAATTTAGAGTCACCAGTTAACCTAACCTGCATGTCTTTGGACTGTGGGGGAAACCGGAGCACCCGGAGGAAACCCACGCGGACACGGGGAGAACATGCAAACTCCACACAGAAAGGCCCTTGCCGGCCCCGGGGCTCGAACCCAGGACCTTCTTGCTGTGAGGCGACAGCGCTAACCACTACACCACCGTGCTGCCCGGACCGAGAACAAATACCTGCAAAAACAGAACAAAAGCTCAGAGGTGATCAATGCGCACCACTATCTTGCTACTACTGTTTACTCCATCCATCTATTATCCATAACTGCGTATCCTGTGCAGGATTGCAGGCAAGCTGGAGCCTATCCCAGCTGACTATTGCCCCTTTTCCACCAAAGCAGTTCCAGGGCTGGTTCGGGGCCAGTGCTTAGTTTGGAACCGGGTTTTCTGTTTCCACTGACAAAGAACTGGCTCTTGGGCCAGAAAAAACAGTTCCAGGCTAGCACCAACTCTCTGCTGGGCCAGTGGAAAGAACCGCTTACATCAGCGGGGGGGCGGAGTTGTTAAGACCAACAACAATAACAAGACCGCGAAAGATCGCCATTTTTAAGCGACGAGAAGCAGCAGCTGTACAAACGCGAAGTCATCCATTATTATTGTTGCTGCTGCTTCTTCCGTGTTGTTTTTGCTTCGATATTCATGCCAAGGTTTATGCAAACGTAGCGACGTAACTGACGTATACAACGACGTAACTGACGTATACAGTGACGTAATGACGTGGCTTCCCTTAGCACCATGAGCTATGGAAAAGCAAACCGGTTCTCAGCTGGCTCGCAAGTTGAACGAGTAGTGAACCAGCACCAGCACTGGCCCCGAACCAGCCCTGGAACTGATTTGGTGGAAAAGGGGTAATAGAGACAAACAACCATTCACACTCACATTCACACCTACGGTCAATTTAGAGCCACCAATTAACCTAACCTGCATGTCTTTGGACTGTGGGGGAAACCGGAGCACCTGGAGGAAACCCACGTGGAGAACATGCAAACTCCACACAGAAAGGCCCTCGTCGGCTGCTGGGCTCGAACCCAGAACCTTCTTGCTGTGAGGCGACAGTGCTAACTACTACACCACTGTGCCACCCCACTACTGTTTACTCCCATTGTTAATTGTGCATTGCCCTCTGTTCATGACGTGTCCTTGATTACAACGGTTCTACTCAAAACTGGTGAAAACGTGGGCCAGTTTGCTAGCTGGCACCAAGGTTCAAAGAATCCTGAACGGAACCGGTTCAAGAACCTGTTCCCTGTTGGTCAAAAAGGGGTATCTGTAAACTTTCACCTTTTTTCTGTCGCCATAAATTCCTATCATTCACTAAATTAATTTGGAGGTGTAGTCAGGGAAAAAAGGCTATTACGTTTTAGCTAACACAGTCTACTGCCACTGTCACGCAAAAGGAAAAATTGCAGGCTGCCTATCACACATTCTAAGAGAGAAGCTGTGGGCCAATTAACATCTGTCCAAGGTTCACATTTGGCCCTGGGGCCAGATTTTGGACATCCTTGGTATAATGTTACACTGTCTCAGACACATCATTAGTGGTAGTAACAGTATACATTGGGATAAACCATAGACCTGTGAACTTGACTATATACTTAACAGAAGAATGAGAATGTAACGAAGCAAAAGATGGCCTCGCAAACACACTGTATGCTGTAATATATTTTATAAGAATACTGTCATTATCCTGTCATTTTGATAGACATTAAGTGTTCAGGTGCTAAAGTACCTGCTGGAAATACTTGTCACAGCTAATGTATTCCTTTTCATGGGAGTCCTGCAGCTTGTTAGTCTTGACATACTGCCACAGGGCCTGGATGATGCAGGAACGGGTCTGCGTGTGGATGCCTAGCAGACGAGCAAGCCGAGGGTCCAGCTTAAACTGTGGTGGCTTGAGGAAGAGGATAAAACAGTCACATATAAGGCACCCAACAAGGCCAGTCCCAAAATCATATAGCAGTGCAGGTGGACCAGCAAAAGGTCACTTAATAATGCAGGTGACATCACTACTCATCACTACTTTACAAAGTGAAGAGTTTCATCTTATGCCTCGGTCACAACCGGCCGTACGTGCTCCTACGGCCGGTCTACGTGCAAAAAACTCACAAACAGCAACAATAAAAGCTTGACAATGAGACATACAGAATCTGGAATTTAAATAGTGACACTAATTAGGTGAAACAGGAAACCGGTGTGAGTGAGTAGTGAATGTGTGTCAAGATTATATGATGTGCAGGGGCTGATGGGTACTGTAGGCCTGAGCCATTCAGTACGACCCTGACTCAGTGCTAGAAGTTATGACTTATGATACAAAACTACTGTTATATTAAAAACGTAATAGCAAAACTAGTTGGTACTGTATGGTAAGCAATGTGTACTATCACCCAGTAGTACGGTTCACACCTGGTAATCGAGCATGAGGAGTAGCGTGCACCGCACATTCACATCTCCAGGCCTCTTCACCTGGAAGCCATCTGTCTCCTGGGTTGTGGGAGTGCGATGCCACTGTGAGAGCAAAGAGAGCACAATACACCAAGAATTACATCCGGTCTTCTCTGAAAAGTATTGGAATGGCAAACATAATTATTTTGTTTTTGCTATACACTGAAGACATTCGGGTTTTAGAGGAAAAGATGAATATGAGATGATATATCAGAATTTCAGGTTTCATTTCCTGATATTTATATCTACAAGTGTTAAACAACTTAGAACATGGCACCTTTGGTGGCAGACCATGCAATTTTTAGGTGAGCAAAAGTATGGGAACAGATATTTACTTTAAGACTAACACTTAATATTTGTTTGCATATCTCATCTCATCTCGTTATCTCTAGCCACTTTATCCTTCCACAGGATCGCAGGCAAGCTGGAGCCTATCCCAGCTGACTACGGGCGAAAGGCGGGGTACACCCTGGACAAGTCGCCAGGTCATCACAGAGCTGACACATAGACACAGACAACCATTCACACTCACATTCACACCTACGGTCAATTTAGAGTCGCCAGTTAACCTAACCTGCATGTCTTTGGGGGAAACCGGAGCACCCGGAGGAAACCCACGCGGACAACATGCAAACTCCACACAGAAAGGCCCTCGCTGGCCACGGGGCTCGAACCCGGACCTTCTTGCTGTGAGGCGACAGCGCTAACCACTACACCACCGTGCTGCCCGTTTGCATACAGTATCTCTTGCTTACAAGAACTGCATCAAGCTGACGACCCACTGACATCACCAAACTGTTGCATTCTTCTTGTCTGGCTGCCTGACAAAGTTCCTTCCAATTAGACTGGATGAATTTCTCTGTAAATTGGCAGACAGAATGTTTCTGTAGATTTCTCAATTCATTCTGCTGCTACCATCATGAGTTACAGCATCAATAAAGATTAGCGAGCCTGTTTCAGAAGCAGCTATGCAAGCTCAAGCCATGACACTACGTCCACTATACTTGACCAATGAGCTCGTATGTTTTGGACATTGAGCAGAGCCTTTCTTTCGCCACACTTTGGTTAATATTAATTGGGTTAATGTTAATATTGGTTGCAGAACTTCTGTGGCTCATCTCTGTATTTCTTTGTGAATTCCCCTTCAAAGAAAACCCCTGCCCTGTAGAGATTGTTGGTGATGTCAGACTGTTGCGTTTGGGTTTTTTTTTCTTCACAGCTCTCACAATGTTCTTGTCATCAACTGATACTGCTTTCCTTGGTCAAATTGTTTGATGTCTTGTTAGTTCTTCCTTTCTCAGAACATTTCAAATTGTAATGGCTCTGATTCTCCCGTTTTTCTCCGCTTCCAAATGATTTGCTTTTTTCCCATAGACAGCTCTCTGGTCTTCATGTTGGTTTATCCTTTTTAAAAACAAATGCTGTCTTTACAGGTGGAACAGAGGGTTCAAACCAAGAGTAGATATTCAGAGCTATTAATTGTTTAATCAGTCAATCTCCAAACAGGGCATACCTGGGTAACAAGAAACACCCATTAGGCCCATGTTGCAATATTTCTGATCACTTGAAAAATAGGTGGGTTCAAATAAAAGATGCCATGTTCTAAGCTGTTTAACACATCTCGTTGTAAATATCAGTAAATGAAAGCTGAAATTCTGGTTGTGTCGTATTTATCATTTGATCTCAAAACCAGATGTCTTTGGTGTATAGCAAAAAATAAATATATAAATAAACAAACAAACATTGGCCTTGCTGTTCCAATACTACAGAGGGGACTGTATGGTGACACAAGGGCATTTCAGAGGAGTGAGTTTGAGTAAGTAAAATGCTCTGCAAATTCTAAACAGTGTGTGCCTGTGTGTTGTGTTCATGATTTAAAGACTATGAATTAGACTCTTCTGTGGAGTTAGTGAATACCATCATTATTAAAATGCATTTTTGATGGAATGCTGTTTGTCCAGAGTTGAGCTGAAAAGCTTTAATCCCAAGGACCTTTATAGCCATTTGTTTTTGCTGAAACTATGACTCTCAGTGGTCCCCCAATCATACTGGCACTGACTCATAGCTCAACTCTGTTGTTGGACACAGGATGAGCTTTCAAGGCCTCTCTAAACAGGTAAATCACTGTTTTATTACACCCCCAGTCTGGTATGTAGTTTGATTAAAACCTGCAGGCACCAAGGACAGTTTGAAGTACTGGGAATAAATGCACAACAAAAGCTTTGTTTTTGCAAACCAGTGGCATTGTAAAACAAAGGGCAGTGGTAGCTCAGTGGTTAAGGTGATAGACGACTGATTGGAAAGTCATTAACTCAAACCCCAGCACCACCAATCTACCACAGATTGGGTCCTTGAACAAGGACCTTATCCTTCAACTGCTCAAATGTATAATGCTGTGTTCACATATATACCGGTACGATAGTGGTATAACTGTATCGATACAAAGTATACCGGTACAGTTTAGTGCATCTGTCCACACTAGCGAGAAATGCTTGCGGTTTTCTTTCACGGTAGTTGAAATGCGCGTGCACGAAATGTTTCCGTGGTTACCGAATAACTTCCTTCCGAGAATATGGCGGATGAAACAACGTGTGTGTGCTTTTTGTTGTCAGTGTACAGTCTGTATTTCTGGCGGTCATTTATTCAGTCAAATCGTATAAAACGCCCGAGGCAGTTGAGAAAGAAACAAAGAAAACGAATCTCCGTTCTTCACTATTTTATTCAGCGAAGACGTCGATTGAGGTGTGTGACTTTGCGCATGTGCATTATATTTGTACCGATACAGAACAGCTTCATCTGTCCACACTACAGTGAAGCGCTACAGTACTGATACTGTACCGGTACGAAACCCATACATTTGTGGGTTTCGTACCGATACAGTTATACCGCTACAGTACCGGTATAGTTGCTAGTGTGGACAGGTGTTGTGGTACGAAAGTAGTATCGTATCGGTACAAAATCCCTAGCGTGGACAGGGTATTAATGAGATAAATGTAAGCTGCTCTGGATAAGGGTGTCTGCCAAATGCCATAAATGTACATAAATGGTTTTGAAAGCAAGACAATGGTTTGTCTAATGGGGAGATGAAGACTTAAGGCCAATTTATGCTGACAACCCAGTCCTCGCAGATAGCGTCGCAGACAGTGTCTGCGTAGCCCCCCCAACTTCGCAGACGCTCTGCGCGCACCTCCCAAAAATTGTGACCACCGCAGAAGCCTCGCAGACAGCGCCACAGACAAGAGGGCTCTGATTGGTCCACTCTACATCCGCTGTACATGCACTTCTGCTTCCCTACTTTCCCGGTTTGGTTTGTTTTCACGACCGGCATTTTTAAAAACACGAGCGAAGATGGAGCAGCATGAAGAGCGGTTGATTGAGGAAGTACGTACATCTATACGACTCCAGTTCTAGTCATTATAAAAAAAAAAGTTCTAGTCATTATAAGTAACCGGAGGATAAACACTCCACTAACCACACCCACCAACTACTCCTAGCGACTTTGCACCCCCTTGCGTTGTGCCGGTGAATAACATCGCGCACGCCTATTACTCCCCGCTCAACAATAAATTACAACTGTCTGCGAAAAGCTGTCTGCGAAAGCCTTGTCGCAAGAGCATGCAGAGGCCTTTATTCCACAAAAGCATATTGACCAGATTATAGGCTGTTAGCTATGCTTCAATCAAAAACCAAACTTCATTTTTGAAGAAACTTGGAATCCATTTCTAAAAAATTTCAAAATAGCTTAGTGCAAAAAAAAAAAAAAAGACCATCACATTTATCGCATTTCCTGTACGAATAAAAAGTGCACACTACTAATGTCTACTTAATCAGGTTGTTTTTGTGCCTGTGTGTCTTGACATGTTTGTCCAACTGGGTGTCTGACTGTGATCTGACTGTGTCAGCTGTATGCCTGCATGTTTGACTGCTGATCTATACATTTCATTCAAAATGTACAGTACGCAATCAGTGAATTTCGGATTCACCTTTGCTACAATTACCACTTTTTTACTCAAATATTTTTATTGAATTTTACATGTATCACATCACATATACATACGTGCTCATACATTGTAAATTTTTCAGAGTGATTTAACATAAACATAAACATCCCTCCCCTCCCACTAGCCACACCTACAAGCCATGATTCCTGAGGAGTATTATTCCTGGAGTGTTGTAGGGAACTGCTGGAAGTCAAGTATTGAGTCGCAAGATAAATAAATAAGAATAAAAAAAGTAAAATAAGTAAATAAACACACAAATGGGACGAATAGATAAAATAAATAAATAAATAAATCAAGGTAAATAATTAGGAGGCGGCAAATTTAGACAATGACTGATACAGACACTGTAACTGACAGAAAAAAAAGGAAAGGGGGCAGATATCGCAATCCAACTTAAGGTTCTCAAAGTATTTCAGGAAAGGTCCCCATACCTTCTGGAACTTCTTGCTCGAGTCACAAACTGAATAGCGGATCTTTTCGAGGTCTAGACAGGACATGATGTCCCTTAACCACGGAGCGTGTGTGGGCAGGGCAGCATCCCTCCACCTTAATAGAATCGCAAGCCTAGCCAGAAGCGAGGCAAAGGACAGCGTGCGGCTTTTGGTTGGAGTGAGGCGCGCGTCATCTTCACCAGTGGTGCCGAAAAGGGCAATCAGTGGACTGGGTTCTAGCTCAAGATTAAGAATAAGGGACAAGTTTTGGAAAACATCTCTCCAGTATCTTTCCAGGCTTGGACAAGTCCAAAACATGTGAATAAGCGAGGCCTCACCTCCCTTACATTTATCACATAAAGGATCAACGTCTGAGTACATATGAGATAATTTGGTTTTAGATATGAGCCCTGTGCACCACCTTAAACTGTAACAGGCAATGACGTGCACAGAGAGATGTTGCATTTACCAGTCTGAGAATGGAATCCCATACATCGTTTGACAGTTGAAAGTTTAAATCCTGCTCCCAAGCAGTTTTAATTTTGTCCAGAGGAGCCTGTTTTATGCCCATCAGTTTGTCATAAATGACCCCTTGCGCGATGGATGCAGACCAAGTAATATGTCGGCGGTGGTCGCAGTAGTTGCCCCAGGGAAACTAGCCATCTGAGAATGGAGAAAGTGTCTTGCCTGCAGGTATCTGAAAAAATGAGTGTTTGGTAGACTAAACTTTTCAGACAGTCGTGCGAATGATGCAAAGCTATTACCAATGAAAAGATCTTTAAATTTCTCTATACCCCTCCCGTGCCACTCTTGGAATGCAGAATCAGATAGAGAGGGTTGAAAGAAAGGGCTGGACAGAATAGGACTAAGGAGAGAGAAATCATGTAAACCGAAATGCTTCCTGAACTGAGCCCACACCCTCGTTGTGTGCCAAACCGTCAGACTATCAGTCCATTTACCTGGGGGGAGAGGGAGTGGCGACCCAAGCAGAGCCAAAATGGAAACATTTCGGACCGAACTCAACTCCATCCTCACCCATGTCGGACAGTCAGCTCGATCGAGAAAGTGCGACCAGAAAGTAATGCAGTGTATATTAGCAGCCCAGTAGTAAAGACGGAAATTAGGCAGCGCCATACCTCCATCTTTTTTGGATTTTTGAAGATGGACTTTATTTAGTCTAGGGCGCTTGCCCCTCCATATATAGGCCGCTATGATTGAGTCCAATGAGTCAAAGAAAGATTTGGGAATAAAGATTGGTATAGATTGAAAGAGATAGAAAAATTTAGGGAGGATGTTCATTTTAACAGAGTTGATCCGGCCCACCAGGGATGTAGACAGTGGTGACCACTGCATCAAGCGCTCTTTCACATGCTTTAGTAGAGTATAAAATTTTTCTTTAAAGAGACACTTATGTTTCCTTGTAATTGTAACACCAAGGTAGACAAATTTATTTTCCACAATCTTAAAGGGGAGGCTGATATATTTTAAAGCAAGTGCCTCTGTATTCACAGGAAAAAGTTCACTCTTGTGTAAATTTAGTTTATATCCCGAAACCTGGCCAAATTGAGCGAGTAAGGATAGCATTACAGGTAAAGAGGTGTCTGGGTTTGATATAAAAAGTAAAAGATCGTCAGCGTATAGAGACACTTTATGTTCAATTCCTTTCCTCAAAATCCCTGAAATATCCTTGCAGTTACGAAATGCAACTGCTAGAGTCTCTATGGTCAGATCGAAAAGCAATGGGCTTAAAGGGCACCCTTGATGGGTTCCCCTATGAAGACTGAAAGGTTGAGAGCGTTGAGAATTGATAAGGATAGAAGCAGTTGGGCACATATATAATAGTTTAACCCACCTAATGTAGTTTGGGCCAAAACCAAATTTTTCCAAAACTGCAAATAAATATTTCCACTCCACACGGTCAAACGCTTTCTCTGCGTCTAGAGAAAGGACACATTCCGGAATTGCCTCTGAAGGAGAGTACAAAATATCAAATAAACGACATATATTAAAATAAGAATGTCGGTTTTTTACAAAGCCAGTCTGATCCTCTGATATTATCTCAGGTAATATACCCTCTAATCTACGGGCTAAAACTTTTGCCAAAATTTTGGCATCAACATTTAGTAAGGAGATTGGCCTATAGGAGGAACACTCTGTTGGGTCTTTACCTTTCTTTACGATAAGACTGATGCATGCCTCATACAGTGTTGCTGGGAGTTTGCCTTGCTTGCAAGAATCTGATAACACTAAACATAGATGAGGGGAAAGTAATGAAGAAAATGTTTTGAAAAACTCCGCTGGGAACCCATCAGGTCCAGGGGATTTCCCAGATTGCAATGAGAAGATAGCAGCAGCTACCTCCCCCTGCGATATAGGCTCGTCTAACCTAGTCTTATTATCATGGGTAAGTGTGTGGACCGCTAAATGATCTAGGAAATTTTCCATCAGCGTACTGTCATTTGGGAGGTCCGAAGTGTAAAGTCGGGAGTAAAAATTCCTAAATGTGTCGTTGATTTTAGAGGGATCTGAGGTGATGTTACCATCGTCCATCTAGATTTTTGTGATGTGCTGTTTTGCTTTAAATCCCTTCAGCTGATTGGCTAGCATTTTACTAGATTTGTCGCCATGAACATAGAACAGACTTTTGCTCTGCAATAGTTGGCATTCAATTGAATGTTTTGAGAGGAGATCGAATCTAGTTTGGAGTTCCACACGCTTTTTATATAGTTCAGGGTTCTTGATTTGAGCGTATCTCTGATCCACTTCTTTAATTTGAATATATAGATCTATCCGTTCTTTCTGAGCTCTCTTTTTCATATTTGCGCTAAAACAAATAATTTGTCCCCTTAGGTAAGCTTTCAGAGCATCTCAAATGGTCAGGCTGCTGGTTTCAGATGGTGCATTTGTATCAAAGAAAAAGGTTATCTGCTCCTCCATAAATTTCACAAAGTCATTACTGGACAGTAAAGTTGAGTTAAAACGCCAATGTCTCTGCAACAGGGAGGTCAGGAAGGGTCATGAACAATACCACTGGGGCGTGGTCAGATATCACTATACTCTGATAGTCACAGGAACAGGTAAATGGGATCAGACGATTGTCAACAAGAAAATAGTCAATCCTAGAGTAGGTATGATGGGAATGAGAAAAGAATGAATACTCCCTCGTTTGGATTGAGATACCGCCATATTTCTGTGACTCCATAGTTGTCTAAGAAAGACTGAATAAGTGATGCAGATTTACTCATTAGACCAGGGTTAGAAGAAGACCGGTCGAGCACAGGATCAAGCCAACAGTTAAAATCCCCACCAAGCATGAGAGAGTATGAGCTCAGGTCAGGAAGAGAGGAAAAGAAACCTTTTAGAAAGCCCACATCATCCACGTTCGGAGCATATACATTGGCAAACACTACCATAGTATTATACAATTTCCCTGAGACAATAATATAGCGACCATTTGTATCTGCTATTATGTTATGGTGTTCAAAGGGAATATTGTGGTTCAATTACTACTTTTTACAGTGTTTTTTTTTTCCTTTTCTTTTCTGTGGCAGCGAGGGTGTGGTCGAGCGTCGGCTGTGAACGGCGAAGAGTCAGGTTGAACCAGCAGGTAATGTGACGAGTTACAACTGTCTAATTACTGGCTGTCTATTAAAGTGTGTCTCTGTGTGTCTTATAGATAGCCAGTAACGAGAGAGAGAGAGAGAGAGAGAGAGAGAGAGAGAGAGAGAGAGAGCTGCATTCTCCGAGGTGTGTGTATACATGTGTTAGTCGTCACTGAAAAGTGAGTGATAAAAAAGTGCACCCTGAATTGTCGTGCCTGTCTCCAGTTCTTCATTGTCCCACCTCAGGGAATTGAGGAACAAACGCTGTCATGGAGTCCTAACCAGTCAGGGAGCGCCTTCAGACACTGTTGACCTCCAGTGCCAGACACTGTGAGACCTCCATGCCAGTGGAGGTCTCACACTGTCTGTGGAGCAGGGGCAGCATTTCCAGACCCTGTATGAGGGCTAGGCGAAGGACTAGCAAGAGAAAGGGGTGCAGAGCTTGGTCCAGTCAGTGAGTACTCCAGCTGGCACTTCTGCAGCCAGCGTTCCTGTTCAGCTGGTCCAGATGGGGTTGCAGGACGACCCAGAAGCCTTCCTTGAGCTGTTCGAGCACATCACAGAGGCGAGCTTGTGACCAACTTCACAGTGGGCAGCTCGCCTAATCCCGCTCCTGTTGGAGGACGCACAGCTCACAACTCAGCAGCTCCTACTGGTAGCTACCAGTATGCTGGAGTACCTGGACCTGAAGCAGGCAATGGGTCATCTGCAGCCCTGAATAACACCTCCAATGTTTCCATGCACTGGCCTAAGGCGAAGTTGGCTGCCTATTTGCATTTGCACAGCAGCTCCAGGATGCCTCCAGACGATGGCTGCTGGCAGGCGAGTGCGATGTGGAGGATGTCATCAATCACATGACACTGGAGCAGTTCGTTGCCCAATTACCAAGCGAGACCTTAACATGAATCCAGTGTCACAGCGTGGCGTTGCTGGAGGCGGTGGTCTGACTGGCAGAGGAACACCTGACGGCATTTCCTGAGCAGGTGCTCCTGCAGCTTCTCTTCCTCTCTCTCTCTCTTTGTCTCTCTCTCCCTCTGCTCACCTCTCCCCTACCCCAGCCCCATGGAGACGGGGGCCAATTCCCCCAATTCCTGCTCCCCGCACTCATGTCTGTCCTCATGTCTCCACACCCCTTTCTCTTTCCGTGTCTGTGCTGCTGCTAACCCCTTCTCTCTCCACAGGTGAACCCATCCATGCCCACCAAAATCAGGAGCACGTCTGGGAAGGTATGTCGGAGTAGTAGAAAGTAAGTAAGTAAGTAAGTAAGTAAGTAAGTACGTAAGTAAGTAAATTTAATTTATAAAGCACATTTAAAATAGTTTACACTGACCAAAGTGCTGTACATAGGGTAGCTCGGAAATCAGAAGTAAAATGCACAAACAAACACAACACAAAAGAAAAGATACATTAATAGCTGCAACAAAAATACACATTACAAACACAAAAGATTGACAGATAGACAAAGAGGCCAGAATTACACAAACAACAAATGAACAACAACATTGAATAACACCCACTACAAAAAGAACTAGGGAATGGACAGCTAAGAGGTTGCAAAAGCCAGTGAGTAGAGATGAGTTTTGAGTCTGAATTTAAAAGAGGAGACAGAGGGTGGGATTTCCAGGAATCAGTACTTCCGCAAAGAGGCAGGGATTCTGATTTGCATTCCTGATGCACCATGGTCTTCCCCTGATTGAGCAGGAACGTATTGTGTCTGTGAGTATTCAAGGGGGTACACATCAGGCTTTGGTGGATTCTGGTTGTAATCAGACCTCCATGCATCAAAGCCTGATTCAATGTGGAGCACTGGGAAATGCACGATTGGTGAAAGGTGAGGTGAGTACATGGGGATATTCACAAATATCTGCTAATGCCCATCACTATTCATTTCTCAGGAGGAAAGCATAGTGTGGAGGTGGTGGTTAGCCCAAGCCTCACCCATCCATTTATTCTGGGAACAGATTGGCCAGGGTTTAAAAAATTAATAAAACAGTTAGTAGTGGATAAGTCCTGCATTAGCATGTCACGGGAGAATGTCACCACAACCTTGGCTGGGGAGGCGTCCCAGGGCTATCCGCATCAGTTCCATGTCATGATGACATGGTGAGGGGGGAGGGCACCACACCTCCTCACTCTTTGGGAAATCCCTCAGGGGATTTCCTGCTGGAGCAGACGCGAAATGAGACTCTGAGGCATGCTTTTGACCAAGTGAAAGTAACTGATGGTCAAAACCTCCAGCCTAATCTTGCGCTTTCCTTTCTGTATTTTTCCATTATTAAAGATAGGCTATATCAAGTGACACAGGACAATCAGATTAAGGAAGAGATTATACGATTGTTGATCCCAAAGAGCCGTAGGGAACTTTTATTCCATGCGGCTCATCATAATCTCATGGCTGGGCATCTAGGTCAGGACAAAACACCAAATTGTCTCATGGCCCGTTTCTATTGGCCAGGGATTTGTGCCAATGTCTGTAGGTGGTGTGCAGCTTGTCACGAATGCCAGTTGGTAAATCCAGCAGCCACGCCAAAATCACCATTGTGAACATTACCATTAACTGAGATCCCCTTTGAAAGAATTGGCATGGATCTTGTCAGGCCATTAGATCGATCTGCACATGGGTATTGCTTTGTGTTAGCCAAAGTGGACTATGCAATGCAATACCCGGAAGCAATATCTTTTCGCAATATCTCAGCACGTCGTGTTGCAGAGGCACGCTTCTGCATTATCTCCCGAGTCAGGATCCTGAAATAAATCCTGACTGATAAAGGCACCACTTTTATGTCACATACACAATGCAAATTTTATGAATTATTAGAAATTAAATCGATTCGTACCAGTGTTTACTATGTGCAAGCAGATGGGCTGGTCAAACGATTTAATCAAACACTTAAAAACATGATTTGTAAGTTTGTCTGTGAAGATTCTCAATCATCCAGGTCATAGTAAACTGTGGGTGGTAGAAAAGGGCAACTGGACTTGCTTGAAGATTCTTGAAAACGTTTCACCTCTCGTCCAAAAGGCTTCCTCAGTTCTGTCTGACTAATAGGGAGTATCAGATATTTATCCTCTCCTGGCTCAGAATCAGAATCAGAATTCTGATGACCAGCTCATCTAAGGTGTCACTGAGGCATCATGTTGGTGTGGGTCGCTGGAGGCTGGGTGTGAATGGCGAGTCATTAGGGTGATCAAAGGATTGCCCGTTAGGGTGATCAATGGCAATCTGACTCTCTCTGTCCTCCTGTGAGTCCCCGAAAACAGCTGGGTCCTGGCGTACACCCAGCCGTCTGGGAAGAGTGTCCAAGACCACCTTGTAGATGGTTGACAAATGATGTCTTAGACCCCCACCTCTGTTCAGTGATGGCCGTTCCAGGTTTACAAAAATATGAGAGTATGAGAAGTGTTCCAGAAAACTGGCAGACTACAGAAACCACCTGCGTTTTAACCTGAGATGCCGACAAACCAACATTATCCCCACTAGCCTACGCCTATTTTCAACGGTTAAAGGACACAGAGCTGAGATAATCCTGCAGAAAGCCCAGAAGTGGCTTCTCAATGAGAGAGTGAGACAAGTACATTTCACCATCGATGCTCTCCAGAACAAGACTAAACTGAGGTTTGAGGAGTTGACAGCCCTTCTTCCCAGTGAAGTTTTGGAACGAGTCTCTGTTCTCACTGAGAAGGCACAGCTTTCACAACACACCAAAGGTAAGGAACGTCACATGCGCAAATTTCAAAAATTGCTGTCTAAAACCACCTCCTCTGGCAAGACAGAAGGTCTGACTTGGAGGAAGAAATCTGACCAGGCTACACAACCGGACATAGAAGAGAAATGGGTGAAGAACTTATCCAACAGGGTACTCACCCAACCAGAGAGAGATGTCTTATCCAAGGGTCTTAACTTTGCAGTTTCACCTGAGCGGATACCGGTAGTAGAACTCATCACAGCCACAGAGACAGCCATCAGGAACAACAACCTGACCAACACGGAGTCAGAACAACTTAGACTGAAGATATCAGCTGCTCTATCCAGTGCGAAAGCACCCCCCTCCAACCTCACCAGCCAAGAAAGGAGGGCTCTTACAGTGCTTCAAAGAGACCGGAACATCACCATCCTTCCTGCTGACAAAGGGAGATGCACAGTGGTGCTAAACACAGCGGACTACCACTCCAGGATGACCAGTCTCCTCAGTGATACAACCACTTATGAAACATTGAGGAGGGACCCCACAAGTGGTTACAAAAAGAAAGTTGTTAGCTGCTTGCAACAACTAGAAAAGGACCAAGCCATCAACCGAGCTCTTTACTACAGATTGTACCCTGGGGAAGCCGTGCCTCTCATATACGGACTCCCCAAGATTCACAAAGAAGGAGCTCCTCTCAGACCTATTATCAGCAGTATAAACTCGGTCACATATAACATTGCTAAACACCTAGCCACAATCTTGGCTCCTCTGGTTGGGAATACACCATATCATGTCAAAAATTCCCAAGATTTTGCTTCTAAAGTTGCAGACCTCAAACTAGATTCAGATGAAACCATGGTTTCCTACGATGTCACTTCTCTGTTCACCTGCATTCCCACCACAGAAGCAGTCGAATCTGTAAGAAAACGACTCCTTCAGGATAGCTCCTTACTGGATAGAACGAAACTCACCATGGATCAGATTTGCACCCTGCTTGACCTCTGCCTGACTACCACTTATTTCCAGTTTAATGAAAGATTCTACAGACAGAAGCATGGATGCGCCATGGGATCACCAGTGTCCCCTATTGTGGCTAATTTATACATGGAGGAAGTGGAACATATAGCTTTGACCACTTTTGCAGGAGTTGCTCCCAGCCATTGGTTTAGATACGTGGATGATACTTGGGTTAAAATCAAAATCCAGGAGGTGGAAGCTTTCTCGAAACACATCAATGCAGTGGATAGCAACATCAACTTCACTCGGGAGGATGTCAGTGGGAATAATCTAGCCTTCTTGGATTGTGATGTACACATTAGACAAGACAGAAGCCTTAGTATCGAGGTCTACCGGAAACCCACACACACAGACCAGTACCTACTTTTCGACTCTCACCACCCACTGGAACATAAATTGGGGGTCATTAGGACCTTGCAACACAGGGCTCAGAACATTCCTACAACATTAGAGGGAAAAGAGAAGGAGCAGAACCATATCAAGAAAGCACTTCAGAATTGCGGTTATCCCAACTGGGCTTTCCTAAAGAGCATAAAAAGGAACATAACTGACAAGGATGATAACAGGAACAAACGCAAGAACATTGTCATTCCCTACATTTCTGGTCTATCTGAGAAACTCAGGAGGATCTTCTACAAACACAACATTCCAGTACATTTCAGACCCAATAACACCCTGAAGCAGAAACTGGTCCACCCTAAGGACAGAATACCCAGACACAAACAGGACAACGTAGTGTATGCAATTCAGTGCAGTGAGAATTGCACAAATTCGTATATTGGGGAGACGAAGCAACCGCTATACAGGCGCTTGGCCCAACACAGGAGAGCCAGCTCCTCAGGCCAGGACTCGGCTGTCTACATTCATCTTAACAATGAAGGACACTCATTTCGGGATTGTGACGTACGCATTTTAGCCAGAGAGGATCGTTGGTATGAGCGAGGAGTCAAAGAAGCCATTTTTGTAAACCTGGAACGGCCATCACTGAACAGAGGTGGGGGTCTAAGACATCATTTGTCAACCATCTACAAGGTGGTCTTGGACACTCTTCCCAGACGGCTGGGTGTACGCCAGGACCCAGCTGTTTTCGGGGACTCACAGGAGGACAGAGAGAGTCAGATTGCCATTGATCACCCTAACGGGCAATCCTTTGATCACCCTAATGACTCGCCATTCACACCCAGCCTCCAGCGACCCACACCAACATGATGCCTCAGTGACACCTTAGATGAGCTGGTCATCAGAATTCTGATTCTGATTCTGAGCCAGGAGAGGATAAATATCTGATACTCCCTATTAGTCAGACAGAACTGAGGAAGCCTTTTGGACGAGAGGTGAAACGTTTTCAAGAATCTTCAAGCAAGTCCAGTTGCCCTTTTCTACCACCCACAGTTTGATTTGTAAGTTTGTTCACGGGGATGCTAAAAACTGGGACAGGTGGCTAGACCCTCTGTTGTTTGCAGTGCACAAGATCCCACAAGCCTCCACCAGGTTTTCTCCATTTGAATTGCTGTATGGGTGTAAGCCCCATGGCATCTTAGACACCATTACAGAAAATTTGGAGGAGGGACCTTCTCAAAGCAAAAACGAAATTCAGTACATTCTTGACCTGAGAGCAAAACTCCACGCACTGGCGCACTTTTATTCAACACTGGATTTGACAAAAGGATATTGGCAGATCCCTTTGACGCCACTATCCCAGGAAAAATGGCCTTTTCCACCCAGTTTGGGTTACACCTATATATCACCCTCTCGTTTCGGTTGTTTGGGGCCCCAGCGATGTTTCAGCATCTCATGGACTGAATGCTCCATCCCCACAATGTGTATGCTGCTGCCTATTTAGACAACATTATTATTTATAGTAATGACTGGCATCTAAGGGTTGTCCTGAGGTCGCTGAGGTGTGTGGAGCTCACGCAAACCTGAAAAAGTGTGCAACTGGACGGGTGGAAGTACGGTACCTGGGCTTCCACTTGGGTCATGGGCAAGTGCATCCTCAAATTGATAAGACTGCAGCAATTGTGGTCTGTCCAAGACCTAACACCAAAAAGGGGTTGAGTCAATTCCTGGGGCTGGCTGGCTATTATAGGAGGTTTGTGCCTAACTTTTCGGACGCAACCAGCAAGCTGACTGACCTCACTAAAAAGTGGGCTCCAGTCCAGTGGACGGAGCCGTGTGAACGGGCTTTTGTGCAGATTAAAACGGTTTTGTGTGGGGGCCTGCTGTTGCATTCTCCTGACTTTTCTCTCCCTTTTGTTTTGCAGACTGACGTGTTGGACAGAGGGCTGAGGACAGTTTTGTTCCAGGTGGTGGAGGGGGGAGGAGCGCCTGGTGCTGTACATCAGCCACAGGCTCTTGATGTGAGAGTCTAAGTATAGCACCGTCGAGAAGGAGTGTTTGGCCATCAAGTGGGCGGTCCTCACTCTTTGGTACTACCTGTTAGGATGCCCTTTCACCCTCTGTTACGACCATGTCCTGCTCCAGTGGCTCCATCGCATGATGGATGCCAACATGCAGATCACTCATTGGTATCTGGCCCTTCAGCCCTTAAAATTCTAGGTGGTCCACAGGCCAGGGGCACAGACAGTGGTGGTGAAGTACCTCTCCCACCATGGAGGGGGAGTCAGCTGCAGGCCGGATGACTCCTCGGCCTGATCCGGGCAGTGGGGGGTATGTAGCAGCAAGGGCGTGGTCGAGCGTTGGCTGTGAACGGCGAGGAGTCAGACTGAACCAGCAGGTAACGTGACGAGTTACACTTGCCTAATTACTGGCTGTCTATTAATGTGTGTCTCTGTGTGTCTTGCAGATAGGCAGTAATGAGACAGAGAGAGAGCTGCTTTCTCCTATATGTGTATACATCTGTTAGACATCACTGAAAAATGAACTATAAAAAAAGCACACCATGAATTGTTGTGCCTGTCTCCAGTTCCTCATTGTCCCACTTCAGGGAATTGTTATATTTTCCCTTTCTCTTTTTCTGGTGACTCGTGGTCGATGAGGATGTGTGTAAAAGAGAGTGCGTGGGAATGTACAGATAAAATTCAGAAATGTCTCAAGTGTAACATACATTATCTGTTATATACGAGGATACTACCGGTACTACATCGTACACACACATGATGAGGACGTGTGTAAAAGAGTGCATGGGAATGCACAGACAAAATTCAGAAATGTCTCAAGTGTAACATACATGATCTGTTTTACATATATACATACTAGGGCTGTCAAACGATTAAAATTTTTAATCGCGATTAATCTCATAAAATTATGTAGTTAATCGCGATTAATCGCAAAAAAAATCTTTAAACATCTGTTTAAATTGTACTCAAATACATTTCTACATCAGAGCAAACATTTGAATATATGCTCTGATGCTCCATGTCAATTATAAGGCTCATCTTCTCTATGATAGACAATATATAGGCCTAATGCACAAATATTTGGCATTCGGGTTTTGATATTAGATCTAGGCATGCAGCATATTCTTTCCAATGTAGCCTATCAGACATCTGTTCGGCATACTGTAGGCTATGTGCAAAATACGATTTGGAGAAATAACAGACTATATATTTTTTTCTCAATTGTAATGGCTGCAAGCTACACTTCGAAGAGCAAAGAGGAAGTAGTTTGACTCCTGCAAGTTCATTCAAGTGAAGCAGTAGGCTATTTGGAAATCGCTAGGCTACCTACAATCTACAGGTGGAGAAAAGGGAATGTGCGCATGTTATAACTAGCTTTATTTTGCATGCTAGTCACCCGTGAAAATCTGCATTGTTCCCTACCAAGATGAGCCCAATTCACTGTTGTTTAAATACCCTGCGATAACGCAGTCATTTTTTAAAATTGCGATCAAATTAAATTGCGTTAACACACTAATAACGCGTTAACTTCGACAGCCCTAATACATACACACACACGTATATACACACCCCACTCCCGTTTTTACAGGCTGAGGGCTGTAAAAACGGAGATCGATGCCGCACCCATACGCCTTAAAGAGTTGGGAGTTGGTTAGTATTGGGGCAGGAGACTGTCTCGGAAGACCAGACTCTGGCATGAGAGGGACTTTGACTTATCTATCTATCTATCTATCTATCTATCTATCTATCTATCTATCTATCTATCTATCTATCTAATATGTGTTTTATATATATATATATATATATATATATATATATATATACACACACACACACATATATACATATACATATATATATATATATATATATACACACACACATATATGTATATGTGTGTGTGTATATATATATATATATATATATATATATATATATATATATATATATATATGTGTGTGTGTGTGTGTGTGTGTGTGTATATATATATATATGTGTATATATATATATATATATATATATATATATATATGGGCGGCACGGTGGTGTAGTGGTTAGCGCTGTCGCCTCACAGCAAGAAGGTCCTGGGTTCGAGCCCCGGGGCCGGCGAGGGCCCTTCTGTGCGGAGTTTGCATGTTCTCCCCGTGTCCGCGTGGGTTTCCTCCGGGTGCTCCGGTTTCCCCCACAGTCCAAAGACATGCAGGTTAGGTTAACTGGTGACTCTAAATTGACCGTAGGTGTGAATGTGAGTGTGAATGGTTGTCTGTGTCTATGTCTCAGCCCTGTGATAACCTGGCGACTTGTCCAGGGTGTACCCCGCCCTTCACCCGTAGTCAGCTGGGATAGGCTCCAGCTTGCCTGCGACCCTGTAGAAGGATAAAGCGGCTAGAGATAATGAGATGAGAATGAGATGAAATATATATATATATATATATATAAATAAAAAACATTACATACTCATTCAAATGAGGTGACCCTTTAAAAACAAAACAAAACAACACAACACGGGTAGGTGGAGGCAAAAGGAATAATACCTGGGAGGTCTTCCAAGGGAGGGGGAAAAAAAAAGACAGTGTTTCTCAAGTGCAGTATTTTTAAGAGGTTTGATGTTTTTATCTTCAACTATACAAATTAACAAAAGAAAAAAAAAAAGTGCTCCAAGTTTGTTTCTAGCTTCAGTGCCATTGCTCCAAAGTGTCATGGGCAATGGTTTATGTAAGATATTGCTATGGAAACTCAAACAATTTTGTGCCTTCATCTTGCTCCAAAAAGCTCATTGTGTGTGTGTGTGCTCAAAAGTGTGTTTTGCTTCTGAAAACGGTGCACAGAGCTGCGCATAAATAGAAAGGTAGAGAGCAAAATTGTAACATTCAAGCTCCTAAAGCGTACAAAAAGTCTACAAGAGAGACAGAAAGGGCTGAAATTAAAATTTAATCTGGATTTAAGTTTGGTTATTTATCAACTCCCACTTAATAGTTAATTCTCTCCCCTGTCACATGACAGCTACTAACCAGCGAGGGTTAACGTTAGCTTGGAAAGCCATCCAGCGAATCCGTTCAAAAAGCATTAACTGATGTCCATTCATCAGCTCACAGACACGTACAACTACTCAATCTCACTGACTGACAGAGGAGAGAGAGCGTGCCATCCCACTCACCCACCCATCTGGTATCATGATTGCGACTTATAAACCTATAAATGAACAGGAGACGAGACAACGAAAGAAGTTAACATCAATCTCTGATGTTATCGCATCACAGTGGAGAATTCTACTGTTCAGTCCAATTTCTAAACAGTGTCACAATGATTATGTATTTTTCAGCTATGGTAATGATGCAGTCGCTGTCTGGGATGCATTGAGAAGTATTTCCATTCACACTACAAATTTTAGGTGGTCAATACGATTCCCAAAGCACCTCTGAAGACAGTTTGAATGATCAGATCACAACATGTCTCCGAGACACACTGGACTCTATTCACACCAGTACTTTTGCCTGTCCATTTACGACTGGATTACACAGGACGCATATTAGTGCCATGTGTGAACAGGACCTTAGGGATTTGTTTTAATTTAGCAGCAAGGTAGGATAAAGTTCTGAAATTTAAATTAAAATAAAAAAAAAAAACACTTTAATTGACAGGAAAAAAATGAACTTATCATAAATCTAACTTGTTGCTATTTATTTTGTCTGGAAAATCCATCAGGGTGTACAATCAAAATTAATCTAAGGTCAATATTTGAATCAGAAGTTAAAGCTGCAATAGATAACCTGGATAAAAATAACTGTTATATTTGCTAAAACTGTCACTACGTCTTGAGAGGAGTACATGAGACAGATAATCTGTGAAAAAAAAAAATCAGGCTTTTTTAGATTTGATTTAAAAACAAAATTAACCACAAAGCTAAGCTAATGGTTTTACAGTAACACTCTCTAGCGCATATGCTATGTTAGTGTGATGTTGCAGTCAGGCTAACATTAGCTTGTTTCTGATCCTAAGGCTTCTGGTTATTGTTGTTTTATTTGAAAGTTGCTCAAAATATCTTTGTGAAGTTCTCAGGCAGTCATATCGGTTTTGTGCTCGTCCTGATATTTATGTGTTCCTCATCTCATCTCATCTCATTATCTCGAGCCGCTTTATCCGCCCTAATCACAAAGGTTTCTGTTACCAAACAAACATCTCAGCACAGAAATAAGTGTACTTATGTGTGTTGTTACATTACATTACAGGCATTTAGCAGATGCTCTTATCCAGAGCAACATACAACATTCCAGAGCAGCCTGGGGAGCAGTTGGGGGGTCAGGTACCTTTTTCAAGGACACTTCAGCCATTCCTGCTGGTCCAGAGAATCAAACCGGCAACCTTTTGGTCCCAAAACTGCTTCTCTAACCATTAAGCTTGTTGTTTTTCCAAAAAGATATTGTGGTAGGTAGATTACTTTTAAAGGAGAACTGAAGGCAAATTTTTTATTATCAAAATTCTGTCATTTTATTAAATATAGGAACACATTTTTGATAGCTATTTTATCACTGCTATAGCGAGTTCTGAGTGTTTTGAAATACGCTCTGTAATATACCAGTCCGTATGTCAAAGCAATGGCCGTAAACGAGATTCGTCGAGACCTGTGCGAGACATCGTAGGACGGAAGTAAAATGTACAGCGCAAATCAAAGTGACCGACATCTGCCAACGCTGTCAAAAGACGCGCGCGCTCTCTTTCGAATGCTGACGTAATCAAGCCGGAAGTTTTGTTTCTTTTGATAGCAATCAGGAAAGTTTGAAAATCATCATTTAAACTTGTTTTTGTGCAATATTTCGTTTGGAAAACAGTTTTCAAAATGGCAGCACTGATACCTTCCTGACGCTTCACGTTTCAAAGTCTCGCACAAGTCTCGTGAAGATCGCGCGGATAAGCGACACCTGCCGTGGACCAAACGAACTAAATTCAACACGGCTAAAAACCGAATAGGCCGATAAGTATAATATTTAATTGCAACTAGCTGCCAATACGAGTCATGATATAAGGTTACGAAAACCGAAAATGTAATTGAATAACACGTTAATTAAGAAATAAAGTAAGTTTAAAAATGACTTCAGTTCTCCTTTAATATCTGACCCAATTACAGTGAGTTTCCGAGGAGTGGCTCTGGAGGGAGGCCTGAAGGAAGTTCGAGTTTACTCTTCATGGTTTCTCAAAAATCACCTTCCCAAGCTTTAAGATTTTAATCGTTGATTAGTTAAAAATTACGGAGAGTATCTGAATGAACACAACATCTCATCTCATTATCTCTAGCCGCTTTATCCTTCTACAGGGTCGCAGGCAAGCTGGAGCCTATCCCAGCTGACTACGGGCGAAAGGCGGGGTACACCCTGGACAAGTCGCCAGGTCATCACAGGGCTGACACATAGACACAGACAACCATTCACACCCACATTCACACCTACGGTCAATTTAAAGTCACCAGTTAACCTAACCTGCATGTCTTTGGACTGTGGGGGAAACCGGAGCACCCGGAGGAAACCCACGCGGACACGGGGAGAACATGCAAACTCCACACAGAAAGGCCCTCGCCGGCCCCGGGGCTCAAACCCAGGACCTTCTTGCTGTGAGGCGACAGCGCTAACCACTACACCACCGTGCCGCCCCGAACACAACATTAGAATGCAAAATTTGTTGTTTAGCTCTAACCTACATCTAATCTCAGCCTAAACTTCAGAGCATCTATTTATTTAGGAAAGGCAACGTGACCAAGCATCAGCTCCCACTTTGTTGATATTCGAGCATGAAATCCCAGATTGCTCTTCGTATAATGATTTGTGAAACATTAAATGCCTTTCTTATGAATGCCAACACCAAGGCTATTTATTAGTCATAGTCATGCAGGAGTGAAGTACAAATGGATTCTTACCTCTACTAAGTGGTTATCAGGGCCGTACAGGTCCTTATCCAGCTCAATAACCAAGCTTTTGAAGAAAGATGAGAACTTCCTTTTTTGCTTTCCAGGCTAATATGGGGGAAAAAAAGGACATTGCAGCACACACACACAGACAAACACAAATCAATAGACTGCTCATCATGCACATATAATTCAGCAATGCACAATGCAGGAATGGAACAAACAAACAAACAAACAAACAAACACACACTCCAAAACCCAAATGTCCTTTATAGTGCCCATACAGTGGGGCAAAAAAGTATTTAGTCAGTCACCAATTGTGCAAGTTCTCCCACTTAAAAAGATGAGAGAGGCCTGTAATTTTCATCATAGGTATACCTCAACTATGAGAGACAAAATGAGAAAAAAAAAATCCAGAAAATCACATTGTCTGGTTTTTAAAGAATTTATTTGCAAATTATGGTGGAAAATAAGTATTTGGTCAATAACAAAAGTGCATCTCAATACTTTGTTATATAGACCCCTTCGCAGTAAACGTCATTCATACGTAAGCGGAAATTGCGCGCGCAGCCTGGACCCAAAAAACACTCAGAAATGCCTAGTTGTTGTATTTTCGGGTGTCAGAATCGTAGCAGTGATGGGGTTAAAATGTTCAGAATTCCAGCAGGATCTCACCCATTCCAAAAAAAAATCACCGACGTCTATGACTACAAGCCATCAAACGTGTAGACTGGGATGAAAGCACTATCAAAAATGCGCGGGTTTGCAGCGCCCACTTCATCACAGGTAAGATCAGGCTATTTATTAAATCTTTCTTTTTTATTCTTTCTAGTCTTCGTTTATTGATGTAGCAAAATACTTTGGTAACGTTTGTCTGATTAGCTGGGTCATAGTTACACAATGTAATGAATATTGTTAGCATGTTAACTTAGTTTTGCATGCAATTTTGTTTGTAGGAGAGGTCTCGCTTGACTCAAGCAGTCCAGATTTTGTGCCATCATTATTTGTGTATGCCAAAAATCACAATTTTAAAGCAAGGATGGAAAGGTAAAATTGTGTGCCCTTACTCTAAATGCCAACTTACGTTGACTGCTCTAACCTAGCTCCCGCTCCGTTCAGTTTCATTTCTGGTCTCTGCCTCTCGCTTTTTACGCAGCTCTGATTTCTCTTAGCTGCACTCTTTACACTAGCATTCCTTTCATGCCATTACCTCCTGCAAATTGCTGTTTAGTGTTGGTATTTGCTATTGTAGCTAAAGCCACATTGCCATCACATCACTGGCATAATTTGATTAAAACAAAATGAATATGAATGTCCCATTGTTAATCAAGTTGTACATGCCCGCACATATAATCATATGCGTCTAAAGACTTGTAGGCACGAAGTTTTTCGTGGGTGTACACTGAAGTCTTGTCAATAAGGTACGAGTATATATCTGGCCATTGTATACCAGGGAACTTACTAACATCGTCCGTCCACTCTTTAATTAAATACGGATCCGGTAGGCGATGTCCACTTGTTAGAGTTAACTTATTTATGTAGCATTCTCGATCTTGTAACGACAATTGTTTGGCATCATCTGACAGCTCATAATGCCGGTCTATGGGCAGCGCCATTGTTTCTGGGTCCAGGCTGCGTGCGCATCCTGCCAACGGTCGGTTTGTTTACAAACATGCGAAGGGGTCTATACCCTTTGTTGGCAATGACAGAGGTCAAACGTTTTCTGTAAGTCTTCACAAGGTTTTCACACACTGTTGCTGGTATTTTGGTCCATTCCTCCATGCAGATCTCCTCTAGAGCAGTGATGTTTTGGGGCTGTCGCTGGGCAACACGGACTTTCAACTCCCTCTAAAGATTTTCTATGGGGTTGAGATCTGGAGACTGGCTAGGCCACTCCAGGACCTTGAAATGCTTCTTACGAAGCCACTCCTTCGTTGCCCGGGCGGTGTGTTTGGGATCATTGTCATGCTGAAAGACCCAGCCACGTTTCATCTTCAATGCCCTTGCTGATGGAAGGAGGTTTTCACCCAAAATCTCACGATACATGGCCCCATTCATTCTTTCCTTTACACGGATCAGTCGTCCTGGTCCCTTTGCAGAAAAACAGCCCCAAAGCATGATGTTTCCACCCCCATGCTTCACAGTAGGTATGGTGTTCTTTGGATGCAACTCAGCATTCTTTCTCCTCCAAACATGACAAGTTGAGTTTTTACCAAAAAGTTCTATTTTGGTTTCATCTGACCATATGACATTCTCCCAATCCTCTTCTGGATCATCCAAATGCTCTCTAGCAAACTTCAGACGGGCCTGGACATGTACTGGCTTAAGCAGGGGGATACGTCTGGCACTGCAGGATTTGAGTCCCTGGCGGCGTAGTGTGTTACTGATGGTAGCCTTTGTTACTTTGGTCCCAGCTCTCTGCAGGTCATTCACTAGGTCCCCCCGTGTGGTTCTGGGATTTTTGCTCACCGTTCTTGTGATCATTTTGACCCCACGGGGTGAGATCTTGCGTGGAGCCCCAGATCGAGGGAGATTATCAGTGGTCTTGTATGTCTTCCATTTTCTAATAATTGCTCCCATAGTTGATTTCTTCACACCAAGCTGCTTACCTATTGCAGATTCAGTCTTCCCAGCCTGGTGCAGGTCTACAATTTTTGTTCCTGGTGTCCTTTGACAGCTCTTTGGTTTTGGCCATAGTGGAGTTTGGAGTGTGACTGTTTGAGGTTGTGGACAGGTGTCTTTTATACTGATAACGAGTTCAAACAGGTGCCATTAATACAGGTAACGAGTGGAGAACAGAGGAGCCTCTTAAAGAAGAAGTTACAGGTCTGTGAGAGCCAGAAATCTTGCTTGTTTGTAGGTGACCAAATACTTATTTTACAGAGGAATTTATCAATTATTTCATTAAAAATCCTACAATGTGATTTCCTGGATTCTTTCCCCCCATTCTGTCTCTCATAGTTGAAGTGTAGCTATGATGAAAATTACAGGCCTCTCTCATCTTTTTAAGTGGGAGAACTTGCACAATTGGTGGCTGACTAAATACTTTTTTGCCCCACTGTACATAAGAATCAGAGAAAACAAATAAAAAAAATAAAAACCCATCCTGTTAGTTCTCATTCAAATTTCTCCAAAGCTAAAAAGCACTGAACCAGTGTCCTTAATATTTGCAATGCCCAATGTCATATCAGCTCTTTCACATCTCCCACTTAATAAAAATCAGCCTGAAATTACTGAATAAATTAACTGCACAGAACGACATGCAAATAAATGAATGTATAAAAAACATAAAAATTATATCTAATTCTAAAGTTAAGTATAAACACATGATCAGAGTAGGGTACAAAAAAACTAAAGGAGGAGGTTTTCTGGGGACGTTTGGTGTTCACTCACATCATCCAGCAGCTTGCCTTCTACTCTTAGCTCCCAGGATGCAATGCTGCCCTCTGAGTCCTCTGAATCAGGCTTCGCGGGGTTAAACGTGTTGGAGATGTACAGTCGGAGCTTCCGCTTTTGCTGTAGGCAGAAACGATAAAATATCGTCAGTATTTTTTTCCCTGAAATATGACAGAGTATGGTTTTCAGGCATCGTAAACTATTTACCTTTGATGTCCCATTCATCGACTTTAAAAAAAAGTTATGCGTATTTAATTTGTAATTAGAAGATTGAACTTTTCACTGTTTACTTACATTTTAAAACTCAAGCTCGTCCAATTCCGATCAAGATAATCAATGATAACACAAACCTTCATCGGTCTCTTCAGGGCCTCTTGAATATCCACTCGCTTCCTCATAATAGTTTGGTCCAATTTGCGCTCAAAAGCCAAAAGGTCCATGTATGCCTGCGACTCGGGCACCAGCTCACGAATCTAACAGCACGACATGAGACATGAGTGAGTAATAGGGGTGATGACAATGAGATGACATGAGATTAATATCTCAGGGCATGTCTCCTAACTGCAATGTATAATGAATATAAAATTTGATTACTTTTCTCAAGTGAACTGCTGCTAAAACAGATCAGCCAAAGTTCTCTGAAGGTGATATTTCTTATTCCTCTCACAGCAATTAACTAACCAACTAAGTGTTTTTAGCTGAACCTTGCAGACACGAAAACTGAGCCAAAAAAAAAAGACACCTTGTCCTTACACTGAGAAATAATCCTCGTTATTCAACACACTCCAGATTTTTCATTGTGTTGCATCATTCAGAAACACAATAAACCCAGAGCGTCAAGTACTCTTGGTAAAGATAAAAATAAAGCGGAAAGAAGAACACAGAACACGCATTCTAAGTAAACATGGGACACAAATCATCCCGTCATTCATTTTTCTGTAATAGTACTATGTCAGAGGTGCATATTTCCCAGCTGCACCGTGGTTTCCTTTGTGGCATTTATTTTACTGTGCCACCTCTTAACTGAACTCTCAGAGCAGCCGCTGCACCATTACACACCCCAAAAACTCAAAAACCACACACACTCCCGAAGGCAGGAGAGTGCCCTTGTTACAGCGCACATTCCTGTATTGGACTCCAAATTCCCTCGCTTCCCTTTTTTTTAGGAGCCAGCGGATTTACCTGCACCGTTGACCTGGCGTAAATTTAAAAAAAAATAATAATAATAATAATTCAAGACACAGACAAAGAGAAAGAATAACCATAGTGATGCACCTCACCCTCTGAGGGAGAATCTTGTCTGCCATTTTCCTTCTCTTGGCACTACAGATGGGGAAAAAAGGGACACAGAGAGAGAGAGAGAGAGAGAGAGAGAGAGAGAAACATGTTACTATGGTGACTGATAGCAGAGTCCACAGGCCATCTGCTGAATAACTGGGACCCATCCAGAATTGTTGCAGCTGTGCATGTATATGTGTGTGTGTGTGTGTGTGTGTGTGTGTGTGTGTGTGTGTGTGTGTGTGTGTGTGTGTGTGTGTGTGTGCGCGCGTGAGCAAGAGAGTGAGATGGATGAAAAGTAGAAAGGTGCAAGAAAGTGTGATATTGAGAGCAAGTCAGGAGGTGCTCGTTCATATTCTTGCGAGTACGTGCGTGCATTTGTGCATCCAGTGAAACCCATGCAGATATAATATGATGCTGAATCACTAGGAGGGACTGAAGAAAAGCCAATTTGTACTCTCTTTATACTCTCTCCTGCATGAAGCTTTTTCAATTTAGTTTTCACGCTGGTGATTCAGAACGAAAGCCGAAGGCTCTCTGCATTCTTTTTTTTTTTCCCCTGTGGTTTGCTCAACCGTCGTGAAGAGATTAATGCAATAAATAAATAAATAAATAAAAAAAGAAACATTTTCTGCAATAAACAAATTAACATAAAGTCCAGGATGTTGTTCATTTGTTTTAAAGGCTTATGAGCAGCAAAAAGCACTGCGCAGTGAGGCACTGAAACTTACTAATAGCACTATAGCTGGGTGCAATATACCCTAACTAGGTGGAAAGCCTGATGTCTAATCAAGTGCTTAATTCAAAGTTTAGGTTGTTGCAAGAAAAACAGCACACTTGGTTTTTGTGGCTACTGCCTCACAGAGGCTGTAGCCACTATGTCATCGTGTTGTAAGAATGAGTATAACAATAGCGCACTGCGCATGCGCATATAGGTGTTCCTATTAAAATGGCTGGTGAGTGTATACAAGTCGGTTCACCATTCGAAATAAATGGACTAGACTAAATAAATCGCTTTCAGACATGTTTATGCTTATTACCGAGGGAAAGTGCGTTCCTTTTTTAAAATATACTCCAGGTCGTCCCCTTTCCTCGCCTTCTTCGGCCAGTGCGTCCTATGTGTGATGTAGATGTGACGCACTTCCGAATTGTTACAGGAAGTTGTCGAAAACAGTATTGAGACCACTGAGCTCTAACGCCGGGCCATTTCCGGGAAATAAGAGTTTGGGTCATGGTGACAGCGTGTGTGTGTCAGCCTCGGTTTGGAGGTTTCAGTTTTGAAAACTGTAAGAGGTAAGAGTACAATAATATAAAGTACAGATACTTGGCATATTTTACGTCTGTGATTTTTAAATTGTTCATTTTTGGATTACGCTTAATTTTTGTGGCTACTGCCTCATAGAGTAAATAATATATATATGCTATATTTACTGTATGGACATGGGATCAGAAAACAATTTTATTTTTAAGCAGTAGCCACATGTACCCATAGGGTACCTATTTTTCACCTATTCTTTTCATGCTGAAAGAGCGAACAAGGTTTCAGTAGACCAGGGCTTTTCAAAGTGTGGGGCGTGCCTCCCCTAGGGGGCGCCAGAGTTCTTCAGGGGGGGGCACAACGTGAGGGAAAATAAACCAGAATAAGTTACTATTGCGGACATTTAGTGAACTTCAGCTAGCCTTTGCCAGAGACAAAATGGATCGATTTTTAGTACCTAAAGCTACAGTGAGTGAGGAGACAGAGTCTGGGCCAAGCAAAAATAGAAGGAAGTATGACCATGATTATTTAAAGTTTGGATTTTCATGGACTGGATCTGAAGATGCTCCACTGCCACAGTGTGTTGTCTGCCAAGAGGTGCTAGCTAACGATGCTATGAGATGTTTAAAATGTATAAAACAAGATGTAAAAAAAAAAAGCACAGATGTTTAAAATGTGTAAAAAAAAGATGTTTTAAAAAAGCACAGATGTTTAAAATGTGTAAAAAAAGATGTTTTAAAAAGCACAGATGTTTAAAATGTGTAAAAAAGAGGTTTTAAAAAGCACAGATGTTTAAAATGTGTAAAAAAGAGGTTTTAAAAAGCACAGATGTTTAAAATGTGTAAAAAAAATGTTTTAAAAAGCACAGATGTTTAAAATGTGTAAAAAAGAAGTTTTAAAAAAGCACAGATGTTTAAAATGTGTAAAAAAGAGGTTTTAAAAAGCACAGATGTTTAAAATGTGTAAAAAAAGATGTTTTAATAAAGCTCATATGTTTTAAATGTGTAAAAAATATGTTTTCAAAAAGCACAGATGTTTAAAATGTGTAAAAAAGAAGTTTTAAAAAAGCACAGATGTTTAAAATGTGTAAAAAAGAGGTTTTAAAACGCAAAGATGTTTAAAATGTGTAAAAAAGATGTTTTAAAAAGCACAGATGTTTAAAATGTGTAAAAAAAAAGATGTTTTAATAAAGGTCATACGTTTTAAATGTGTAAAAAAGATGTTTTCAAAAAGCACAGATGTTTAAAATGTGTAAAAAAAGAGGTTTTAAAAAGCACAGATGTTTAAAATGTGTAAAAAAGATGTTTTAAAAAGCACAGATGTTTAAAATGTGTAAAAAAAGATGTTTTAATAAAGCTCATATGTTTTAAATGTGTAAAAAAGATGTTTTCAAAAAGCACAGATGTTTAAAATGTGTAAAAGAAAAAATAAAAATGTGTACAACAACCATTTTTTAAAAATACGAATGGAACATTAAGTATAGCAACAACAAAAATTGTAAGGAGGGGGGCGCTGTTGTTTATTTGCTCTCTGAGGGGGGGCTGACTCTCCCACACTTTGAA
The DNA here is from genome assembly GCF_027579695.1 of Neoarius graeffei. NCBI lineage: Eukaryota > Metazoa > Chordata > Actinopteri > Siluriformes > Ariidae > Neoarius > Neoarius graeffei. The sequence continues at coordinate 45,896,103 of NC_083569.1, forward strand.
AACCCCTGCAGTAGACCAATATCATTTCCCAATTTGGTCAATGTCTCCTTGACCTTTAACCATACAGAACACCTGTGGAAATGATATGACCCTCTGATTACCAACACTCGGCATTTTTATCAGATTATTTATCAAATAGTGGCTCAGTGGCTCTCTGTGCCAGAGCTGTTATTCAGTAGTGTCTGAAGCAGTCATACAAAGTACAAAAAAAAAAAAAAAGTAGCTGTTATCGGTACATTTTTTTTCCTACGCATTTGTTATTCTTTATGTCAGTAATTGATGGAGGCGGATGCACGGATGTAATCGCTGAAAGAGTTTTTATTATAAAAAACAACAACAAGCAGGCATACAAATCAAAAACATTAGGCGGAATCCAAAACAGAAGACAGGAAAAGGTCAGGCGAGGCACAAACAGACTAAACGAGGCAGAGACAAGATACAAGCAGAATCCAAAATACAAACTTGAGTCAAAAAACCTGGAAGACAATAGTAACAAAGGCCCGGTAAGGTCAGGCACAAGGCACTGAACATATTACTTTACAAAGTCCTGTGTGCAGCCTGAGTCTATATGCACACACCATGATGGCACTCTGATCCTCAACAGGTGTCTGAAAGCAGCAAGTCGCAACTTGAAGCATGCCTAGCACAAACACGCGGAGATGTGACACTTTACATCAGGGGTCAACTGGTCCCCAGTAAAGTCCTGTATTTTGGAGGATCAAACTGTCCATAGAACAACTTTTTTTTTTTTTAAACCTGAATCATTGCAGCTTAGAAAGGCTGTTTAAAGATGATTGGACATATGAAGATACAGTTGTGATCAGAAGTTTACATACAGTGACATGGATGCCATCTTGGATATGAATGTCATGGCAATATTTGAGCTTTCAGTAATTTCTTTGAACTGTTCTTTTTTCTGTGGCAGAATGATTGTACAGCATACAGGTTTAATAAAAAAAAAACACTAGAATTTGGTGCACAAGTTTTAATTTTCTTTGCGTTTTCTGAAATCAACACAGGGCCAAAATTAAACATACAGGGTCAAAAATTTACATACGTTCACTTAAATTATTAATTCAGAGGTGCTGAAACTTCAAAAATGTCTCTTATCTTGCCAAGGCTGAGGTCTCTTAACTTCCTGTTAGTGACCAGGATTAACTACAGCTCATAGCTTCTCTGTGCCTTCATAAAAAGGGTTTGTTTACAGTACTCATTGGATTGACCAACACACACTAAAATGGGAAAGTCCAAGGAGCTCAGTGAAGATCTGAGAAAGAGGATCGCAGATATACATAACTCTGGAATGTCTCTTGGAGCAATTTCTAAACAACTGCAAGTTCCAAGAGCAGTTCAAACAATTGTATCCAAGTTATTGTGAAGTGTAGTCACTTAGCCAAGCCACTTTGCTTCAAGAAAACCCAAACTGTCACCTTCAGCTGAAAGGAAATTGGTTTGGATGGTCAGGAACAACCTGGGAACCACCATGGCACAGCCCTGCCATGAACTGGAAGCTGATGGATCACTGTCTACAGTTCAGATTACCATGGACTAAGAGGCTGCTATCCAAAAAATAACCCCCTGCTCCAAAATTGACACCTTCAAGCTTAACTAAACTTTGAAGCTGACCATACGGACAAAGAAAAAGCCTTCTGGAGGATAGCTGTATGGCCAGATGAGACAAAGATTGAGTCGTTTGGCCACAATGACCACCATGTACAGAAGGACACTGTACCAGCTGGTGGTGGTGGTAGGATCATCATGCTCTGGGGATGTTTTACTGCCAGTGGAACTGGTTCATTGCACAAAGTGGATGGAATAATGAAGGAGGAGGACTAAAACAGAATTCTTCAGCATAAACCATCAGAAACTTGAACACGACTTGGGACTTACAACAGGACAGTGAACCCAAACATGCATCAGAGCTGGTTGTGGAGGATAAAGCAGGCTAACATTAAGCTTAAAACAAGTCCTGACTTCAACCCTCTTGAAAATGTATGGACCGTGCTTATAAGTCGAGTCCATGCCAAGAAAAAAAAAATTTAATTGAACTCTACCAGTTCTACCATGAATAGTCGTGAAATATCCGACTAGAATTCTGCTAGAGGCTTGTTCATGGTAAAGAAAAATGTTTGGTCAAGGTGAATCTTAGAAGAGACATTTTACCCAAATATTAGGTGTGCTGTATGTATATTTTTGACCCTGTATGTATAATTTTGACCCTGTGTTGATTTCAGAAAACCCAAAGAAAATTAAAACTTGTGCACCAAATTTTAGCGTTTTTCAAATTAAAGATGTATGCTGTATAATCATTCTGCCACAGAAAAAGAACAGCTCAAAGAAATTACTGAAAGCCCAAATATTGCCATGACATTCATATCCAAGATGACATTCACGTCACTGTATATAAACTTCTGACCACAACTGTACATGATTGGTAATGAAGTGCCAGGGTGAAACCGAGCATAACCACTTCAAACTGATGAGGGTTGTAGGCATGTAACAATATATTGTGTGATGAAATAAAAAAAAAATGAATCATGATTATTATCAGGCTGCATAATCTCTTAGTTTTTCCTAGCTACAATTGTGTAGTTTAGATAGCTTAGTAGTTTAGATAGGGGTGACACAGTGGTGCAGTGATTAGCACTTTCGCCTCACATCAAGAAGGTTCTGGGTTTGAACCTCATGGTCAACAGGGGTCTTTCTGTGTGGAGTTTGCATGTTCTCCCCTTGTCTGTGTGGGTTTCCTCCAGTAACTCAAGCTCAGGATCAAACCTCAGACCCTGGAGCTGCAAGGTGGCATCAAAACATTATCCAGGGCACAGCATTCATATCATTTACATGGACCAGTATGTGGCTTACTGATCCACTTTACCTCTCTCTCTTCTTCAAACCTCATCATAACACATTACTCTGTTAAGAAACAAGCCCCACTCCTACAGTCAGTATCACTGAGGAACATATGGCTCCCCTGATGGAGGAAATGTAGTCTGGGTACAGAGAAACTTTCCCATAGCCCTTCACTCACACCCCAGACCACATAGCTCCTCTGGGACCAGCTGAATGGGCTGAAGAGGTTGGAAACTATCGAGGAATGGGCTGTGGATTCAGATTTCAGACAAGTGGATGAATGATAGTGCCACAAGAAAACTAGGCAGCTAACATTCTAGCTAAAGGAGCCCAGAAAACTGTATATGAGATGAAGAAGATGAAAGGAACCTTCAGTGGGAGAACCTACAATAGAGGGAGTCAATCAGCTATGTTTGTGCACTAAAGAAGACCATGCAATTGGCATCCATGGCTAAGTCAAGGGAAGGTGTATATTATATCTAACATGCATACTAGGAGATTATGTTCATTCTCTTAAAACACTTGTTTATGACTGGGAACATTTTTGGAGTGGAAGAAGAATAGTAGATAATCAACCTCACTCCGCATGGTACTATCAGGGGTACATACATGCATGGGGACCATATAATGCTAGTAGTGCTATCATCTAATAAGCAAAGTAAAATCAATCACAAACTCAGTCTAACATGCAGCACAGTTAACCGCCTACTTGGATCCAATTGCTGGTTCAGACTGGACCTCTCGCAAGTCCAGTGATCTTGCAGAAACCTCATTGGCTCCTTGGAATCCTGGTGGTTTCCTATAGGTTAAAATTTAGTGACTCTAATTATTTGAAGGAAAACTCTGGGATTTTTAAACCTGGGCCTTACTTTCCCAGCTCTTTGGGTATAAATATTTACTAGGGATAAAAACGATTGAAATCGGTCCCATATTGAGTTAGAATGCTACAACCGGCAACCGCAAAACAGCTATACAACATAATCCTCTGTACGGGGAAAACATCCACGTCAGAGTAAACCGCTTGTTTTCACGACAGAGAGGCTCATAATGTGATTCTAAGTGTCTGACAACATGGAAAGGATCCCTACAGAGATATACCCGTGTCTGTTTACCTCAATAACTATAAGAAACTGTAGAAAATGACTGTAATTTTTTTACCTTTCGCTTCTTCCGGTTTCTGACGCAGCACCCTAATCAGTGCTTGTAGTCAATTTCAATTATTGCACGGAGGCTGTTTTTGGATGTTTATAAAAGGAGAAATCATGCAGAATTTGTGAAGAAATCTATTTTCAAAGTATTGCCAGTGAGCGCAGTAGAGATCTATGAATATTTAGCTGATTACGACAAGATGACTGAGTGTCTGACAACATGGAACTGAGTCCCTTTTGTAAACATTAGAAACACTTACAATAACATTATGAGGCTCTCAGTGGTGAAAACAATCGGTTTACTTTGACATGGATGTTTGCCTCATAGGATTGTATTATATAGACATTTCACAGTTGCCAGTTGTAGCGTTCTAACTTAATTTTGGACTGATATTAATCATTTTTGTCCCTAGTAAATATTTGGAACCAAAAAGATCAGAAAATGTGGCCCAGGTTAAAAAAAAAATTCCCAGAGTTTTCCTTTAAATAATAAAATTCTTTATTTATATTGTACTTTTTAAGTCTACAATGTCAAAGGAATTTGCATGTACAAGATTAAAAGGACAAGGTATATTGATAGTAAGACATATTAATGAACAAATGTTACATTGAGGAATTAATTAATTACAAGTCTAGAAGGATTACTGCAAACCATAAAAAGTATATTCAACAATAAAAAGTCCTAGACTAGGACTCAACTAGAACTAGGCCAAGATAAAAATGTATGCATTTAATCTGGATTTAAACCTACAGATCAATGGCGTGTTCCTCATGTTCTCTGGAACACTGCTCCAAAACATTAGGAGTTACAGTGTCTTGCAAAAGTATTCATCCCCCTTGGTGTTTGTCTTGTTTTGTTGCATTACAAGCTGGAATTAAAATGGATTTTTGGAGGGTTAGCACCATTTGATTTATACAACATGCCTACCACTAAAAAGGTGTAAATTGTTTTATTGTGACACAAACAATAATTAAGATGAAAAAACAGAAATCTGGAGTGTGCATAAGTATTCACCCCCTTGCGTATGAAACCCCTAAATAAGAGCTGGTCCAACCAATTCACTCCATAAGTGACATAATTAGTTGATTAAGATGTGTGCAATCAAAGTGCAATCAAAGTGTCACATGATCTGTCACATGATGTCTGTATAAATCAACCTGTTCTGGAAGGACCCTGACTCTGCAACACTACTAAGCAAGCAACATGAAAACCAAGCAGCCTCCAAACAGGTCAGAGACAAAGTTGTGGAGAAGTATAGATCAGGGTTGGGTTATAAAAAAATATCCCAAACTTTGAATATCCCAGGGAGCTCCATTAAATCCATTATAGCAAAATGGAAAGAATATGGCACCACTGCAAACCTGACAAGAGAAGGCCACCCACCAAAACTCACAGACCGGGCAAGGAGGGCATTAATCAGAGATGCAACAAAGACACCAAAGATAACACTGAAGGAGCTGCAAAGATCCACAGTGGAGATGAGAGTATCTGGTCATAGGACCACTTTAAGCTGTACACTCCACAGAACGGGGCTTTATGGAAGAGTGGCCAGAAAAAAAAAGTCATTGTTTAAGAAAACACGTTTGGAGTTTGCCCAGCAGCATGTGGCAGACTCCCCAAACACATGGAAGAAGATTCTCTGGTCAAATGAGACTAAAATTTAACTTTTTGGCCATCATGGGAAACGCCATATGTGGCGCAAACCCAACACCCTAAGAACACCATTCCTGCAGTGAAGCATGGTGATGGCAGCATCATGCTGTGGGGATAGTTTTCATCTGCAGGGACAGGAAAGCTGGTCAGGATTGAAGGAAAGATGGATGACACTAAATACAGGGCAATTCTGGAGGAAAATTTGTTTGAGTCAGCCAGAGGTTTGAGACTGGGACGAAGGTTCATGTTCCAGCAGGACAATGACCCTACACACACAGCTAAAGCTACACTGGAATGGTTTAAAGAGAAACATTTAAATGTCTTGGAATGGCCTAATCAAAGCCCAGACCTCAAGCCAATTGAGAATCTGTGGCATAACTTGAAGATTGCTGTACACCAAATCAACCCATCTAACTTGAAGGAGTTGGAGCAGTTTTGCCTTGAGGAATGGGCAAAAATCCCAGTGACTAGATGTGCTAAGCTAATAGAGACATACCCCAAGAGACTTGCAGCTATAATTGCAGCAAAGGGTAGTTCTACAAAGTATTGACTTTGGGGGGGGTGAATACCTATGCACACTCCAGATTTCTGTTTTTTCATATTCATTATTGTTTGTGTCACAAGAAAACAACAATTCGCACCTTTAAAGTGGTAGGCATGTTGTGTAATTCAAATGGTACTAACCCCACAAAAATCCATTTTAATTCCAGCTTGTAATGTAACAAAACAAGACAAACACCAAGGGGAATGAATACTTTTGCAAGACACTGTACATAAGAGAAACATCTTCCGCTGGCTGAGCTGTGAATTATCTTTCAGGCCAACAACAGGCCTACCTCAGCTGAATGAAGTACTAGTGATGGGCTATACTACTTCAGGAGATCAGCAAGATATACCACATTAAAACTATTTTAAGCTTTAAACATCATTAAAAGAACTTGGTAGTCAATGTGGAATTTATATTTCAGAACACTGAGCCAGTTCAGCCTGAAACAGAGTGGAGAAATACAGTGGTGCTTGAAAGTTTGTGAACCCTTTAGAAATGTCTATATTTCTGCATAAATATGACCTAAAACATCATCAGATTTTCACACAAGTCCTAAAAGTAGATAAAGAGAACCCAGTTAAACAAATGAGACAAAAATATTATACTTGCTCATTTATTTATTGAAGAAAATGAATGGGATGACAATCAGGTGTGAGTGGGCACCCTGTTTTATTTAAAGAACAGGGATCTATCAAAGTCTGATCTTCACAACACATGTTTGTGGAAGTGTATCATGGCATGAATAAAGGAGATTTCTGAGGACCTCAGAAAAAGCGTTGTTGATCAGGCTGGAAAAGGTTACAAAATCATCTCTAAAGAGTTTGGACTCCACCAATCCACAGTCAGATAGACTGTGTACAAATGGAGGAAATTCAAGATCATTATTACCCTCCCCAGGAGTGGTCGACCAACAAAGATCACTCCAAGAGCAAGGTGTGTAATAGTCAGCGAGGTCACAAAGGACCCCAGGGTAACTTCTAAGCAACTGAAGGCCTCCCTCACATTGGCTAATGTTAATGTTCATGAGTCCACCATCAGGAGAACACTGAACAACAATGGTGTGCATGGCAGGGTTGCAAGGAGAAAGCCACTGCTCTCCAAAAAGAACATTTCTGCTCATCTGCAGTTTGCTAAAGATCACATGGACAAGCAAGAAGGCTATTGGAAAAATGTTTTGTGGACGGATGAGACCAATGTAGAACTTTTTAGTTTAAATGAGAAGCGTTATGTTTGGAGAAAGGAAAACACTGCATTCCAGTATAAGAACCTTATCCCATCTGTGCAACATGGTGGTGGTAGTATCATGGTTTGGGCCTGTTTTGCTGCATCTGGGCCAGGGCGGCTTGCCATCATTGATGGAACAATGAATTCTGAATTATACCAGTGAATTCTAAAGGAAAATGTCAGGACATCTGTCCATGAACTGAATCTCAAGAGAAGGTGGCTCATGCAGCAAGACAACGACCCTAAGCACACAAGTCGTTCTACCAAAGAATGGTTAAAGAAGACTAAAGTTAATGTTTTGAAATGGCCAAGTCAAAGTCCTGACCTTAATCGAATCGAAATGTTGTGGAAGGACCTGAAGCGAGCAGTTCATGTGAGGAAACCCACCAACATCCCAGAGTTGAAGCTGTTCTGTACAGAGGAATGGGCTAAAATTTTGCCTACACAGAATAGAGTGTCTTTGAACACGACGACCTGCAGACCCATACAGATACAGTGCTAAGCTACAGTACATCACGCACTGCATGGATACTGTTACCATGGAAAAGTGGGTCCGTGTCTACCCCAACCGCAACCCTGGATGACGGGCAAGGTCCAGTCACTGTTAAGAGCACGCAACTCTGCATATAAATCTGGGGACCAGGCACAGTACAGCAGAGCTAGGGTAGATCTAAAAAAGGCCATCAGAGAGGCAAAGCTGGCCTATGCAAATAAGTTGTCCGACCACCTCTCAGATAACAACCCCAGGCAGGTATGGAAGGGCCTGAAACATATCACCAACTACAAAGGTAATGGGACAAGCACAGGAAACATAGACTTCTCTCTAGCTGAAGTGCTAAACCACTTCTTTGCTTGCTTCGAGAAGACTGTAAACATCCCTACCAAACACACCTCTGTTCATAGCCTCCCCTGAGCCCAGTTCACACACACTTACCCTCCAGGAACACCAGGTCCGCAGTGTGTTCAGGGCAGTGAACCAGAGGAAAGCTGCTGGCCCAGACGGTATACCTGGCAGTGTACTTAAGGCCTGCACTGACCAGCTGTCTCCTGTGTTCACCAGGTTATTTAATCTCTCTGTCACTAGCCACCGTCCCCCACTGCCTGAAATCGGCTACCATAGTTCCCGTCCCTAAGTCCACCACCATTAGTAGTCTCAATGACTATAGACCCATTGCACTAACACCTGTGGTGGCAAAATGCTTCGAAAAGCTGGTCCTAAAACACATCAAAGATTGCCTCCCCCCCCCAGCTTTGACCCCCACCAGTTTGCCTATAAAGCGAACAGGTCTACTGAGGACGCCATCTCCACTGCCCTCCACACTGCCCTGCACAACCTGGAGAATCCTGGGACCTCTGTAAGAATGCTCTTCATCAACTTCAGCTCGGCCTTTAACACCATCATTCCAGACATCCTCATAGCCAAGCTGGTCAACTTGGACTTCCCCCACCACCACGTATGCCTGGATCAAAGATTTCCTCACTGACCGCCCACAGTCTGTCAGGATTGGTAACAGGAGCTCATCCACCCTGAGACTCAGCACTGGCTCTCCACAGGGCCATGTGCTGAGCCCTCTCCTGTACACCATATACACACATGACTGCACACCCACACACCCCTGTAATATCGTCATAAAATTCACTGATGACACCACTCTGGTAGGACTCATCACAAAGAATGACAACTCTGCTTATAGAGATGAGGTCCAGAGACTGACAGAGTGGTGTGACAGCAACAACCTTACCCTCAACACCAGAAAGACCAAGGAGGTGGTCATGGACTTCCGTAAGAGCAAAGCCGACCCCCCCCGCATAAAAGGCGACATAGTGGAGAGAGTGCCCACCTTTAAGTTCCTGGGGACCCACATTTCTGGGGACCTGTCTTGGGCAGCTAACACAACTGCCCTAGTAAAGAAAGCCCAGCAGCGCCTCCATTTCCTGAGGGTCCTGACACGGAACAGGCTGCAGACCGACTTGTTGGTCTCATTCTATCGGGCCACGACTGAGAGCGTGCTAGTGCATGCTATCCCAGTGTGGTACGCTGGCTGCACAGTGGCCGACAGAAAGAGGCTACAGAGGGTCACCAGAACTGCAGAGAGGGTGACTGGCTGTCCACTCCCCTCCCTGGACGCAATCACCAGCTCCAGGTGTCTCACCAGAGCTAAGCCGATCATAAAAGACCACTTTCATCCCAACCATCATCTGTTTAGCATGCTACCCTCTGGGAAAAGGTTTAGTTCCTTCAGATTTAAAACCAACAGATTTAAGAACAGCTTCTTCCCTTGGGCAGTCAGAATTTTAAATGCACTTTAAAAAACATAAAATAAAATAATAATAATAATAATAATAATATTACCAAACTGTTTTTACAGGCTGTTATGAGTGAGCATGTGTGTGAGTATGGGACACCACACTACCCTTATTGACTGATCATGTGTGTGTGTGTGTGTGTGTGTGTGTGTAGGTCACCACACTGCTACTACTGATCATACCCATATCATGTGCAATACTAATGTGCAATATCTACCTGCCTACCTCTATTTTTATTTTTTAATTTATTTTATTATTACTACTAGTATTACTTTTCATGTTGTTGTATTTATTATGAATTTTTTTTATATGTTCTCTTGCACCTTTGTGGCCATGCTGGCTAAATTTCGTTGTTCAGGCAACTGCTCAATGACAAAGTCTTGAATCTTGAATCTTCCTCCAAGCCGGTGTGCAGGACTGATCAACGGTTACTGGAAACATTTAGTTGCAGTTATTGCTGCACAAAGGGGTCACACCAGATACTGAAAGCAAAGGGTCACATACTTTTGCCACTCACAGATATGTAATATTGGATCATTTTCCTCAATAAATAAATGACCAAGTAGAATATTTTTGTCTCATTTGTTGAACTGGGTTCTCTTTATCTACTTTTAGGACTTTTGTGAAAATCTGATGATGATTTAGGTCATATTTATGCAGGAATACAGAAAATTCTAAAGGGTTCACAAACTTTCAAGCACCACTGTATACCCCAGCTTGGTTATGCTCCTGGTAAGGGTGCAGGTTTCTGTATTCTGAACTAGATGAACCTTAGGCTACATCCACACGACAACGGCAACGAGATTTTTTTTTTTAAATATCGCGTCCACATGGGCAACGGATCAGTAAAATTTCAGGTACATATGGCAACGCAACGCTTGCTGAAAACGATGCAATACACATGCCACACCACTACGTACGCTGTAAGACGGTCCCATCGGAGACACCAGAACAATAGAAGAAGTAGACACATGCGCATAAACCCCTTCTTCCGTAGTATTAGCCACATAAAGTTTTGATTATTAATCAGTAGTGTAAAATGAAAGACGCGGAAAGAGGAATGAACGGGGGTAGATGGAAGCCAGTACGCCAACATTCTGATATCCTCCAGAATTCTTTAATGGTCCGGAATAAATTGAATGCTACACGTTGATGGATTACTTTGTTCTTCTACGCCCTTTTTGAGGAATGTCTTGTTGGACTTAAACCAACATCTGAAGAGGTGAGATCGCTCCTTTTTTTTCCTATTTTTGCTGGCGGGATTGTTTTTGTAAAGCGCACAGGCGGTGCGCGGTTTGGTACTGCTTCCGCAGTGTTTGGACTAAAGACTCTGCCCTAAGGGCTATATTCTCTCTCTCTCACTTTGCACCATTACACAATAAATATTCACAGTGAAAATATTTTGTAAGCGCGTTTCATGAACCAAGTTATAGGATTTGTTGACAACTCGCATCGAGTTCGTTACACTTCTACCCGGAGTGAAGCACATGTGGTTGTGACGTCATCGTAAACAAATCCGTTCTACTCATCCAGACGACTCTGCAACGGCGCCGTTGCCAGATTTTTTCACTCTGGAACCCGTTCTCAAAAGATTTCGTTTTGGGGCACCCAAAACGCCAGTGCCGTGTGGACGCCAGGCCGAAACGATAAACAATTTTATCAGATTCACCTGAATCCGTTGCCGTGTGGACAGGGCCTTAGAAAAGCTATTTTTCTCAAACCAGAGTCCAGGGTTACACCAGTCTTCTTAACAGTACCATATAGTTTCACAGAAAAGCTATTGAGCTATAGGATAAGTAGTTACTGAAAGAGCGGGTAATGGCTGGGTAAAACCATGGTCAAGAACGTACAGGGATCAGGGAATAGTATGTGCCTTTATTAACTGGACAGTCCTAGACAGTCCTTGACCACTTAGTCTCAAAAGGACTTTGATTGGTCTGTGTGTTATGAGGGATTTTTTTCCCTTAACTACAATGGCCTAGTGGTTAGTGCATCCGCCTCTTGACGGGGAGGTTGCACGTTCTACTCGTGGTCGGGTCATACCAAAGACCATCATAAAAATGGTACCTACTACCATCTGGCAAGGCATGCTGCAATACAGATGCGAGTGGGGAAGTCAAACTCATGCGGTTACCAGAGGACTAGCTCCCCACTGTAACCCTAGCTGTATCGGAGAGAGGCTGAGGGCTATGGAAACAGAGGTCGATGCTGCACCCATACGCCTTAAAGAGCTAGTTAGTACTGGGACAGGAAAGAGCCTGGAAAGACCAGATTCTGGCATGAGAGGGACTTTGGCAGTGATTTAAAAAAAATTAAATTTAAAAAACCAAACCAACCAAACAAACAAAAAAACTATAGTTACAAGTTAGCGGTACAAAAAAAACCCCAAAACCTCACATCAAGAGGGCAATGAAATAACACTTTTTTGGAGCAGCTTGTGATGGTTTGGGTGATTTTTTTTTTCCTACATGCTGAGCCTGGCTTAAATAATACTCCTCTTGAACTGAAGAAGACATGAATTCTACACCAACAGATGATGATGATGCAAATGGAAGATAAATTTTGGCTTTACTTTTTTATGTACTAAAATGAAATGTCACCTACAATACTAGATGCACCTGTTGTAACCACTAAAGTACTAATGCTCATTCTGGTCACTAGATGGTGCAGGAATAGAAAAGGACAAATGGAAAATGAGGTCAATATCAGACGAGGCTACAATCATCACAAAACTGCGAAAGCTGCCAACATACTATCAGGCCTCTTGTTCTTTTCATATCGGCAATGTCAAGTCTGATGAGAACTGATTATACCTACTCATCCGACCTCAGATTTAAAAAAAAGAAAAAAGAAGAACCTTGTTTAGACAAAGGTGAGACACTGTTTAGTTTGTTCTAAGCATGGAGTGTAATAATGTTGTGCTTTGTAGAATCAGGAAATACTAGACATAGTGCTTACTTTCTTGGCCGGTTCTGGACGGCTGGGGCTTGCACCGGTGGAGTGGTGGTGGGTCGTTTGCGGTTTGGGTCCAGTGGAGGGTTGGGCATCCCCGGCCGAATCGGGGGTGTTCCTCCATACGGAGGGCCAGGTGGACCCATAGGGGCACCTTGATGGGGCATCCGGGCCCCTGAGGTCATACCTGGACGCTGTGGGGAAAGAAACAGCAAGTCACTGAATGAGAACCATCAATGAACTACCAATGTATGTATGTACAGTATCAGTCAAAAGTTTGGACACACCTTCGAATTCAATACTTTTTCTTTATTCTTAAGTAAAAAAGACATTTCAGGTGGTGCAGTGGTTAGCACTGTCGCCTCACAGCAAGAAGGTCCGGGTTCGAGCCCCGTGGCCGGCGAGGGCCTTTCTGTGTGGAGTTTGCATGTTCTCCCCGTGTCCGCGTGGGTTTCCTCCGGGTGCTCCGGTTTCCCCCACAGTCCAAAGACATGCAGGTTAGGTTAACTGGTGACTCTAAATTGAGCGTAGGTGTGAATGTGAGTGTGAATGGTTGTCTGTGTCCATGTGTCAGCCCTGTGATGACCTGGCGACTTGTCCAGGGTGTACCCCGCCTTTCGCCCGTAGTCAGCTGGGATAGGCTCCAGCTTGCCTGCGACCTGTAGAACAGGATAAAGCGGCTAGAGATAATGAGATGAGATGAGACGAGATATTTCAGGTCAAGTAATGATGGTGTCATTTCTCTTTACTTAGCTGAGCAGTTCTTGACATAATCTATATGGATTACTATAGTTGTGGAATAGGGCTATTTACTGTATGTTTATTGTTTACTATTGACTGTTTGATCTCAGAAGCATTAAGAGGGCAAGAAATTGCACTAATTAACTTTTGACGAAGCACAACTGTTAACTGAAAAGCATTCCAGGTGACGACCTCATGAAGCTGGTTAGGTAATGCCACTAGTGTGTAAAGTGTCTTCAAGGTAAACGCTGGCTACTTTGAAGAATCTAAAATATGAAACGTATTTTGTTTTTTAACATTTTTTTTGTTTACTACATAATTACATATATGTTCCATGTTATTTTATAATTTTGATGTCTTCAGTATTGTTCTACAATGTAGAAAATAGTCAAAATACAAAAAAAAAAAAAAAACAATGAATGAGTATGGGTGTCCAAACTTGTATGTGACTGGTACTGTATGCTATTTGAATATTCAATTGGTGAAAGGTTATCTGAATATTCAGATCATGCATGCCTGCTACAATAAAATATTGGAACATAAGTGCACATATGTGTGTGTGTGTGTGTGTGTGTGTGTGTGTGTGTGTGTGTGTGTGTATATAAAATGCTTAATTTCGTTGGTGCCCTGTGAGCGCTGTGGAGTGGAGTCATGTATTCCCGTTCCACTACTGAGCACTGATCTAGGCCACGGCCTCACACACCTGTGCTTGTCATTTCAGAAGCAACAGCTGCAGCAAAACTGAAGCAGGATCACACGACAGCTTAAGCAAAGTCAGACTGGTGCCACAAAGCAACTGAACAAGCACACTGCCGTTTCATTGTGTGATCAGCTCAGCGCATGTTTTTAGGATTTTTAGTCATGCACATATGCACAAATTTAGCACCCTATAAAATCCTTTTTCTTTTTGGGAGAACCTTTAAAGTTTCTGTGTAAAAATTTCCAAACAGAACTCCTTATGAAAGCCTTAGCCAAGTGTGCAAACTTGAGATAATCTATACTATGGCCTATCCAGGAATTGTAGTCAGAATATGAAGCAGGGCTCAAGACACAGGGAGCTTGATAACATAAGAAAACATGAACACGAAACACCAGAGTCTATGTAGACAAACTAACTAACATGGAACAGGTGAACACAGTCAGGGAGTCAGCCCAACGACAGGATGTGGGCGGCACGGTGGTGTAGTGGTTTGCACTGTTGCCTCACAGCAAGAAGGTTCTGGGTTCAAGCCTAGTGGCCGACGGGGGCCTTTCTGTGTGGAGTGTGCATGTTCTCCGTGTGGGATTACCTTACAGTCCAAAGACATGCGGTTAGGTTAATATGAGTTTGGGCTGAAGTGCCTTTGAGCAAGGGCACCTAACCCATAACTGCTCCCCAGGTGCTGTGGCATAGCTGCCCACTGCTCTGGGTATGTATGTGTTCACTGATTCCGATGGGTTAAATGAAGAGGTTAAATTTCACTGTGTGCTTAAGTCTGTGCTTGAGTGTACGTGTGACAAATCTTGGCTTCTTCTTAAAAAAAAAAAAAATAGAACCAAAAGAGAATGAGGAATTAGTAACACCTGCACATTCATGCAGTTATCATGTGGCAGCAGCACAAGACAAAAAAATCACGCAGGTACAGCTCACGAGCATCAGTTAATGTTCACATCAAACATGTCAACAAATGCATTAAAAAAAAACTACTGAAATGCTTAAAAACTATTTTCCTCAGGAAGGGATTTGGATATTTAGCCCTCTATGGTGCATAATATCATTAAATGATTCAAGGAATCTGGAGGAATTTTGGTGCGTTAAAGTGCAAGGGCGAAAGCCTAATCTGAACACCCGTGATCGCCGATCCCTCAGATGGCACTGCATCAAGAACAGTCATTCGTCTATAGCTGATATAACCACATGGGCTCGGGATTAACTTTGGCAAACCTTTATCAAGCACTACAATACACGGTATTTTTACTTTACTCTTTCAGTTTTCTCTCTCATTCAGTCGTTCGTCTTTAGTATGTGCTTTATCCTGGTCAGGGTCATGATCGTGTCAGAAGCTGTCACTGTGCAGTGGATGGGATGCCATTATTAGTGCCGAAACCCTCAGTAACGCTTTAACCTCCTAGGGCTTAGCGGTCACATGCGTGGACAGCACTTTATGGAAATTCGGAACAAGAATCCACATATGTGGACATACTTTTTCTCTAAAAGTACATCTTATCAAAAGATGATGCTTAGTTTTTATTCTAATCAGGTTCTAATAAGCCCAAATAGCAAAGAGAAACAAAAAATGCATGTAAAAAAAAAACAGCTTGGGCCTTAGGAGGTTAAAGTAATCCTCAGTTATCCAGAAAGATGATTTTGGTTTAGAAACACGACATTATTTTTGCAGTTCATGATAGAAGAACCATCAGTGGTCCTATTTCTTTCTGAAACATGAAAAGTCACCTACACAATAGCTGTTTCAAAATATTGAATGGTTGAATTAGTCACTTATGACTCATACAGCAGCTCAAAGTCACTGGAATTCGTAGGATGTCAAGAGAAGCTGTGAAAACATTTGGAACTGAAGCCAAAGCTCATAGCTCCTGTGCTGTCCATAGTGCACTTCTGCCAGACATGGTGCAGGACCCTCCTGGCCTGACCTGTTCACCCTTCCCAAAGTAGGACGAACCCCAGGGTTTCCGGGGTCAGTCCAATCCCACTGCTTGTGGGAGGGCAAGGAGCAATGGGACGTGAACATGTGGACACAGCATGAAGTGGCAACAACTCTCAAGGTCGCAGCGGAAGTTTGAGGCACAGAGGGAGGTTGGACCTTGCATCAGGAACAGCACCGGGCTGCCACTGATGGCTCATTACAGAAATAGCACTAATGATGAAGCACCACTCACGCATGCTCTTCAGTTTTCTTTTCAGGGATAAACTCAACCAGGAATTGGGGGAAGAATGTCAATAATTGCTGTTGACTTCTACCAAACTGAATATGTATGTTATATGCTGCTGATCTGTTAAGTTAATTTAGTTTCTATAGTCTTGATCAATTACATTACCCTTAACTGGAACATATGAAAATATGAATTTGTAGATCATTCCTAACGTCACTTCATTAAAGCTTGATGACCTTTCGATTTCATAAAATCGGTGAAATTTAGTTCCCTCTGAAATTTGGTCATTGTGATAGACTACCGTTCAAAAGTTTGGGGTCACTTTGAAATGTCCTTATTTCTGAAAGAAAAGCACTGTTCTTTTCAATGAAGATCACTTTAAACTAATCAGAAATGCACTCTATACATTGCTAATGTGCTAAATGACTATTCTAGCTGCAAATGTCTGGTTTTTGGTGCAATATCTCCATAGGTGTATAGAGGCCCATTTCCAGCAACTCTCACTCCAGTGTTCTAATGGTACAATGTGTTTGCTCATTGCCTCAGAAGGCTAATGGATGATTAGAAAACCCTTGTACAATCATGTTAGCACAGCTGAAAACAGTTGAGCTCTTTAGAGAAGCTATAAAACTGACCTTCCTTTGAGCAGATTGAGTTTCTGGAGCATCACATTTGTGGGGTCGATTAAATGCTCAAAATGGCCAGAAAAATGTCTTGACTATATTTTCTATTCATTTTACAACTTATGGTGGTAAATAAAAGTGTGACTTTTCATGGAAAACACAAAATTGTCTGGGTGACCCCAAACTTTTGAACGGTAGTGTATATGTTTATTTCTGTAACGTCTAAACAAAAAAACAGACCATTCTGTGGCTGGGAAGTTATTTCATTTGAGGGGATTCCCGAGCAAATAATGTGCATGAAATCGTTCGCTTAGTGCAGTCAAGCACACAGAGGAAGTCTGTGTGCACATGCGCAGGTTTACCTTCTTCTTCTTCTTCTTCTTCTTCCTTTGGGTTTTATGGCAGCTGGCATCCATCCAGTGTTGCATTACTACCATCAACAGGTTTACTTTGACTGTGCACTGACCATTCCATCATTCTGTCACTAAACGAACAGCTGATCACACCGAGGTGCTCGCTGACTGCCGATATTTATTAGTTTGGTCCTGCGTTTCCTTTCCTTCGCAACATAACATCTTTTCTTCTCGCTTTCTGTTACTGTAGTCGGTCTTTCACATTTCATTCGCACACTCACGTCCTCCATTTTTCTCTCCTGTTTCAAATTTGCATCCCACAATGCCTTGCACGAACGGGAAAAGCTCACCACGTGATGCATGACGTAGTATCTTGAATTGGGTCATGGTGAAGCAAGAAAAAATAGCGGAGAATTTAGGGCCACATGGCCCTAAATTCGTTAACTGTTCTATTAAAAATAAATAAATACTAATAAAATTGAAAATCTGTGATTCGAATTCAGTAGCTTTCGGTCCACAAAACAAAAATAACTTGGTGTCAGGGAAAATTCTTTTTATGACCTAAACTTGAAAAATCTGGAAGGCAGTCTAGCTTTAAACAGATGTTTCAGAGTCATTTCCAACCTATGGCACCATGACATACAACTATGAGTTTAATAATAGTTAATGTGTAAAAAAAAAATTATATTATTTAACACTGAATAGGAGAAAAAAAACTGTTGCTAAAAACATTTTAAAAAGTGTTAAAAATATATCACAACACCCTCAATCTCCCCTCATCTCATTATCTGTAGCCACTTTATCCTGTTCTACAGGGTCGCAGGCAAGCTGGAGCCTGTCCCAGCTGACTACGGGCGAAAGGCGGGGTACACCCTGGACAAGTCGCCAGGTCATCACAGGGCTGACACATAGACACAGACAACCATTCACACTCACATTCACACCTACGGTCAATTTAGAGTCACCAGTTAACCTAACCTGCATGTCTTTGGACTGTGGGGGAAACCGGAGCACCCGGAGGAAACCCACGCGGACACGGGGAGAACATGCAAACTCCACACAGAAAGGCCTTCGCTGGCCACGGGGCTCGAACCCGGACCTTCTTGCTGTGAGGCGACAGCGCTAACCACTACACCACCATGCCGCCCCACTGATATATCATATCAATATTTAAATAATATTGGCTGGCATTGAGTGGTATATCAGATATATTCCGTTCAGTTAGCATGATACTGAACAAGTCAAAGATGAGTTCAATATCATGCTAGCTGAATGGAATGTATCTGATATACCACGAAAAAAAAGCCAATATTATTATTATTGTTATTATTATACACGTTCCTTTCAGGTGTTCAACATGTCTTTCTCTCTCAAAATCTTCTGTATTTAACAAAGCAAACCTGGCGGCCATGTTTGTTTACAAATTGTCACAGTCGCTCGCTAGCACGGAAATTTTACGTCTCCAATGTGTGATGTCATGTTGTCTTGACAACCATGCAATATCATAAACCATATTCAACGCTCATTCTCCATTGGGTAGAGTGACATAATACATGTAGGATAAGCAATATGCTAACAATATTGCATGCTGTCAAACTGAATGAATGAAACCCGCTAGAAGGGAATAGAACTCGTCTTTATTCCATGGAAAAAATGTCCTGTATGTATAATAATATATATCATATTGCCCATCTCTGCATATAACCAGACCAAAAAAAAAAAAACCCACTCAACACTTTTGAAAGACTTGTTCTCCCATGCTACCTTAAAGCAAAGTCTCAGACTGCCTGGAAGGTGACAACTGAAAAGAAAGTGAAGTTGGACGTGTAAGGCACTCGTCCAATTTAAATGGTTATTAGTAAATGCTTGTCATGTGTTTGCAATTGTAGTTCGCATATGAGTGCACATAATTTGAGAACGGGCATTTGCATTTGCATTTTCGCGCACAGCCGCTTGCCAAATCTAGAATGGAAAATCAAGGTCTTAACGAGTATGAACCTGGCATAGCAATGAGAGTAATAACAATGCCTTCATTTGTAAATGCATGTCTTTGTCGTCAAGCTGCAGCTCTGCTTACATTGAAAAGCTTTTGTAATCATGTCTCCGGTCGCAATTTCGCTCGTCAGCAAGGTACACCGGTAAATCAGATGTTATGTGTGTGTGAGAGGGTGACATATTCATGCAGGGTGCAGCTTTAGGAGGAAGTGTGAAAAGTTATGAAAGAATACATAACCTGAACTAGAAGGGCACTCGGTAGAGTGCACAACTCCGCCAAGCCATTTATTATCAACATCCAAATCAAATCACTTGAACCTAGTATAATACAAAGCTGTGTACCAAATTTAATCAAAATCCATTCACTGATTTTTGAGTTACTCTGGGAACAGACCAAAAAAATAATAATTCTGGATCTTCATACATACTCAGATTTTCATCAAAATCTAATCAATTGTTCCTTGGCCCATGGCTCACCTTTCCTCAAAATGTAATCAAAATCCATTCACTACATTTTGAGTTACATTGGGAACAGACAAACAAATGGAGGTGAAAACACAACCTCCTCCAACAAAGCTGACGGATGTAGCTATACTGCAGTGTAAGTGTAATACAGTGGGGCAAAAAAGTATTTAGTCAGTCACCAATTGTGCAAGTTCTCCCACTTAAAAAGATGAGAGAGGCCTGTAATTTTCATCATAGGTATACCTCAACTATGAGAGACAAAATGAGAAAAAAAAAATCCAGAAAATCACATTGTCTGATTTTTAAAGAATTTATTTGCAAATTATGGTGGAAAATAAGTATTTGGTCAATAACAAAAGTTCATCTCAATACTTTGTTATATACCCTTTGTTGGCAATGACAGAGGTCAAAAGTTTTCTGTAAGTCTTCACAAGGTTTTCACACACTGTTGCTGGTATTTTGGCCCATTCGTCCATGCAGATCTCCTCTAGAGCAGTCATGTTTTGGGGCTGTCGCTGGGCAACACGGACTTTCAACTCCCTCCAAAGATTTTCTATGGGGTTGAGATCTGGAGACTGGCTAGGCCACTCCAGGACCTTGAAATGCTTCTTACAAAGCCACTCCTTCATTGCCCGGGCAGTGTGTTTGGGATCATTGTCATGCTGAAAGACCCAGCCACATTTCATCTTCAATGCCCTTGCTGATGGAAGGAGGTTTTCACTCAAAATCTCACGATACATGGCCCCATTCATTCTTTCCTTTACACGGATCAGTCGTCCTGGTCCCTTTGCAGAAAAACAGCCCCAAAGCATGATGTTTCCACCCCCATGCTTCACAGTAGGTATGGTGTTCTTTGGATGCAACTCAGCATTCTTTCTCCTCCAAACATGACAAGTTGAGTTTTTACCAAAAAGTTCTATTTTGATTTCATCTGACCATATGACATTCTCCCAATCCTCTTCTGGATCATCCAAATGCTCTCTAGCAAACTTCAGACGGGCCTGGACATGTACTGGCTTAAGCAGGGGGACACGTCTGGCACTGCAGGATTTGAGTCCCTGGCGGCGTAGTGTGTTACTGATGGTAGCCTTTGTTACTTTGGTCCCAGCTCTCTGCAGGTCATTCACTAGGTCCCCCCATGTGGTTCTGGGATTTTTGCTCACCGTTCTTGTGATCATTTTGACCCCACGGGGTGAGATCTCGTGTGGAGTCCCAGATCGAGGGAGATTATCAGTGGTCTTGTATGTCTTCCATTTTCTAATAATTGCTCCCACAGTTGATTTCTTCACACCAAGCTGCTTACCTATTGCAGATTCAGTCTTCCCAGCCTGGTGCAGGTCTACAATTTTGTTTCTGGTGTCCTTTGACAGCTCTTTGGTCTTGGCCATAGTGGAGTTTGGAGTGTGACTGTTTGAGGTTGTGGACAGGTGTCTTTTATACTGATAACGAGTTCAAACAGGTGCCATTAATACAGGTAACGAGTGGAGGACAGAGGAGCCTCTTAAAGAAGAAGTTACAGGTCTGTGAGAGCCAGAAATCTTGCTTGTTTGTAGGTGACCAAATACTTATTTTACCGAGGAATTTACCAATTAATTCATTAAAAATCCTACAATGTGATTTCCTGGATTCTTTCCCCCCATTCTGTCTCTCATAGTTGAAGTGTACCTATGATGAAAATTACAGGCCTCTCTCATCTTTTTAAGTGGGAGAACTTGCACAATTGGTGGCTGACTAAATACTTTTTTGCCCCACTGTATATTGGTGTTTATGACAGACAATTTATCAAACTTATCTAACCAGCCAAGAAACAAGTGCCCTTGACGCTTCACTTATTTTCTTCAATACTTTTTTTTTTTTTGCTCAAACATTTCGCAAAATTAAGGGATATCCTCAGTCCTTCACTAGAAAGTCTCACTCACTGCATTTACTTCATGATTGTATCTTGATGGCGAAAAAAGAAAATATATTGGAAACAGTACTACAAAAGAATTTGTACATTGCCGGACATGAAAATGCAAAACCTGGCTGAATTGAAATTGTTTCAAATTATGCGCACTGACAAATAAATTAACATTTCTAATTAGCACCAGAATCTGAATAAACCTTGGATTGTGCTGCTGCCACAAAAGTGTACAAATTGCACAATGATTCATTCAGCGACGGCACAGGCAGCTTGATCGTAAGCCGGCTGAGAACTCTCAGTGGAAAAGTTTACGCTCGGAGCAGACTAAACACAGGAGGTGCAGTCTGCCGGGCGAAACCAGAAACCTCTCTGTTAAGTGGCGTGAGGCCTGGCTCGCGCTCTCCTAATATCTAGTCCTGGCTGAACTTTCACATGCAATGATTCACTGTTCTGATCCTTTTCTCTGATGAGATTATTCTCATGGCGTTAGAAATTCATTTGGGGACTTGTCAAGAAAATAAGTGGGAAAACCCACAAACTCTAGAAAATGGAAAATGCTGGAATTTCACAGCTGTCTTCACTTCAGAGTTTGTGATCCACACTACAAAAGATAACACAAAGAACAAACCACAAATACTTAACAGAATACTAAGCAAGCAGTTTCGATTAAAATGATTTAAAAAAAAAACCCACAGCATATTGATGAATTACACAGACATTCTTCAAGACTTTACTGTCAGCGGTACAGAATGCAAGTGATCTAACGACTAAATTAGTATAAAACTAGCGTCTGTAACCGAATCAGTTTCTGCCCACTTCTCCAACACTTCTTCACAGTGACCTGCACCAGCAGCTGTTCCTCACTGCTCCTCCTCCTTCTTCTCATCCTCACTCCTCTGTTTCAATCCCTTCAAAAGAGTCTAAATGAAACCTCTGCATCGCAATACTCCCAGTCCTGTGCCTGTCTCCAGAATGCATTCACATACTTATGCAGCATGTACTCTTTCTCTCTCTCTCTCTCTCTCTCTCTCTCTCTCACACACACACACACACACACAAGCTAAGCTGGCTTGCTCACCACTCCATGGACGAGAAACTCGAACAGTTTACTCTTGGTAGCTTTGCGAGCGCCGCCAGTAGAATCCTCCGTAGCCATTGTGTGGAAGCCCCCTTTTCCTTCACCCCCTGATTTTTCTTTTGTTGTCTGTATTACTAGCTTGCTCTGTCCGTCCGCCTCCCCTTCTATCCGCTCCACATTCCCTCTCCTCCAAAAGAGAGCGCTCTTGCCCTCCTTCACTCTCCCTCTCTATCTCCTCTCCTAAACGTTCCCTCACACTCCTCTCTCTCTCTCTCTCTCTCTCTCAAAGCATGTTAGTGTGTGGCCAAAGTCCTGCCTCCTATTCCATTCTCTCTCTCTCTTTCCCTCCCTCTTTTTTTTAACATAGCTCCCTCTCACATTCTGAAGGTAGAGAGATACTGGGGGCCTGACAAGTGGGCTATTGCTGGCCGAAAAACATAGGACTACTAAAATATCATGTTGTACTGTACGTGTCTTAATTCAGAAATGCGAACGATCCGATACTGTTCAGTGTCACGATTGGGATGTTTTAAAAATTCCCTGGTGTCCTCTATGAAATGGGTTTTGGTGTCCAGTAGCTCTATAACAATATCAACTCTCGTGTGCGTTATTTAAATACTGTATAACTTGACAACAGACTTGGAGTACTCGAGTCCGACTCGTGCCCTAATTTTAAGGACTCATGACTTGACTTGAGCACTGATGACTCGGACTCAAATTGGAGACGAGGATTCGGATTTTTTCTTTATTTTTTGTAACATGTCATAATAATTTGGCATAAGATATTTATATCTACATTAATTTTTATACTAATTTTGTGCAAGAGAATGCACATTCACCTGTTCATACATCAGGAACAAACTAACGTTAACAGCGCTAAAATGCCTGGAGAGAACGCCCCTAGGATTGTTTGCTTTGCTTATAAAGACTTCTCATGCAGCGGGAAAAAATGTTCCATATGTAGAAGAGCTATCGAGGAGACGACGGGGACAACCTCGAACTTCAATCATCATTTGGTAAGACTCCACCCAGAGAAGGAAGTGACACGCTACGTTCATTGCTCTGTTGATAGCAGGGTTTGCTTGCTGAGCAATGAACTAGCTAGTGTTAACCCTCTCTCATGTTATTTGCCCTGTTGATAGTGGGCGGGACTTGCTGAATGATAAACAAGCTTTTTATCTGTAGCCTGTTAACTAAAACGGGGCAGTTTTAGTTAGTCCAACACGATAGCAGAGACGCTTTCACATAAAGGCAGCAACAGCCACCGTCAAATGGTGCAGATGGAATCTTGTTCTCAGACTCGACTCAAAATTTTCTTTAACGACTTGGACTTGAACACTGGGGACTCGAGACTGGACTCTGACTCAAGGTTTAGTTACTCGACTACAACACTGCTTGACAATCACACCAACGTCAGCCTCAAAATCCATATGAAACTTCCTGCTCTTTCAAATCAGATCTTCTTGCCTCAGTTTTAATGATGATGGTGGTGGTGTAGTGGAGAATGGTCTCCTTGCTTAACTGTTGTTCCAAAATCATTCATAAATGGGTTGCGATCTGGTGAGAACCAGTTCTTTCCCCTTTTTTCTGGTGAGAGCCAGTTCTTTCCCCTTTTCCACCAAATCAGTTCCAGGGCTGGTTCGGGGCCAGTGCTGGTGCTGGTTCACAACTCGTTCAACTTGCGAGCCAGCTGAGAACCAGTTTGCTTTTCCATAGCTCGCGGTGCTAAGGGGAGCCATGTCATTACGTCGCTGTATACGTCAGTTACGTCGCTACGTTTGCATAAACCTTGGCACGAATATCGAAGCAAAAACAACACGGAAGAAGCAGCAGCAGCAACAACAACAACAATAATAATGGATGACTTCGCGTTTGTACAGCTGCTGCTTCTCGTCGCTTAAAAATGGCGATCTTTCGTGGTCTTGTTATTGTTGTTGGTCTTAACAACTCCGCCCCCCCGCTGACGTAAGCGGTTCTTTCCTCTGGCCCAGCAGAGAGTTGGTGCTAGCCTGGAACCGGTTTTTCTGGCCCCAGAGCCAGTTCTTTGTCAGTGGAAACAGAAAACCCGGTTCCAAACTAAGCACTGGCCCCGAACCAGCCCTGGAACTGCTTTGGTGGAAAAGGGGCATATGAAAGCCAAGCCATAGAAGTCGTATGATATGACTTGTCCTGCTTTAACCAGGTTTAGTCTATGAACCTGTCAATTTAGTAAATGACCAGAAAATCCAAATAAGATGCAAGATTAGATGCAAGCAGTCACATGTGATGAGATCAAGGTACACGGATGCTTAAGACACAGAGAAACAGGATGGCGCTTTTCTAAATGGTATAACATACTGATCATCATATACAGCGTACAGTATTTAGCTAAATCATAAAACATGATCAGCTACAGTATATCTGTGGGTAATAACGTTCCCGGTATGAAATACAATAAGTGTTAGAAGAGCTGCAAACAGGAAATATCTCATTACTTGTTTTCTATTTCTGAGAAACCAAAAGGCAGGTCACAGCACAAAGAGAGTCAATAAATCAATACAGACAGAAAAATTAAATGTTCCAAAGAGGAACACGACTACCAGGAGTAAGGCCCCCTTTCAGGACCCCCATAAGCCGATACTGTAGAGAAGCAACGTCCCATTCATTCAGAGCACAGAGGGGTGCTGGAGGGGGAACCCAGCTTTCACAAAGACCTCAACCATATTGGAGGGCTGCTGAGTGCTGACACACTACACTTCTGCACAGATTAAAACGGAATTATTTCTAATGCAGGTTGTGCAACATCAGCTTCTTTTTACTGGTTCTCATAAACACGATGATATTAAAATGGTATCAGAGCGGCACAGGGCCTACTGGGAGACAGCAAACAGGACTTGTGAGGGGAAATTAACACATTTAAGTAATCACGTTCAACAGCACCGCCATGCGGAAACGTTTTTAAAGGCAAAGTAAAACATTTTGCTTTAAAAAAAAAAAATGCTCTGGTGGTGGTGTGGTGGTTAACACTGTCGCCTCACAGCAAGAAGGTTCCAGGTTCGAACCTGCTGGCTGACTGTGATCTTTCTGTGTTCTCCTCATGCCTGTGCAGGTTTCCTCTGGTTTCCCAAAACATGCAGATTAGGTCAACTGGCTACTCTAAATTGCCCATCGTGTCTATAGAGAGCGTGCACACGAGGTCACGTGATATTTGTTTATCTGCCATCTTGGACGGCATGGCCGCGCATAGAACTTAGACGAACCCGTTCTAATTATCAAGTGTGCGGGAGTACATCTTTCGAGAATGGTTATATCTTGTTCAGCATTTGGTTGTACCAATAGACAGGGCCAAAAGGAGGGCCTGTCATTTTATAGATTCCCCGCAGACGAGGAGAGACGCGCTGTGCGAAGAGAAAACTGGTACCCCAGTTCTACCAGCTGAATTTGTAGTGAACACTTCATATCAGGTACAGTGGTGCTTGAAAGTTTGTAAACCCTTTAGAATTTTCTATATTTCTGCATAAATATGACCTAAAACATCATCAGATTTTCCACACAAGTCCTAAAAGTAGATAAAGAGAACCCAGTTAAACAAATGGGACAAAAATATTATACTTGGTCATTTATTTATCAAGGAAAATGATCCAATATTACATATCTGTGAGTGGCAAAAGTATGTGAACCTCTAGGATTAGCAGTTAATTTGAAGGTGAAATTAGAGTCAGGTGTTTTCAATCAATGGCATGACAATCAGGTGTGAGTGGGCACCCTGCTTTATTTAAAGAACAGAGATCTATCAAAGTCTATCTTCACAACACACGTTTGTGGAAGTGTATCATGGCACGAACAAAGGAGATTTCTGAGGACCTCAGAAAAAACATTGATGATGCTCATCAGGCTGGAAAAGGTTACAAAACCATCTCTAAAGAGTTTGGACTCCACCAATCCACAGTCAGACAGATTGTGTACAAATGAAGGAAATTCAGGACCATTGTTACACTCCCCAGGAGTGGTCAACCAACAAAGATCACTCCAAGAGCAAGGCGTGTAATAGTCGGCAAGGTCACAAAGGACCCCAGAGTAACTTCTAAGCAACTGAAGGCCTCTCTCAAATTGGTTAAGGTTAATGTTCATGAGTCTACCATCAGGAGAACACTGAACAAAAATGGTGTGCATGGCAGGGTTGCAAGAATAAAGCCACTGCTCTCCAAAAAGAACATTGCTGCTCATCTGCAGTTTGCTAAAGATCACGTGGACAAGCCAGAAGGCTTTTGGAAAAATCTTTTGTGGACGGATGAGACCAAAATACAACTTTTTGGTTTAAATGAGAAGCGTTATGTTTGGAGAAAGGAAACCACTGCATTCCAGCATAAGAAACTTATCCCATCTGTGAAACATGGTGGTGGTAGTATCATGGTTTGAGTCTGTTTTGCTGCATCTGGGCCAGGACAGTTTGCCATCATTGATGGAACAATGAATTCTGAATTATACCAGCAAATTCTAAAGGAAAATGTCAGGACATCTGTCCGTGAACTGAATCTCAAGAGAAGGTGGGTCATGCAGCAAGACAACAACCCTAAGCACACAAGTTGTTCTACCAGAGAATGGTTAAAGAAGAATAAAGTTCATGTTTTGGAATGGCCAAGTCAAAGTCCTGACCTTAATTCAATTGAAATGCTGTGCAAGGACCTGAAGCGAGCAGTTCATGTAAGGAAACCCACCAACATCCCAGAGTTGAAGCTGTTCTGTACGGAGGAATGGGCTAAAATTCCTCCAAGCCGGTGTGCAGGACTGATCAACAGTTACCGCAAACGTTTAGTTGCAGTTATTGCTGCACAAGGGGGTCACACCAGATACTGAAAGCAAAGGTTCACATACTTTTGCCACTCACAGATATGTAATATTGGATCACTTTCCTCAATAAATAAATGACCAAGTATAATATTTTTGTCTGAGTTATTTAACTGGGTTCTCTTTATCTACTTTTAGGACTTGTGTAAAAATCTGATGATGTTTTAGGTTATATTTATGCAGAAATGTAGAAAATTCTAAAGGGTTCACAAACTTTCAAGCACCACTGTAGGTGTAATCTTCTAATTCAATACTCCTAGTACATCTGTTAAGTTGATTTTCAGATTGAATGATAACTGCATAGTCGGTGATTTGTGATTTTTTTTTTCAGACAAAAACATACATATTTACAATCCTGTCATTATCTGGAACTGAGTTTAGATTTCAAACATTCTTACGATAAAACGTCCTGCATAGTCTCTTTATGATAAACGTCTTAATGCCACTTACCCGTGAGGTTATCAAGTAGACATTCTTCTTCGGAACCTTCCAGAGGTATAGTTGGGATGCCCATCCCGCAACAAAATATTTATAAGCTTCCAGGCTCTTGTAAGCTTTGAGGGCTTTGCCAGTGTAACACAATTCATGATTAACAAGAAAATTGTAAATGTCCTGGTAGGCCAGATCGGGCAAATCGCTGGCACCGCAGCTCCGAATTTCCCTGAACAAGGATTGCGGCAAGTTGTACGGATCTGCAATCCCCAACCTGGAACACTTTTCCACATAACGCTGCCTCACGTCACCTTCAAGATGCTGAACAAACTTGGACAAGTTATCGCGCGATGTAGATGGGGTATTTTCCGAATTTTCTTGGGGATTACTCCCTGGATCCATTACGCTCGCGCAAGGTAAACAATCCTGAAGCCGTCCAATATGGCGGAGTAAACACGGACGAGTCACGTGACTGCACATCCTCTATAGAATGTGAGTGTGAATAGCTGTCTTTCTCTCTCTGTATTAGCCCCATGACAGACAAGTGACCTGTACAGGGTGTACCCCACCTCCCACCCAGTGTCAGCTCAGATTAGCTCCAGCTCACATAGATAAGCGGCATAGAACATGGACGAGTGAACAGATATACAGGCCACAGAGGTGCACATAGTTCTGAGTTTAAAATATTATACACCACAGCTTAAATCCACATACTCAGAAGTTATTGTGTAACTTAAAAGCGTATTTAACAGTTTTAGCACAAATTCTTTACGCAATAGGTGATACAATATCCTTTATTATTATACACTTTTTCCATGGAATAAAAACATGTATTCTATTCCCTTCTAGTGGGTTTATTGATGGCAAGCAATACTGTTATCATACTGCTTATCCTCCATGTATTATGTCACTCTCCCCAATGGAGAATGAGCGTGCAATATTGTTAGAATATTGCACATTGTCATGACAACACGACGTCATATGTCGGAGCTGATGTGAAGCTCCAATGACAAAACTTTTCTGCTGCGCATGCACAGAATCATTTATTTGTCCGTTGGGAAAGAGAGAAGACGAGGCTAATCCAGTAGGTTTAAGCACTAAATAAAATAAACTGAAAACTGAAACTAAAGACGAGCTGAGCACCCGAAAGGCTACCAAAACTTCATTATACATTCTTCACACATATTTACAAGAGAAAAACATACCAATGGACATCGAAAAATTGGAAGAGAAACACATTGGAGATGTAAAACTTCCGTGCTAGCGAATGACTGACAATTTGTAAACAAATTTGGCTGCCAGGTTTACTTTGTTAAAAGGAGAAGATTTTGAGAGAATTTTGGCTGCCGGGTCGCTCCGTTGTATGTAGTTGTCAATGTTGATTTTAAAAGTAGGGTCATTCCATGCCAAATCAACAAATATCTGACAAATTTATGCTCGACCATCTCAGATTTCAATGAAATTTGGAGGGCTCAGAGATACTATTAAAAGAAGTTAATCCCCAAAATTTGAGCTTCCTATCTCCAACAGTTTCAGAGATACAGGCATTTGAATTTTTCGATTTTTTTGCATTTTGCTCAAAACATACATATTTCAAAGTGCAATATAATCTTTA
The DNA here is from genome assembly GCF_027579695.1 of Neoarius graeffei. NCBI lineage: Eukaryota > Metazoa > Chordata > Actinopteri > Siluriformes > Ariidae > Neoarius > Neoarius graeffei. Next base: position 45,925,688 of record NC_083569.1, read on the forward strand.
TTATGCAAGATAGAAACCTAAAATTTTGCACAGAGAGACTCAATGTCTTGTAGTACAAGCTTCAACTTAGAATTTCAACGGTCATTGTATATTAAATGGTGATTTTAACAAGGAAATTAAAAAGACAAATTTGCATTTTTTGCATTTTTAACTCATTCTGGAAGCTTGCCTGTGGCAGTAATGCTTAAACTAAGAATGTTATTCAAATCTACACAGAAATATCTACCAATTTCAGTTTTACCAAGTCTCCACTATTCCTAGTTTGTCTGTAATAGGGTTTTGAAATTCGCCGATTTCTAAAACATGCCATTTTCAGTAGCAAGAAATCCAATGTGGGATAGCAGTTAGGAACTTGTAAATTTTTTTCAGTAATCCCCAAGACCCATATTTTATATTTCCAAGTTTTTGTTCTGTGTCTCTCAAGTATTTCTGAGCTACAGGTGTTTAAAAAATCCATTTTTTCCAAATTCAAATTTCTGATATTATTTCCATTTTATTGACGATTAAGGACTGATAAATACAACTAAATGATTTGTATAGATAAGGAAACATTTTACTTGTGTTCATGTCACAGAAATATGATTTTAAAAATATTATCATTTTGAAATAAGCTAAATAATATATGAACATTTCACATTTTTCAGTAAATATACATATAAAAACTAAAGAAGTCAGTCATTTTTCATATAAATCACTTGCTCTTCTTGACTGCAAGGAACTTTTCTTTGATAGAATCTACTGCTGACTGGTCAATGGTGTAACTTCTTGCTGACCTAGAACTAGAAGCAGTTGGGGGAGGAATGACTTGTAGAATGTGTTCTGCAAGAACCCAACAAATATCATCCTTCTTCAAAGGCCACTTAAACGGTTTGCAGGGACCATGAGGATGCATAAATTTGACTTCGTAGTCTTCATATTCAGTAGATCTTTGAACTATATTGCCACACCACCAGTTGCCATCATATAGACAGGCAATGTATTGTCCTGGGAAGTATTCTTGCACTGTTTCCTGTCATATGCAGCTTTCTGTTTGTGGCTATACTTGGCAATTTTCAGTGGAGAGCAACCAATTGACACAAGGCTTTTGTCAAGTGATTCAGCTACCTCACCAGTGTATGTTGGATCCACATCTACACACACGCTCTCTTGTTCTGATTCTGTAGAACCTGCTGAATCTGCTTGGCTTAAATGTTCTTTCACTCTCTGTGAACATTTAGAACACAATTTTTGTCCAGGTTTAATATTTTTATTTATCAATTTTGAAAGTGAATCCGCTGTTTCAGGAAGAATTGAACGTAATTCTGTTTTAACTTATTTTTGTGCCTTTCATATGGATCACAACAACTTTTCTGTAGCTCTTCATATTTCATCAGAAACAGTTTCTCATGATGCAGACATACTGTGTCTGTGCTTGAAATGTTCTCAAGTTCAGTTCTCTGTTTAATTAATGAAATTTGCTCCAAACTATACTGAGAGAGTGTATTTAACTTACAATTTCTGTTGTATGTTAGTTTATGGCAGTCAGAATCTTTCTTTAGTCCAATTCCTATAGAACAGGGAGGAAGTTCAGCCATTTCTAGATGTCTAAGAACAAACTCATTTATACTGATCTCAAATTGAAAGCAACTACAATTAAATTCCCTAGTCAACTATTCAAAATATCCAATCCTTGCAAAGAAACACATTCAGTTAATAACATTGGTAAATTTTCTCAGTGCTCTGTATTACAATGTATTTAATATAATCCAAGCAATATAATGTTATCTGAACAAGTATGCAGTTTACAGACTCTAAAACTATAAGATATGAGCCACCTGTTCTGGTATCAAAGGTCACCTATTGTGCTGTGTTGATATTGATAAGGCTGGCTGTTGACTGGTACACAATAGCTGGTCATTGATTGCTAATGTTACACAGTCTTAGATTAAAATCAATTTACAAATAATTAATACTGAGCATTAATTTAAATTTTATTTAAAATTGAGGAAGAAACATGTCTCCTAACCTACTTGAGCCTTATTGAAGCATTTATTAACCCTCAAATATCAGTTATATGAAAATATATCAAAAATTCGAATTTGGTGAAAATGGATTTTTTAAACCCCTGTAGTTTAAAAATACTTGAGAGACACAGAACAAAAATTTGGAAATATAAAATATGGGTCTTGGGGATTACTGAAAAAAATTTACAAGTTCCTAACTGCTATCCCACATTGGATTTCTTGCTACTGAAAATGGCATGTTTTAGAAATCGGCGAATTTCAAAACCCTATTACAGACAAACTAGGAATAGTGGAGACTTGGTAAAACTGAAATTGGTAGATATTTCTGTGTAGATTTGAATAACATTCTTAGTTTAAGCATTACTGCCACAGGCAAGCTTCCAGAATGAGTTAAAAATGCAAAAAATGCAAATTTGTCTTTTTAATTTCCTTGTTAAAATCACCATTTAATATACAATGACCGTTGAAATTCTAAGTTGAAGCTTGTAGTACAAGACATTGAGTCTCTCTGTGCAAAATTTTAGGTTTCTATCTTGCATAATAAAGATTATATTGCACTTTGAAATATGTATGTTTTGAGCAAAAAACAAAAAAATCAAAAAATTCAAATGCCTGTATCTCTGAAACTATTGGTGATAGGAAGCTCAAGTTTTGGGGATTAACTTCTTTTAATAGTATCTCTGAGCCCTCCAAATTTCATTGAAATCTGAGATGGTCGAGCATAACCTCTTGTTGATTTGGCATGGAATGACCCAGTAACTAAGTAAATTACACAGGGAAAATAAGAATAAGAATAATAGTATTCTGCTTGATTGCGCAAGCATTGGCCTTCGCTAACACTAAGACTTACTAAGGAAGGTAACTGCACTGCTGTACTAACAGCACCGAGTCGTGGGTAAGCTTGCATTGGATGTCGAGAATGCTGATATGAAGAAAGTGTGTATGTATAATAATAATAATAATAATAATAATAATAATAATATTGGCTGGCTTCTTTCCGTGGCATATGAGATATATTCCATTCAGCTACTTGTCTTCGACTCGTTCAATATCATGCTAGCTGAATAGAATATATCTGATAGACCACTCAAAGCCAGCCAATATTATTTAATTATTATACATACAGGACACTTTTTTGATGGAATAAAAACATGTTCTATTCCCTTCTAACGGGTTTCATTAATTTGGTTTGATAGTATGCAATATTGTTAGCATATCGCTTATCCTATGTGTATTATATCACTCTACTCAATGGAGAATGAGCATTGAATATGGCTTATGATATTGCATGGTTGTCAAGACAACATGATGTCACACGTCGGAGCTGATGCGAATGTTCAACGAGAGAGTTTTCTGCTGTGCATGCACAGAAGCATTTCTTTGTTCACCGGGAAAGAGAAAGATGCATCAGTCCTCGAAAAAAATCTCCCAGCCTTAGCTGCCCAATGGGCAAGCAGCACCCAAAACATACTCACCCAAAAAACAATCCCACTTGCCCAGAGCTTTATTTTATTTTGGAGAGGACAGAATGCAGTTGATTTTTTTTTAAATAGGTGAAGCATAAATCCACAAAACCATGACACCAATATATGCAGACACATTCAGAAAGAAAAGTTCTAGTAGTAGAGCAATTAATAATTTAGGGTATATTAAGCTGTGGTGGCACGGTGGTGTAGTGGTTAGCACTGTCGCCTCACAGCAAGAAGGTCCGGGTTCGAGCCCCGTGGCCGGCGAGGGCCTTTCTGTGTGGAGTTTGCATGTTTTCCCCGTGTCCGCGTGGGTTTGCTCCGGTTTCCCCCACAGTCCAAAGACATGCAGGTTAGGTTAACTGGTGACTCTAAATTGACCGTAGGTGTGAATGGTTGTCTGTGTCTATGTGTCAGCCCTGTGATGACCTGGCGACTTGTCCAGGGTGTACCCCACCTTTCGCCCGTAGTCAGCTGGGATAGGCTCCAGCTTGCCTGCGACCCTGTAGAACAGGATAAAGCGGCTAGAGATAATGAGATGAGATATTAAGCTGTAGAGTTTTGAAAGCATATAATAATAATAATAATGCTGGATCTTTGTTTTTGTTATCAAAGGAACCCAGTCCTGTGCAAAATGTCACCATGGAACCAGAGTGTAGAAATGAACCTACAGTTCGAGAGAGTTCTACACACACACACACACACACACACACACTGAAATTTACAACAGCATGTGAAATGGAAATAAATTGACTCAGGCAGGAAAAACTATTTTGGATAAAATGGTTACTGTCCGTTACACACTGATCAACCTGTGTGACTCAGTTGTGCCTTTGAATCGAGAATAAATGAAAAGGGAACTGAACATCAACCGTTTACTGAAATTATTATTTATTACAAGGCTGATTATAGTTACTATATGACTACAGCTACAACTGGAATGTGCTGATTCTGTTAGCGTTTGTAATTACTGTATCATCCACTGTTAGATAAAATTAAAATAAAATCTTACAATATTGTTTGAAAGTCTACAGCAATATATTTTGTTATTGTACAAATAATAACACTTCAGATATTGTCTTAACAATAATAAGCATCACTGTATAAATGATTGAGTGCAGATAGCTGTGTAACTACATGTCCTTAAGGTTGATGAGACATGGACAAGTGGGAATAAGATCTAGCCCACAGTTTAGGTCAGAGCTCTTTGAGAGGAAATGCTTTGGCTTTCACAACATTCTGTTCCCAAAAGCTGATGTCGGGAAAAAGTCTTTACACAAAGAAGGTTTTCTTGCTTCTGTAGTTTTTTAAAACTGTGTTCCGTGTTGGGACTTTTCGGGGAAAAGAAGGTATATTCCAACATGTAGCTAATGCTAACGCTAGGCCACAAATCTGCACCATCACTCCAGTCGTTTCGAGGAATTTTGTGCGGATCAGAACCGCTAATAAACTCTAATTTCCATGTATATCTGTCCGTGGCTTCTTTCTGATTAAGATTGCCCAAGTAATCCAGTAGTAGAGCTTTTTTAGCTATAGTTTTCTTTGGACAACAGCACCAGACGCCAGACATCTCTGCTTGCCTTCAGTATGTGAACAGCCAATCAGCAGGTCCTGTATGTGTTTACGATTTTTATGTCACAATTCACAACCAATGGGAGACACCCTTTGTCAGCTGTCTACCAATCACAGGCTCCCGTGCCACAATGGTGGGATATTGATAAATATTTAGAAAATAAAAATTATATCATTACAAAATATATGAAACCATCAAAAACAATTAAAAAATGGTTTTATATTTCACACACACACACACACACACACACACACACACACACAGGTTAGAGGTAAGGAACATTATTCAGTGATACTGTTTATTATTAACTCCAATCGTGATATAAAAGTTCCAAGTTTGACACCTGCCCGCTTCAACCACACTGCTGGCACACGATGTCCTTGACCCTCGTCGCCCTTAGCCAATTGGTATGATTATGTCATTACATGGACCCCTCTGAGCCGAGCTTTTCCAGTACACTCGAACACGCATACTTCGACGAATTATAACCAAAAACAAGGAAATTTGAACGATTTCCTCAAAATATCTTTTGTACTTTTATATATTGTGTTGATGAATAAAACTTTTTAATGCATTTTCCGTGAAACGAGACGAGCTACTTTAGACTGGTTACCTGCTCTCTTAGCGCCTGTGTTGCTTAGGTTGCCAGCACTAACTTTTGTCATCCGATCAGACGATTACCATTAAAGTTTGACTCGTCCTTGCACAGACTTTAGTTGTCTGGGACGATAGGACATGAGGTTTTTTGAGCATTGTGCATTGAACACCTGAAAAGCTACCAAAACTTTATTAGATATTCTTCAGGCATATTTACAAGAGAAAAACATACCAACGGACATCGAAAAACTGGAAGAGAGTGTGTATATAATAATAATAATAATAATAATAATAATACAACCCCGATTCCAAAAAAGTTGGGACAAAGTACAAATTGTAAATAAAAATGGAATGCAATAATTTACAAATCTCAAAAACTGATATTGTATTCACAATAGAACATAGACAATATATCAAATGTCGAAAGTGAGACATTTTGAAATTTCATGCCAAATATTGGCTCATTTGAAATTTCATGACAACAACACATCTCAAAAAAGTTGGGACAGGGGCAATAAGAGGCTGGAAAAGTTAAAGGTACAAAAAAGGAACAGCTGGAGGACCAAATTGCAACTCATTAGGTCAATTGGCAATAGGTCATTAACATGACTGGGTATAAAAAGAGCATCTTGGAGTGGCAGCGGCTCTCAGAAGTAAAGATGGGAAGAGGATCACCAATCCCCCTAATTCTGCGCCGACAAATAGTGGAGCAATATCAGAAAGGAGTTCGACAGTGTAAAATTGCAAAGAGTTTGAACATATCATCATCTATAGTGCATAATATCATCAAAAGATTCAGAGAATCTGGGAGAATCTCTGTGTGTAAGGGTCAAGGCCGGAAAACCATACTGGGTGCCTGTGATCTTCGGGCCCTTAGACGGCACTGCATCACATACAGGCATGCTTCTGTACTGGAAATCACAAAATGGGCTCAGGAATATTTCCAGAGAACATTATCTGTGAACACAATTCACCGTGCCATCCGCCGTTGCCAGCTAAAACTCTATAGTTCAAAGAAGAAGCCGTATCTAAACATGATCCAGAAGCGCAGACGTCTTCTCTGGGCAAAAGCTCATTTAAAATGGACTGTGGCAAAGTGGAAAACTGTTCTGTGGTCAGACGAATCAAAATTTGAAGCTCTTTATGGAAATCAGGGACACCGTGTCATTCGGACTAAAGAGGAGAAGGACGACCCAAGTTGCTATCAGCGCTCGGTTCAGAAGCCTGCATCTCTGATGGTATGGGGTTGCATTAGTGCATGTGGCATGGGCAGCTTACACATCTGGAAAGACACCATCAATGCTGAAAGGTATATCCAGGTTCTAGAGCAACATATGCTCCCATCCAGACGACGTCTCTTTCAGGGAAGACCTTGCATTTTCCAACATGACAATGCCAAACCACATACTGCATCAATTACAGCATCATGGCTGCGTAGAAGAAGGGTCCGGGTACTGAACTGGCCAACCTGCAGTCCAGATCTTTCACCCATAGAAAACATTTGCCGCATCATAAAACGGAAGATACGACAAAAAAGACCTAAGACAGTTGAGCAACTAGAATCCTACATTAGGCAAGAATGGGTTAACATTCCTATCCCTAAACTTGAGCAACTTGTCTCCTCAGTCCCCAGACGTTTACAGACTGTTGTAAAGAGAAAAGGGGATGTATCACAGTGGTAAACATGGCCTTGTCCCAACTTTTTTGACATGTGTTGTTGTCATGAAATTTAAAATCACCTAATTTTTCTCTTTAAATGATACATTTTCTCAGTTTAAACATTTGATATGTCATCTATGTTCTATTCCGAATAAAATATGGAATTTTGAAACTTCCACATCATTGCATTCCATTTTTATTTACAATTTGTACTTTGTCCCAACTTTTTTGGAATCGGGGTTGTAATAATAATAATAATAATAATAATATTGGCTGGCTTTTTTTTGTGGTATATCAGATATAGTCCATTCAGCTAGCATGATATTGAATGAGTTGAAGATGAGTTAATACACCTCAGAGAGTTTGAACAGAGTTTAAATACACCTGAGAGGGAAGATATATGATTTAGGTTGATTGTTCAGCATCAGACTTGATCAAGTGCTCATTATTTGATTGGTAAATTCGATAGACTTTATGAATTATTGAAAGCTCAGTCAGTAAGGAATAAAACATGACAGCGTTGTAATGACATCACACCAATCTGTCGTGGGTTATTTTCCTATACCTACACATCACGTAGAATTTATTCCTCTTGAATAACCTATTGCAATTTTCCAAATAATAATAATAATAATAATAATAATAATACAACCCAGATTCCAAAAAAGTTGGGACAAAGAACAAATTGTAAATAAAAACGGAATGCAATGATGTGGAAGTTTCAAAATTCCATATTTTATTCAGAATAGAACATAGATGACATATCAAATGTTTAAACTGAGAAAATTATCATTTAAAGAGAAAAATTAGGTGATTTTAAATTTCATGACAACAACACATCTCAAAAAAGTTGGGACAAGGCCATGTTTACCACTGTGAGACATCCCCTTTTCTCTTTACAACAGTCTGTAAACGTCTGGGGACTGAGGAGACAAGTTGCTCAAGTTTAGGGATAGGAATGTTAACCCATTCTTGCCTAATGTAGGATTCTAGTTGCTCAACTGTCTTAGGTCTTTTTTGTCGTATCTTCCGTTTTATGATGCGCCAAATGTTTTCTATGGGTGAAAGATCTGGACTGCAGGCTGGCCAGTTCAGTACCCGGACCCTTCTTCTACGCAGCCATGATGCTGTAATTGATGCAGTATGTGGTTTGGCATTGTCATGTTGGAAAATGCAAGGTCTTCCCTGAAAGAGACGTCGTCTGGATGGGAGCATATGTTGCTCTAGAACCTGGATATACCTTTCAGCATTGATGGTGTCTTTCCAGATGTGTAAGCTGCCCATGCCACACGCACTAATGCAACCCCATACCATCAGAGATGCAGGCTTCTGAACTGAACGCTGATAACAACTTGGGTCGTCCTTCTCCTCTTTAGTCCGAATGACACGGCGTCCCTGATTTCCATAAAGAACTTCAAATTTTGATTCATCTGACCACAGAACAGTTTTCCACTTTGCCACAGTCCATTTTAAATGAGCCTTGGCCCAGAGAAGACGTCTGCGCTTCTGGATCATGTTTAGATACGGCTTCTTCTTTGAACTATAGAGTTTTAGCTGGCAACGGCGGATGGCACGGTGAATTGTGTTCACAGATAATGTTCTCTGGAAATATTCCTGAGCCCATTTTGTGATTTCCAATACAGAAGCATGCCTGTATGTGATGCAGTGCCATCTAAGGGCCCGAAGATCACGGGCACCCAGTATGGTTTTCCGGCCTTGACCCTTACGCACAGAGATTCTTCCAGATTCTCTGAATCTTTTGATGATGATATGCACTGTAGATGATGATATGTTCAAACTCTTTGCAGTTTTACACTGTCGAACTCCTTTCTGATATTGCTCCACTATTTGTCGGCGCAGAATTAGGGGGATTGGTGATCCTCTTCCAATCTTTACTTCTGAGAGCCGCTGCCACTCCAAGATGCTCTTTTTATACCCAGTCATGTTAATGACCTATTGCCAATTGACCTAATGAGTTGCAATTTGGTCCTCCAGCTGTTCCTTTTTTGTACCTTTAACTTTTCCAGCCTCTTATTGCCCCTGTCCCAACTTTTTTGAGATGTGTTGCTGTCATGAAATTTCAAATGAGCCAGTATTTGGCATGAAATTTCAAAATGTCTCACTTTCGACATTTGATATGCTGTCTATGTTCTATTGTGAATACAATATCAGTTTTTGAGATTTGTAAATTATTGCATTCCGTTTTTATTTACAATTTGTACTTTGTCCCAATTTTTTTTGGAATCGGGGTTGTAATAATAGTTTTAGTTTATTCATGAATAACCATTTATAGTTCATGTAATGTTGTGGAAAATCCGTGAGACATTATTTCCTGTTATTACAACTGTACTAACATCATTCATTCACTAGCCGCTTCCCCCCCTTCTTTCATGCAGCTTGTCACGTTACTGAGAAATCCTAAAGCACAAAGTCCGCTGTCCTGAAGACTCTCTAGTTGCAGACGACTTATTGACTAGATTAAGTTGTCTTCTTATAGACAACTTACAAAACCTTTCACCATATCAACAACCAGACATTTTTCTTTCTTAAACTGCAACACATATCTATCTGTATCCGAATGTCTGCCATACACGTCCCTGTGAATTCACTGTTACGATAGAAACAATACCATTTGAATGAGCTCAGGAATGTAAACCTGTGAACTGCTCTGCAGCTGAACCTTCAGTCAAGGCTGCTGTTAGAGAAAGTTAATCAACACCTACTGACCAATCGGATGTGAGAATTCAACAGCGCTGGAGTATCATTCTGTGTTGTGAAACAGGCTACTGATCATAATCATGAGAATTTTACTACAATCTTATTACTTCATCATAATTATTCCTCTCTCTATCATAATATTTCTCTGACTCGGTCGAGCTCATGTCCTGTTGAATCCCGCACATAGGAAGAAATATTTCCTCTGTATCCCAGGTTTGAAGAAAACGAGTCAGAAGTATAACAAATATCGTTTTAAAATACGATATCATTTTAAAGAAAAAAATATTCATTCTTAATTTATCCATTAAAGTGCATATCATGGGTAAATTCAGGAGCAAGATCAATGTAGTTTTCCAATTTTATATTAAACTTTGGTCAAATATCTGTAACATTCTGCATTCTCTGCAATTTTTGTACCTTGTGCAATACCAGAAAAATTCAGTTGAAATCAAGCCATTTGAGGCGAATTGGTCCGCCTCTGAAAAAACTTGGCATTTGGATTTCCCGGCAAACATTGATTTTCGTGACGTCGCGTGCGGGACGCCTCCCTCTGAATCCTACGTCAGCGCTGGTTTGTTTATGAGAAAACGACCTGGTGGTTTTCTGCAAATTTCTTCAACGTTATCACGTAATTATTAAAATGGTTAACAGATGTATCGTCGGAGGTTGTAGCAACACCAATCTTGATGGGATTAGTACTCATCGTTTCCCAAAAGACCGGACAATGAGAGAGAAACGGGAGCGCTTGGTCTACACAGGCTGTGCACTGAAACCGTGCAAAGCTCGCGCAGCCTGCTGGCGCTTCCGCAGGTGACGTAACGAATCTGGCTCCAGACTCCCTTGGGATTTTTCCAGACACGTTTTGTTATTTATTTTTTTTCTGCTGTAGACAGATGATCTTGTGCAAAATTACCCTTCTGGATGAGTGTGTAAAGGAACATACTTTCATATTAAAAAAAACGAAATTGGTCCAGAATATGCACTTTAACACAATGAGGCGAACAATTTAACTTACTATATGAATTTCAATGAACTCAAAATTTTAAGGCAGCCTGGACACTAACTTTTTTAAGTTAAAACAACAAATCATTTTTATAGTGTAGGATCTTGTAATTATGACTTGCCATCTAATGGCAAATGAGAAAGTTGGTAAAGATGCTACAAAGTTTGGTCTAAAAGGTGGAATTGTGATTTATTTTATCTATTTCAAAAAAATATTTTATGTGACTCGGCATAGATAAGTGACACAAATCTGCACCGCGCCTTTATTACATTTGCATGCCGCTTTAGAAGTTTGAAACAAATCATTAAAAAAAATTGAAATAATCACCTGTGTATTTATACTAAAACAATTATTTGCATAAGGCTCAGTGAATATCGGTGATTATTATACATACAGGACACTTTTTCAATGGAATAAAACCATGCATTCTATTCCCTTCTAGCAGGTTTCATTCATTTGGTTTGATAGCAGGCAGCACAGTGGTGTAGTGGTTAGCACTGTCACCTCACAGCAAGAAGGTCCGGGTTCGAGCCCCGTGGCCGGCGAGGGCCTTTCTGTGTGGAGTTTGCATGTTCTCCCCGTGTCCGCGTGGGTTTCCTCCGGGTGCTCCGGTTTCCCCCACAGTCCAAAGACATGCAGGTTAGGTTAACTGGTGACTCTAAATTGACCGTAGGTGTGAATGTGAGTGTGAATGGTTGTCTGTGTCTATGTGTCAGCCCTGTGATGACCTGGCGACTTGTCCAGGGTGTACCCCGCCTTTCGCCCGTAGTCAGCTGGGATAGGCTCCAGCTTGCCTGCGACCCTGTACAGGATAAGTGTTTTTACAGATAATGGATGGATGGATGTTGAACACCCGAAAGGCTACCAAAACTTCATTAGATATTCTTCACACACATTTACAAGAGAAAAACAAGCCAACAGACATAGATAAACTGGAAAAGAGCGTGCGCATGTATCTTTGACTTGCAATCACGTGATCAAAATCTGCTACGTCATGAGCGTCCAGCATTTTGGTGGATATACAAAGCAACTCAGATGGTGGCTGCTGAAAGCGTCTGTAAACAATGCTGAATTTTCTCAGTATTACTATGATTTGAACGGTCCAGCAAAGATTCAATACAAAGAGAAGAAAGAAAAAGAAAGAAAGCACAACTTTATTCATCACACACTTGTGAAATTCCTCTCTGCATTTAACCCATCTGAAGCAGTGAACAAACACACACACACACACACACACATACCCAGAGCAGTGGGCAGCCATGCTAACAGCACCCTGGGAGCAGTTGGGAGTTAGGTGCCTCGCTCAAGGGCACCTCAGCCCAAGGCCGTCCCATATTAACCTAACCTGCATGTCTTTGAACTGTGGGGGGAAACTGGAGCACCTGGAGGAAACCCATACAGACACGGGAGAACATGCAAACTCCGTACAGAAAGGCCCCCGCCGGCCGCTGTGCTCGAACCCAGAACCTTCTTGCTGTGAGGCGACTGTGCTAACCACTTACACCACCGTGCGACTTACATGCTGTTACCAATCCAAGAAGAGAGATATGTGTGGTTCTGACCCACATTATTTTAAAAAAGTCAGAATTTTCTGAGGGGCGGCACGGTGGTGTAGTGGTTAGCGCTGTCGCCTCACAGCAAGAAGGTCCGGGTTCGAGCCCCGTGGCTGGCGAGGGCCTTTCTGTGCGGAGTTTGCATGTTCTCCCCGTGTCCGCGTGGGTTTCCTCCGGGTGCTCCGGTTTCCCCCACAGTCCAAAGACATGCAGGTTAGGTTAACTGGTGACTCTAAATTGACCGTAGGTGTGAATGTGAGTGTGAATGGTTGTCTGTGTCTATGTGTCAGCCCTGTGATGACCTGGCGACTTGTCCAGGGTGTACCCCGCCTTTCGCCCGTAGTCAGCTGGGATAGGCTCCAGCTTGCCTGCAACCCTGTAGAACAGGATAAAGCGGCTAGAGATAATGAGATGAGAATTTTCTGAAGATAAGACGCTTCTACCAACCATCGAGTACCGAGATATCACGTTCTATCTGGTTTGACAGACTTCGTAGGTCGACAAATCTCAAATGAAGGCTTGTAAGTCGGTGGAAGCCTATAACTTCTTTGTCTCTGGATGGGTAAATACCTCAACTCATCTCATCTCATTATCTGTAGCTGCTTTATCCTGGGGGCGGCACGGTGGTGTAGTGGTTAGCGCTGTCGCCTCACAGCAAGAAGGTCCTGGGTTCGAGCCCCGTGGCCGGCGAGGGCCTTTCTGTGCGGAGTTTGCATGTTCTCCCCGTGTCCGCGTGGGTTTCCTCCGGGTGCTCCGGTTTCCCCCACAGTCCAAAGACATGCAGGTTAGGTTAACTGGTGACTCTAAATTGACCGTAGGTGTGAATGTGAGTGTGAATGGTTGTCTGTGTCTATGTGTCAGCCCTGTGATGACCTGGCGACTTGTCCAGGGTGTACCCCGCCTTTCGCCCGCAGTCAGCTGGGATAGGCTCCAGCTTGCCTGCGACCCTGTAGAAGGATAAAGCGGCTAGAGATAATGAATGAATGAATGAATGAATGAATGCTTTATCCTGTTCTACAGGGTTGCAGGCGAGCTGGAGCCTATCCCAGCTGACTACGGGCGAAAGGCGGGGTACACCCTGGACAAGTCGCCAGGTCATCACAGGGCTGACACAGACACAGACAACCATTCACACTCACATTCACACCTACGGTCAATTTAGAGTCACCAGTTAACCTAACCTGCATGTCTTTGGACTGTGGGGGAAACCGGAGCACCCGGAGGAAACCCACGCGGACACGGGGAGAACATGCAAACTCCACACAGAAAGGCCCTCGCCGGCCACGGGGCTCGAACCCAGGACCTTCTTGCTGTGAGGTGACAGCGCTAACCACTACACCACCGTGCCGCCCTGGTAAATACCTTATTAATTAAACCAGTCAGTGATGACAAAGCAGTTGTATTTGCAAGGGTAAATTCGGGCTTCTTTTGCACTTTGTTCACTTCTATTTGTAAACAACAGATGAACTGTGAAATTTTGATGTCTCTATGGTCTAGGACCTAACTTAGACATCGTCTCGTCTCGTCTTCTTCCACTTATCCAGGACCGGGTCGCGGAGGCAGCAGTCTAAGCATGGAAGCCCAAACTTCCCTTTCCCCAGACACCTCGGCCAGCTCCTCGGGAAGAACACCGAGGCGTTCCCAGGCCAGCCGAGAGACATAGTCCCTCCAGCGTGTCCTGGGTCTTCCCCGGGGCCTCCTCCCGGGGGGACATGCCTGGAACACCTCCCCAGGGAGGCGTCCAGGAGGCATCCGAAAAAGATGCCCGAGCCACCTCAGCTGGTTCCTCTCGATGTGGAGGAGCAGCGGCTCTACTCCGAGCTCCTCCCGAGTGACTGTGCTTCTCACCCTATCTCTAAGGGAGCGCCCAGCCACCCTGCGAAGGAAACTCATTTCAGCCGCTTGTATCCGCGATCTTGTTCTTTCTGTCATTACCCAAAGCTCATGACCATAGGTGAGAGTCGGAACGTAGATCGACCGGTAAATTGAGAGCTTCGCCTTTTGGCTCAGCTCCTTCTTCACCACGACGGACCGGTAAAGCGACCGCATCACTGCGGAGGCTGCACCGATCCGCCTGTCGATCTCACGCTCCATCCTTCCCTCACTCGTGAACAAGATCCCGAGATACTTAAACTCCTCCACTTGAGGCAGGACTTCTCCACCAACCTGGAGAGGGCAAGCCACCCTTTTCCGGTCGAGAACCATGGCCTCGGACTTGGAGGTGCTGATTCTCATCCCAGCCGCTTCACACTCGACTGCAAACCGCCCCAGTGCATGCTGAAGGTCCTGGTTTGAAGAAGCCAACAGGACAACATCATCCGCAAAAAGCAGAGATGAAATCCTGTGGTTCCCAAACAGGATTCCTTCCGGCCCCTGGCTGCGCCTAGAAATTCTGTCCATAAAAATTATGAACAGAACCGGTGACAAAGGGCAGCCCTGACGGAGTCCAACATGCACTGGGAACAGGTCTGACTTACTGCCGGCAATGCGAACCAGACTCCTGCTCCGTTCGTACAGGGACCGGACAGCCCTTAGCAAAGAGCCCCGAACCCCATACTCCCGAAGCACCCCCCACAGAATACCACGGGGGACACGGTCGAATGCCTTCTCCAGATCCACAAAGCACATGTGGACTGGTTGGGCAAACTCCCATGAACCCTCGAGCACCCTATGAAGGGTATAGAGCTGGTCCAGTGTTCCGCGACCAGGACGAAAACCGCATTGTTCCTCCTGGATCCGAGGTTCGACTATCGGTCGAATTCTCCTCTCCAGTACCCTGGAGTAAACTTTCCCTGGGAGGCTGAGAAGTGTGATTCCCCTATAATTGGAGCACACTCTCCGGTCCCCTTTCTTAAAAAGAGGGACCACCACCCCAGTCTGCCACTCCAGAGGCACTGTCCCCGACCGCCACGCGATGTTGCAGAGGCGTGTCAACCAAGACAGCCCCACAACATCCAGAGACTTGAGATACTCAGGGCGGATCTCATCCACCCCCGGTGCCTTGCCACCGAGGAGCTTGCAAACCACCTCAGTGACTTCGGCTTGGGTAATGGACGAGTCCACCTCTGAGTCATCAGCCTCAGTCTCCTCAGTGGAAGACATGACGGTGGGATTGAGGAGATCCTCAAAGTATTCCTTCCACCGCCCGACAATGTCCCCAGTCGAGGTCAACAGCTCCCCACCCGCACTGTAAACAGTGTTGGCAGAGTACTGCTTCCCCCCCCTGAGGCGCCGGACGGTTTGCCAGAATTTCTTCGAGGCCGACCGATAGTCCTTCTCCATGGCCTCCCCGAACTCCTCCCAGTTCCGAGTTTTTGCCTCCGCAACTGCCCGAGCTGCAGCACGCCTGGCCTGCCGATACCCGTCGGCTGCCTCAGGAGTCCCGGAGGTCAACATGGCCCGATAGGACTCCTTCTTCAGCTTGACGGCATCCCTTACTTCCGGTGTCCACCACCGGGTTCGGGGACTGCCGCCACGACAGGCACCGGAGACCTTGCGGCCACAGCTCCGAACAGCTGCGTCCACAATGGAGGTAGAGAACATGGTCCACTCAGACTCAATGTCCCCCGCCTCCCTCGGAAGCTGGGAAAAGCTCTCCCGGAGGTGGGAGTTAAAGACCTCCCCAACAGAGTGCTCGGCCAGACGTTCCCAGCAGACCCTCACCATACGTTTGGGCCTGCCAGGTCTGTCCAGCTTCCTCCTCCGCCAGCGGATCCAACTCACCACCAGGTGGTGATCAGTTGACAACTCAGCCCCTCTCTTCACCCGAGTGTCCAAGACATAGGGTCGGAGATCAGATGACACGACTACAAAGTCGATCATCGACCTCCGACCTAAGGTGTCCTGGTGCCACGTGCACTTATGGACACCCCTATGCTCGAACATGGTGTTCGTTATGGACAAACTGTGACTAGCACAGAAGTCCAATAACAAAACACCACTCGGGTTCAGATCGGGGAGGCCGTTCCTCCCAACCACGCCCCTCCAGGTGTCACTGTCATCGCCCACGTGAGCATTGAAGTCCCCCAGTAGCACAATGGAGTCCCCAGTCTGAGCACCCCTCAGTACCTCTCCCAGGGACTCCAAGAAGGCCGGATACTCTATACTGCTATTTGGCCCGTAGGCACAAACAACAGCAAGAGCCCTCTCCCCAATCCGAAGGCGCAGAGAGGCGACCCTCTCGTTCACTGGGGTAAACTCCAACACATGGCGGCTGAGCTGGGGAGCTATAAGGAAGCCCACACCAGCCCGCCGCCGCTCACCATGGGCGACTCCAGAGAAGTGGAAAGTCCAGCCCCTCTCGAGGAGCTGGGTTCCAGAGCCCAAGCTGTGCGTGGAGGTGAGCCCGACTATCTCTAGCCGGTACCTCTCAACCTCCCGCACAAGCTCAGGCTCCTTCCCCCCCAGCGAAGTGACATTCCATGTCCCAACAGCCAGCCGCTGTGTCCGGGGGTCAGGTCGTCGAGGCCCCTGCCTTCGACTGCCACCCAATCCACACTGCACCAAACCCCTACTGCTACCTCTGTGGGTGGTGAACCCACAGGAGGTCGGGCCCACGTCGCCTCTTCGGGCTGAGCCCGGCCGGGCCCCATGGGCAAAGGCCCGACCACCAAGCGCTCGCATACGAGCCCCAACCCCGGGCCTGGCTCCAGGGTGGGGCCCCGGCTGCGTCCTACCGGGCGACGTCACGGTCCTGGATTTTTTCTCCATAGGGGTTTTTTGGTGAACTGCTCTTGGTCTGGCCTGTCACCTAGGACCTGTCTGCCTTGGGAAACCCTAACAGGGGCATAATGCCCCCGACAACATAGCTCCTAGGATCATTCAAGCACACAAACCCCTCCACCTAACTTAGACATGTATGCACATAATTTGGGAGAGGATAACTCAACTGTTATAGGCTAATTTGACCCCAAGGAATAACTCGTGTGCCAAAATCGCTATCCGGGGCAAAGAGCCTGAAAATTACCAATCCAAGATGGCTGCCAGCATTACAGTAGTATTACTGTGTTACTCTTCATGTTCCTGATCCTGGTTTATGTGACACATAAACAGTAATATGATGTTAAAAGTTGTATTGTTGGCTGTTAAAGCTTTGTTTTGTATTTTTCACTTTAAGTTAACATTCCATTGATCATAACAGCGTTTCTGCAGGCTTGAACAAGTTCAATTTAAGACTTTTTAAGACCTTTTTAAGACCATAACAGGTTAAATTTAAGACTTGCACTACCGTTCAAAAGTTTGGGGTCACTTTGAAATGTCCTTATTTTTGAAAGAAAAGCACTGTTCTTTTCAATGAAGATCACTTTAAACTAATCAGAAATGCACTCTATACATTGCTAATGTGCTAAATGACTATTCTAGCTGCAAATGTGTGGTTTTTGGTGCAATATCTCCATAGGTGTATAGAGGCCCATTTCCAGCAACTCTCACTCCAGTGTTCTAATGGTACAATGTGTTTGCTCATTGCCTCAGAAGGCTAATGGATGATTAGAAAACCCTTGTACAATCATGTTAGCACAGCTGAAAACAGTTGAGCTCTTTAGAGAAGCTATAAAACTGACCTTCCTTTGAGCAGATTGAGTTTCTGGAGCATCACATTTGTGGGGTCGATTAAATGCTCAAAATGGCCAGAAAAATGTCTTGACTATATTTTCTATTCATTTTACAACTTATGGTGGTAAATAAAAGTGCGACTTTTCATGGAAAACACAAAATTGTCTAGGTGACCCCAAACTTTTGAACGGTAGTGTATGCCGCACAAAAAAAATAAAGAAAATTGGGAGATCCTGAATTACTTTCAAAATAACAAAATTTATTATCATTCACCAATGAACTCATTACATCCCTCGGGTGCGCTCTTGCATTAATGAGGAACTAAGTTGCAGTGGAGCCAAAGACATCCCACAAATCACTTGAGGATGAGGCATTCGATTCCGTACGGTTTGTGTTGTAACGTTACAGTTCGCACGGAGTTAGCTGATACACCGTCTCGAGATGTGCTTGGACCTGACAACGGTGAACAAAATTGAGTGATGGCATGCGATTGTTGCAGACTTTTATGGGCAGCCTGGTGCTTCTCCGTTTTCGCGTGCGATTCCAGTGCCTTTACACCCAGGGTGCTGAATTTGAGTGTTCTTTTGCACAATGTGCAGTGCGCCTCAAACGGACTGTTTGGTACACGTTTTAACCAGTCTACGAAATCATTGCATTCAAGCCAGCAGTCATTAAACTTGCATTTGCCCATTTTGCTACAAACCGTGACAATCTCCCTCACTTCTTTTAGGCTCTACTGTCTAAATGCGCGCGCACCACGCTCTGTGCATCACCATGCCAACCGGGCTAGACGCCGGATTCCACTGTGTCTCATTTGTAGTTTGCAGCGTAGCCTACTGATACTAAGTAGGCCTAGCCTATATGATTAATTATGAATATCAGCAACACATTTTTAAAAAAAAAAGCGAATGGGGTAAATGGACGTAAGGATTTAAGACTTCACAAAATTACATTTAAGACCTACAACGCAAAATATGCTCGTATTTTAGACTTTTTCTCGTCTTCTTCCGCTTTATCCGGGACCGGGTCGCGGAGGCAGCAGTCTAAGCATGGAAGCCCAAACTTCCCTCTCCCCAGACACCTCGGTCAGCTCCTCGGGAAGAACACCGAGGCGTTCCCAGGCCAGCCGAGAGACATAGTCCCTCCAGCGTGTCCTGGGTCTTCCCCGGGGCCTCCTTCCGGGGGGACATGCCTGGAACACCTCCCCAGGGAGGCGTCCAGGAGGCATCCGAAAAAGATGCCCGAGCCACCTCAGCTGGTTCCTCTCGATGTGGAGGAGCAGCGGCTCTACTCCGAGCTCCTCCCGAGTGACTGTGCTTCTCACCCTATCTCTAAGGGAGCACCCAGCCACCCTGCGAAGGAAACTCATTTCGGCCGCTTGTATCTGCGATCTTGTTCTTTCGGTCATTACCCAAAGCTCATGACCATAGGTGAGAGTCGGAACATAGATCGACCGGTAAATTGAGAGCTTCGCCTCTTCACCACAACGGACCGGTAAAGCGACTGCATCACTGCGGAGGCTGCACCGATCCGCCTGTCAATCTCACGCTCCATCCTTCCCTCACTCGTGAACAAGATCCCGAGATACTTAAACTCTTCCACTTGAGGCAGGACTTGTCCACCAACCTGGAGAGGGCAAGCCACCCTTTTCCGGTCGAGAACCATGGCCTCGGACTTGGAGGTGCTGATTCTCATCCCAGCCGCTTCACACTCGACTGCAAACCGCCCCAGTGCATGCTGGAGGTCCTGGTTTGAAGAAGCCAACAGGACAACATCATTCACAAAAAGCAGAGATGAAATCCTGTGGTTCCCAAACAGGATTCCTTCCGGCCCCTGCCTGCGCCTAGAAATTCTGTCCATAAAAATTATGAACAGAACCGGTGACAAAGGGCAGCCCTGCCGGAGTCCAACATGCACTGGGAACAGGTCTGACTTACTGCCGGCAATGCGAACCAGACTCCTGCTCCGTTCGTACAGGGACCGGACAGCCATTAGCAAACTTTTTAAGGCCTTAAATTAGGATTATCAAATTTTAGACTTTTTAAGACTCCGCGGAAACCCTGTATGACTGAAAATACAGTCAAATTATATTAATCAAATGCTTACTTTCTTATACTCTCCTAAATTATGTGCATAGGTTTCCCAATTTCATGATTTCATGTTTGAGGTAGGGTTATTCTGTTTTTCTCATGTTTTCTGTGAAACTGCAATTTTGGGACACAGGATACTGCTAGACAATGTGAAAATTCTAGACCAGGAGCCGGACTGGTTTAAAAGAGGTGTACGAGAAGCTATCCACATCAGAACCCTCAAGCCCTTCCTAAACCGAGACGGGGGCTGGTACCAGCTTCCGGAGAATTGGGACAACATTCTTGCGGGCATGCACAATGCATGCTCGAAGTGACGCCATTTCCCCCTGACAAAGACTCTGGATAGAGTTGAAAGCTTGGGTAAGCAAGCTTTTTTATGCAGTACAAAGTATTTAAAAAATCACTTATGATTACCAGTTCCTCTCCCATTTCGTATGGTTTCAGGGCATCAATTAACTGCAGTTTCTCCAGATAGCGGGCTCTTGGCCTTCTACATACTTTCTAGCAGCTTCTGTCTTCTGATTGCAAGTTTCTTTGGCCGATGACATTACGAAAACCGCAATTTTTTCCTGTGTGAAATGCAAGCGTTGTTTGTTTACACAAATCAATGCGTCCAATATGGCCGCACATCCGGGACTTTCGTGTTTTGGTGACATCGGTGAAAACACTTTATAATAATATTGGCTGGGTTTTTTTTGTGGTATATCAGATACAGTGCCTTGCAAAAGTATTCATCCCCCCTTGGTGTTTATCCTGTTTTGTCGCATTACAAGCTGGAATTAAAATGGATTTTTTGAGTGGTAGCACCATTTGATTTACACAACATGCCGACCACTTTAAAGGTACACATTGCTTTTTTATTGTGACACAAACAATAATTAAGATGAAAAAAAACCAGAAATCTGGAGTGTGCATAAGTATTCACCCCCTTTCGCATGAAACCCCTAAATAAGAGCTGGTCCAACCAATTCACTTCATAAGTCACATGATTAGTTGATTAAGATCCACCTGTGTGCAATCAAAGTGTCACATGATCTGTCACATGATGTCTGTATAAATCAACCTGTTCTGGAAGGACCCTGACTCTGCAACACTACTAAGCAAGCAACATGAAAACCAAGGAGCCTCCAAACAGGTCAGAGACAAAGTTGTGGAGAAGTATAGATCAGGGTTGGGTTATAAAACATATCCCAAACTTTGAATATCCCAGGGAGCACCATTAAATCCATTATAGCAAAATGGAAAGAATATGGCACCACTACACACCTGACAAGAGAAGGCCACCAACCAAAACTCGCAAGGAGGGCATTAATCAGAGATCCAACAAAGACACCAAAGATAACACTGAAGGAGCTGCAGAGATCCACAGCGGAGATGGGAGTATCTGTCCATAGGACCGCTTTAAGCCGTACACTCCACAGAGCGGGGCTTTATGGAAGAGTGGCCAGGAAAAAACCATTGCTTAAGAAAACACATTTGGAGTTTGCCCAACAGCATGTGGCAGACTCCACAAACACATGAAAGATGATCACTCGAGACTTCTGTTTTTTCATCTTAATTGTTTTTGTCACAATAAAACAACAAATGTGCACCTTTAAAGTGATAGGCATGTTGTGTAAATCAAATGGTGCTAACCCTCCAAAAATCCATTTTAATTCGGGCTTGTAATGCAACAAAACAGGGCAAACACCAAGGGGGATGAATACTTTTGCAAGACACTATATTCCATTCAGCTCGTGTGATATTGAACTCGTCTTTGACTCTTTCAATAATCATGCTAGCTGAATGGAATATATCTGATATACCATGAAAAAAGCCAGCCAATGTAATTTAAATAATAACCTCGACTTTGTTAAAGTTTCTCAGAATTACGTTTTACTATCTCATAATACTGAGATAGTCTATTATGATTTGAGAAAACATTCTCATTGTTATTAAAGAGTATCTCATAATTGTGAGATACAGAATCAGAATGACGAAAGGAATTCTCATTATTATGAAATACTATGGGGTGGCATGGTGGTGTAGTGGTTAGCACTATCGCCTCACAGCAAGAAGGTCCTGGGTTCGAGGCCGGCGAGGGCCTTTCTGCGTGGAATTTGCATGTTCTTCCCGTGTCTGTGTGGGCTTCCTCCAAGTGCTCCAGTTTCCCAAAGACATGCAGGTTAGGCTAATTGGTGGCTCTAAATTGACCGTAGGTGCTGTGAACAGAGCACTTTTTAAGGATTTTCCACTAGGAGACCAACTGGTCTGGGCAATACAATCACAGGCCCCAGAGTCCATGCGGCTGCACCGCTGCGGCATATTCTGTGATGCAAAATGGTTCACCAATCACCATACAGACAAACACACTATAGTGCCTACACAGCTATCAAGAGCAATTACCAAGCACAAATGTTATGTCAAAGACACTCAAAGTTACACAGTAATGACATCAGATTTTGACATCAGCCATCTCAGTAACCAAATTTTAGTTTTGTTTTTCTTAACCAACATGATCTTGTGTGTATATCTTATAACATAGATCTTCGTTTTCCTTGTTAAATGTATACTTACATGGTACTTGGTTAATTAATTGCAACTGACTGAACCAAATGATAAGACATAACTTGGTTTAAAATTTGGTCTCCCAGTGAAGCTGGTTTGGCATTGACTAGGAGACCAAATCTGGCCACTGGGAGACCATTTGGTATCCCAGTGGCCAGATTTGGAGACCATTTGTATATTCCATTCAGCTTGTGTGATACTGAACTCGTCTTTGACTCTTTCAATAATCATGCTAGCTGAATCTGATATACCATGAAAAAAGCCAGCCAATGTAATTTAAATAATAACCTCGACTTTGTTAAAGTTTCTCAGAATTACGTTTTACTATCTCATAATACTGAGATATTCTATTATGATTTGAGAAAACATTCTCATTGTTATTAAAGAGTATCTCATAATTGTGAGATACAGAATCAGAATGACGAAAGGAATTCTCATTATTACGAAATACTATGGGGTGGCACGGTGGTGTAGTGGTTAGCACCAGTGTTGCCAGATTGGGCGGTTTTAAGTGCATTTTAGCGGGTTTTGAACATATTTTGGGCTGGAAAACGTCAGCAGCATCTGGCAACACTGGTTAGCACTATCGCCTCACAGCAAGAAGGTCCTGGGTTCGAGGCTGGCGAGGGCCTTTCTGTGTGGAGTTTGCATGTTCTTCCCGTGTCTGCGTGGGCTTCCTCCGAGTGCTCCAGTTTCCCAAAGACATGCAATTGGTGGCTCTAAATTGACCGTAGGTGCTGTGAACAGAGCATTTTTTAAGGATTTTTCACTAGGAGACCAACTGGTCTGGGCAATACAATCACAGGCCCCAGAGTCCATGCGGCTGCACCGCTGCGGCATATTCTCATCTCATCTTATTATCTGTAGCCGCTTTATCCTGTTCTACAGGGTTGCAGGCAAGCTGGAGCCTATCCCAGCTGACTACGGGCAAAAGGCGGGGTACACCCTGGACAAGTCGCCAGGTCATCACAGGGCTGACACATAGACACAGACAACCATTCACACTCACATTCATACCTACGGTCAATTTAGAGTCACCAGTTAACCTAACCTGCATGTCTTTGGACTGTGGGGGAAACCGGAGCACCCGGAGGAAACCCACGCGGACACGGGGAGAACATGCAAACTCCGCACAGAAAGGCCCTCGTCGGCCACGGGGCTCGAACCCAGGACCTTCTTGCTGTGAGGCGACAGCGCTAACCACTACACCACCATGCAGCATATTCTGTGATGCAAAATGGTTCACCAATCACCATACAGACAAACACACTACAGTGACTACACAGCTATCAAGAGCAATTACCAAGCACAAATATGACACTCAAAGTTACACAGTAATGACATCGGATTCTGACATCAGCCATCTCAGTAACCAAATTTTAGTTTTGTTTTTCTTAACCAACATGATCTTGTGTGTATATCTTATAACATAGATCTTCGTTTTCCTTGTTAAATGTACTCTACCGTTCAAAAGTTTGGGGTCACCCAGACAATTTTGTGTTTTCCATGAAAAGTCACACTTTTATTTACCACCATAAGTTGTAAAATGAATAGAAAATATAGTCAAGACATTTTTCTGGCCATTTTGAGCATTTAATCGACCCCACAAATGTGATGCTCCAGAAACTCAATCTGCTCAAAGGAAGGTCAGTTTTATAGCTTCTCTAAAGAGCTCAACTGTTTTCAGCGGTGCTAACATGATTGTACAAGGGTTTTCTAATCATCCATTAGCCTTCTGAGGCAATGAGCAAACACATTGTACCATTAGAACACTGGAGTGAGAGTTGCTGGAAATGGGCCTCTATACACCTATGGAGATATTGCACCAAAAACCACACATTTGCAGCTAGAATAGTCATTTAGCACATTAGCAATGTATAGAGTGCATTTCTGATTAGTTTAAAGTCATCTTCATTGAAAAGAACAGTGCTTTTCTTTCAAAAATAAGGACATTTCAAAGTGACCCCAAACTTTTGAACGGTAGTGTACATGGTACTTGGTTAATTAATTGCAACTGACTGAACCAAATGATAAGACATAATAAAGACATTTAAAATTTGGTCTCCCAGTGAAGCTGGTTTGGCATTGACTAGGAGACCAAATCTATGTTAAAAAATGCTCTGGGTGTGAATGTGAGTGTGAATGGTTGTCTATGTGTCAGCCCTGCGATGACTAGGTGTCCCCCACCTCTCGCCCATACTCAGCAGGGATAGGATCCAGCTTGCCTGCGACCCTGTAGACCAGGATAAGCGGCTATGGATGGATGGATGAAATACTATGTGGCTTCCATACCGTCACTACCTGAATCTCATGCAAACTTAGACATGCAGCTACTGTTTCTATTTTTTAAACTTGTTTTCCATAAATAAAAGTGGAACATCCTGAGAGTCAGGGCGCCTCTCTGTATTATAAACAATAACATGTGTAATGCTGAGGGAAACAAGGGACAATATGAGCATGATCCAGATGTGCTCTCAGTGTCTTAGGTGAAACCTGGAGCTGTTGTGGGGAAACAGAAGGTTTTCTAAATAGCAGAAGAGGCCTATAGGAGTGTGTGTGTGTCGTGACTATATTTCAGAAACGCTCGGATGGAAAAAAAAAACGCAGTTTTTGCACAGCTGGACGCGGAAGGTGATGTTGACGGCGGTAAGAATGGATGCAGATGTTTTTTGTGCTCCTACCTTTCTCTCCATCGCAGCAAGTCTGAGATTTGAACACACTTCACTCTCTAGTCTGGTGTCCGTCTCCGACAAGTTCTTCTCGTTTTCAGACCCTCCTTCTCCTCCTCCTCAGGGAGTTAAAGCTGTGGATGGTGGGATGCTGATGAGGAAGGCCCAGTGTGGAGGAGAGCAGCGTGCGGTGCGGCAGACGAAGACGCGCATGCGCAAACGACAGCACGGTTTAAGGGACCGTCTTCAAACTACAGTCATGTATGAGGAGACGGAAAATTCAGGATTGCGTTTCGAGTTAGATTTTTCTCGACTGCGCATGAGTGAAGCAGGGGCGCAGATAGGATTTTTGAACTGGGGGGGACTGAGCTGTCAGCAAATTATTCCATTTTGTGTAAATGCATATATACAGGGTGCGATTTGTCAAAAAAACAGAAGGGGGGATGTTTTTTTTTAAATCATGAAACGTCACAAAATTAAGGTAACAATAGGCTAACAGCTCAATAACATCCGATGATATCAAATGAATAACACTAAATGAAAACGAACACTAAACCAGAGATAGTAAATTCATCTTCCTATCTCTCTGACTAAATACACGAACACACACAACAAAGTTCGCATTGCTTGTCGCGTTGCTGTGATGTTTCTCTCCCTCCGGATTAAATGGACAGTGACTCGAAAATCACTGAAATACATGAATACTAAATGAACAGTTTGCTCTGATGGCGCAGTTCATGTGGCCTTTTCTGCTTTCCCGTCGGTGCGCTATCCGCCGCGTTTCGCCCTTCTTTAATCCACATTTCTGCGAATTTCTCAGCAGGGAAGGAACGCACGTCTGGCCCATTGGCAGCGAGGAAAAGAAGGCTGTCAGTGTGGATACATTCATTCTGTTGCGCTCATCAGTAAGGATGTGATTCATGGCGCTAAATCCACGTTCACACTCTGATTATCTACAGTGTATCTATTTGCTGGGGATGTTCGGAGGGTTGCCAACTTTCTCATATCCAAATGAGGGACACTTTGTTCCGGGTGCGGACAAGTACCGGTACAGGCCCTGTACACGCACCCCAGCGCCCCAAAATAGTTACAGTACCGAATCGCCTTTAGGTGAGGGTTTCAAATGTAGGCCACTACAAATTCATTTCTAAAATAGAGCTTTTAAAAATTAATAGACCAATTAATGGATATTTTTAAGTAACTAAATGCAAAATAACAAACAATTCTAATATTATTGTCTCATTTTTCTCTTTTAAAACCCTTTGGTGACTGACCCCTTGAAAATGGTTCCTCCAGGAACGATGACGTTTCAGTTGTCAAGACAACGGAAAAACTAAAATACAAAAACAGAAAGATACGTCACAATGCTCTTGTGCACAAAACAAAATGCTCTTGTATTTGTATTTTAGTTTTTCCGTTGTCTTGACAACTGAAACGTCATGGTTCCTGGAGGAATCATTTTCAAGGGGTCAGTCACCAAAGGGTTAAACTTTGGCCAAATAATTCATCAGGCCATATTTATGAAGGCAATGTCATAAACTGAAAAATGATTTGCTGTAGCTGTAAAACCCTGATATTCGCTTAATTGTCCATTTGAAAACCCTAAGAACCTTCTGTAATGCTTCATAGCAGAAGAAGAAGAGAGAAAGACATCACAAAGGCAGGAGGGCTGAGGTCTATCCTGTTTCGGAAGGTTTTTTTAAGCTATCTGCTATCCTTATCGAACAGTTAGGCTGTAGCCACTGGCTGCACCATCTGCTCTAGTTTAATTTGATGCCTATTTTGTCAGTATAGCTTAAAAATTCAGGATATGGCAACAGTGAATGGTTTTAAATCGCAGGTGACCGCGACTCGCGGTAATAGCGCTTCTCACGGCAATTACGCGATTTACACCACAGCATTGGAGTGCAGGATCTGTCCCTGACGGGACTAATTAAAATTACCCAAAAAACAGGATGTCCCGCCCAATACGGGACGGTTGGCAACCCTAGACGTTCGTGAACATCAAAGCTGCCACTTCGGGTCATTTTGAAAGTGAGTGCAATGTAGACCATAGAAAACTGTCTCACAACATGCCTGTCATGTCAACTTTTTTTTTGGTTTGTTTGTTTTATTGACGGGGTTGTCCCCGAGGATTTTTTTTCAGCAGAGATAAAAACCAGAGGGGGGGATGATCCCCACCATCCCCCCCCCAGCAAATCGCACCCATCTCATCTCATCATCTCTAGCCGCTTTATCCTGTTCTACAGGGTCGCAGGCAAGCTGGAGTCTATCCCAGCTGACTACGGGCGAAAGGCGGGGTACACCCTGGACAAGTCGCCAGGTCATCACAGGGCTGACACATAGACACAGACAATCATTCACACTCACATTCACACCTACGGTCAATTTAGAGTCACCAGTTAACCTAACCTGCATGTCTTTGGACTGTGGGGGAAACCGGAGTACCCGGAGGAAACCCACGCGGACACGGGGAGAACATGCAAACTCCACACAGAAAGGCCCTCGCCGGACCCGGGGCTCGAACCCAGGACCTTCTTGCTGTGAGGCGACAGCGCTAACCACTACACCACCGTGCCGCCCCAAATCGCACCCAGTATATATATATATATATATCATCTCATCTCATTATCTCTAGCCGCTTTATCCTGTTCTACAGGGTCGCAGGCAAGCTGGAGCCTATCCCAGCTGACTACGGGTGAAAGGCGGGGTACACCCTGGACAAGTCGCCAGGTCATCACAGGGCTGACACATAGACACAGACAACCATTCACACTCACATTCACACCTACGGTCAATTTAGAGTCACCAGTTAACCTAACCTGCATGTCTTTGGACTGTGGGGGAAACCGGAGCACCCGGAGGAAACCCACGCGGACACGGGGAGAACATGCAAACTCCACACAGAAAGGCCCTCGCCGGCCCCGGGGCTCGAACCCAGGACCTTCTTGCTGTGAGCCGACAGCGCTAACCACTACACCACCGTGCCGCCATATATATATAATGTGTGTGTACTGAAGCTTCAATATACATTCGAATTGTGAGTTTTCTAACTGAATGAACATTGGTAGACAAAGGCCTACCTGGTCAACACTGCTCGGTTTTTGAAAAAACGCTGTAATTGTTTTTTGTTTTTTCATTGTTGACCCCACCAGGGATTGCCTGCAGGCCAGGAGGACAATGTTAACATCTTGAATCTCATAATTTCAGTTAACAGTTGCTGCTTACTAAAATAACATTATACATAAAAATAACAACATTAAAAGATATTCACCTACAACCTAGAATGCTGTTATTTTACATTTAGCCTACTTCAGGTAAGTCCAAATTCCTTCTTATTATTATCAGACTAGCTACTCAACATTACAAAACAAGTATTTGTCACATCTGGGAAAGGCAACAGGCAGAGGATATTTACATCTTTTGGTTCTTGAAACAAACGCTGTGATTTTTCCCCCTCTTCTCTGGCTTAATGTGGCAGAAAGATCACCAGCTCAGTCATTAGACAGTTGTTGATGATCACTATGGTTACTGCGACAGGCAAAGTCCCCAGCTCCCCTTAGGACCCCAGGGTCGAGATGGTGCGTTACATTTACATTGGAAATCGGAACTTGGAGCTCCGAGCAACATAACCTCAGAACTGAGAGCTTCCCAGTTTAAAAACTGGGACATCATGGAACATGGAATTCGAAAAAAATGGCCAGCTAATGAAATGAAACAAAAACCCCAACGTTTATGCTGGGAGATGCTGGATTTCAATGCTTTTCCGACTTCAAACTTCCAACTTATGAGTACAACTGAACGCACCATTAGTCGCAGCAGAAACACAGCTGCTATCAAATGGATGAGCTGTGCAGTGTTATTAACTGAGAATTACGTGGAAAATGAACACCTTGCTTTCCCAACTCTGCAAGGATCTGCTCCAGCCTACACCGATTCAAGAAGGGGAAAATGTGGATTGATCACTGACAAGGCTGCTGCTGCTGCCATTTCAACTTTGTGCTGCAGTGTTAGTCTAACTAACGGAACATTAATCCTCACTTTTTCTACCTATGTGTGGCGCCTTACGTAGGGACGGTGGGTGGCGGGGACAGATGGGGGTCACTATAAATCTGGGGGGGGACATGTCCCCCGTGCTATCTGCGCCCTTGGAGTGAAGCCCAGACAGTCGGAATGTGTGACAAAAATCGTTCAAATAAAAACGTCCCTCAAAAAAACATAGACAACCCTGTTACGTGTTTCAGGGGTTCCCAAACTTTTCCATGCCAAGGCCCCTCAAACAGCATTAGCTTCTGGCTGAGGACCCCCTTTGCAAACCCACAGACAATGCTACAAAATATGTAAAGAAACATATCTGCGAAGAATCTCAGAAATCCAGGTACATAGTAATCTGTGGTTGGCAGAAGAGAGCAACTGGACTTGCTTGACGATTCTTGAAGACGTTTCGCCTCTCATCTGAAAGGCCTCCTCAGTTCTGTCTGACCAACAGGGAGCACCAAGCATTTATCCTCTCGTGGATCATCATAGAATCCGAATCAGAATGCCGATGGCTGCACTGTAGGTGGCTGACAAAAGATGTCATAGACACCCACCTCTGTTCAGTGATGGTCGCTCCAGGTTGACAAAAATGAACGATCCTGTCTGTCCAAGATGTCCGCCAGCCCTCCGGAAGTCCAGTTGCTCTCTTCTGCCAACCACAGATTACTATGTACCTGGATGACTGAGATTCTTCGCAGATATGTTTCTATGCACTTTGGGATGAGATCCCTTCGACTGGTGCGTGAGTATGAGAGGACTTCCGGAGGGCTGGCGGACATCTTGGCCAGAGAGGATCGTTCATTTTTGTCAACCTGGAGCGACCATCACTGAACAGAGGTGGGTGTCTATGACATCTTTTGTCAGCCACCTACAGTGCAGCCATCGGCATTCTGATTCAGATTCTATGATGATCCACGAGAGGATAAATGCTTGGTGCTCCCTGTTGGTCAGACAGAACTGAGGAGGCCTTTCAGATGAGAGGCGAAACGTCTTCAAGAATCGTCAAGCAAGTCCAGTTGCTCTCTTCTGCCAACCACAGATGTAAAGAAACATCAACTTTTAGAATGTTATCTCTTACTTTTATTCAATAGTCAATAATTGTTACATTTGTTTAGCATAAGAATATTATTAACTAACATGTTTTCAACACAGATATTTTCGCACTGAACAATAAACTGTATAACCTCCTGTAGTACCTGATTCAACTTGTTATCCATCCTTTTTGCGACCAGTGCCTCGCGATGGAGCATGCAGTGTGTGGCCACTACATGCGGGGCCTTCTGCTTAATGAGCGCGGTCACTCCACTGATCTTCCCGGTCATTGCCGCGGCTCCGTCCGAACACCCCCACACACAACGGGTCCAGTCCAATCCGTAAGACTCGATATAATCGTCCAAAACTTGAAAAATATCTTTCCCAGTAGTTCTTCTTTCAAGTGCTTTACAAAATTGTATATTTCCTCCACAAATCTTTCCTGTGAAATAAATCTGATGTACACAAGCAGTTAGGCCTCAGTGGATAAATCTGTGCTCTCATCCAGCTGAAGTGCGAAGTATTCGCTGGCTCTCACCTGCTCCAACAGCTGAGCAGATACGTCTTGAGCCATGTCACCAATCCGTCGGCTCACGGTGTTATCAGAGAGTGGGACAGCATCGATTTTTTTTGGCAGCATCCTCACCAAGCAATTCTCGGACAATGTCTTTGGTGGCTGGTAAAATCAAATCTTCTCCAATTGAGTGAGGTTTTTTAGCACGAACAATGTGGTACGAGGCTAAAAATTATGCCTTCAGGGCCCGCTCGGGGACAGTAGCTTGCTGGGTGAATGCAGCAGATTGCCTGACCAAATGCTCTTCTTTGCATCTGAAGAAATCTACTGTTTTTTCGGCATCTGTCGGATGTTTTTGTACCAAGTGACACTGAAGTTTCGAAGGTTTTAAGCACTCGTTTGACAGGGTCTCCAGACAGAGGACGCATTTCAGGCAATCATGGCCATTTTTCTGTATGGCTGTAAAGCCATACTTAATGTATGCTGCCTCATATTTTCGGATTTTAGTTGGCCAGGACTTCTTAGTTTTTTTTCGCAGCAGTGTCCTCCACAGCATGGCTGTTGGTTTGTTCCTTCGGTCTCTTCTTCAAAAACCTGTCCATTTTGTGCTAGCAATACGCTAGCTTGAGGAGCAAAACAGCTTGATAAATGGCGCAAACCGCAACGTCACAGGCAATCGGAGAGATGAGCATGGCAAACAACGTTTCGATATGATGTATTATTATTAATAATTATATTTTATAATAATGATTAAAAAACTAATTACAATATATTTAATAATTCTTTTAAAAAAGTTTTTTTTTTTCCGCAATTTTTTGTTATCGTCCCTCCAACTTTCTGAGGCCCCCCTAGCGGCCCGCAGCCCCCACTTTGAAAACCACTGACTTGTTTATCGAACACATAAGGGTAGTACCTCGCTGGGCTGCGACAGCTTACGAACATCATTCGCGAGAGAGTTTCAAAAGGGTCTTGAAACATTCACGGGGCTTCTCAATTTCCTCGCATGAGTCGCAAAGTGTTGCTCCTTCGTCGCTGAAATTTTGAACATGTTCAAAAAATTTGTGCGACAAAATTTCTCTCAAAATAGCTGCAAATGCGTCGCTGGTGTCGCAAAGCCATCGCGAACCCTTCTCAAGTCAGTTTCCGTGAGGCTTCTTCTACTTCCCTGCTTGCCGAGGGAAAGCCGGGCTGCGACAGCCTGCGACTAGTTGGAGACACAACAATTGCGGTAAAACATGGGAATATCAATTCAGTGTGATTCCAAGTGAAAATTGTCGCTAATTCGCATATTTTACCGCAATTGTTGTGTCTCCAACTAGTCGCAGGCTGTCGCAGCCCAGTGTGTAGTGGTTAGCACGGTTGCCTCACAGCAAGAAGGTTCCAGGTTTGAACTCAGCGGCCACCGAGGGCCTTTCTGTGTGAAGTTTGCACATTCTCCCAGTGTCTGCGTGGGTTTGCTCCGGTTTCCCCCACAATCCAGACATGTAGTTAGGTTGATGTGGGGTGGCCTCGGTGCCCTTGAGCAAGGTACCTGACCTCTGACTGCTCCTCGGGCGCTCTGGTGTGGCTGCCCACTGCTCTGAGTGCGTGCACATGTGTTCACTGCTTCAGATGGGTTAAATGCAGAGGATGAATTTCACTATGCTTGAAGTGTGCATGCGACAAATAAAGGTTTCTTCTTCTTTGACTTAACAAATGTGACATTTCCGAATACCAAAAATTCACATAGGAGAGAACCAAATGCAGACACTGGTGCCATTTTTCGACCAACAGGGAACAGGTTCTCCAACCAGTTCTGGTCAGAATTCTTTGAACCTTGGTGCCAGCTAGCAAACCATCCATATTTGAACGTGCAAACTCCACACAGAAAGGCCCCTGTCGGCTGAGAGATTTGAACCCGAAACCTTCTTAACAGAGTAAAACTGACTGAATTAATCAGCGAATACCTCCCTACCAAACAGAGCTCAGTTGAGTGAAGAGATGATGAGGTTTGTGAATATGAAATATCGTGAGTGACAGAGATTGATGTGGATAATCAAAGTGAGAACTCCATCCATCCATCATCTGTAGCCGCTTATCCTGTTCTACAGGGTCGCAGGCAAGCTGGAGCCTATCCCAGCTGACTGTGAGCGAGAGGCGGGGTACACCCTGGACAAGTCACCAGGTTATCGCAGGGCTGACACATAGAGGCAAACAACCATTCACACCTACGGTCAATTTAGAGCCACCAGTTACCCTAACCTGCATGTCTTTGGACTGGGGGGGAAACCGGACACTCATGACGTAGCAGATTTTGACCACGCGATTGCAAGTCAAAGATACATGCACACACTCTTTTCCAGTTTTTCAATGTCTGTTGGCTTGTTTTTCTCTTGTAAATATGTGTGAAGAATATCTAATGAAGTTTTGGTAGCCTTTCGGGTGTTCAACATCTATCCATCCATTATTTGTAGCCACTTATCCTGTGCAGGGTCGAGGGCAAGCTGGAGCCTATCCCAGCTGACTATGGGCGAGAGGCGGGGTACACCCTGGACAAATCGCCAGGTCATCGCAGGGATGACACATAGAGACAAACAACCATTCACACCTACGGTCAATTTAGAGTCACCAGTTAACCTAACCTGCATGTCTTTGGACTGTGGGGGAAACCAGAGCACCCGGAGGAAACCCACACAGACACGGGGAGAACATGCAAACTCCACACGGAAAGGCCCTCGCCGGCCGCTGAGCTTGAACCCAGAACTTTTTTGCTGTGAGGCGACAGCGCTAACCACTACACCACTGTGCCTCCCCCAGCTAGCAAACCAGTCCAGCCCATGTTTTCACCAGTTTTGAACAGAACCATTGTAAGCAAGGATGCATCGTGAATAGAGAGCATTGCACAATTCATAAATGGGAGTAAACTGTAGTAAGAAGATGGCAGTGCGCATTGATCACCCCCAAGTTTTTGTTCTATTATTGCAGATATTTGTTTTCAGTCCATTTTTTCTGTCGATGTATCCTTTTCCGTTGCGTTCTCCATTGCTGCTCTGTGCTTCATCTCCAAACTAATGACGCCCACTGATATCACAGTTCACGCTGGAAAAACCATCGATATTTTGGTTCCAGCTGGGAACCAACTTTTCAGGTTCTGAACCAATTTATTTTTATTCTAAATGTTTCAAAAATGGTTCAGAATTTGGTACAGAATCAGAACTGAACCCGTGCCCTGTTACATTACAGGCATTTGGCAGACGCTGTTATCCAGAGTGATGTACAACAAGTGCAAAAGTCAGATAGAAGAAGTGTTGAACTTCTAGACAAGAACTTGTTAACACTTACATTAAACCTATAGTAAATGTACTACAATTAGGGTAACATCTAGAGATCTCCATTTGCATGTTCATAATACACGATATGGCCTAATGTTTGTGGACACTTGATCGTCACGTACTAGTGCATCTCAAAAAATTAGAATATTGTGAAAAAGTTCAATATTTTCCATCAGTTATTTAAGAAAGTGAAAATGTTATATATTATAGACTCATTACACAAACTAAAATGTTTCAAGCATTTTTTATTTTAATCAGTATGGCATACAGTACAAAAACACAAAAAAAACCCCTCAAAATATTAGAATATTTAATTTAGAGTTTGAGTAAAACAGTATGGACACAGTGTATCTCTCGGTCTAGTTCAGTACACACAACCACAATCATGGGGAAGACTGCTGACTTGACTGTCGTCCAGAAGATGATCACTGATGCCTTCCACAAGGAGGGTAAGCCACAAAAGGTCATTGCTGAAAAGGGTGGCTGGAAAAGGTGCACAAGCAACAGGGATGGCCGCAGTCTTGAGAGGATTGTCAAGAAAAGTTGATTCAAGAACTTGGGAGAGCTTCACAAGGAGTGGACTGAGGCTGGTGTCAGTGTATCAAGACCCATCACGAACAGACATCTTCAAGAAAGGGGATACAACTTTCGCATTCCTAATATCAAGCTACTCCTGAGCCAGAGACAATGTCAGAAGTGTCTTATCTGGGCTAAGGAGAGAAAGAAATGGACTGTTGCTCAGTGGTCCAAAGTCCTCTTTTCAGATGAAAGTACATTTTGCATTTAATTTGGAAATCACGGTTCTAGAGTCTGGAGGAAGAGTGGAGAGGCACAGAATCCAAGGTGCTTGAAGCCCAGTGTGAAGTTTCCACAGTCTGTGATGATTTGGGGTGCCATGCCATCTGCTGGTGTTAGTCCACTGTATTTTATCAAGTCCAAAGTCAACACAGCCATCTACCAGGAGATTTTAGAGCACTTCATGCTTCCACCTGCTGACGAGCTTTTTGGAGATGCTAATTTCCTTTTCCAGCAGGACTTAGCACCTACCCACAGTGCCAAAACTACTACCAAATGGTTTGCTGACCATGATATTACTGTGTTTGATTGGCCAGCCAACTTGCCTGACCTGAACCCCATAGAGAATCTATTGGGTATTGTCAAGAGGAAGATGAGAAACACCCGACCCAAAAATACAGATACGCTGAAGGCCACTATCAAAGCAACCTGGGCTTCAATAACACCTCAGCAGTGCCACAGACTGATCACCTTCATGCCACACCGCATTGATACAGTAATTCATGGTAAAGGAGCCCCAACCAAGTATTGAGTGTATAAATGAATATACTTTTCAGAAGTTGGACATTTCTGTATTGTAAATCCTTTTTTTGATTGATCTTAGGGAATATTCTAATAATTTGAGATACTGGATTTCTGATTTTCATGAGCTATAAGCCATAATCATCAAAATTAAAACAAAAAAGACTTTAAATAGTTCACATTATATGTAATGAATATAGAATATATGAAAGTTTACCTTTTTGAATTAAATTATGAAAAAAAAAGGAACTTTTTCATGGTATTCTAATTTTTTGAGATGCACTTATATGGCTCTTTATCAAATTGTTGCCACAAAGTTAGAAGCACACAATCGTACAGGATGTCTTTGTATTCTGTAGCGTTACAATTTCCCTTCACTGGAACATAAGGGCTCAAACATGTTCCAGTATAACAATGCCCCTGTGCACAAAGTGAGGTCATGGTTTGCCGAGGCTGAAATGGAAGAGCTTGAGTGGCCTGCACAGAGCCCTAACCTCACTCGCAAAATCTATTGGAAAGCCTTTCCAGAAGAATGGAGGTTATTATAAACACTAATGCACTATAAAATTCCACTCCATCTGGAATGGGATGTTCAAAAAGCACGAGTGTCCACAAACTTTTGGCCACAGTGTATCTTGGTGAAGGTAAACAAGGTTGATACTTTTGTGTATGTATTAAGCCATTTGTTACTCAACATAGAAAATATTTATGGTATTGAAAAATAGGATCAGCATGACCATTTACAAACAGTACAAAGTTACCCCATATTTCCAGTCTGGCTGCATGAATTCCAATCTAATTAGGAGACGCAGAACATCTACAACACAAATGACATTAGTCAACACTAAATAAAAGAATGATTTAATAGATTATGCCTTTGTTTCAAAATCCTCTTTTTTTTTCCTTTTTTACACAAAGTACTTCAACAGTCCTGACGTACATCAGCAGCACTGTCTGTTGAGAGAGACAGACAGACAGAGAGACAGATAAATCTGCCTGAAAGTTTGAACAGTCATGTGACTACCAAACCCTCCCATAAGCAAGCACCAGCTACACACTGGCAGCCTGCAAAGCCAAAAATGAAAGAAAAAAAAATAGGATAGGCACAATGAGCATTTCTAAATATTAAAAATCTAAAAATTAAATATAGAGCACATTATTGTGTGACGAGCATAAAACCTGCAAATGTAATTGACTAATACAGACATCACATTAAGACCTTTCTGAAATCATGGCCTTCAACAAATTCAAGAGAGTCCAGAGATCCCAGAAGCAATGTACAATGGTGCTGGCATGTGTATGTAGGCTAAGTGTATGCGCCAGGTGAAGCTCTGGTAATTAACGGCGGTACACTCCGAACGCGACAAAACTAAAGAAAATGGTAATGCCCACAAGAGAGGCGGTGGCAGGAGCAGTGAAGAACTGGCGGTACTGAAATTGGAAGTACCAGAGAACGGACAGCATGAGCACAAACAGAGGGACCATCAGGCTCCCTACGTTCAGTGCCACATGCACCTGGTCGGCAGCGCGAGCACCTGCAGGCATCGCCCGTGTAGCATGCTGCGAGATGTGGCAGTGCAGAACGCAGTTATCAGCGAGGTTAAGGGAGGCCAGAGTCTGGGCATCATCCTGGAGGAGCTGGCCCTGGTAGATCAGACGTACCTGGTGCTCCTGGCCAGCAAAGTAGGTCCTGCACATATGATCAAAAACACATACACAGCTTAGCATAGAGCCAAGATTACTTCCAAATTCAAGACGTTTTATTTAAAAGGAAATCAGAATTTCAGTTATGAACAAAGTGTGCCAGTCTACCTTGTATCCACCACTGACAAAGTAATGGCATGTTAGTTTGTGTAGTGCTTGAACGAGTCTATCAGGCACATCAGCAATGCTGTTTTTCTGTTTTCTTTTGTTTTTTTTAAAATACTGGCCAAATTCTTTGTTAATCCACTTTGGTGGTGGACAGTTAGAGGCTCAAGCTCTTATCCCATGAACAATTTGTGCTAAATCACACTCTAGTCCTGTATCAGTGATCAGTTTCTAACCACGGGATGCTCTTGGTTGGAAATCTTTGGCCAAAGGACTGTTTCTCAATCCAGCAGCAACACTTCTTGCAGCAGAACACCCAGTAAGACGCCACTGCCTTGTCAGTATCAGCGCTGTGCTAAAAACAGTTACAGTCCTATGGTGGTAACTAGATTTTAGTTATTCTTTTCAATTTTAAGAGTGCCAATAATTTTGAAAGCAATGTGCTGGAGGAAATAATTACACAACTTTCATACAACGTACTTGTATGTTTAAGATGCAAATATTGAGTCATAATTAGTGCCCCCCTCCCCAATCTGGTCATCTGCCAATTCCCATGCGCTGACCAGCTCTCCCCATCATACGAAAAGCTACTAACTGGAGAAAGTGAAGGCTATCATATGCTTCCTCCAAGTCATGCGAAGGCAGCCAACTTAATCTTTTTGTACTGCTGTTCATCCTGCATCACAGGGCCGCATAACATGCTCACCATCTGTCCTCTTCTGCATACTCACAACTCACAGATGCCCATGACTGGCTAGTGTCACGGTGATTGACAGAGGAGAGAGGATCTTGTCCCTCCCACCCAGAGAGCATGGCCAATTTTGCTCCCTTGGCTACAGATGGCTGTTGTATTGTCAGGACTCAAACACACGAGGCCATCCTTAAAAAAAAAAAAAAATCCGTTTCCTGTCCACCGGGTGAGCAAAAAAATTTTCAGTCGGGAGGGAGGGATTTTTTTTTTATGGATGGATAAGAAATCGCAATGCTGTGTTTGCTTTTTCTTTCAGTACTTTTTTATTACAAAAGCAGACATTTAATAAAATATGACAGTTTACTTAATCAACTGAAACTTGTACAAAAACTTTAAGTTAGCATTTTAAATGCTGACTGCAACATTTGCAAAACTTTTACAAAGGTACTTAAAATGTCCGACACACGGACTTTTTGTCGTTCTAAATCGAGCGTTAGGCCTAGTTCGGATGAAATTACACTATTAAAATGATCACTGAATGATTTGTTTTTCTGAATCTTTACTATTTTGTTGTTCGCTAGAATACCATTTTGCGATTTCACACTTAAGCAAATGTTTGAAAACTCCGGATCTCCTTCCTTCATGGTGGCTGCCATTTTTTTGTGCCGCACGGCGCATGCGCAGAGCTGATTCGATTCTATATTCTGCGCGGAATGCAGGGCTTTCCACAAGCGCCGGCTGCCGGCCATACAGCCGACTACACAATTCAGTCCAGCCGGCTACTTTAATAACTATTATTTTTGTAGCCCACAGGCTCTAAATATTAATTTTCGATTTTAATAAAATTAAATGTTTATCCTACGGACTGACAATAATGTCAAACTGAACCGCACTCATTTAAGTTGTGATTCGCGCTGTTTGTACCGATAATAACCACAAATTCCCCGCCGACTTCGTTGATCAAGGGAGAGGAACTCATCCGCAGCCCCACATGCGGTGTGTGCACGCGCACTTGGCGGAGGCAGTAGTGTGTCGGGGAGGGAACAGAAGCAGAGATGACGCTTATTTTGTCTCCAGTAAACCAGTCTTCTCTCGTTCAATTACGTGCCGGCATCAAAAGACACCGTTGGTTGTAAATGAAACCAAACTGAGTGGTTGGAGTGTATTTTCATACACAAATGGAGAAATGTTGGCTGAGTGTGTAATTGTGTAGCCCCACTGCAGACCGTTGTCGTTGTTAATTCATAGCATGCTCAGCTGCGTGAATGTGTCATGCACCGAAAATAAGAGATTTACAAGCCAGGAACGCCTCATGATGCAATACGCAAGAAAAGAAAGATGATTTACTGCCATTTTACTTTGTATTTGAGTAAAGTGAATAAATAAATGGCCTGTGGAAAATACATTTAATCCTGGGAACTGCGTGCACAGGAGTTTATTTTGTGCTTACTCCCCCTGGCTGGCTACTTATTTGTCATGGCTGGCTAGTATGAGCCTTAGTGGAAAGCCCTGGGAATGCGTAAATGTCAAGTTCGATTTTAGATTTACGAACCCGAAAAAAAATGTCGAAAAACCTGGGGGCGTCGTGGCTCAGGCGCCACACCATAAATCCGGGGATCCGGGTTCGATTCCGACCCGAGGTCATTTCCCGATCCCTCCCCGTCTCTCTCTCCTGCTCATTTCCTGTCTCTACACTGTCCTATCCAATAAAGGTGAAAAAAGCTTAAAAAATATCTTTAAAAAAAAATGTCGAAAAACCGGCGGTTAAAAAAAAAATTTCAATCGCACAAACGGCACTCACCCGGCCGGTGGACCAGAAACAGAACATTTTTTAATAATGGCCCGATCTACTGACTGATGCTGCACCACCTTGTAGCCCGAGTGGTATAGAACACCACATACTGGAGTGCAACCCCAATTCCAAAAAAGTTGGGACACTGTATAAACTGTAAATAAAAAGAGAATGCAATAATTTGCAAATCATAGAAACCCTATATTTCATTTAAAGGTCCCCTTGCATCGTTTTTTCATTAATTGTGCGGTGGTCTCTAGTATGAATGAATGCCCTGTGAGCTGGTTTTGGTGAAAAAAAAATGCTGTGGTTCTCCTGTTTCAGGCTGTTCTAGTTTGGTGGAGGAGTGGGTGGCGGGAGAACGACAGGATTTCAGCTCTTACTCATTAATATTCATGACATGTAAACGTGTTACCTCTGATTGGCTAACAGCAATCAGTAAACGTGTTACCTCTGATTGGCTAACAGCACTGTGACGCTACCTCCAGTGGGTCAGAACAAGCGGATGTGGGGGTCTTTGTAAAAACTGTTTCGATTGGCTATTATGGTCTCGACATCGATGTTTTGACCAATAACAATGTAGATGTGGCAGTGGGGGCGTGGCCGAGCATCGGTCTGTGAATGGAGGGCGGAGTCAGGGAAGGTAAGTGGCAGAATCACTGCACCTGACGGGAATTAACGTGTGTTTGTGTGTCTTACCCAGTGACCGCGCCCTATAAGAGGAGAGAGAGAGAGAGCAGAGGAAGGGAGCTCTCTCCCCAACCAGAACACTTGTGTGCGTGACTGGGAGGGAGTCATTCATTCATTCATTTATTTAATCGAATACTCCCTGTGGCAGCGGCTCTCAAGGCACGAGGCACGGAGCAGAGCTCGCCTCGGGGGGTGTGGGGAGGAATAACGTCCCCTGGCTGGGAGCTGATGGGCCCTGGCAGTGCTGGTTCGTTCGGGAGAGGGCAGGGGTCGCTGGCTGCCAAGTCTGGGGAGGCTGGGACCTAGGGTTAGGTGAATTACATCCCGAGGCGCGGAGCTAGCCTGCCCAGGGAGCACTCTTTTGTTCGGGAGAGGGCAGAGGCCACTGGCTGCCAAGTCTGGGGAGGCTGGGACCTCCCCTGCCCGAGTTACGAGCATGCAAAGTCGGGCTGGAGCCGCCGTTGAAACGAAACTGATGCGGAGCACCGCGCTGCGCCTCGGGGCGAATTACGTCCCGTGGCGCGGAGCTAGCCCGCCCTGGCAGCGCTGGTTCCTTCGGGAAGGGGCAGAGGTTGCTGGCTGCCAGGTTTGCGGAGGCTGGGACCTCCCCTGCCCGAGTTACGAGCGTGCAAAGTCGGGCTGGAGCCGCCGTTAGAAACGAAACTGATGCGGAGCACCGCGCCTCGGGGCGAATTACGTCTCTCTCCTTACGCTTTCTTCCCGTGGACGGTCGCAAGCCAAGGTGGGCGAGGCCATGAATACTAATTTTCGAAGTGACGTAACTTCGTATGGCTTTTTCTGATCCGCTCGTTTTTCCGACTATTTTCTTCCATAAGCTAATACAGGGAATGGGAGTAGAATTACATTTTCACATGCAGCATGCATATGCAACTCGGAGTGAACTATGGTATTTCAAAAAGAGACAGTATTAAACGTTTTTGGTGGAAGGGCACCTTTAAAATAGTACAAAGACAACATATCAAATGTTGAAAAAAATTTTATTGTTTAAAAAAAAATATATATATATATATATATGCTTGTTTGATGTCAGCAGCACGTTTCAAAAAAGTTGGGACAGGGACATGTTTACCACTGTGTTGCATCACCTCTACTTTTAACAACACTCTGTAACTGTTTAGGACCTGAGGAGACCCATTGCTGTAGTTTTGAAAGAGAAATGTCCCATTCTTGTTTGATAAACAATTTCAGTTGCTGAACAGTTCAGGGTCTCCTTTGTCATATTTTGGGCTTCATAACGCACCAAATGTTTTAAATGGGTGACAGGTCTGGAAGGCAGGCAATCCAGTTTAGCACCCATACTCTTTTACTATGGAGCCATGCAGTTTTAACATGTGCTGAAAGCAGTTTGGCATTGTCTTGCTGAAAGAAGGAAGGCCTTCCCTGAAAAAGATTTTGTCTGAATGGCAATGTGTGTTGCCTTCCCAGATGTACAAGCTACCCATGTCACATGCACTAATGCACTCTCATACCATCACAGATGCTGGCTTTTGAACTGTGCACTGATAACAAGCCAGATGGTCCCTCTCCTCTTTAGCGTGGAGGACGTAGGGTCCATGATTTCTAAAAAGAATTTCTACTTTTGATGCGTCAGACCTTGGGACAATTTTCCACTTCACCTTAGTCCATCATAAAAGAGCTTGGGCCCAGAGAAGGTGGCAATGTTTCTGGATATAGTTTATATCTGATTTTAACTTGTATTTGTGGATACAGTAATGAACCGTTTTCACAGACGATGGTTTTGTGAAGTGTTCCTGAGCCCATACAGTGATTTCCACTAGAGACGTGTCTGCTTTTAATGCAGTGTCACCTAATGGCCTGAAGATCAGACATCCAGTGTCAGTTTTCAGCCTTGTCTCTTGCATACAGAGATTTCTCCAGATTCTCTGAATCTTTTAATGATATTATGTACCATAGATGATGTGATCCCCAAATTCTTTGCAATTTTACATTGAGGAAGGTTATTCTTAAATTGTTGCACTGTTTGTCCACGCAGTCTTTCACAGAGCGATGAACCCCTCTCTATCTTTACTTCTGAGAGACTCCGCCTCTCTGGGATGCTCTTTTTATACCCAATTATGTTACTGACCTGTTGCCAATTAACCACATTAGGGTTTTTTTCTGCATTACACAACTTTTTCAGTCTTTTGTTGCCCCTGTCCCAACTTTTCTGAAACCTGTTGCTGGCATCAAATTCAAAATGAGCATTAAAAAAAAAAAAATTCTCAGTTTCAACATCTGATATGTTGTCTTTGTACTATTTTCATTAAAATATAGGGTTTCCATGATTTGTATACCTTCACATTCTGTTTTTATTTATGTTTTACACAGTGTCCCAACTTTTCTGGAATTGGGGTTGTAAATTACACTGTTCGATGGTATTTTTAAAAAAATGAACTGTTCGTAGATATGCCTGAAAACAATTCAAATCAAGGCTATTTTATAAACTTTTATTATTACCTTTTAATGTAACCGATGGTGTCCTCAGGGTTGACCTGTGCTATTCTCTCAGTGTCATTCAGAAACTTCAGCCTCAGTATCATGTTTCTCTCAGTGTTACTGGGCACGTCTTCAGAAGTGGACACCTGTGTGGCGCTTGAGGCACTGTCTGCTGGCTGCGTGCTGAGTGAAGGTCCCAAGACGTCTCTGTGTCTCAGACCATCTGCCCACAACAGGCTTTCTTCTCCTGCAGCATCTGCACTGCCCTCGTGCTCCTCAGCTCCCTGGTCAGCTCCTGCCTCAGTCTTATCATCTTCCCTTGAGCTTCGAGATGGAGAGGTAAGGTCACTAGGGGGGTGGGGCTCTTGGGTTTCTGGCTCTGCCGAGGGGACAGGGCCTGAGCTGGATGGGACAAGGTGCTCGGGTGGCTCAGCCGTGTGTGTAGAGGCCCAGGCCAGGACCAGGACGAGCAAGAGGAACACAACTCCGAAGAGCACAGTCACCTCATCGCCCACGCCCTCGATCAGAGCCATCCTGGGTGGCTGTGTCCTGGACTAAGGCAACTTCAAATTAGGCACCTACAGCACAAAGAAAGATGTTGCTTTGCATTATGTCCATGATATCTTGTTCACATTCTGAACAGCTCTGAACTAATCAAATGCATTAAAACCAACATATGAAAATTTCAACGACTTGTCTATTGGGAAACTACAAATAAATAAAAGCTCAGACACACAACTTGGATGCCCAAGTGTTTTCAAAGTTTGTGTCCGAAACCACATATTACACACTCGCATGCCTGAACAGGAGCAGCACCACTGGTGTACTAACATACTACTGTATTTACCAAGGTAGAGTTTGCACATTTTCAGAAACAATCCTCTAAAAAACAGTAATGGCAAGAATGTGCGATATTGAATCAGTGTTAAATCACAGCACTGTCACACCGATGCTTCACATGACTTAACATGAGCTTGGGCCATCCTTAAAAAAAAAAAATCCGTTTCCTGTCCACCGGGTGAGCAAAAAAATTTTCAGTCGGGAGGGAGGGATTTTTTTTTTTATATGGATGGATAAGAAATCACAATGCTGTGTTTGCTTTTTCTTTCAGTACTTTTTTATTACAAAAGCAGACATTTAATAAAATATGACAGTTTACTTAATCAACTGAAACTTGTACAAAAACTTTAAGTTAGCATTTTAAATGCTGACTGCAACATTTGCAAAATTTTTACAAAGGTACTTAAAATGTCCGACACACGGACTTTTTGTAGTTCTAAATCGAGCGTTAGGCCTAGTTCGGATGAAATTACACTATTAAAATGATCACTGAATGATTTGTTTTTCTGAATCTTTACTATTTTGTTGTTCGCTAGAATACCATTTTGTGATTTCACACTTAAGCAAATGTTTGAAAACTCCGGATCTCCTTCCTTCATGGTGGCTGCCATTTTTTTGTGCCGCAGGGCGCATGCGCAGAGCTGATTCAGTTCAGAGTGCGCGCGCACTCGGCGGAGGCATTAGTGTGTCGGAGGGAACAGAAGCAGAGATAACGCTTATTTTGTCTCCAGTAAACCAGTCTTCTCTCGTTCAATTACGTGCTGGCATCAAAAGGCACCGTTGGTTGTAAATGAACCCAAACTGAGTGGTTGGAGTGTATTTTCATACACAAATGGAGAAATGTTGGCTGAGTGTTTAATTGTGTAGCCCCACTGCAGACCGTTGTCGTTGCTAATTCATAGCATGCTCAGCTG
Source organism: Neoarius graeffei (assembly GCF_027579695.1). NCBI lineage: Eukaryota > Metazoa > Chordata > Actinopteri > Siluriformes > Ariidae > Neoarius > Neoarius graeffei. Next base: position 45,970,524 of record NC_083569.1, read on the forward strand.
CGTGAATGTGTCATGCACCGAAAATAAGAGATTTACAAGACAGGAATGCCTCATGATGCAATACGCAAGAAAAGAAAGATGATTTACTGCCATTTTACTTTGTATTTGAGTAAAGTGAATAAATAAATGGTCTGTGGAAAATACATTTAATCCTGGGAACTGCGTGCACAGGAGTTTATTTTGTGTTCACTCCCCCCCCGGCTACTTATTTGTCATGGCTGGCTAGTATGAGCCTTAGTGGAAAGCCCTGGGAATGCGCAAATGTCAAGTTCGATTTTAGATTTACGAACCTGAAACAAATGTCAAGTTCGATTTTAGATTTACGAACCTGAAACAAATGTCGAAAAACCGGCGTTAAAAAAAAAAATTTCAACCGCACAAACGGCACTCACCTGGCCGGTGGACCGGAAACAGAACATTTTTTAATAATGGCCTTGCTGAGAATTCTTGGGATGTCAGAATCAGTACTGAGTGCCAGCTGATACTCAGTATATGTATGATACTGAAAATATAAGAAGTTCGATCGGTACATATCCAAATCATACAAAAGTGTTATGATCAAAAAACAAAAAAGTGTTTTGCTTGGATGGGCAGTAGGTATGGCAATTTTGCTTTGACATGGATCAAGGATTGAGAGCTGCAGTGACTTGGATTTGGGTGAGCAGCTTCTGGTTTCTATGGTCATCAGTTGGTGGGCTGCAGTCCGGATACAGCAAAGGAAAAGACCGTCGGAGAGCCAATAAATGTCTGAAAAACACTGGCTGTAGTTCACGGACTTCAGCTTTCTAAACACAAACTGGCTCATCTTCTGTAGCAGATCCTCTGTTGTGGCTCACTTCATGGTGACGGTACAGTAAAGTATTTAAACTGCTTTAATTTTGACAATTTATTGAGTTACAGATTTAATTTTAATGTCTGCAAGTTGCCATATTTAGGTGTTTCTGCAAATGTTCTATGGGGTTCATGTCTGGGCCACTCAAGGACATTGAGAGACTTGTCCGGAAGCTATCTAGCACTGTCTTGGCTGTATGCTTCAGGTCGTTATCATGAGCTATCGCCTCAGTCTGAAGTCCTCAGTCTGAAGTCACATTTTACTCTGAAGCACGTTTTCCCCTCACAGATCTCTCTGTATTTGGCTGCATTCATCCTTCTCTCAATTCTGACCAGTCTCCCCATCCCTGCCACTGAGAAACATCCACCATGTTTCACTGTAGAGATGGTATAATTTATCCAGATTTATCCAGATGCAGCCCTTGGATTTCAGCCCAAAGAGTTACATGTTCATCTCCTCAGAGCAGAATCTTTAAAAGCAGATACGTAGAACCATTGCCTCACTTTTGTTTATAAATGCCTTGAGACCTCAAGAATGGCACAGGAATAGTTTTAAGCGTTAACAATAAATCTAATATTGTAATTTTTACGATTAAAGTGATTTATATAGGTAGTGGTCTGAGTGAATGACCTTGGCGTCCGTAACGTCACAGCAGGAAGTCTATCGGTCTCATTGCCATTTCCGCTATACTAAAACACAGAGCTGACTGCGACTCCGATCCTCCATTTTGAGCCAATTTATCGCCATGCCACGTAGATGTGTTGCTGGCCGGTGCAGCAACATGACAGAAGGTTGATTTCCGTTGCATTCATGGCCCAAGAATGTTCAAACTGCAAAGATTTGGACGCGTTTTGCGAGAAGTTCACAGGCACATTGGGCGCCTACGAAGTGGTCTCTCCTCTGCTCTGCACATTTTACTGAAGACTCGTACGAGACCTCTGATCTGTTGAGGAGCGTTGGCTATAAGCCCGTATTGAAAGAGGGTGCAGTACCAACAATTAAATAAAACTACAAGGAAAGCATTTATTTTATTTTTTTAAAGGAAAGTAAGTTCAGTTGCACCAGTCCTCCCGGAGCATGAGCCGAGGGTTGTTGGTAAAACCTGGGACGGAACTGGACAGGATATATCGCTTGGGCAGTGACCGGTTGTTGCTAAAACCGGTGACGTTCCGTTCCATCCTGGGTTTTAGTAATTGCCTGAGCTGAGCAGTAATGGCAGAGTACTCAGTATGGAGAAAATGGAGAATGAGTGGAGCAGCCATCTGATTTCTAAACTGGATATTGCTGCCATCTCGCCCTTACGCGGAAGAAGCGAATGAACGGAGAACTGAATAAACAACTGAAAGTCAGATTGTTTCAAAACAATCGGCCACAAATCGGCCTTCAAGAAGCGAGAACACCGACGGGTAAGCTCCGACTCTCATTTGGATATCAGGGTTCTCCACTTGTCAAAAATAAAAGATGGTGAAGGGGGCAGTGCCCCGGTGGGGGGCCAGGGGGATGAAGGCCCCCTGAAGCTGACAGACTTTAGGCTTTTTTGACAGTGAAACTGGCCAATAAATGGATAGGAACTGCTAAATCATTGTTAAAATCATTTTACAAAAAGTTAACACATTCTTACTGTACATATCTTCGTCAATGTGAGACTCATTTGACAGTTCAGTTGAGACTGATGTGCCTGTTGCGCATCCCTGAATTAATTATATTTTTTTGCGTGTGTGAAAAATAAATTAACTTCCATGCATAAACAAAATATCCAATTATAATAAATGCATACATTTTTTACAAAATGTGGTGAAACCACTCCAATCCATGCACTAGCTGGTGTGCGTGCCCGAGACTGGCACTACAAAACCACCCCGGCCTCCATACTTTGGGTCCTTTGACCCAGGAACCCGGAAGTCCTGCAGGAAACAAACAGTGAAGCAACGGGAAACTGCAGCTCTCGCCGACACAATCACAGATACGTAAAATAAAAGACCTGAACTTAACTAGTGTGTGTGTGCTGTTATATGATTTCTGTAACTGTGTACGGTCAGAAAAGACGATAGATAAGCGTAACTGTTGCACAATAACGCTACAAACACCCGCAAAGTTATTTAACTGCTGGCTAGCTGCAGCTTGTAGCTTCCAACTTTCCTATGTGTCAGTATAGTGTAATGTAACGCAGGGATAGACCTCAATCTGCAGAGCTCTGGGTCACAATCTGTATGCAGCCGGTTGGATGGTTTTCTATTGCAATCGTGTGGCCACTTCAGGTAGCCCTGTACGCATTCGTTTAATGGTCTTCTGCGTGTTAAATAGTTACAAAATTATAATAAAGCGAATACTTTACAATTTATTTGGTGTATACTGATGAAGTTATGCATTTTCTTTTTTGGCCAAGGGAAGGGTGGCGGGTCAGAATTATAATGTGGCGGTGCGCTACTTTAAAAGAGCCTGTGGAGAACACTGGATATAAAACAAACACTCATTGCTTACCTGCATTTAGATTAATACATGTAACTTGTATTGTGTGTTTAAGTTAGCGGTATAAGATTATTTAATTTGCTTCAGAATGTGATTGTCTCAGTTCATCTGATTATTTAATTCGCCTTTTACGTTTTATCAGTGAAAATGCATGCATGTACTGTACATGTATGTTGCATAAGTTATAACACCCATCCTGTTTTAATGAGAGTCAACCCACAATCAATGAAGTCAAATCAGTCTTAGTTGAGCGAGTCAGTAACGCTATTTCTTACTTTCACCATAAATTTTATTTATATGACTTTGGTCTATAGCTGTAAAAGGCCAAGGGCTTAAAGGTCATAGGCAAGGGTCTAGAAGAACGACCCAAAAAGCGAATTCAATCTTCCTAGTGTCTAATTTGCACCCTAAAATTTTATTAAACGGTTAAAATATGCTGTTTTGCCCAATTTCTGAAGGTTTGTTTACATCTCACTTATGCGTGCTTTCGCCGCCAGGGGGCCGTCGTCGTGACGTCATTTAAGCCAAACAGATCGGGAGCAGCTCTGTTTACACTTGCAAACCGAGCACACGTGTACGGACTTTGGTCATGAGAGGTTGTGTAAAATGTCTGAAAGCGATAGCGATTTTGAAGTAGGAACTCTCCAAATTGAATATCGAGAGGTGAAACCATATATGTATGAACCTATGGCCGTTCCGAAGCAATCGGTGAATGTGGCTCACTGGTTTGACCGTGCGGCCTCGGAATCGGACAGCGACTCGGCCGACTCTGATCGCGGTGACCCCGGACCTCAACAAGACTCGCGCCCAAACGATTTATCCTGGTAGTTATGATAAATTCCTACTTTCGTCGCAATACTAAATAAGAGCCCTTTTGAAGAATAATTAAACCGCCCTCCCTAGTGGATATAGGGAACAATTACTGGACAGTGCGCCGGTAGGCCACATTAGCCTGCCGTCCGCGGCATTATACTATTTGTAGCCGACTCTGAGCGAGGAAATATCCCTTTGTCTCATTTCCACAATGATTGTACAGGATCCCTCAGGAGTCTTGACTTGTCAATTGCAAGCAAAAGTAAAAATGTTTACCTCCAATCGTCTGCTTTTCGCTTGAGCGTTGCTGCTCCATTTCTTCTTTGACTGCTTGATTTTGTTTCACGCGCAAAATCCACTCTCTCCGCCTCGTCTCCTCTTCCGGAAAAAAAACAACCCTCTGGCTTCACGCGCACAACCCTCTCTCTCCGCCTCTTCTCCTCTTTCGGAAAAAGCCAACCCGCTCGCTCCGCCTCTTCCCCTCTTTCGGAAAAAGCCAACCCGCTCGCTCCGCCTCTTCCCCTCTTTCGGGAAAAGCCAACCCGCTCGCTCCGCCTCTTCCCCTCTTTCGGGAAAAGCCAACCCGCTCGCTCCGCCTCTTCCCCTCTTTCGGGAAAAGCCAACCCGCTCGCTCCGCCTCTTCCCCTCTTTCGGGAAAAGCCAACCTGCTCGCTCTGCCTCTTCCCCTCTTTCGGGAAAAGCCAACCCGCTCGCTCCGCCTCTTCTCCTCTTTCGGAAAAAGCCAACCCGCTCGCTCCGCCTCTTCTCCTCTTTCGGAAAAAGCCAACCCGCTCGCTCCGCCTCTTCTCCTCTTTCGGAAAAAGCCAACCCGCTCGCTCCGCCTCTTCTCCTCTTTCGGAAAAAGCCAACCCGCTCGCTCCGCCTCTTCTCTTTCGGAAAAAGCCAACCCGCTCGCTCCGCCTCTTCTCCTCTTTCGGAAAAAGCCAACCCGCTTGCTCCGCCTCTTCTCCTCTTTCGGAAAAAGCCAACCCGCTCGCTCCGCCTCTTCTCCTCTTTCGGAAAAAGCCAACCCTCTCGCTCCGCCTCTTCTTTTTCGGAAAAAGCCAACCCTCTTGCTCCACCTCTTCTCCTTTTTCGGAAAAAGCCAACCCTCTTGCTCCGCCACTTCTCCTCTTCCGGAAAAAGCCAATTGACTCTCTCTGCCTCTTCTCCTCTCTCGGAAAAAAGTAAAAACTTCTTCCTGAACCAGTCCCATTGTTACAGTTCACTGCACAAAATAAGGCATGGGGTTTTTCTTTGGAAATTCCTGAACACACATCTGCACTCAAGCCGAACGGCAATGTAAGTAAACGGAAGTGGACTCAACTCAAGCGGTTTGTTTGGCTTAAATGACGTCACGCGCCGAGTGGTCACGAAAATAGCCGACAGAAATTCGCCACGATCCACGCTAACTTATTTTAATCATTACTTATTAACAATACTTCTTGGGACCAGAAGAAAATTACAGAGGATTTTTTAACATAGAAAGTTTCAAATATGTGTAAAATTAAAACTGTTGCCTATGAGCTTTCAAACCGGTTCCTGCTGGGACGTCACGCACACAGGGCTGGCTGGCTCAGCGGAGCAGCTCGAATCCCAACTTTGCGGTCGATTTTAACTCTCAAAAATATATATATTTTTATTTCCATTTATACAGCATACAAGAGTCAAGGGTGGAGATACTATCCACTCAGAAATTTATTTCAAAATAAAGGTTCTGCATATCTGCTTTAAGGGCCTACCCTATGCATAGAATAGTTAGGAATAGTTTCCATCTAGCCACTCGACCATAAAGTGTTGACTGATGGAGGATTTCTGAGACGGTTGGTTCTATCTCTGCAGAGTTCTTCTGAAGGCCACTGAATTATTGGTCAACTCCCTGACCAAGGTTCTTTTAGCCCAGTTCTCAGTTTCAGTTCTAGGAACAGTCCTGGTGGTTCCAAACTTCTTCCATCTCAAAATGATAGAAATAATCTGTTGATAAATGCCACAGTCACTCTCTGGTGATGGTGGCAGAGAAGACGACTATGGACAAACTACTGAACATCATGGACAATGCCAGTCACCCTCTGTACACCGTCATCAGCAACCAGAGGAGCCTGTTCAGTGACCGAATGCTCCTTCCCAAGTGCAGGACGAACAGACTTAAAAACTCCTTTGTCCCTCACGCCATCAGACTGTACAACTCCTCTCAGGGGGGACAGGAGGACAGAGGACGGGAAGGAGCAGTAGCCTAGCCTAACAATAAGCAATACTGGACAATGTGCAATATTATATGTAATATAAAGTGCAATACCTCTCCTGCTGGTCCTCCCCCTTTCTTCCCCATATCTTATTCTTTTTATATTTGTATATGTAAATACTTCTTCTTTTGGCTGCTCCCGATTAGGGGTCGCCACAGCGGATCTTTCATCTCCATTGCTCCCTGTCTTCCACATCCTTCTTTACCACACCTGCCACTTTCATGTCCTCTCTCACCACATCCATGTATCTCCTCTTTGGCCTTCCTCGTTTTCGTGTACCTGGCAGCTCCGTCCTCAACATTCTCCTTCCAACATGCTCTGCATCTCTTCTCAGGATGTGCCCGTACCATCTCAGTCTCATCTCCCTTAGCTTCATTCCCAAGCTCTCCACATGTGCTGTCCCTCTGATGTGCTCGTTCCTTATCTTGTCCAACCTCCCATCGCAAACCTTAACATCCTCAACTCCACCTCCTGTCTCTTCGTTAAGGGTACGGTCTCCAATCCATACATCACAGCTGGTCTTACTACTACACTGTGCTGGGACTTTCCTATCAGAAATGACTCCCGAACTCCTTCTCCAACTGCTCCACCCTGCCTGCACTCTCTTTCTCACCTCACTATCGCAGCCCCCATTTTCCTGCACAGTTGACCCCAGGTACTTGAATTCACCAACTTTCTTTACGTCTCCTCCTTGCATCTTCACCACTCTCATCCTCATTCTCACTGTTGCACATGTATTCTCACCTTCATTCCTCTTCGTTCAAATGCATACCTCCTTGTATATGTCTCATATCATCTCTAGCCGCTTTATCCTGTTCGCAGGCAAGCTGGAGCCTATCCCAGCTGACTACGGGCGAAAGGCGGGGTACACCCTGGACAAGTCGCCAGGTCATCACAGGGCTGACACATAGACACAGACAACCATTCACACTCACGGTCAATTTAGAGTCACCAGTTAACCTAACCTGCATGTCTTTGGACTGTGGGGGAAACCGGAGCACCCGGAGGAAACCCACGCGGACACGGGGAGAACATGCAAACTCCACACAGAAAGGCCCTCGCCGGCCACGGGGCTCGAACCCAGGACCTTCTTGCTGTGAGGCGACAGCGCTAACCACTACACCACCGTGCCGCCCTCCTTGTATATGTATATAATTTAATTTATCTAGAAGTTTTTTTTTCCTCTATTTATCCTGTAATGATGCTGCTGGAATCTTAATTTCCCTGAGGGAACCCTATCTAATCTAATCTAATCTAATCTAATCTAATCTAATCTCATGTTAGTAGTTTATCTGGAGCTTGCTCACAAAAGGTTTGTATGTAAGCAGACCTTCAGAAACCTGAGTTAAAGACCCTGCTTTAATTTGGCACAAATATCTTTAGTGTTTATGGGTTGTGGCGAAGAAAAGCAGCTCCATAGCCCCATTTCCGCTCCTCAGTGGTGGATGTGTGGTGCAACTGTCAGGTGCAACTTATTAGTTTTTGAATGCAGTAGTGAGAGTGCAGTTACTCAGGACAATAATAACACCGGAATGGCGAAATATTTGTTTCACTGACGATAAGTAAACAGGCAAAACAACACGACAGGTGAAGTTTCAGCCCCACAGAAGCTAAAAGGAGATGTGAAGAGAAAATCATGACTAACAATGATGATCTGGCTCTTTTACAGGGTCAAAGTAAATCCTTGAAACAATAATTTGGTGCATTAGTTACTGCCCAAGATGAAAACAACCCCAGCTCTGGCTAAACTCGCCAGTGTGCAATTCTACAACAGCTGTTGATTTACGTGTTAGCAAGCTCGAGCTGGTGTAAAAATAATAATAATAATAATCATAAAACCCTAAAATTATAAACATCCAGGAAATGATGACACACTACAAGAAAGCGACTTACTGTTAACATATCACACCGCATGACAGTACAGCATTTACCCCGTTTTACTTTTATATTTCCTGATATTTTGCGGATGGATTGCCCATATTAGCATAAACAATCACTTCCGGTTAAAGAACACTGCGAACGTCAAAATAAAAGTCCTAACACGCTGCACGTGACGTATAATCTGTTTATCTGTCTCATGAACTCAATTTGAATTTTCTTTTGCTATACGAATTAAAAAAAAAACTCCAGGCTTTCTGAACTGAGATATGTTCCCCCTTTTTTTTGGTATCTCAAGCAGAAGTAAAAATTTTAACGTCTAATGTGCCTCAAAAGTTAAAAAAAAATTCTTTTAATGGTACCATTCCAACTAAACTCCAACACACTGATAGTCTCAAAACAACTAATTTGCATTTAGTTTAGTATTCACTATACAAATGATACCAGTTTATTTTGTTAAAACTGGGGTTGGTAATTTTTGTTATCTGTAGCCGCTTATCCTGTTCTATACATAGTTTTCACTGACGTCACGGCATTCCAGGGAACGCCCTCCAGCCGCCATCTTGTGGGGCAAACAAAACGGACCATCGCCATTACCGGCTACGTTATCTCGGACGAATTTATGAAGTTATATAGTCAGTTTTCTAAAATAAAGATCAATGTCGGCAAAATCAAGCAAACAGAAGTATATAGATACATTAGACGACATCTCACGACAACGGTATGCAGCCAAACTGGCCTTGATTGGGGGAATTGACCCCTACGAAGTGGACAAAGATGCATTTTCAAGTGACTTTGCAGGGCTGCCAAAGCCTGAAACTGACTTCATCAAACTTTAAAGGCTGTCTGATATATACAACTTTATATATTCACAGCGCGCCTTTTGGCGGATGCTGCCTTTTTCACGGCTGAATCACGCAGATCCGGTTTTTTTTTTTTTGGGGGGGGGGGGGGGGCGTTGGAGTGTCTGATTATAATTTCAAAGTAAATTCTGTATTAAAATTACTAAATAAGCAAATCCATTACAGTCCATGAAACATAGGAAGTATAAGGATGAGAAAAAAACAGTTTAAATCGGAAAGCTGCGCACATTTGCGCGAAGCTGCGCAAATGTGCGCAGCTTTCCGATTTAAACTGTTTTTTTCTCATCCTTATACTTAAACACAATTGACTGTTTATTTAAACAACTTACCACTTATAAAATGATTGGAGCAGACTTTGCTGTGTTTGGAAGGCTGATAATCCTTGCGGTTGATTCTCGCAAGCCATAGATTTCTCCTTTGTATGCTGAGTTTCTTTGTTTGCTTGCCTTCGTGCTCCCGTACAGTGGGAATTCCATAAAAGCTCCGCTTGACGTCATCATCTGACCTATTACGACAGCCGTGAATACAACAGGTGTGCACCATTGCTAGCTTTAAATAGCCTGCTTGGGTTCTTTTGAAGACTTTGTACTCGTGCGTTACAATGTGTGCTCAGTGACACTGCTTTTTTCTCTATATATGTTACCTCTGGGCGATATTATTCGTAAACATTGTATTAGTTTCCACTGTTATGCTGATGACACACAGTTGTATGTCTCTGCAAAACCTGATGAGAGACACCAGCTTAATAAAATTGAGGAATGTGTTAAGGACATTAGACACTGGATGCTTATAAATTTCCTTCTGCTTAACTCTGACAAGACTGAAGTACTTGTGCTAGGACCACATACAGCTAGAAGTAAGTTTTCTGATTACACAGTAACTCTGGATGGCCTTTCTGTTTCTTCACGTGCAGCAGTAAAAGACCTCGGAGTGATTATTGACCCCAGTCTTTCATTCGAAACTCACATTGATAACATCACCCGGATAGCTTTCTTTCATCTCAGAAATATTGCAAAGATAAGAAATTTAATGTCATTGCATGATGCAGAAAAACTAGTCCATGCTTTCGTTACCTCCAGGTTGGATTATTGTAATGCCTTACTGTCTGGATGTTCCAATAAGTGCATAAACAAGCTCCAGTTAGTTCAAAATGCCGCAGCAACAGTCCTTACTAGAACTAGAAAATATGACCACATCACGCCTGTCTTATCCACACTGCATTGGCTCCCAATCAAATTTCGTATTGATTATAAAATACTACTATTGACCTTTAAAGCACTAAATGGTCTCGCACCACAGTACCTGAGTGAACTTCTGCTCCTCTATGACCCGCCACGCCTACTTAGATCAAAAGGTGCAGGCTATCTGCTGGTACCTCGTATAGTGAAGGCTACATCAGGGGGCAGAGCCTTTTCTTACAAAGCCCCACTGTTATGGAACAGCCTTCCAAGTAATGTTCGGGAATCAGACACAGTCTCAGCATTTAAGTCTAGGCTGAAAACATATCTGTTTAGTCAAGCCTTTTGTTAATGGTGTTTATGAGGTAAAGGAGTAGATCTGGAGGGTCCTCAGACATAGAGTGTTTTGGTAAACTGGGATGTATGGATGCTGTCAGTCCCCACTCGCTTGCTCACTCGAGTTTGTTGACGGTGCAGTGGCTGGCTGCTTTATGTCCCGGGGCTCCCTCATGCCTGTGTTACCTTCTGGCTCTCTCCTTTTAGTTATGCTGTCATAGTTAGTTGCCGGAGTCCCTGCTTGTACTCGGTGCAATATGTATACTGTTCCTACTTATTCAGGTGACATTGGGCATACCTAACCACCTGTGTTTTCTTTCTCTCCCCCCCCCCCCCACCCCAAATCTGTCCCTCTGAGTTACATGGAGTCAACAGGAAATCTTTTGGTGGAGACGGTGGGGACCTCGACTGGCTATCGTAGCCTGCAGGGAATCGGCCGTCAGACATTCTGTCGCATGTCCCAGACCCGGTGAAATGTAACTGAATTGTCTTGGCCAGGCCTAAGGGTCCCATCTGCATCTCATCATTGCTGAGGAGTGTGCTCCCATCACCCAATCAAGCATCCAGCCAGAGCTGGTCATGATATATTTTTTTACCATATTAACATGCCATTATGTGTCATGCCTGATGTAAAGACTCTCGTCTCTGCGAGCCTACCACACAGATTTAATACTTGTCATTTTTAGGGCATACCTAACAACGTGTTTTCTTTCTCTCTCCCCCCCCCCCCCCCCCCCCCCCCATCTGTCCCTCTGAGTTACATGTTGATCCTGGGATTGAGATGCTGGCCTCTTCTGCCCCTCGGACCTGCTTGATCCATCCTGGTGCCCTGTGTCTGGTCGGAGTTTTATCGCCCCACTCCTGTGAAGGATGGCCCCATGAGGACAGTTGAGGGTTATACCTGTTAAAACTGTTAATATTATAGTCAGGCTGTCTGTTGTTGCCCAAATGAGGATGGGTTCCCTTTTGAGTCTGGTTCCTCTCGAGGTTTCTTCCTCATGTCGTCTGAGGGAGTTTTTCCTTGCCACCGTCACCACAGGCTTGCTCATTGGGGATAGATTAGGGATAAAATTAGCTCATGTTTTAAGTCGTTCAAATTCTGTAAAGCTGCTTTGCGACAATGTTTATTGTTAAAAGCGCTATACAAATAAACTTGATTTGATTTTGATTTGATTTGATTTGACCCGTACGGTAAGCTTGACCCACAAGATGGCCGCCACTAGGGAATCCCCGACTCTGTGACGTCATGTAAAAACTATGTATAGGGTCGCAGACAAGCTGGAGCCTATCCCAGCTAACTATGAGCAAGAGGCGGGGTACACCCTGGACAAGTTGCCAGGTTATCGCAGGGCTGACACACAAAGACAAACAACCATTCATACCTACAGTCAATTTAGAGCTACCAATTATCCTAACCTGCATGACTTTGGACTGTGGGGGAAACCGGAGCACCCACACACAGACACGGGGAGAACATGCAAACTCCACACAGAAAGGCCCTCGCCGGCCGCTGGGCTTGAACCCAGGACCTTCTTGCTGTGAGGCAACAGTGCTAACCACTACACCACCGTGCCGCCCCTTTTTTGTTATATTTCTTGAAATCCTCTTTACATCCTGACAGCAGGGCGGCATGGTGGTTTAGTGGTTAGCACTGTCACCTCACAGCAAGAAGGTTCTGGGTTTGAGCCCAGCAGCCAACGGGGGCCTTTCTGTGTGGAGTTTGCATGTTCTCCCTGTGTCAGAGTGGGTTTCCTCCAGATGTCCCGGTTTCTCCCACAGTCCAAAGACATGCAGGTTAGGCTGATTGGTGGCTCTAAATTGACCGTAGGTGTGAATGTAAGTATGAATTGTTGTTTGTCTCTATGTGTCAGCCCTGCGGTGACCTGGCGACTTGTCCAGGGTGTAGCCCACCTCTTGCCCATAGTCAGCTGGGATAGGCTCCAGCTTGCCCGCGACCCTGCACAGGATAAGCAGTTACGGATAGTGGATGGATTTATGGATCCTGTCAGCAGTGAATAAATCAAATGTGGTGACAATAAAAAGAAAAAAACAACAACCCCAATCTATCATCTGTGGCAGTCACAGGGATGTCAAAAATGAAACGTTTGGATGGCTTACCTGGCTGTCTACTCGCTGACTCACGCACTCATTGCTTGTGACTGGAATCTTCTACAAGGCTAGGTAGACATACTTCAGACGTATTGCTAAAGCGAGTGAGCTAGTCAGCAGCTCTGAGTAATAACAATAGCCATATTTGTTGTTTACATTCATTATGATAATGTTACGTGTTTTCTTGCCCTTAGGAGCAAGGATCACTGGTGGACTGGTCAGCCTGTAACATCTCAGCGTCCCAGTTTGGTCTCCCCATATCCAGTGGCATGTGACACACAACATACAGCATTCCAGCAAGTGGCTGCTCCATCTAGCCTATCACATGCCAAAGACTGTCCGCAGTAGCTCCATACACCGCCCTTGGTTCCATCATGCAGAACGTGGTGGATCTAGGGGAGTGAACCCCGACAAAAAATTAGGGTCAGTCCCTGCTTGGGTGCCCAGCTGATCCTTGTTCGGTTTGCCTCTCCTGTTCATCATGGTGATATGCGTAACAACATGTTTCCACTCCACAGCAATACAGTCAGAGGAACGCAAACACGGAAGAGGGCAGCCTGCTTACCCATGGCACAGGGCTAGCAACCAACTTATTACCTGCTAAAGACCCTTTATTGATCAAGTACAAACAACACCCATGTCGTATATCTGGGCAGCATAACAGCATTCATGACGGGCCTTGGGTAAAGCCTTGTGGACCCCGCGGTCCTGATCCCCCCAGATTTGTTTGCAAACAACCAAAACAACTCAAGATAGCTTCTTGGAATGTTCAGACCCTGTCAGATACTCCATCATCCAAGCGACAGACCCCTGAATGTAGATCTGCCTTAGTATTGTCCGAACTGAGGTGCTTCAACATCGACATTGCCTGTCTAAGCAAATGCCAGATACCAGATGAAGGTGAATTTGGAGAGGGAGACTACACCTTTCTCCACTCAGGAAGACCATCCAACCAACCAAAGCTTGAAGGAGTTGCCATTGTAGTCAAGTCCACCCTTCACCCCAATGTGATCAGCTGGAAGGGGACTAGCGCAAGGGTAATGAGCATGAGGATCAAGCTGAAGTTGTTCACTGCCACCTTTATAAATATCTATGCACCAACCTTCAAACGCCCCCCCAGAAGAGAAAGCTCTGTTCTATGACCAGCTATCTTCAGTATTAGCATCAACCCCCAGACTTGACCATCTTTTCTTGCTCGATTACTTCAACGCCCATGTTGGAACCGACACGAAAGCCTGGGCCAATGTTATTGGCCTGCATGGTCTCAGCGATTGTAACAAGCAGGGTACTATGCTGCTAGAGCTCTGTACGTGCTTTGGCCTGTGCATCACCAACACACTTTTCTCCTATGCTGATATCTGTAAGGGAACCTGGCAGCACCCAAGGTCTAAGAGATGGCACCTTATTGATCATATTATCGTGAGGCGGCACCATAAGAGCAACGTCCTTGACTCTAGAGTACACTGTTGTGCCGATTGCTGGACCAATCACGAAATGGTCTGTGCTTGGCTGTGACTGCGGTACCATATATCTACCCAGAAACGAAGAGGATCTGGCCCGAAGCAGTTAAATGTCAAGCTTTTAAAAGACTCAATCATTCGCAGAAGATGCAGGACTCACTCAGCAGCACTCTATCCAACAACCGTTCTGCTAATCACACCGTCGACCAGCAGTGAGAGAGCATCTGTGATATCATTTACACCTGTGCCAAGAATGCCACAGGTCTTCAGGAGCTCATCTATCGTGACTGGTTTGATGAAAACAACACAACCATTATGGAACTCCTGCAGAAGAAGCATGATGCTTTCCAAGCCGTCCTCAGCAGTGACACCCCAGCTAACCAAGCCAGATACTGTCAGGCCAGGAACATCTGCCAAAGAGAGCTTCGTCACCTGCAAAACCAGTGGTGGCTAGACCGCGCCAAAGAGATCAAACAGCATGCCGACAGGCATGACTCCAGGTCATCCTTCCAGGCCATTAAATTTGTCTTCCAATGGCGTCAGCTTTGTCCCCCTCAATGCCTACGAATCTATGCCAGAGTTTGGAGTGGAAATAAAACACAAGCTGGATGGAAGACTTTTCAGCCTCCAGAGGTTAAGGGCAAAATCAAGGCCAACTACCAAGCTTGATGACTTTCTCTACACTGATGAGCCACCCTGGTAACTACATCTCCTGAATCCCTACAGGAAGGTGTCAGCGCATTGAAGTCTGCCTGCGACACCTGGGGGCTGACCATCAGCAAATCCAAGACGAAGGTAATGCATGTACAGTGCGATCATTCCCCCTACATAATGATCGACAACCATCCACTAAAGCGTGCACACATGTTTACGTACCTTGGTGGGAACATGTCTCTTGACCCCGAGAGCCAACGTCGAGTCTCTCGTGCTGCAGCAGTCTTCAGTGCTTTGTGTACTAGGTGCTGGAACAGGAGAGGCCTTAGTCTGTCAACTAAGTTGACCATTTACAAGGTGACAGTCCTACCATCTCTTCTCTATGGTTCCGAAATGTGGCCAACCTTAGTCCACCACATCCGTTGTCTGGAAGTTTTCCACCAGAGATAGCTCCAACAGATAATGAACATCAAGTGGTGGCAGTGTAAGACCAATGCTGAGGTCCTCTACCATGGCGATTCTACTACCATCAAGACCATGCTTTGAAACAACAGACTACTCTGGCTCGGCCATGTGGCACGAATGGATGATTCTAGAACACCAAAGCAACTGCTGTTCGGTGAACTTAAGCAGGGCAAGTGCGATAAGGGTCATCCATGTAAGCGTTGGAAAGACTGTGCCAAGGAGGACCTGCGGCTCTTCAGCATAAATGCTGACTGGTACCAGATTGCGCTGAACCGCAGCGCCTGGTGGGCCGCTCTCTCATTGGGAAAGGAGCTCTGTGAGGCCCGCCTCCAGACGAAGGCAGCTGAAAGATGCGAGCGTCAGCAACTGAGGGCATCCAAGGGTCCCCCATCATCATAATATGACGGACCATAAGTAAGTAAATAAGTATGTGTTTTCTTACATGTGAATGAGACATGAGGTAGTTACAGTGAACTTGTCTTCCAGCAGTAGTCAGGCAGTATGCGTTCATGTGATTTGGAGGAGTGGCTTTGTTTTGGGGGTGGGGCTTTTCAGTTGCATACTTTCGAAATCTAGCTTACTCTTGCTGGTTTCTCCAAAAATTACCTACCCAACCCTCAGTGTAATTCACCTTTGTCAATCGAGTCTTACTACCTCACTAATAAATTCAGTGTGTTCTGTTTACTAAATTTCTTTTTATTCATGTCTTTTAATTAGGTCATTTTAACATTCAAAATCTTTTTCCATTGTAATTTACCTGAGGTGAGGGAACAAAGATGATTGCACCGCAGTTTGTTACTTATTGTTCTTGGTGTAACTGTTGTTCCTGAGGCTTTCAGTTTGTCCTGCAACTCTTTTCATGTAACTGCTGGCTTCTCTCTTAACTTCCTGGGGCCTCATGTACAAAGACCTGCGTGGATTTCCCACTAAATATGTGCGCACGTCAAAATCGGGAAATTTGCGTACGACCAAAAAAATCCGGATGTATCAATCAGTGCGTACGAAGGTTTCCACGCACTCTCCTGTTGTACATCCCAATCAACGTGGAATTCGGCGCACATGCACGAGCCCCGTTCCCCGCCCCATCTCCTCCCTCAATTATTCTACACTGAATATGTTAATTAGTATAAATAGACCTGCAGTAAGGCCTGCATTAGGTAAAAGACATGGCAACTTTTACTAACGCGTTAATGTTAATTAAATGTTAGAAATCTCGCGTTAATCAAATTAACATTTAACATTTATTATTAACATTTAACATTAACATTTATTCGCGTTAATCCCTGCCTTTAGCACAGTGTAATAGAATTCACATACATCACTTAATTGTTCTGTCACCTCCAATTAAAGTGATGTTCAAAGTGTATGCTATGAGACATGCAACGGTCACTGATTGTATGCCACTGAATGTGAATGTAGCCTATACCAAGATAACGGTATTATTCGCATCGTCCGCAGTGCCTGCGCCACAATGAGTGTCTATTTGAGTTACATGGGTTTTGAAAACAAAAAAACACCTTTAGTGCTCTAATGTGTACATTTTTTCGGGGACACCCTGTATTTGAGGAAATGTCTTCCTCTCTTAGTAGGCCCAATATTCCTAGCCACATGTAACCAGAAATAAAACGTGCACATATTTTCCACAATAGGATTTTAATGACAAATGTATTCTAGCAGGGTGCCAGGGAACAACAGGAGGCCCCCAGTCCATCCCACCCGAGCAGGAAGAGGACCCCCAGCCGAGCAGATCCAGCGTCACTGTCACCTGCCCCCCTTCTCCACCGCCTGCCCCTGTTGCCGGGTCCACAGGCCGGGTGCTGACGCGCGCGGTCCTTGAGTCGCAGGGGGAAATTTTAAAGGGGATAGAGGCGATTAACGACAACCTCGAGGGAATCCACGAGGAATTGAAGGAACTGAATAACGCATTAAAAGAACATCTTAAAAAATGAATGATGTCCCGTCTGTCCTTACCTTTTCACATTGTGGCTATTAAGCGCTGCCGGGTTTGTATGCCATGTCGCTGTGGCACCTCGTTGTGAGGCCCAGGGTCTGGGTCCTCCGGCAGGTCTCGCTCCATTATTGGCATGCTGTGCCGCTGCGCCACATTGTGTAACACGCCACACACCGCGGTTGTGTCTGATTTGTACGCACTTGGAAATCGTTTCATATATTGATCTTGGTAATTATGTGATAAGGCTACCCCACACAACATCAACCAATAATATTTCAGTCTGACACCTCGCGGCAAATGCGCAAGGAAGATCTATTAAGCTAGCTGCAATGCATGGTCCTGCATGTGCATTCTTTAATTTAATTAATTAACCAATAGTCAATGGGAATAATATCGAAATGATATTGCTGGGGTTTCTCATTTCCCGTAATTACAATATGGAAGGGATGGTTGATGGATCTGTTGGCATTTACCCAACAGTCTCGCATTATGTGTCTCGACAATGTCGTATGACTGACATACATTTCAATTCATGCATCCTGATGTTCCGATGCATTTTTGGATGCCTCTTATCGCCATGTCATGACTCTTGACCGAGTAGGCCTAAATGTAGTTGCGTTGCTCTGCCTCTAAGTGTCGCCAAGTACCAAGATGCACCAGAAATGTGCGTACGCCAGCCATGAGGTTTGCGTAGAGTACCGCACTTTTCCACGCCAAGTCAATCTTTGTACATACGAATGTTTGCACAGAAAGTGACATACGTAGCTTTTTTGTGCGTACGCAAGCTTTGTACATGAGGCCCCTGATCATTAGTCTGAGAGTGTATTGTGAAATTTTGTATAGCACACCTGTCCAGGGACAATTAGTTGCAATTCCGAAAACTTTCTACCTGCATTTTATTGAACCAATTGTACTGACAGATGTTTAAGGTATTTACTATGATTCTGTAGTTTCTCCACTCAAATGTTGTTTAATAACATTGTCCCTGAGTACTTTACCTTCACCATGATTGCTACTTTTTGTGTGAAATCTTACCAACCAATGACAATGTTTTTTTATAATGATACTGGGTGCAATTTGCATGAGAATTTCTATTTTTGCAGCATTCATATCTAGAACTTGATATTTTAATTTAGCTGTAACAGCAAATAGGCTACAATCTTTTTTTTATGTCACTGAAACGTTTAAAAACAGTGTCCTCTACATGAGTGTATCTGCTCTTCTCTGTTTTGATGATGATGATGTGATGATCTGTTAGTCCATCATGATCTTTAGAGGCAGGCAAGAAGAAGAAGCCAAGCCAAGAAGCCTTTATTTGGCACACTCAATCACAGACTTCAGCACCCAGTGAAGTTTAACCTCTACATTTAACCCATTTGAAGCAGTGAACACACACATGCACACGCTAGTGAGCAATGAGCACACACACAGAGCAGTGGGCAGCTATGCTACAGCGCCTGGGGAGCAGTTGTGGTTAGGTGCCTTGCTCAGGGGCACTTCAACCCAACCTCAGGCCATGGCTGCCCCATGTTAACCTAACCACATGTCTTTGAACGGTGGGGGAAACCAGAGCACCCAGAGGAAACCCACACAGACAGAACATGCAAACTCCACACAAAAAGGCAACTGTCAGCCACTGGGCTCGAACCCAGAACCTTCTGGCTATAAGGCAACAGTGCTAACCACTACACCACCATGCCACCTCTTTGAAGGTTGAAAAATAAGTAAACTCCTTTCCACCTTTCTTAGGTGAAGTACGCATATTTACAATTACTTACAGGAGTGCAGGAGTGCAAATACAGTATAAACAAGTAAAAGGCTGTTTGGCAGAATTCAGCCATACTGACAACCAACAGGTTTTCTTAGACACCACACATATACAGTTGTTGTCAGAAGTTTACATATAGTGACATGAATGTCATGGCAATATTTGGGCTTTCAGTAATTTCTTTGAACTGTTCTTTTTCTGTGGCAGAATGATAGTACAGTATACATCTCATCTCATTATCTCTAGCTGCTTTATCCTGTTCTACAGGGTCGCAGGCAAGCTGGAGCCTATCCCAGCTGACTACGGGTGAAAGGCGGGGTACACCCTGGACAAGTCGCCAGGTCATCACAGGGCTGACACATAGACACAGACAACCATTCACACTCACATTCACACCTACGGTCAATTTAGAGTCACCAGTTAACCTAACCTGCATGTTTTTGGACTGTGGGGGAAACTGGAGCACCTGGAGGAAACCCACGTGGACATGGGGAGAACATGCAAACTCCACACAGAAAGGCCCTCGCCGGCCACGGGGCTCGAACCCGGACCTTCTTGATGTGAGGAGACAGCGGTAACCACTACACCACCATGCTGCCCAGTATACAGCTTTAATTTAAAAAAAACAAACAAACAAAAAAAACACTAGAATTTGGTGCACAAGTTTTAATTTTCTTTGGGTTTTCTGAAATCAACACAGGGTCAAAATTATACATACAGGGTCAAAAATATACATACAGCACACCTAATATTTAGGTAAAATGTCTCTTCGCAAGATTCACCTTGACCAAGCATTTTTCTTTACCATGAACAAGCTTCTGGCAGAATTCTGGTTGGATATTTCATGACTTTTCATGGTAGAATTGGTAGAGTTCAATTAAATTTGTTTTTTTTCTTGGCGTGGACTCAACTTATAAGTACGGTCCATACATTTTCAAGAGGTTGAAGTCAGGACTTATTTTAAGCTTAATATTAGCCTGCTTTATCCTCCACAACCAGCTCTGATGCGTGTTTGGGTTCATTGTCCTGTTGTAACTCCCAAGTCGTGTTCAAGTTTCTGATGGTTTATGCTGAAGAATTCTGAGGTAGTCCTCCTTCTTCATTATTCCATCCACTTTGTGCAATGAACCAGTTCCACTGGCAGTAAAACAGCCCTAGAGCATGATGATCCTACCACCACTACCAGCTGGTACAGTGTCCCTCTCTACATGGTGGTCATTATGGCCAAACAACTCAATCTTTGTCTCATCTGGCCATACAGCTATCCTCCAGAAGGTTTTTTCTTTGTCCGTGTGGTCAGCTTCAAAGTTTAGTTAAGCTTGAAGCTGTCAATTTTGGAGTAGGGGGTTATTTCTTGGATAGCAGCCTCTTAATCCATGGTGATGTAAAACTCACTGAACTGTAGACAGTGATCCATCAGCTTCCAGTTCATGGCAGGGCTGTGCCATGGTGGTTCCCAGGTTGTTCCTGACCATCCAAACCAATTTCCTTTCAGCTGAGGGTGACAGTTTGAGTTTTCTTGAAGCAAAGTGGCTTGGAAAAGTGACTACACCTCACAATAACTTGGATACAATTGTTTGAACTGATCTTGGAATTTGCAATTGTTTAGAAATGGCTCCAAGAGACATTCTGGAGTTGTGTATATCTGTGATCCTCTTTCTCAGATCTGCACTGAGCTCCTTGGACTTTCCCATGTTAGTGTGTGTTGGTCAATCCAATGAGTACTGTAAACAAACCCTTTTTATGAAGGCACAGAGAAGCTATGAGCTGTAGTCAATCCTGATCACTAACAGGAAGTTAAGAGACCTCGGCCTTGACAAGATAAAAGACATTTTGGAAGTTTCAGCACCTCTGAATTAATAATAGTGAGTGTATGTAAATTTTGTACCCTGTATGTTTAATTTTGACCCTGTGTTGATTTAAAAAATACCCAAAGAAAATTAAAACTTGTGCACCAAAGTCTAGTGTTTTTTTAATTAAAGCTGTATGCTGCACAATCATTCTGCCACAGAAAAAGAACAGTTCAAAGAAATTACTGACAGCTCAAATATTACCATGACATTCATATCCAAGATGACATTCATGTCACTGTATGTAAATGTCTGACCACAACTGTATCTTCATACGTCTAATCAATTTTAAACAGCTGTGCAACATCAGTGCCGTGCTGTCACTTGGACACAAAAAAATCAATACAATAAATTCAACAATACAGAGTACTTTCCACACCTAAATATCTATTCCCTTCTGAAAATGAGAAATAACTATAGAAATAGGAAGATATTGTAATATATACAGTAAGTCTAGACTATCCTGGTACTCAACCCAGAAGTGAAAATAAAGGGTTTCGCCGTATGCACTGACTGCCATTCATAACCATACATAAAAACATGTTCTAGGCACTGGTCACTAGATGGTGCTGTTGTGTGATTTGGCCTTGATTCTGTTCCTGGCATCCTGGAATTGGAAAATGAAGAGGTGTGCTATGAAGTGTTTTCATTTCAAATCTAATGTTGCCCCTTAAATTTTTCCCCTTGCATATTTGACAAGGTAAAAAACAACAAATTTAATAATGTTGAATTGTGCCTAAGGGCAGCATGGTGGTGTAGTGGTTAGCACTGTTGCCTCACAGCAAGAAGGTCCTGGGTTCAAGCCCAGCATCCGGTGAGGGCCTTTCTGTGTGGAGTTTGCAGGTTGTCCGCGTAGGTTTCCTCCGGGTGCTCCAGTTTCTCCCACAGTCCAAAGACCTGCAGGTTAGGCTAATTGGTGGCTCTAAATTGACCGTTGGTGTGAATGGTTGTCTATGTGTCAGCCCTGTGATGACCTGGCGACTTGTCCAGGGTGTACCCCGCCTTTCGCCCGTAGTCAGCTGGGATAGGCTCCAGCTTGCCTACGACCCTGTAGGACAGAATAAGTGGCTACAGAAAATGGATGGATGGAATTGTGCCTAAATCAGCCCAAGATGCCACCAGAATGCACGATTTGAAGTCTCATCTCATTATCTCTAGCTGCTTTATCCTTCTACAGGGTCGCAGGCAAGCTGGAACCTATCTCAGCTGACTACGAGCGAAAAGCGGGGTACACCCTAAACAAGTCACCAGGTCATCACAGGGCTGACACAAAGACACAGACAACCATTCACACTCGCATTCACACCTACGGTCAATTTAGAGTCACCAGTTAACCTAACCTGCATGTCTTTGGACTGTGGGGGAAACCGGAGCACCCGGAGGAAACCCACGGGGAGAACATGCAAACTCCACACAGAAAGGCTCTCGCCAGCCACGGGGCTCGAACCCGGCCCTTCTTGCTGTGAGGCAACAGCGCTAACCACTACACCACCATGCCACCCTATTTGAAGTCTCTCATTTCAAAATTTTTCTGGGGGAGCACATACATACATACATATATATATAGGCATGGTGGTGTAGTGGTTAGCACCGTTGCCTCACAGCAAGAAGGTCCTGGGTTCAAGCTCACTGGCTGGCAAGGGTCTTTCTGTGTGGTTTGCATGTTCTCCCCGTGTCTGCGTGGGTTTCCTCCGGGTGCTCTGGTTTCTCCCACAGTCCAAAGACATGCAGGTTAGGTTAACTGGTGGCTCTAAATTGACCATAGGTGTGAATGTGAGTGTGAATGGTTGTCTGTGTCTATGTGTCAGCCCTGTGATAACCTGGCGACTTGTCCAGGGTGTACCCCGCCTCTCGCCCATAGTAGCTGGGATAGGCCCTAGCTTGCCTGCGACCCTGTAGAACAGGATAAGCGGCTACAGATAATGGATGGATGGATATATAATTAAGGATATAAAGGTTTTGGAGTTGATTCCAAGTGTTGAATTTGCGTTTGGTAGCTGTTCATCAGAGCTCAAAATACGTAATCTAAAGAGGTGTCAATGCAAGTGAAAGCCAACATGAGGCTTGAAAACCCAAAATAGAGCTATCAGAGAGATAGCAGAAACGTATGGGGGAGGGAGGGCTGGATAAATAAATAAATACATTGATAGGTCACTATCCAATTACTTATGGATCCCAACTCTATTAGATAGCAAGCAAACAATAGGTCTAATACAGTTTCTAGGGACAACTGTAAAAAGAAATTCCACAGCCCTCCCAGTACAGATTTATTTTATGAAATGAGTCCAACTATTCCAATATTAGGATTGCTAGTTGAATGTGTAGGGTCTACCGTATGTATGAATGCAACACCTATAGGAGCCTAATAACAAATGCAATGATTTTGATAATTGCGGGTTATATTTTTTCCATAGCTGTAACAAAAAAAAAAAAAAAAACATCACTGAACCCATTTTGAGAAGATTGTAAAACTGAGATCAAAAACACACACCAAAAACCCCCAGACTTTTTTCCTCCCTGTTTTTTTTTACTTTTTTTAAATAATCATTTGATATAGACATATTAATATGTATATATATATATAATATAAACAAAGATTTCCAGTTTCTCCACCCATTACCCAACACACAGACATCCACTCATTGAGTCTTCTTACATTCAGAGGAACACTTGCCATAATAAATAATTTCTCTTCCAAAAAAAAAAAAAAGCAAACGCCAACGCACACAGCGACAGTGTCACAATGAGAACTAGATTACACAAAACAAGGCTTCTGTATTACTGCCATACCAAAATGTGCACTAAACCATAATGTCCAAACAGAACGATACATCAAACCTCTCATCATGTCTTTCCAGCTCAACATGATCCTACAGATTTATTTATGATACTGGAGGCAAACGATCAGATCTATTTATCCATTTTAATGGTAAAGTTTATCACTGAGGCATGAACTGGGGAAAAAAAAAAGTCTCAAAAGCTGACATGCTTGTTTTTCAAATACGGATTTAAAACGAGACATGAGGGGAAATATCACTACTTCTTTAATCAGCTTACAAATCCAGAAGTCCACTGAGTGCGTTGCTTTGCATTCCTTTAAATGACAAAATAGATCATTTGTTCTGAGAAAATAAAATATATTGATATAATCCATCTCCGTTATACATTCATTATGATCCTGGCTGACTCCTTTCAGTTCCTGTACGTCTGCTCATTGTGTTCATAATTCACAGGTTCACAGCACACTGTCCTGCTTGGTTCGTAATGTCGCACACGGTCAGTCAGATCCAGTGAAACGAGCAGACTCTTTTTCATGGCTGCATCTGAAGTTCAGAAGCATCTCCGGTTGTTTTCACATGAAGTCATTCTTCCATAAAACTCTTCTGTGGATTCAAAATGGCTCCTCCCCAAACCTGTCTCTTAAATGGTTTAGAACACTAACAAGAGACAGATTATTAACAATGGAGATAAAAACACTAGCAGAGATCTTAGCGGTGGGACAATATTATAAACGAGTAATAGCGTGCCTAAACCCTGTTAGCAAATCAAATACCAAAAGTACCGACTGACATTCAATCTGGACAAAATATAAAACCAATCTTCATTTACAGAAGCAACAGAGACGGTGTTCTCCATTAACATGCATAACCTGGACATAAAGCAGCTTCCTCCATGGGTAAGAGGGTTAGTCCGAATGCACCGGGGCTGAGCTGGGCTCAGAAATAGTTTCTGTAGAACCTAATGGTTGAAATTCAGCCAGGAATCACCAGTTACCCACTGAAAACTACAGATGTGCTTGATATATCACAATTAGGTTCTTTTACAGATTTACAGTTTGCTATTATGATGCACTACAAACATTTTTTAACAAAAAAAAAAAAGTACATTTTCCGATCCCTGGATGTATGGAAAATCAAATTTACTCCAATTTTACTATTACAACAGTTCTTCTGGGAAGCTACGTTTAACGTTGACATATTTTAGTTTTACATCAGAGCTGAGAGACTGTTTAAGGTAATACTGTACTGCTAGCTGAAATCCTAAGTGTTGATCCAGTAATCGAATGTGGATTACTGAATTAGCTGGATTGGATTTCTTCAAGACAACAAGGTTGAGAAGGTTTATTCAATCAGAACGAGATTATATCCATATACATGGGGACACTGTATGTTTATTGGAGTATCAGTCACCAAAAGTCCTGAAATGAAATAAAACTGGTCACTTTTGGGTTAAATTGTGCTTTCATCTAAAGAAAATGTGCCAATAATGGATAACCTGAAGATGATATAATGGATGACTCAAGCAACTTGTTTAAGCTCATATGACTCTGTTATGTGTGTCGCTATCTATATAGGTAAAACATTTCATGGGGATGTTAAATATTTCCATTGTCATCCAGTTTTTTTTCCCGCACTATTGTAGAGACTGAACTATGTTTTCTTTAGACGAGACCAAAGATAAACCCTCCATCCATCCAGTACCCGTTTATCCTGTGCAAGGCCACAGGTGAGCTGGAGCCTATCCCAGCTGACTATGGGCGAGAGGCGGGGTACACCCTGGACAAGTCGCCAGGTCATCACAGGGCTGACACATAAACACAGACAACCATTCACACTCACATTCACACCTACGGTCAATTTAGAGTCACCAGTTAACCTAACCTGCATGTCTTTGGACTGTGGGGGAAACCGGAGCACCCGGAGGAAACCCACGCAGACATGTGGAGAACATGCAAACTCCGCACAGAAAGACCCGGAACCTTCTTGTTGTGAGGCGACAGTGCTAACCACTACACCACCTTGCAAAGATAAACCGCTGGAGAAATTTAAATAGCAGCCCGACCATGAATAAATTAACCAAATTTTACATAAGCATTTCAATTTCCTGACTTTGATTAAGTGTCTCTTAATCATGTACCATTCTCACTGACTTTCTGCTCACGTTTCAGGTCTTGTTACTTGCACCCATTTGAAGCCCCTTTACAATGATCACTCTTAATAAATCTGCCATTTTATCATTATCTTGCATAAGCAACATACAAAGAATTTATCCCTGGACAAACAGTATTACCAAGTAATCTAATTCATACACCATCCAGCTATTTCATTAAACCACAGAATAGGGACTTATTTAACATTGTTAATCGATTTCTGTGATCAAAACAACATCTATTACACTTTCCAGTGATAGTGAGATAAAAAGTCTGAGACCATCCTGAAAATCTGGGATTGTTGTTTTCATTTAAACTGGAGATAAACAGAAGAAAGTAAAACGTTCAATATCTTGAACAGGTCCCTATTTAATCCATCCATTCAATATTTGTAGCCGCTTTATCCTGTTCTACAGGGTCGCAGGCAAGCTGGAACCTATCCCAGCTGACTACGGGCGAAAGGCGGGGTACACCCTGGACAAGTCGCCAGGTCATCACAGGGCTGACACATAGACACAGACAACCATTCACACTCACATTCACACCTACGGTCAATTTAGAGTCACCAGTTAACCTAACCTGCATGTCTTTGGACTGTGGGGGAAACCGGAGCACCCGGAGGAAACCCACGCGGACACGGGGAGAACATGCAAACTCCACACAGAAAGGCCCTCGCCGGCCACGGGGCTCGAACCCAGGACCTTCTTGCTGTGAGGCAACAGTGCTAACCACTACACCACTGTACAAAAATCTCTTCTACTGAAGCACGTGTTTATGGACCATAAGGTTTTGTCAAACTTGTGGAGTCCGTACCAGCTCAAGTGCACGCTGTCCTTAAAGCATAAAAGGGATGTACCAAGTACTTAAAAACTCTGAAATTCATGTAACATTTACATTGTTGTCGACAATATAAATCGTCATGAAAATTGTATTAAAATTAGAAAAGAATTGCAAATTTAAAACATTTTCATGAATGCTCTCAGACTTTTGGACCCCACTATATGCGAAATAATTTTGTTCACACAAAAACAAATGCATATAAAATGACTTACTCAGTAATGTGCTCGCAGTTTGCGTTTATTTGCTGAGCATTTATTACTTGTTAGTTAGCTTTGTAGCTCCAATGCAAAACTCAAGCCTTAAAATTCAACACTGACTCATCGTATTCACGTTTGGCAGTAAATTTGGGTAAATTTGATTTTATCCCCCCCATCTCCCCAAAGTCATTCCTTTTATAAGCAGCACTGTCTTCTATTAAGCATCAGAAAAAACATTAAGCTCTGGCTGTTGATTGTGTAGTTGTGTAGGTTGTGGGTGTTCTGGGACATTCTACGAAGTTCCTGGGTGTGATTTGTTTGAGGAAATATTGTTTTTACATTTTGCCCAGATGGGTGTTATCAACCTTTCCCTAAGTACAGAACTAAGACACCCACCCATTGGCTTAGTGTCACTTCAAGTTGTCCTAAAATACAGGCCTGTTCACATCCTGTACACACACACACACACACACACACACACACACACACACACACACACACACACACACACACACCAGTCGTTCTTCCTCAAAACACCAATGCCTGCTGAAACAGAATGTTGCACATGCTTGCAGACATGCTCACTCACACACACACACACACACACTAATACACACGTTCACGCGCGCACACACACATACACGCGCCTCTGCTTTTCCACCGTCATAAAGGAACCTCCAGGAGCTTCTTGTGCAGGTACTGCTTCACTTCCTCAATTCCATTCAGCTTCTCCAACTCCATGTAGGGCAACTGATGAAGATGAGCAGACACATGAAGGGTGAGAACATGAGTTAGCATCTTCTAAACACACTAAAACACACTAGCTGATTTACCTGGAGTATAACGTAGCCTAGCAGCTGCAGGTGGCGGTCTCTCATAGCCCGGGAACCCACAAGCACATCCGAGTTGTGGCAGTAGTGCCATTTATCGTTTACTGACATGATCACCCTGCACGTAGAGAAGCACAGACACTGGTGAACACATGATTCAGGGCTGACCACATTAGTCAGACATTAACTGTACACCTACAGTTCTAACACTAAAGACATCAATAACATATGGAACATGTATAGAATTATGTGGTAAACAAAAAAAGGTTTAATATTTTAGATTTTTCAAAGTAGCCAGCGTTCACCTTGATGATGCTTTACACACTATTGGAATTATCTTAACCAGCTTCATGAGGTAGTCACCTGGAATGCTTTTCAATTAACACGTGTGCCTCGTCAAAAGTTAATTAGTGCAATTTCTTGCCTTCTTAATGCTTTTGAGATCAAACAAACAGTAAACAACAACAAATCAGTAAATAGCCCTGTTTTTTTATACAACTGTGGTAATCCATATTATGTCAAGAACCACTCAACTAAGTAAAGAGAGACGACATCCATCATTACTTTAAGACGTGAAGTGTCTTTTAATTCATAAAAATAAAGAAAAAAAAACCCACCGAATTTGAAGGCGTGTCCAAACTTTTAACTGATACTGTGTATGAGAGACAGTATAATCTAAGGGGAGACCTAAATTTTAAAAAACCAAAGGTTCGAACAAATATGAAAAGCATGTGCGTATCGAGCTGTGGGGTGACTTTATGGAACAGACTGGAGACAGAAATAAAACAAAGTGCAAATATAAATCTGTTTAAAAAAAGGTACAAAAAAATATTTTTAAACAAGTATATAGAAGAGGAAGTATGTTAACGGAGGATGATGAGGGATAAATAGAATAGGGTTGAGTGTTATATTAGAACTAACTTAGTATATGGTATATATGGTATATATTTATTTACGGGGATAGTTTATATATTCATATTTACAGGGATAGGTATGTAGTAGATATTTATTTTTGTAATTATACATTTATATAGATATTTATGAAGTGTATATATTGTATATAGTATATGTTTTTTGTAATTATATATTTATATAGATATTTGTGAAGTGTATATATGGAATGTAGTATATATTTTTGTAATTAAATATTTATATAGATATTTATGAAGTGTATATATATATATGGTATGTAGTATATATTTATTTTGTAATTAAATATTTATATAGATATTTATGAAGTGTATATATTGTATATAGTATATATATTTTTTGTAATTATATATTTATATAGATATTCATGAAGTGTATATATTGTATATAGTATATATTTTTTGTAATTATATATTTATATAGATACTTGTGAAGTGTATATATGGAATGTAGTATATATTTTTGTAATTAAATATTTATATAGATATTTATGAAGTGTGTATATATATGGTATGTAGTATATATTTATTTTTGTAATTAAATATTTATATAGATATTTATGAAGTGTATATATTGTATATAGTATATATATTTTTTGTAATTATATATTTATATAGATATTTATGAAGTGTGTGTATATATATATATATATATATATATATATATATATATATATATATATATATATTGTATGTAGTATATATTTATTTTTGGAATTATATATTTATATAGATATTCATGAAGTGTATATATGGTATATATTTTTATAGGTGTATTAATGAAGTTTGGATTTCGGGGTAGTTAAAAAGGGGTGGGAAATTAAAAAAGTATTGTACTTCTTCCCACTCCTTTTTCGAACAATGTGCGGTGTATTGTAATGTCTTAGCTCTTTATGTATTTTATTTATTTATTTTTTGTCACTTTCTTGTTTTCTTTCTTTTGTATGTACAAATAGTTACATACATTTTTTTTATACATGTTCGAAATAAAAATAAAAATTCAATTCAAAATTCAATTCAGTCAGCTTGCAACTATTTGAAATTCTGAAGCTCGGAGCCAGAAAAGTATATACTACATATTTGACAATCTGTGGCCTGTGGGTAGAGCATCTGTAGCTAAGAACACAGGGAGAGAAATATTAAACTGGGCAAATACTTATTAAGCATTAGACAAACAGTGCAAATGGCTTATGGTAGCTAAAGTTAAATAAAGCCAGTCTAAAATACCATTAACACTACAAAAGGCAGAAGGTCATGAAATACAGTGCCTTGCAAAAGTATTCATCCCCCTTGGTGTTTGTCCTGTTTTGTTGCATTACGAACTGGAATTAAAATGGATTTTGGGACGGTTAGCATCATTTGATTTACACAACATGCCTACCACTTTAAAGGTGCAAATTGTTTTTTTTATTGTGACACAAACAATAATTAAGATGAAAAAACAGAAATCTGGTGTGTGCATAAGTATTCACCCCCTTTCATATGAAACCCCTAAATAAGAGCTGCTCCAGCCAATTCACTTCATAAGTCACATCATTAGGCGATTAAGCTCCACCTGTGTACAATCAAAGTGTCACATGATCTGTCACATGATGTCTGTATAAATCAACCTGTTCTGGAAGGACCCTGACTCTGCAACACTACTAAGCAAGCAACATGAAAACCAAGGAGCCTCCAAACAGGTCAGAGACAAAGTTGTGAAAAAGTATAGATCAGTGTTGGGTTATAAAAATATCCCAAACTTTGAATATCCCAGGCAGCACCATTAAATCCATTATAGCAAAATGGAAAGAATATGGCACCACTACACACCTGACAAGACAAGACAGCCCACCAAAACTCACAGACCGGGCAAGGAGGGCATTAATCAGAGATGCAACAAAGACACCAACAATAACGCTGAGGGAGCTACAAAGATCCACAGTGGAGATGGGAGTATCTGTCCATAGGACCACTTTAAGCCGTGCACGCCACAGAGTGGGGATTTATGGAAGAGTGGCCAGAAAAAAAAAAAAGTCATTGCTTAAAAAAATAAAATAAAATCACATTTGGAGTTTGCCCAACAGCATGTGGCAGACTCCCCAAACACATGGAAGAAGATTCTCTGGTCAAATGAGACAAAAATTGAACTTTTTGGCCATCATGGTAAAAATTCCATGTGTGGCGCAAACCCAACACCCTGAGAACACCATCTCTACAATGAAGCATGGTGGTGGCAGCATCATGCTGTGGGGATGTTTTTCATCTGCAGGGACAGGAAAGCTGGTCAGGACTGAAGGAAAGATGGATGGCACTAAATACAGGGCAATTCTGGAGGAAAACCTGTTTGAGTCAGCCAGAGGTTTGAGACTGGGACGAAGGTTCACGTTCTAGCAGGACAATGACCCTAAACATACTACTAAAGCTACACTGGAGTGGTTTAAAGGGAGGTGTGAATACTTGTGCACACTCTAGATTTCTGTTTTTTTCATCTTAATTATTGTTTGTGTCACAATTAAAAAACAAACAAACAAACGGACGTCATAGCTCAGGTGGATAAGGCGCCATACCATAAATCCGGGGACCCGGGTTCGATTCCGACCAGAGGTCATTTCCCAATCCCTCCCCGTCTCTCTCCCGCTCATTTCCTGTCTCTACACTGTCCTGTCCAATAATAAAGGTGAAAAAAGCCCCCCAAAAATATCTTAAAAAAAAAAAATGTGCACCTTTAAACTGGTAGGCATGTTGTGTAAATCAAAAATGGTGCTAAACCCCCCAAAATCCATTTTAATTCCAGCTTGTAATGCAACAAAACAGGGCAAACACCAACGGGGATGAATACTTTGGCAAGGCACTGTATGAGCTCAGGAGACAGCCTGTTGAGAGGAGTGATGGACTTGGTATAACCCATGTCATTTATATGGTGGATACTGGATCAGTACTGTTTGCCGTATCGCAGCAATGTCACATCGTCTCGGCTGGGACATGATCTCTTTTTGCTTTTATTTTCGACATCGGAGATACGACACCATAACCTCAACCTTTGCGCATTTCATTCATTCATTCATTCATTCATTCATTATTCATTCAGTCAGTCCTGCTCAGGATTGTGGATCTGGAGTCTATCCTGGTAATAAATAGGCACAAAGCAGGAACACACATTGAATGGGACACCAGTTTGTTGCAATGCACCATGCACACATTCAAATACTTATTTATACCTAGGAGTAGCCAATCCAGCTACCAGGATGTCTTTGAGAAGCAGAGAAGAAACTGGAAGACCAAGATGAAACCCAGACTGACGCATGCATAAAATTATCTGAGCTCAGGATCAAATGGGGAAGCCTGAAGATGTGAGGCGGTCGTGATGTGCCACTGTAATATCATATACAGTATGCTCTGTGCAATTGCATTTACAAAGTTTAATGGCAAAGCCTAAAAACATGCATGTTCCAATGTTCACTGTTAATAAATGGATGCATCCAAGAGATAACATATCTAATGCATACGGATACAATTCCCATATTTCAGCATTATGAAACTACATTTCCTTTGTTTGAGGAATGGGATGTTGGACTGACCTTTTAATGTGCTCCCCGGTTGTCCTCTCCATCTCCGAGGGTTTTGTGGAGTGCAGCTGGAGTGGTGCAGCAGTCACTGCATTGCTATCTCCTGCCTCATAGGTCACACCTTCATAGAAAGGTGTGATACTGCAGTCTGGTCCTGAATTGGCCCCCACTTGGATGGATGCACCACTCTCATCTTCCAGTATCTTTCCAATAGAGAACTGGAAGAGGGAGTCCTGTGGAGCAGTGGCCCCAGGGACAGCTGACCCAGCTTGAGCCAGACACTCTGATGGGCTGCTCAATGTTGAGCTATCCTGGCTCTCCAGAGAGTGTTCCTTGGCCAGGCTGGTGTAGTAATCCGAAGCTGGGTAATAGGTGTTGTAGTCCAGTGCCACTGCTCCATTGGTGCCTGCTCTCTGCATGTGAGGCGGCAGGAAGGTAGAATCATTTTCGGGCTGTTTGTCCACACCCTCCTCAAGAGGTGGTGAGAAAGGAGAGAACTTCTGGAAGTCAGAGGTGAGAGCAGCAACAGAGGTGGAACCATCTGATGGTTTGGGGTTCACAACTGCGCACATAGAAGAGTCTGCTGTTAACGAGACTGCTGCTGAGGCTGCTCTGATGGGAAGAACACGGCCCGCATGGTCTATCCACAGCAAGAAGTCTGTACGGGGTGTGGAAAGAATCACAGATGAGGAAAGGAATGAAGAGATCAAGCCAAAGAATGAGACCATCACTAGACAACCCTCACCTTTGTCTATGCAAATGGGTTAATATTTCAGCAGGATGTCAAAAAGTTTCTCTATACCTGTGTAATATCCTGGAGGTAGAACTTCATCTTGCTTGTAACCATGCTCTCCAACCAACTGCCTGAGGGCCTCGGCAACAAGTCCTTTGTAACTGTAACATAAAAAGACAAGCTCATAAATATACACACAACGGTTATGACTGATGAGCATTATTATCCAAGTAAATCTTTGCACAAAACTCTTCTTACTGGCAGAGTCACTTGTAATCATAATTTTTTTTCTTTTTTCCAATTTTTGCTTTGCCATTATAAATGAAACGTATAAGATACTAATTTTGCAGAACTGCTTCAAGATTGAGTATCGAGGACAATAAAAGACAAGACAGAAGCATAAATTATGCATATGAAATATAGTTATTTAACAACTCACGACTAAATTTCAGCTAACCAAGTTAGATAAAGCAGAATTACTCATATATCACCTTATACAGTGTTTAACAAATTATTTTCACACGCTCTTGATTATTTCAGGAGCAATTTTAATTAAATAAGCCCAGGGCTAGTTTGAAAGCTTGATTCAAACAACTAGCAATGTAAAAAAAGAAGGATTTATTTTACAAAAGCCTTTCCTGTTTCAAAGAAGACAGTCTTAGACATGTAAGATTGGTTAAAAGCGGAGCTTTTGCATGAGCACAAAATCAACCTGAATAATAATAATAATAATAATAATAATAATAATAATAAGTAGCAGCGGGGGGCGGCACGGTGGTGTAGTGGTTAGCGCTGTCGCCTCACAGCAAGAAGGTCCAGGTTCGAGCCCCGTGGCCGGCGAAGGCCTTTCTGTGCGGAGTTTGCATGTTCTCCCCGTGTCCGTGTGGGTTTCCTCCGGGTGCTCCGGTTTCCCCCACAGTCCAAAGACATGCAGGTTAGGTTAACTGGTGACTCTAAATTGACCGTAGGTGTGAATGTGAGTGTGAATGGTTGTCTGTGTCTATGTGTCAGCCCTGTGATGACCTGGCGACTTGTCCAGGGTGTACCCCGCCTTTCGCCCGTAGTCAGCTGGGATAGGCTCCAGCTCGCCTGCGACCCTGTAGAACAGGATAAAGCGGCTAGAGATAATGAGATGAGAATAATGCATGAGAACCATTGAATTGTGTAGAATACTTCACATCAAGAAACTGCTGCATTGTCTTGTGACCGCGATACCAATAATGAAATACAGTGGTGCTTGAAAGTTTGTGAACCCTTTAGAATTTTCTATATTTCTGCATAAATATGACCTAAAACATCATCAGATTTTCACACAAGTCCTAAAAGTAGATAAAGTGAACCCAGTTAAACAAATGAGACAAAAATATTATACTTGGTCATTTATTTATTGAGGAAAATGATCCAATATTACATATCTGTGAGTGGCAAAAGTATGTGAACTTCTAGGATTAGCAGTTAATTTGAAGGTGAAATTAGAGTCAGGTGTTTTCAATCAATGGGATGACAATCAGGTGTGAGTGGGCACCCTGTTTTATTTAAAGAACAGGGATCTATCAGAGTCTGATCTTCACAACACATGTTTGTGGAAGTGTATCATGGCATGAACAAAGGAGATTTCTGAGGACCTCAGAAAAAGCGTTGTTGATGCTCATCAGGCTGGCAAAGGTTACAAAACCATCTCTAAAGAGTTTGGACTCCACCAATCCACAGTCAGACAGATTGTGTACAAATGGAGGACATTCAAGACCATTGTTACCCTCCCCAGGAGTGGTCGACCAACAAAGATCACTCCAAGAGCAAGGCGTGTAATAGTCGGCGAGGTCACAAAGGACCCCAGGGTAACTTCTAAGCAACTGAAGGCCTCTCTCACATTGGCTAATGTTCATGTTCATGAGTCTACCATCAGGAGAACACTGAACAACAATGGTGTGCATGGCAGGGTTGCAAGGAGAAAGCCACTGCTCTCCAAAAAGAACATTGCTGCTTGTCTGCAGTTTGCTAAAGATCATGTGGACAAGCCAGAAGGCTATTGGAAAAATGTTTTGTGGATGAATGCGACCAAAATAGAACTTTTTGGTTTAAATGAGAAGCGTTATGTTTGGAGAAAGGAAAACACTGCATTCCAGCATAAGAACCTTATCCCATCTGTGGAACATGGTGGTGGTAGTATCATGGTTTGGACCTGTTTTGCTGCATCTGGGCCAGGACGGCTTGCCATCAATGATGGAGCAATGAATTCTGAATTATACCAGCGAATTCTAAAGGAAAATGTCAGGACATCTGTCCATGAACTGAATCTCAAGAGAAGGTGGGTCATGCAGCAAGACAATGACCCTAAGCACACAAGTCGTTCTACCAAAGAAAGGTTAAAGAAGAATAAAGTTAATGTTTTGGAATGGCCAAGTCAAAGTCCTGACTTTAATCCAACTGGAATGTTGTGGAAGGAACTGAAGCGAGCAGTTCATGTGAGGAAACCCAGCAACATCCCAGAATTGAAGCTGTTCTGTACGGAGGAATGGGCTAAAATTCCTCCAAGCCGGTGTGCAGGACTGATCAACAGTTACCAGAAATGTTTAGTTGCAGTTATTGCTGCACAAGGGGGTCACACCAGATACTGAAAGCAAAGGTTCACATACTTTTGCCACTCACAGACATGTAATATTGGATCATTTTCCTCAATAAATAAATGACCAAGTATGATATTTTTGTCTCATTTGTTTAACTGGGTTCTCTTTATCTACTTTTAGGACTTGTGTGAAAATCTGATGATGTTTTAGGTCATATTTATGCAGAAATATAGAAAATTCTAAAGGGTTCACAAACTTTCAAGCATCACTGTACACATCAGTTACAATACATATTTATTCCTTTCTTTGACACCACATGCCATGCACCAGAAACAACACCATGACATTTATTATCGTGTGAATCTGCTGGGTGCCTGGTGGACAGCCGTGAACCGGGGCTTTCACTTTACATCATTACTCTATAGTTACAATCAAATATTATCGGACATACGAACTAATTAATATTGATCCGCAGTAGTGTTAGATTATCTAAAACTAAGGAAAGTTGCTCAGAATTGCTACTGAACTATACAATAAATGGTTGGTCTGGTTACAGCTGTTCATTGTCCAACAAGCTAGTGGACTAATAAAACTTTCAAGTAATTTTATATGAAAACGGTCATGAATATTTTCAATGTGTTAATAAATAACCCCATGTTATTTTTTAAAAAGCAAATGAAAAATATACATTGGATAAAAACCCATATATCTTATGTAAATACAGATACAAATTTTGTTGTCCAATGGTCAAGTGTTTATGAGATACATTGCCTTGCAGTTACGATCGGGTTCCCTGTAGTGGTACACGTACATACGGACGCAATACGGTTGCAAAAGCCCATCAAAAATCAGGTTGATGCATTACCATATTGTTTTTAGTATGGAGCCTTGCTCCACGATAAAGTTGGGAATTATCAACATTTCCAAATAGAATACAAGAGAATAAGTACTAGATTTTGTAGATGAACATTCCAGACATGGGTTAAAGCAAGACACCCTTTTGATTTCATAAAATCAGCGAAATTTAGTTCCCTCTGACATTGGGTCATTGTGATGCATGTTTATTTCTGTAATATCTCAAAAAAAAAAAAAAAGGGGATGGACATTTGACCTCACAGTAATCTTGACCTGGTGAAATTACTTGTATTAGCCTTGGAGATATTGTGTTCACAAGGTTTTCGGACAGACATTTGACCTCACAGTGACCTTGACCTTAGACCTTTTGATCTCAAAATCTAATCAGTTCATCTTTGTCCCCAAATGCACAAATGGTGAAAGTTTGGTGAAATTCCTTTCATTAGCCTTTGAGATATTGCGTTCACAAGGTTTCGGGACGGACGCACGCAAGGACAGACGGACAACCCGAAAACATAATGCCTCCTGCACCTTACGGTGGTGGAGGCATAAAAACCCAGGCCATTTTATGGCTGGGAAGTTGTTTATTTTGAGGGGATTCCTGAGCAAATAATGTGCATGTAATTGTGCGCTTTGCACAGTCAGGCAGAAAGAGGAAGTCCTGTGAGCGCATGCGCAAGTTTTCACTGACCCAGTTACGTCATTTTGCCGCGAGATGAGGAGCTAATCATAACATTCGTGTTGCAAGTTCAGTACTCAAATCGTGACAGAAAATATGACTGAGCCAATGGATCCTACATATCAAATGCTGGTTAGTATGTTTCTCCCTATTGCAAATATTGTCATTAGTGTAGAACATGCTGCAATTAGCCCAAATATGTATCTTTTTGAGGCGAACTTGAGCCTGGTCACTCATCTTCTTGAAGTCTGTTTTTCATTGAGCATATTCTAGCCAATATTCATTCGTCATAACGAAAATTATGTATTGAGTTCTCAATGTAAATCTTATTCCTGTGCATTAGATAGTTTACATAGAAGGTCCTTTTTTTTATCATTGCGATGGTGAAGACCGCTGAGTGAAAATGTGTGTAATTAGACTACACACCTATATTGCACAACTTCTGGTGAACAACTTCTTGATTCACGATCATACTGTGCAGTTTATTTCGTTGAGCAAGATAGTATATGGTTCTTTTTCACTGTGGCAGCGGGGGCGTGGTCAAGTACTGGTTTGTGAATGGAGTGTGCGTGTGCTGTGAGAGGGAGCAGGGATTGAGCATCTCTTCCCCTGGCTGAAATCACGTCGGTGCAGTGGCACGCAGTTTATTTTGAAACTGCTGAAAAGCGTGTTTTGTGTTAAGTGATGATTGAAAAATAAAAACGAAAGTGACATTGATCCCGCCTGCCTGTTACATTCATCCATTACATTGATTTTTGTGTTTGCTCATGTTTTTGCTAAACATAGTGATCAGAAGTAATAGTTTTGGGAATACGAACCCTCCTCTATCTTTGTAATGCCACTAATACTTTCCTCAACTCGACTTTAGTATAACCTCGCGATTTTCCTGTATAACTCACCCGTTTCAGACATGAGCCCAAGGAGAAAAAAAACCAACCAAAAAAACCCCTCTGAAGTTTGATTGAAGGAGTTATGTGATTCGGATGGATATACAACCCCGATTCCAAAAAAGTTGGGACAAAGTACAAATTGTAAATAAAAACGGAATGCAATAATTTACAAATCTCAAAAACTGATAATTTTATTCACAATAGAACACAGACAACATATCAAATGTCGAAAGTGAGACATTTTGAAATTTCATGCCAAATATTGGCTCATTTGAAATTTCATGACAGCAACACATCTCAAAAAAGTTGGGACAGGGGCAATAAGAGGCTGGAAAAGTTAAAGGTACAAAAAAGGAACAGCTGGAGGACCAAATTGCAACTCATTAGGTCAATTGGCAATAGGTCATTAACATGACTGGGTATAAAAAGAGCATCTTGGAGTGGCAGCGGCTCTCAGAAGTAAAGATGGGAAGAGGATCACCAATCCCCCTAATTCTGCACCGACAAATAGTGGAGCAATATCAGAAAGGAGTTCAACAGTGTAAAATTGCAAAGAGTTTGAACATATCATCATCTACAGTGCAGAATATCATCAAAAGATTCAGAGAATCTGGGAGAATCTCTGTGCGTAACGGTCAAGGCCGGAAAACCATACTGGGTGCCCATGATCTTCGGGCCCTTAGATGGCACTGCATCACATACAGGCATGCTTCTGTATTGGAAATCACAAAATGGGCTCAGGAATATTTCCAGAGAACATTATCTGTGAACACAATTCACCGTGCCATCCGCCGTTGCCAGCTAAAACTCTATAGTTCAAAGAAGAAGCCGTAGCTAAACATGATCCAGAAGCGCAGACGTCTTCTCTGGGCCAAGGCTCATTTAAAATGGACTGTGGCAAAGTGAAAACTGTTCTGTGGTCAGATGAATCAAAATTTGAAGTTCTTTATGGAAATCGGGGACGCCGTGTCATTCGGACTAAAGAGGAGAAGGACGACCCAAGTTGTTATCAGCGTTCGGTTCAGAAGCCTGCATCTCTGATGGTATGGGGTTGCATTAGTGCGTGTGGCATGGGCAGCTTACACATCTGGAAAGACACCATCAATGCTGAAAGGTATATCCAGGTTCTAGAGCAACATATGCTCTCATCCAGATGACGTCTCTTTCAGGGAAGACCTTGCATTTTCCAACATGACAATGCCAAACCACATACTGCATCAATTACAGCATCATGGCTGCGTAGAAGAAGGGTCCGGGTACTGAACTGGCCAGCCTGCAGCCCAGATCTTTCACCCATAGAAAACATTTGGCGCATCATAAAACGGAAGATACGACAAAAAAGACCCAAGACAGTGGAGCAACTAGAATCCTACATTAGACAAGAATGGGTTAACATTCCTATCCCTAAACTTGAGCAACTTGTCTCCTCAGTCCCCAGACGTTTACAGACTGTTGTAAAGAGAAAAGGGGATGTCTCACAGTGGTAAACATGGCCTTGTCCCAACTTTTTTGAGATGTGTTGTTGTCATGAAATTTAAAATCACCTAATTTTTCTCTTTAAATGATACATTTTCTCAGTTTAAACATTTGATATGACATCTATGTTCTATTCTGAATAAAATATGGAATTTTGAAACTTCCACATCATTGCATTCCGTTTTTATTTACAATTTGTACTTTGTCCCAACTTTTTTGGAATCGGGGTTGTATATATTATATATATCCGATCGCCGATATTTATTAGTTTGGTCCTGCGTTTCCTTTACTTCGCAATACAGCATCTTTTCTTCCCATGTCCCGTTACTGTAGTCGGTCTTCCGTGTTTCACGCGCACACTCATGTGCTCCATTGTTCTCTCAGGTTGCAAATTTATATCCCACAATGTGTTGCGAATGGGGAAACCCCACCACATCATGCATGATGTAGTATTTTGGTTTAGGTCACGGTGTGGCAAGAAAAAAATGGCGGAGAATTTAGGGCCATGGGGCTCTAAATTCATTAATTTTTCTTTTAGAAAAAAAAGTAATAAAATCAGAAGTCTGTGATTCGAATTCAGTAGCTTTCGGTCCACCGGGGGGGGGGGGGGGGGGGGGGGGGGGGGGGTGTCAGGGAAAATTCTTTTTATGGCCCAAATTCAAAAAATCTGAAAGGGCTTTTTAAAGCTTAATTATCTTTAAATTAAGCTTTAGAACAAACAAAATCAAAAATCAGGTAAAATCAATGCATTAGGTAAATTTTTATCTCCTGGCTTTCCCCTCTAATCGACATTGGAATGTCTACTGAATCTCTCATCATATTGTATTTTGTCATTATTATGTGTGTTTTTGGCACCCAGGGAAAACGGTCTAGACCAGCTCTGGTTTGCCGACAAATATGGCTTATTTCCATCCAATTCACACTGAAAGAGCTGTGCACTGACCTGTACTTGCGATTGACCTCATCAGCAGTGAGCGCGTGGTCAAACATGAGCACTTTGTGCGAGTCCTGCAGCCGAGGCCCGGTGTACTCTCTGTGCTCGAGTTCCACCGCAGCATCCAGCAGGGACAAATAGCGGCGTACAATCAGAGCATACGGACTGTCTGCAGATAACAACATGGCAAACAATCCAGCTTAGTGTCTCAGGCTGAAATAGGAATGCACTGTAAACAACTGTCTGGCTGGGGTCACTACTTCTGCTTTCTTATTACACATCACTTTGGGTTCTCTCAATTAATTAAACAATCAGTGGCAATATTGATGAAGTTAGCTAAAGCTAGCTCATTGGTTAATGCTATATTTCAGTTTTAACTCTGGTGGCATTCAATAACAAACTCCCTATTTATATTCATCGACCAATCTCTGCTTCCCAAGAACATCAACACTGAAGACAAAGGCAGTTTCATTATGCTACACCAGTGAAACTAATGATCTCTAAATGAAGTAATCTGACCAGCACTGGCTTCAATTGTATGCAGTGGTAACGTACACACTCCTATAAACAAACAGTCATCAGAGTCCAACAGTATTTGTGTTTAGACTTTAAAAGACACAGCACATTAATGTGACAAAGAAAAAGTTATAGGATTCAAAGACTTATCATATACAATGTGAAAGAAAAGGCTCCGATTTAAGCCTAGGTCACAACCGGACATACGATTTTTTGGCCGTGCGATTTTTGGCGTTTCCCAAATCGCTGCGTTTTTTTTGTTCGTGGAGAAAGACACACGTTGGCCGGAAGTTTTTGTCTTGCAACCTGAAAAAAACGTAAGCGCCCGCAGAGTTTGTTTGACATGACATAGAACCTCTGCGGCCGGTCTGCGGCCAGTCTACGGCTTGAAAATCAGCACGTCACACGCGCGCCCTCCATGCGTTTCTTGCGTTTTTTGCACGTAGACTGTTTTGCACGTAGGAGCACGTACGGCCGGTTGTGACCGAGGCTTTAGAATGATGAAATTTGCCTGAATAATTATGATTTCAATATTTATCATTTAAGCTGTTATCATGCAGCCCCTATAGGTTAACACCACAATTACACTATTTAACGCTATAAGAAAAATGAAACAGTATTCCAGGATGACGAGAGCACGGCAGGAATAATGTTCTTGAAGCAAGTTTAACACTAAACCACACACTGACATGAGGGGTAACTCCTTCTACTGTGTTTTTTTATACAGTCAAGCCGGAAAGTCTGCACACCCCTTTCACCTTCTCCACGTATTATGACGTTACAGACTTATTCTACAATAGACGGAGTTCAGTTTTTGTCACAAAATTCTACACAAAATAGCCCATAACGACAAAGTGAAAGCAAGTTTTTAGAAAATATGCAATTTTATTTGACTGACAAAAATCGGTTATTTAGGGATTACATATCTGTACACACCCTTAGCCTAATACTTGGTTGATGTACCTTTGGCAGCAATTACAGCTTCAAGGCATCTTGGGAAAGAAGCTACGAGCTTGGCACACTTGTTTCTGGACATTTTTGCCCATTCCTCTTGGCATATCCTTGCAAGCTCCGTCAGGTTGGATGGGGAGCATCGGTACACGGCCATTTTCAGCTCCTTCCACAGATGTTCAACTGGATTCAGGTCTGGGCTCTGGCTGGGCCACTCAAGGACATTCACAGACTTTCTCCAAAGCCACTCCTTTGTTCTCTTGGCTGTGTGCTTCGGGTCGTTGTCATGTTGGAAGGTAAACCTTCGCCCCAGTCTGAGGTCCAGAGTGTTCTGGAGCAGGTTTTCTTCAAGGATCTCGGTGTACTTTGCTGCATTCATCTTTCCTTCTATCAGGACTAGTCGCCTTGTTCCTGCTGCTGAAAAACATCCCCACGTCATGATGCTGCCACCGCCATGCTTCACTGTAGGGATGGCATTAGCCAGGTGATGAGAGGTGCCTGGTTTCCTCTAGAAACGATGCTTGGTATTCAGGCCAAAAAGTTCAATTTTGGTTTCATCAGACCACAGAGTCTTGTTTCTCATGGTTTGAGAGTCCTCTAGGTGCCTTTTGGCAAGCTCCAAGCGGGCTGTCATGTGCCTTTTACTAAGGAGTGGCTTCTGTCTGGCCACTCTACCATAAAGGCCTGATTTGTGGAGTGCTGCCTGGATAGTTCATCTTCTGAAAGGTTCTCCCATCTCCACAAGGATACGCTGGAGCTCTGTCAGAGTGACCCTCGGGTTCCTGCTCACCTCCTTGGCCAAGGCCCGTCTTCCCTGATCACTCAGTTTGGCTGGGCGGCCAGGGCTAGGAAGATTCTTGGTGGTTCCAAACTTCTCCCATTTATGAATGATGGTGGCCGCCGTGCTCTTTGGGGCCTGTAAAGGTGCGGCAATTTTTCTGTACCCTTCTCCAGATCTCTGCCTTGACACAATCCTGTTTCTGAGGTCTGCAGATAATTCCTTTGACCCCATGGCTTGGAGTTTGCTCTGACATGCACTGTCAACTGTGGGACCTTATATAGGCAGGTGTTGGCAATCCCCAGCCATGTCCAAACAATTGAATTTACCACAGGTGGACTCCAATTAAGTTGTAGAAACATCTCAAGCAGTATCAGTAGAAACAAAATGTACCTCGGCTCACTTTTGGGTGTCATATCATAGGGGTGTGCACACCCATATGATATTTTACATTTTGATGTTTAATAAATTAGCACAAATGTCTAAAAACCTGCTTTCACTTTGTCATTATGGGCTATTCCGTGTAGAATTGTGCGACAAAAAATGAACTCCATCTATTGTAGAATAAGTCTGTAACGTAATAAAACACTGAGAAGGTGAAAGGGGTGTGCAGACTTTCTGGCTTAACTGTAGTAGTGTGAGACATGTGAGATAGGATTCAATCAGATAGAACAGCTCAATAAAAATACACACACAATCTGAAACTCATTATAGTGATGTAGTACTACAGTGGCGGCTACAATTATCGACAGTCCATAATTATCGGCGCCTTTTCAGATGTACCAATAAAAAACTATTTTACAAAGGTGAGTTTCAGTTACAACAGTTATTATTGGTTAATTAATCAACCGGAAGACCCCCCCCCTCGCCCTTTGATCTTGTCGTCTGATGACACAGCTAGTTACCTCAGATAGATTTTTTTTTAGAATGATCAGCAATTTGAGGAAAACCCAGATGTTATCATCGCAGGTAAGCATGGTGGAAAGATCATGGACATGTTTTTACTTATCAAATTCACCGATATTTCATGATATCCTTGTTGAAACCTACTTTGTTTTTTTACGCTTTCTTTTGACAGTCGCTATTTTGTATCTAAATGCGCGTTTGAGAAGTTACATGACGTGTTGATAATAATGATCACTTTCACCAGTGTCCACCATTATTGACACCCTGTGGAATTAAGTGACATTTACAACTGTTATGGATCGATCTTTGGGTAACATTGTATGGAATCAATTTTGTGCCAAAATGTTCATACAATACTTT
The DNA here is from genome assembly GCF_027579695.1 of Neoarius graeffei. Taxonomy (NCBI): domain Eukaryota; kingdom Metazoa; phylum Chordata; class Actinopteri; order Siluriformes; family Ariidae; genus Neoarius; species Neoarius graeffei. Next base: position 46,014,312 of record NC_083569.1, read on the forward strand.
TGAAATATCAAACAAAAACGACAAATCAAAATACAAAAAAAAGTCAATTTTTTTAGACTGGCAAACAAATTATTCGTGTAATTGTGCAAAATATCAGTCTATTACTCTTCAGAAACCTTTTATTTTTGTTCTGCGTCTTTCTCAGTTTTGTTTGACGTAATTTATTTTGGTTGCGATTCCAGCTTTCTCGTTTGCGCTCCCTGACTTTTTGCTTGCAGTTTTGGCACAAACTTCACGTGTGGGTGGGCTGTCCAGGAATGCATTCCCATTGGCTAACTTGTGTTTGACTGACAGCTACGCTCAGCCATTCCCCCGGAGGCTGTTGCGGCCATTTCCTACTCGGATTTTGGCAGACTGTTTGACGAGTGACCGATCCATTGACGGTAAACAAGGATCGAGTGGACTTCAGTGGCGACTATGATATTGAAATTCAAGATTTGGTTGAATCGCAACCAAAATAAATTACATCAAACAAAACTGAGAAAGACACTGAACAAAAATAAAAGGTTTCTGAAGAGTAATAGACTGATATTTTGCACGATTACACGAATAATTTGTTTGCCAGTCTAAAAAAATTGACTTTTTTTTTTTTTGTATTTTGATTTGTCATTTTTGTTTGATATTTCAAAAGCATTGTATGAACATTTTGGCACAAAATTGATTCCATAACATTGTTGAAGTAGATGAAGTACTTTAAAAAAATAAAAGTGCTGTGATTTATAATAATTTTTTTCGGATTCATAACAGAATGGAATGTTTATAGAGTATTTGGAATCCGATTGCAATCAACAGAATTAGACCAGAATTAAATTCCTAGCATAATAAAAATTACATGCTTGAAGAATTCAGATTTTTCTATTCCATTCAGAATTTTTTCTTTGTAGTTTGTTGTAAATATCTACCACATATTACAATATCAGTCGACATTTTATATTTTCACATGTAAAAATATAAAGTTTTGGTTCGAGGAATGACATGCGACCTTTGACCTGGATTTTCATGTGGTTACAAAGTCAATTGCCTGCTGACATTTATTGGTAAACTACAAAACTAGAAATTAATACAAACAACGAATGATTAACAAAATGTGATCTATGAAAATACTTAGAAATTGGTTGGAAAATGAAAAAAAAGATTTTCTGACACAGGTTAAAGATTATCAGTTCATTTGTTTACAAACATTAGAATTACTTCCTCATTTACATAAACATCGACATATTTATATAAAATATGTTTTGTACTAAACATAAGTCTATGTAAAACAAATTTTAAATAAAAACTATGTTTTGTTGGGGGCGTCGTGGCTCAGGTGGATAAGGCGCCATACCATAAATCCGGGGACCTGGGTTCGATTCCGACCCGAGGTCATTTTCCGATCCCTCCCCGTCTCTCTCTCCTGCTCATTTCCTGTCTCTACACTGTCCTATCCAATAAAGGTGAAAAAAGCCCAAAAAATATCTTTAAAAAAACCCCTATGTTTTGTTAACTTAATAGCACATACTGATTATTTTTTTTATAATCATTTGGATGTTGATAATTGTGGAACGATGTTGACAACTGTGGACAAATGTGTCGATAATTGTGGAACGGTGTCACGTGATCTGATACGCTACGTAATCGGGAATCAACTCATTTTTTTCCAGTGGAAGTTTGAGTAATTATTCATGCACAATTTACGTATTGAAAATCTTTTCTACTTTTGCAACAGCCCAAAGATCGTTCAGGTGTCAATAATTGTAGTCGACGCTCTAGTTCAATATAGCAGGCTAATGTAGAGATTTGGAAGGCGATGGACTCACTAGTGACGTTGCTGATAAAGGAGGGTGAGAAGACCCGGTGCAGTACCAGGCTAGGAAAGTGTCCCAGCTGGAAGAGGGACATGAGGATGTTGACAGTAGCCAGCGGTGAGCTCAGAGCCTTCAGCTCCAGCACCATTTCCAGCTTAGAGAAGAACTGAGTCTCGTTAGCTGGCCGATAACTCATGCGGCTGAAAGGGAACACGAGCTTCTGGATCACCTGGACAAAACAGCCGCGTAACATAAATGTCACAATGTCCAAAAATATATTTCAAATCCTAAAAATGGAAAGAACACAAAAATATGAGGGGATCTCTTTCAGAAATTAGATGGATTATAATAGTTCTGGAAAAAAAATTGAATTAGTGAATCAAATCACAGTACTGTACTGATTCAAATCCTTCTTTTGAATCAAATACAAAAATCAATGAATTATAATCAAATCCATTCGCTGTAAGCCAAACGATTCCCATCCCCTTAGATAGCTTCATATTAATATTTTCCCTTCTCACCTTGCTATCCAAGTACTCGCCCTTCTTGACCAGGAATTCTGCAATGGTGTCCAGTAGTTGTGTTTCTCTGAGACGATGGCGTGCGATATACTTTGCAATAAGAGCCATGGTGTAAGGAGTGATACTGTCGACCTTTTTAGGCAGCTCCTCTAGTAGAATAAAAGACAAGGCCATTCACACACACACACACACACACACACACACGTGTTTTACTATGAAAAATACGAGTAGTGTATTTCACATGAGCTACATCCGGGACATGGAGAACCAAAATGTGACATAAATCTCTGTCACTCATGAGGAAATCCATGAACTGTTTTGATAAATTTGGGGACTTTGTTTGTGAATGTGTCTATATAATATAAAGAAAATCACACGTTGGCTTGAAGATATGAAGTTTATCTTCTCGTGTTGGAAAAACTTGCATTTTTCATATGAAATACATCGCACATCTGAGTGGCATATTTAACAGTTATTCCACGAAATCGAGTCGTACGTGAGCTGATCGCCGACGAGTTGCGTAGTGCCGAGTTAGCTATAAGCCATGTATGACGAGATTGAGTGGAATAATTATTTTATTCTGTCCACATTCACTGGATTTTGAGAAACACAGCATTTGTATTTTTTTGCAAATTTGATAAATAAAAATTTTATACAAAACGGCCGACAAAGTCATTTCCGCTTAGAATGTAAACGAACCGGCAAGATAACAAGCAATTTGTGAAAAATGCTAATAAATACTTCTTCAAAAATAAATAAAAATATATATTCTTACTGTCAAATCCTTTATTCCATATTTTGTTCCTTTTTTTTGTTTTTTTGGGGTTTTGTTTTCGAGTTGAGTTTTTATTTTGTCCTCGGTTGGTTCAGCAACACGCTCTGCTATTTTGTTTTGCTTTACTTACGATATACGAGCGGACAGCCTAGTAGTAGAGTAGCCAATCAAAGCGCGCGATTGCTCATATCCAGTGAATGTGGATATAATAATTCCTGATATTTCACTCTGATGACATCACTCCCGGTGTTTTCACGCTGACTTGACGTGCGTTGTCAAAATGGCGAACTGTTTCAAAATTAAAATTCTTCTGATTAACTTGCATTTTTTTTTTTTGCAGATGTGTCCATATAATATAAAAGAACATTACATGGTGGAGCAAAGATATGAAGTTTATTTATTCGTGTTGAAAATATTTTCACTAATTTGCTTTGCTCACTCGTGAATATATTCATCTCTTGAAGATAAACTTCATATCTTCGCGCAACTGTGTGACATCTTGGAAATCACACACCACTTTTAAAATACGTACAATATTTCTTATTTTTTTCATGGTCCAAATCCTGTGTTCTGATTGGCTGGCGAGTGGGTCCGTATCCTATGGTACGGACCCCGGTTATGGACCCCAGTTATGGACCTCTAGCAACTCGCTTGTTCACAAACAAACAACATAGTAGCATTTTTTTGTCAACATTTATCTTTTTTTTTTTTTAAATAAGATTTATTTATAAGAGTTTCAAAAATCTTATAAATTTTTGCCAGCATTTCTCAGAAGAATAGCATTAATTTTACAGCATGGATAGCGATAACGACAGTGTTCACAGCGAAAGCGAGTTTTCCTACCCTGAGGAAGAAGAAATAAAATAAAACATTTCAGGAGAAAGCTAAAAACCTGTGAATGAGGATTCAAAATGGCGGCTCGGCTCGGTTTTCCCTTTCGGGCGCTCTCGTTTTCTGTTAGAATTTGGTAAAGAAAAAAAAAATATTATTTATCAGCTTAAGGTCGGTCCATATGGTGAAATACCGTGACCTCAGCCTTGAATACTGACCTCGGCCCAGAGGGCCTCGGTCAATACTTTCAAGACCTCGGTCACGGTATTTCACAATACAGACCTCCCAGCTGGTAAATAACATATATGTATTCTACACCCTCTACAAACTAATAAATATTCTGGATATGCGTCCATGTCCAATTTTTTTACAATACGACACCATAACTAGAAGAAGTAACTAAGCTAATCTAAACAGCTGCTGCAAAAAACATGACTATCGCCACAAGCTTGAAGTCTCACTGACTCAAAAGAGACAAGATCTAACATAAGGAAACTCCTATTAAGCTCTATTTCTTTCAGAAGTGGTCATACTCACCAGCCAGACTGCTCACAAACTTCTCCTGCCTGTTCTGGTAGAAGAGGTGAGAGCTAAAGATGAGCTCAAGGCTCTTGTTGCTGGCCTCACGGGCACACGCTGCCAGCATCTCGTCCAGTAAGGTCATTTCATGGTCACGTACGCAGCTGACACTGGCCAGTGTGTGTTTGACCAGGCGCAGGATCTTGCGGTCGACCACAAGCTGTTCTGATGAGGCATTGTCGGCCACCTGCAGTGCACGCCACTTGGTGCGGTAGTAAGAGAGCAGCAGGAACAGTGTCTGTGGGTGACGCTCACGCTCAATGTTCTTCTCCAAGCCTGCCAGACATGACTCGATGAGCGGGTGCTGGCTGGATGGGTGCAGCTTCATGCAGCTGCTGAAAACCATGGAGATGTCCTTCTGGTTGAACTGCGACAGGCGGCCCTGCGACTCCTCCTCCAGCACCTGCACTATCCGAGAATCACTGGGCAGCCCTAAAGGAACAGACAGCTATAGTCAGCTGGAAATATCCTCATCACCTAAAGCTGTGCTGGACCAACATAAAACTTTGTCAAATATCAGGTTAAGATTAGTCACTGAAGCTTGAGTGAGACATTATTCAGTATTATTCCCAGAGTGAATTACTGTAATTTTAAAAAGCAATTGTAATGCAATGGAGCTGTAAAGAAATCTGCTTTGTGTGTTGTATGACTCTAACCAGTTCAACAAATCATGCCAGTTTCTTATGCTATAAATACACACTGAAATATTCTAAAGAATGTCTTTATCATATAGTAAAAGGGTAAAAAAAACCTGAACAAAAGTAAAAGTACTCTCAAATCCTCTCAGTACCCTCCAGTTCACCAAAAGTAAAAAAGTACTCTCAAATCCTCTCAGTACCCTCCAGTTCACCAAAAGTAAAAGTACTCTCAAATCCTCTCAGTGCCCTCCAGTTCACCAAAAGTAAAAGTACTCTCAAATCCTCTCAGTACCCTCCAGTTCACCAAAAGTAAAAGTACTCTCAAATCCTCTCAGTACCTTCAAGTATACCAAAAGTAAAAAGTACTCTCAAATCCTCTCAGTACCCTCCAGTTCACCAAAAGTAAAAAGTACTCTCAAATCCTCTCAGTACCCTCCAGTTCACCAAAAGTAAAAGTACTCTCAAATCCTCTCAGTACCTTCAAGTATACCTAAAGTAAAAGTATTCTCAAATCCTCTCAGTACCCTCCAGTTCACCAAAAGTAAAAGTACTCTCAAATCCTCTCAGTACCCTCCAGTTCACCAAAAGTAAAAGTACTCTCAAATCCTCTCAGTACCCTCCAGTTCACCAAAAGTAAAAGTACTCTCAAATCCTCTCAGTACCCTCCAGTTCACCAAAAGTAAAAGTACTCTCAAATCCTCTCAGTACCCTCCAGTTCACCAAAAGTAAAAGTACTCTCAAATCCTCTCAGTACCTTCAAGTATACCTAAAGTAAAAGTATTCTCAAATCCTCTCAGTACCCTCCAGTTCACCAAAAGTAAAAGTACTCTCAAATCCTCTCAGTACCCTCCAGTTCACCAAAAGTAAAAGTACTCTCAAATCCTCTCAGTACCCTCCAGTTCACCAAAAGTAAAAGTACTCTCAAATCCTCTCAGTACCCTCCAGTTCACCAAAAGTAAAAGTACTCTCAAATCCTCTCAGTACCCTCCAGTTCACCAAAAGTAAAAGTACTCTCAAATCTTCTCAGTACCTTCAAGTATACCTAAAGTAAAAATCCTCTCAAATCCTCTCAGAACTCTCAAACACAACTAAAGTAAAAGTACTCTTAAATCATCTGACTTACCAAGTGCAGCTACGGCGTAAAGGCAGTTGACGATGCTAAAGTTGTCAAACTTGGAGCAGTCATTAACAATGGCGTCACAGAGGGTCTGGAAGTCTGGGTGATCCAGAATCTGTCGGGCTGCACCATCACCTGAGGCTACAGCAGGAGGTGACGACAATGCTCCCTCAGCAGTCACCCCACTGCTCCCTAGGCTCCCTCCTCCACTTCCAATCGCTCCAGCCTGCTGGAGTGCAAGGAGCTGGCCAATTTTCTGTAAGGCGATAGGGTAGTGGTTGTGCGAGATCTTCCCCGGGTTCTGAGTGACCCAGCGGAGCACCTCGTCTACGCTGCGCGAGCGGTCAATCAGTCGCTTCATGGTGAAGAAGGTGTCGTAGCTCATCTTCTCGTGAATGAAGTTCCAGGTCTTCTTTTTGCTGTGGTGCATGTGGGCGTGGGGCTGGTAGTGTGGAGGGGGGAGGTGGGGGACCTGGGGGTGTGTGTGGTAGTGCTGGTGGGGCTGGTAGTAGGTTCGGTGGGCATCCATACGGCCCTGGTAGAGCGGAGGAGGGAAATTCTGAGGAGGCGGGATGTGGGGGTGATGAGGGGCGAGAGGGTGGTGATGATTCTCCAGCATGGTTTGCCCTCCCCCCATCAGGCCAAGGCGGCGACCAGGCTTTCCCCCTCCACCGCTGTACAGGCGCGTGGCATACATGCTGGCAAGAGCGCCTGGAGCCAGAAGGTGGGAAGGCTGTGCAGGAAAGGAAAATCTTCCGCAGGTTAAGAGACCCAGGCGAGAGGGCAATGCCAGCATGGTATATGGGGTGATTCAACACTAAATCTCAATGCTATACACCTAAAACCAGAAAGAACCAGTATTACTGTATTAGTTTTTAAAAACACAAATGTTACAAGACACATTCACAAATCACTCCAGACCATATTAAATCACTCATGTTTTTACACAATTCTTAAACAGAATATACTAGAACTGTGAGTAAACTCACTACAGAATACCCCCTGCTTGCAACAAAGTTTGTCAACCGGAACTGTGTGTGAACTTAAAAAACGATACCCCTGCAACACCATGATTCAAATTCCTACTAGTCATTCATCTTGCTAATATACAGCGGGGAAAATAAGTATTTGATACACTGCCGATTTTGCAAGTTTTCCCACTTGCAAAGAATGGAGAGGTCTGTAATTTTTATCGTAAGTACACTTCAACTGTGAGAGACAGAATCTAAAAAAAAAAAAAAGTCCAGAAAATCACATTGTATGATTTTTAAATAATTAATTTGTATTGTATTGCATGAAATAAGTATTTGATCACCTACCAACCAGCAAGAATTCTGGCTCTCACAGACCTGTTAGCTTTTCTTTAAGAAGCCCTCCTATTCTCCACTCATTACCTGTATTAACTGCACCTGTTTGAACTCATTACCTGTATAAAAGACACCTGTCCACACACTCACTCAATCAGACTCCAACCTCTCCACCATGGGCAAGACCAAAGAGCTGTCTAAGGACACCAGGGACAAGGCTGGGATGGGCTACAGGACAATAGGCAAGCAGCTTGGTGAGAAGGCAACAACTGTTGGCGCAATTATTAGAAAATGGAAGAAACTCAAGATGACCGTCAATCTTCCTTGGCCTGGGGCTCCATGCAAGATCTCGCCTTGTGGGGTATCAATGATCATGAGAAAAGTGAGGGATCAGCCCAGAACTACATGGGAGGACCTGGTCAATGACCTGAAGAGAGCTGGGACCACAGTCTCAAAGATTACCATTAGTAACACACTACGCTGTCATGGATTAAAATCCTGCAGCGCGCGCAAGGTCCCCCTACTCAAGCTAGCATATGTCCAGGCCTGTCTGAAGTTTGCCACTGACCATCTGGATGATCCAGAGGAGGCATGGGAGAAAGTCATGTGGTCAGATGAGACCAAAATAGAGCTTTTTGGTATAAACTCCACTCGCCATGTTTGGAGGAAGAAGAAGGATGAGTACAACCCCAAGAACACCATCCCAACTGTGAAACATGGGGGTGGAAACATCATACTTTGGGGGTGCTTTTCTGCAAAGGGGACAGGACGACTGCACCGTATTGAGGGGAGGATGGATGGGGCCATGTATTGTGAGATTTTGGGCAACAACCTCCTTCCCTCAGTAAGAGCATTGAAGATGGGTCGTGGCTGGGTCTGCCAGCATGAAACACACAGCCAGGGCAACTAAGGGGTGGCTCCATAAGAAGCATTTCAAGGTCCTGGAGTGGCCTAGCCAGTCTCCAGACCTGAACCCAATAGAAAATCTTTGGAGGGAGCCGAAACTCCGTGTTGCCCAGCGACAGCCCCGAAACCTGAAAGATCTGGAGAAGATCTGTATGGAGAAGTGGGCCAAAATCCCTGCTGCAGTGCGTGCAAACCTGGTCAAGAACTACAGGAAACATCTGACCTCTGTAACTGTAAACAAAGGTTTCTGTACCAAATATTAAGTTCTGTTTTTCTACTGTATCAAATACTTATTTCATGCAATAAAATGCAAATTAATTATTTAAAAATCATACAATGTGATTTTCTGGATTTTTTTTTTTTAGATTCTGTCTCTCACAGTTTTTTTTTTTTTTTAAAGATTTTTTTTGGGCTTTTTGCACCTTTATTGGATAGGACAGTGTAGAGACAGGAAATGAGCGGGAGAGAGAGAGACGGGAAGGGATCGGGAAATGACCTTGGGCCGGAATCGAACCCGGGTCGCCCGCATTCATGGTATGGCGCCTTAACCACCTGAGCCACGACGCCCCCAGATTCTGTCTCTCACAGTTGAAGTGTACCTACGATAAAAATTACAGACCTCTCCATTCTTTGTAAGTGGGAAAACTTGCAAAATCGGCAGTGTATCAAATACTTATTTTCCCCACTGTATGGGGTCTAAATCCATTTGGTACAATTTCATGGAGTGGAACACCAGCCACATCACCAGATAATGACGTATGTAAGAAAATAAGTATCTAAGACCTTGGTTCAGGATTATTTTCCTTCATGCACATCTTCAGGTGCTATACCACAACTGTGTAAAGTTTCATCAAAATCCATCAAACTGTTTAGGAGGAGTTGCGCTTACAAGACACATGGACAGACAGACGGACAGGGTGATTCCTAGTGTAAGCTTCACTCCATAATCAAGAAAGAAATTCAAGGAACCCAAATCATATGTTCCCACTTGAAATTCACTGAATTGTGATTATCAACAACTTCAAAGATGTCACAATTTGCATATGTGGCATACAAACCATCTACAAACACTTCTTAAAAAAATGTGCTATGGTATTAAATAATGTGCAACTATACACACAATAGCGTAGCACTGCACAGAATTAAATAATATTACAACACAAGGAAAGCCAGGAAGCTGAAATCTTTAGCAAGGGTTCCTATGAATAAGGGTACTGTATCTCTGGTGGCTGATCTGGCATGAACATTGTCGAAGTAGTCATCAAACATTTTACGGCCAGGCAACGTGACAACGTAATAGCAATATTGTGATCACTGACCTCATGACAGGCTTCCCTGTGATCCCATGGATATCGTCAGTTCTGTAATAACACTGACTGAATACAAGATCCTGCAATAACGAGGAGCTGACCGGATGTTAAAATTCTCCTCCTCCATGTGAAATAAATTAAAAACCTCAGAAAAGCATAATGAACTCACCATAGAGCAGGGCTTTTCAAAGTGTGGGGCGCGCCTCCTCTAGGGGGCGCCAGAGTTCTTCGGGGGGGGGGGCGCAACGTGAGGAAAAATAAACCAGAATAAGTTACTATTGCGGACATTTAGCGAACTTCAGCTAGCCTTTGCCAGAGACAAAATGGATCGATTTTTAGTACCTAAAGCTACAGTGAGTGAGGAGACAGAGTCTGGGCCAAGCAAAAAAAGCAGGAAGTATGACCACGATTATTTAAAGTTTGGATTTTCATGGACTGGATCTGAAGATGCTCCACTGCCACAGTGTGTTGTCTGCCGAGAGGTGCTAGCTAATGATGCTATGAGATGTTTAAAATGTGTAAAACAAGATGTAAAAAAAAAAAAAGCACAGATGTTTAAAATGTGTAAAAAAAAGATGTTTTAAAAAAGCACAGATGTTTAAAATGTGTAAAACAAGATGTTTAAAAAAATGGTTTAAAAAAGCACAGATGTTTAAAATGTGTAAAACAAGATGTTTAAAAAAATGGTTTAAAAAAGCACATTTGTTTAAAATGTGTAAAAAAAGATGTTTTAAAAAAGCACAGATGTTTAAAATGTGTAAAAAAAGATGTTTTAAAAAAGCAGACGTTTAAAATATGTAAAAAAAAAAGTTTTAAAAAAAGCACAGATGTTTAAAATGTGTAAAAAAAAAAAGATGTTTTTAAAAAAGCACAGATGTTTAAAATGTGTAAAAAAGATGTTTTAAAAAAAGCACAGATGTTTAAAATATGTAAAAAAAGATGTTTTAAAAAAGCACAGATGTTTAAAATGTGTAAAAGAAAAAAAGAAAAATGTGTACAACAACCATTTTTTTAAATACGAATGGAACATTAAGTACAGCAACAGCAAAAATTGTAAGGGGGGCGCTGTTGTTTATTTGCTCTCTGGGGGGGGGGGGGGGGGGGGGGGGGGGGGCGCTGACTCTCCCACACTTTGAAAACCCCTGTCTTAGGCTACGTTCACACTGCAGGCTGAAGTGACTCAAATCCGATCTTTTCGCCCATATGTGATCTGTATCCGATCTTTTATTGACAATATGAACGACACAGATCCGATTTTTTCAAATCCGACCCAGGCCGTTTGGATATGTGGTCCTAATTCCGATTCCTATTCGCTCTTTTCATATGCGACTTCAGTCTGAACCGCCAGGTCGCATTCATCCGACTTACACGTCATCAACAAGCCACAAACGTCACTATTCTGCGCTGAAGTAGGCGGCGGGTCTCTCAAAAAAAGTTACAACAACATGGCGCATAATCACGGGCGCAGATAGAGGGCAGTGCGTCCTATGTGTGATGTAGATGTGACGCACTTCCGAATTGTTACAGGAAGTTGTCGAAAACAGTATTGAGACCACTGAGCTCTAACGCCGGGCCATTTCCGGGAAATAAGAGTTTGGGTCATGGTGACAGCGTGTGTGTGTCAGCCTCGGTTTGGAGGTTTCAGTTTTGAAAACTGTAAGAGGTAAGAGTACAATAATATAAAGTACAGATACTTGGCATATTTTACGTCTGTGATTTTTAAATTGTTCATTTTTGGATTACGCTTAATTTTTGTGGCTACTGCCTCATAGAGTAAATAATATATATATGCTATATTTACTGTATGGACATGGGATCAGAAAACAATTTTATTTTTAAGCAGTAGCCACATGTACCCATAGGGTACCTATTTTTCACCTATTCTTTTCATGCTGAAAGAGCGAACAAGGTTTCAGTAGACCAGGGCTTTTCAAAGTGTGGGGCGTGCCTCCCCTAGGGGGCGCCAGAGTTCTTCAGGGGGGGGCACAACGTGAGGGAAAATAAACCAGAATAAGTTACTATTGCGGACATTTAGTGAACTTCAGCTAGCCTTTGCCAGAGACAAAATGGATCGATTTTTAGTACCTAAAGCTACAGTGAGTGAGGAGACAGAGTCTGGGCCAAGCAAAAATAGAAGGAAGTATGACCATGATTATTTAAAGTTTGGATTTTCATGGACTGGATCTGAAGATGCTCCACTGCCACAGTGTGTTGTCTGCCAAGAGGTGCTAGCTAACGATGCTATGAGATGTTTAAAATGTATAAAACAAGATGTAAAAAAAAAAAGCACAGATGTTTAAAATGTGTAAAAAAAAAAGATGTTTTTAAAAAAGCACAGATGTTTAAAATGTGTAAAAAAGATGTTTTAAAAAAAGCACAGATGTTTAAAATATGTAAAAAAAGATGTTTTAAAAAAGCACAGATGTTTAAAATGTGTAAAAGAAAAAAAGAAAAATGTGTACAACAACCATTTTTTTAAATACGAATGGAACATTAAGTACAGCAACAGCAAAAATTGTAAGGGGGCGCTGTTGTTTATTTGCTCTCTGGGGGGGGGGGGGGGGGGGGGCGCTGACTCTCCCACACTTTGAAAACCCCTGTCTTAGGCTACGTTCACACTGCAGGCTGAAGTGACTCAAATCCGATCTTTTCGCCCATATGTGATCTGTATCCGATCTTTTATTGACAATATGAACGACACAGATCCGATTTTTTCAAATCCGACCCAGGCCGTTTGGATATGTGGTCCTAATTCCGATTCCTATTCGCTCTTTTCATATGCGACTTCAGTCTGAACCGCCAGGTCGCATTCATCCGACTTACACGTCATCAACAAGCCACAAACGTCACTATTCTGCGCTGAAGTAGGCGGCGGGTCTCTCAAAAAAAGTTACAACAACATGGCGCATAATCACGGGCGCAGATAGAGGGTGGGACTCGTCCCACCCAGATTTAAATTCACCTCGTTCGGTCCCCCCCACTTATAGGGAGGAAAAAATGTCTATGCTGTCTTTCTTTGCATAAGGCAAACCTCACGGAAAAATCAAAAGACTAATTACCATTCGGTTTATTGAGGTGCACAGCAGTGTATACATAGTTGCAACAATTCACATAAAACAAAACAAAGACTGATATTCGGTTGGTTGAGCTGCGCAGACTGCACAGGTTGCGAGCTCGAAGCTTGGTTGCTATGGTTACTAACAACAAGTTTGACAGGCATATCGGGGTTGGGGTTGGTTTGCTGGCAGCATCAATGCGAGGGACGCTTCGGGCTGTGAAGGTTCTGAATCTTCTCAATGGAAGGACGCAGAGGTTAGGGAGCTGATTTCCATTTGGGGGGATGCAGCTATTCAAGCTAGATTGGATGGGTCATACCGCAACCGGGCGGTTTTACTTCCGTAAACACTGGCCATGCTCACTGCGTGTGAAGTCGTCGTATCCTGCAATGCGCATGCGGAACACTTTTAGGTCGCTTTTCGTTCATACTGAGGATCACATACAATCGCATATATTTGTTAATGTGAACGACCTCACAAAAAAATCGGATTTCACAAAAAAATCGGAATTGAGCATTAAGCCTTGCAGTGTGAACGTAGCGTTAGAGTACATCTTAGTCAAGTATCTGGATGAGATATTTGCCATAACGTCCAGCTTTAACATATTACATATGAAAGTCTCCGGTTATTACCAAGTTTATCATGTGCACTGGATACAATATCTTAAAATGACAGATGCTTAGACAGTGTGTTTTTACACCTCGTCAACATAACTTTTTTTTTTAAACTTGGGGAAGCCATGGCCTAAAGGTTAGAAAAGCAGCTTTGGGACCAAAAGGTCGCCGGTTCGATTTCTTGGACCAGTAGGAATGGCTGAAGTGCCCTCGAGCAAGGCACCTAACCCCCAACTGCTCCCCAGGCTGTTCTGGGTATGTTGTACGTCGCTCTGGATAAGAGCATCCGTTAAATGCCTGTAAAGTAATATTTATGCCAGGATCAGATTACACAATATTTTTGTCAGCATGTCAGATTAGTCAACCATAGTGTCATAAATTCTTGCTGTATCTTGGTCAGGAGACTGGAAATGCTACGTTTGACCCGACCAATCATCATTCAGGTCTTTGCATATCATCAAGGAGGAGGGACAAGAAACTGTCCATCATGGCTATCAAGGAAAACGTCGTAGGATTTGTCAAACTAGGCGAGAAAATATAAAAATAGGTACCCTCTGGGTACATGTGGCTACTGCTTATAAATAAAATAGTTTTCTGAAACCATGTCCATACAGTAAGTATAGCATATACACACGTTATCAATTCTACTCGCCTCATCTCTTGCAAGCATCACCAAGCTGTGAGCAGCATCAGGGCTCGTAGTATTTTGGTTACCAATTTTGTTTACTGTGTTTTGTTCAAAATACAGCGCTGTGAACTATATTCTCAAAATACTAAGAAATCACTTGTTCATGAATTGTCTTAGAAGCATTATTTAGTACTAATGAGCACATTTTGTTTCACAAGTGTAGTATAAAGACTCTAAAATAAATTTAATTAACAAAATTCAAGTGAATAGCAGAAGTTTGGGGCGGCACGGTGGTGTAGTGGTTAGCGCTGTCGCCTCACAGCAAGGAGGTCCGGGTTCGAGCCCCGTGGCCGGCGAGGGCCTTTCTGTGTGGAGTTTGCATGTTCTCCCCGTGTCCGCGTGGGTTTCCTCTGGGTGCTCCGGTTTCCCCCACAGTCCAAAGACATGCAGGTTAGGTTAACTGGTGACTCTAAATTGAGCGTAGGTGTGAATGTGAGTGTGAATGGTTGTCTGTGTCTATGTGTCAGCCCTGTGATGACCTGGCGACTTGTCCAGGGTGTACCCCGCCTTTCACCCATAGTCAGCTGGGATAGGCTCCAGCTTGTCTGCGACCCTGTAGAACAGGATAAAGCGGCTACAGATAATGAGATGAGATGAGCAGAAGTTTGATATCGGCTTCTCAATATATCTGCCAAGAAGCTAAAAAAAAAAAAAAATCACAAAAGTTATTTGACCTTTCAGAAGGACTGAACAAAAGCTGTGATAATCAAAAGGTAAATTTACTTAAAATAAACACCACTTACTTGATATCGAATCAGTAGCCTTGGCGAACCACGAGGTGAATTACGTTGATCTTTTTATCTGCCGATTATCTTCCGATACTACGAAGTTATAACGAGGTTTCTCTTATTTCGTTTCTGGTTCCGATTGGTTCCGAAGTTTATCAAGAAGTAGAACGGGTAATCGAACTTCATCAGGATAAGTGCTGATTGGTTATGAAGTTTCGCTATTGTTACACTCATTCTTACAACATGATGACATAGCAGCTTCACCACTTGCTCTTGTGTACTTTTGATAACGCGAGATCAACTGTTCGTATCGCGAGATCACGATTCGCCGTTCTGGGGATTGTAATGCTTATGCGTATACGCAGTGCGCTGTTGTTACGTTCATTCTTACAACACGATGACATATTAGCTACTGCCTCGCTTCGCCTCTATGAGGCAGTAGCCACAAAAAATTCTGACATGCTTGACTTTCAGTGAGGTGTTACGGGGTGTCCCAGATGCCATGTTGCTGTTCTTCGATTATGTCACGCTATAAAACCTGTTCGTCATTCCTGATGTTCATATTCGGACCCGACATTGGAAATTTGTCAGCCATGACAAAATTGCGTTAAAATTGGTCTGAATTTATGTAATCTGATCCTTGACGTGATTGCATCTCTCTAGACAATTGGATACATTTATTTTTTGGTGAACGTCCTAGTATACTCTGCCTCCTTGATATTTGTGTCATAAAGGTTGATAAGAAAAGAAAACAGATTATCGGTAAAATAAAATAAAACCAAATGGTGAATTCTGCTCACTCTGCTACACCACCTCCGTTTGCCCTGACAGTAAGTGAGATACACTTGTTGGTAGGAACAACCAGACATGAGGAGATTGTTTTGGGTGTTTAGTGTTCCTCAAAAACAGAAATGCAATCAATCAATCAAAGGTGGTCATTTCATATTATTTTCTGCCTCAGCTTCTCAAACAACGTTTACATTTACTTATTTTGCTGAGGATTTATCATAATCATCATCATCATCATCATCATCCAAGTGACTTACAGCCGAGGCAGGATTTAACCCAACTGTTGACGCTTCAGCTTGTTGCCCCAAAAGTGGCAGCCTGGAGAAGTTGGGATTTGAACTCATAACCTTCTCATCAGAAGCCCACAGGACACAATGCACCATCTTTATGTCTTAAATCATGTAATCGGTAAACTAAAATAAAACCAAATGGTGAATTCTGCTCACTTTGCTACACTACCTCCATTTGCCCTGACGGTAAGTAACACACACTTGTTGGTAGGAACAACCAAGCATGAGGAGTTTGTTTTGGGTGTTTAGTCTCATCTCATTATCTCTAGCCGCTTTATCCTGTTCTACAGGGTCGCAGGCAAGCTGGAGCCTATCCCAGCTGACTACGGGCGAAAGGCGGGGTACACCCTGGACAAGTCGCCAGGTCATCACAGGTCTGACACAGACATGGACAACCATTCACACTCACATTCACACCTACGGTCAATTTAGAGTCACCAGTTAGCCTAACCTGCATGTCTTTGGACTGTGGAGGAAACCGGAGCACCCGGAGGAAACCCACACAGACACGGGGAGAACATACAAACTCCGCACAGAAAGGCCCTCGCCGGCCACGGGGCTCGAACCCGGACCTTCTTGCTGTGAGGCGACAGCGCTAATCACTACACCACCGTGCCGCCCTGGGTGTTTAGTGTTCCTCAAAAATAGAAATGCAATCAAAGGTGGTCATTTCATATTATTTTCTGCCTCAGCTTCTCAAACAACGTTTACATTTACTTATTTCGCTGAGGATTTATCATAATCATCATCATCCAAGTGACTTACAGCCGAGGCAGGATTTAACCCAACTGTTGACGCTTCAGCTTGTTGCCCCAACAGTGGCAGCCTGGAGAAGTTGGGATTTGAACTCATAACCTTCTCATCAGAAGCCCACAGGACACAATGCACTATCTTTATGTCTTAAATCATATAATCGGTAAACTAAAATAAAACCAAATGGTGAATTCTGCTCACTCTGCTACACCACCTCCGTTTGCCCTGACAGTAAGTGAGACACACTTGTTGGTAGGAACAACCAGGCATGAGGAGATTGTTTTGGATGTTTAGTGTTCCTCAAAAACAGAAATGCAATCAATCAATCAATCAATCAAAGGTGGTCATTTCATATTATTTTCTGCCTCACCTTCTCAAACAACGTTTACATTTATTTATTTTGCTGAGGATTTATCATAATCATCATCATCCAAGTGACTTACAGCCAAGGCAGGATTTAACCCAACTGTTGACGCTTCAGCTTGTTGCCCCAAAAGCGGCAGCCTGGAGAAGTTGGGATTTGATTTGAACTCATAACCTTCTCATCAGAAGCCCACAGGACACAATGCACCATCTTTATGTCTTAAATCACGTAATCGGTGTATAGAAATGTACTTACATGTTTAGTTTAGTTGAACGCAAGGGTGCAGATGGAGTCTGAAGCCATCCGGGACACAATAAGACAGGAGTAAAAGGTTTCATCCAGCCGCGGAGAATCCGTCGTTGTCAACAAAAGGCGTGTTTCAGAAAGTAAAATCACCATCAGGTCATTTCCAATCCCCAAACCACAGCCATTTCTCTGAGTAAGTAGGAACGTGCTGGCTAAATATTGACAGTAACCGGTTCAATAAAAGAACGCGTGATCGGGTTATGATTGGGAAGCGCCAGTGTGTGTGGGGATGAGAGAAAGCCGAGCAGGATGTGGAGGAGGAGGAGAGCTGACAGGCTGAGAGCTGAGCAGTCCGCCAAAGGAGCTCCACGAACACGGCCTGTCAGAATACAGCTGCTGCGAACACACACCGGGAGCGGAGCTGCAGCTGTGGGTCTGCCAAGCGCCAAACCTCCGACTCCGACACCGCGACTAAAGAGTCCACTATCGGCGGGAGACACGGCTGACATGTGTCCTGTAATGTCACACACAGGCCATTCAGATCCAGGAGCTCCTTACACTTCGCCAACTGCGATCCGCCGCCCCGGTGTCCGCCATCGTCCCGGAAGTCAACACTGGCAAACCGGAAACACGTCAGAGTCACGGAACTGAAGGCTGGCGCCGAAGTGTGGACTGTATGTGTTACTGCAGGGTTCAGACATAATAGTCAGGGAGCGTACAGTACATTCAGGGGCGGTCCTGGGGGCGGTCCGACCGGGCAGCCGCCCGGGGCGGCATCGCGGGGGGGGCGAAAAAAAACCCAAAACGCCCCCCCCCCCCCCCCCAAAAAAAAGGTCCCCCAAAAAAACCCCCCGAAAAAAAAAAACAAGACGGGCGGGGCGGGGGGGGGGGGGGGGGTTTGAACATTTTGGATGGGGAAGCCCAATACCAAAGTTGCGCAGGTGACGTCATCGGTGTGTGTGTGTGTGCTTAACTTGTCGTAGCCCCATAATATGCACAATCCCGCCAGCGGAACGTTGTACTAGTCATCAAAAAGACTTTACTACCATAGTACTACACTACTATGACATTACACAGAGTCTTAAGTAATACATTACGACTTGATCATTGCCATTCTGGTAACAGCAAATTTATAACGGGCCGCGTGTCCGCGACGTCTACAACACACAGGGGCGCCGCCAGAAATTTTGGGCCCCATGAAAGATTAGAATTTTGGGCCCCCCAACTTTTCCCACCCTCGTCACAATTGCACTATTGTCATTATTTGACTTTTGATAGCCCATGGACCTTGAGTTTGTGACTTTGTTATTACATTTTATGTATTAACCTACCAGGGACTAGATGAAAACTGGTCAGTGACTAATTCTGGTGCATTTACAATCACAAATGAAAATTCAAGATATTGCCACATGCCTTCTTGTGCTAGGACAATTGGTAGTGAAATGTGTGATGTGACACGTTCTAAACCAATGGTTTAGAACGTGTGAACATTCCACACACGTAACCATGTCAAACACTTGACTGGTGTCCGTTATTAGCAACACTTTAATCTAGCAAACTGTATATGGCGCTCGCTCATTAAAAACTTCAATCCTAAAGCATTTATGGGTTGTATTGCTGCTTACCTCCTTCTCCAAAGGGGGGTTCAGTGGTTTGGTAGGGTGGAGGTCTGTGCATATTTAGGGCACCCCATTAGTTATGAAACTGGTTATTATGACCAGCATAACGTAATATTTCATCCTGTTTATCACACAAGTCAGTTCAGTTATTAAAATGGAAAAAATGTCACTGTACAAACTGTAAAAGTGTTCTCTTGATAGGCTAATCCAACCACGTTCATACTGTTCATTTACCATTCGCTAATATTTTGAACACACATGTGAGCGATAGCTACCTTTCTTTGGGAAAAACTGAGTGACCAGTTGCCTGCCTCTCTGGTCCCTCTCAGCTTTCAGCTGCCTTTCTTTACATTTTTGACAGCCACTCTTCATATTTAGTGATCATAGACTGTACGCACTCCACTGCTGGCTGGCTGGCTGCTGCACCGCAACACAGCAGCAAGTAGCGTTGCACTGATCAGCACACAGATTTAACGCATCGCGCTTCTACCAGAACTGGACCGTACCATTTCGCAAAAGGGGGAGGGTTAAATGACAATATGTTGAAGAACTCAAGAAATAGACAACCTTGTTCAATTAGCTCATTTTACCAGATGGAATATTGCATTGTTGTTATTTCAAAAGTCTTATTAAAATCATTAAAAGCATATTATCAGCCCCTTAAAGGGCCCCATGGCAGTGCTGGGCCCCTAGAATTGTTCTAACCTTTCCCCCCCCCGGCGGCGCCCATGACAACACACGACGAGAAATGTTTAAACGACCATGTAAAGCTGTTAACATTCTGTTGGCTAATACAGAGCCCAATGTGGGGGGGCGGCACAAGCGCAGGCGCGAAAAAAAAAACGGTCCCAAAAAAAAAACCCCCCGAAAAAAAGAAAAACAAGACGGGCGGGGGGCACCAGCAGGGGGTTTCGCCCGGGGAGTAAATCACTCTAGGATCGCCACTGAGTACATTTACCAGCTGGGAGGTCCGTATCGTGAAATACCGTGACCGAGGCCGAGGTCACGGTATTTCACCATACAGACCGACCTTAAGCTGGTAAATAAAGCTGTGTTCACATATGGCCCTTTTCCACTACCCTTTTTCAGCTCACTTCAGCCTGACACGGCTCGCGTTTCGACTACCTCAGAGCAGCACGACTTAGCTCGCTTCAGCCCTACTCATCACCCAAAACTCGCACGGTTTTGGAGTAGGGCTGAAGCGAGCCAAACCGAGCCGAGTGGGGCTAGGGGCGTGAGGAGACACTCCCCTGTGCACTGATTGGTGAGGAGGAGTGTCCTCACATGCCCACACACGCCCCGCGAGCACGCTGGGATCTGTAAACACCGTAAACCCGGAAGAAGAAGAATTACGAATTACGAGAATTTCTGAAGCCTTATGCGCCTCGCCTCATCTATACGCTCTTGCCAGTATCTGTTGGCATTGTCGGTGACAACAAGCCACAGCACCAAGACCAGCAACACTAACGACTCCATGTTTATTGTTTACTATCCGGGTCGTGAGACTACTGCTTAAAAGGTCACTGATGTCGCTGTTTGCGCCGCCTAACGACATCACGTGACGTCCACCCACTTTCGCTAACTCCACCCAATGTGTCCACCCACTTCCAGCCAGCATGGTTCAGCGCGGTTGTAGTCGAAATGCAACTCCAACAGCCCCACTCAGCTCGACTCAGCCCAACTCAGCACGGCAAGGCTCAGCCCAACTCAGCCGCGTTGGTAGTGGAAAAGTGGCAATATATACCGGTACGACAGTGGTATAACTGTATCGATACAAAGTATACCGGTACAGTTTAGTGCATCTGTCCACACTAGGGGTTTTCTTTCACGGTAGTTGAAATGCGCGTGCGCGAAATGTTTCCGTGGTTACTGAATAACTTCCTTCCGAGAATATGGCGGATGAAACAACGTGTGTGTGCTTTTTGTTGTCAATGTACAGTCTGTATTTCAGGTGGTCATTTATTCAGTCGAATCATATAAAATGTGCGAGGCAGTTGAGAAAGAAACAAAGAAAACAAATCTCCGTTCTTCACTATTTTATTCAGCGAAGACATCGATTGAGGTGTGTGACTTTGCGCATGCGCATTATATTTGTATCGATACAGAACCGCTTCAACTGTCCACACTACAGCAAAGCACTACAGTACCGATACTGTACCGGTACGAAACCCATACATTTGGGGGTTTCGTACCAATACAGTTATACCGCTACAGTACCAGTATAGTTGCTAGTGTGGACAGGTGTTGTGGTACGAAAGTAGTATCGTATCGGTACAAAATCCCTAGTGTGGACAGGGTATAAAATATTTATATTTTTCTTGACCAAATTCTATCAGAAAATGAGAGCGCCCGAAAGGGAAAACTGAGCCGAGCCTCCATTTTGAATCCTCATTCACGGCTGTAATGCAAATGGCTTCCTCCTCGGTATACAAGTGCACTTCCATGGCAGGAAAAAAAAACTACATTTTGCCGCCTATGTAGTCCCCTATTTATACAAATAGGAGTCATTCAGGATTCAGCCATGTTTTTGCTCGGTGTTCGCAAGTTAGAGGTTTTTAGCTTTCTCCTGAAATGTTTTCTTTCATTTTGTCTTCCTCAGGGTAGTAAAACTCGCTTTCGCTGTGAACACTGTCATTATCGCTATCCATGCTGTAAAATTAATATTATTTTGAATCCTCGTTCACGGCTGTAATGCAAATGGCTTCCTCCTCGGTATACAAGTGCACTTCCATGGCAGGAAAAAAAAACTACATTTTGCCGCCTATGTAGTCCCCTATTTATACAAATAGGAGTCATTCAGGATTCAGCCATGTTTTTGCTCGGCGTTAGCAAGTTACAGATTTCTTTCTTCTGAAATGTTTTATTTTTACTTTATTTTAACTTTCTTCTGAAATGTTTTATTTTATTTCTTCTTCCTCAGGGTAGTACAACTCGCTTTCGCTGTGAACACTGTCGTTATTGCTGTCCATGCTGTAAAATTAATGCTATTTTGAATCCTCATTCACGGCTGTACTGCAAATGGCTTCCTCCTCGGTATACAAGTGCACTTCCATGGCAGGAAAAAACTACATTTTGCCGCCTATGTAGTCCCCTATTTATACAAAATTGAGTCATTCAGGATTCAGCCATGTTTTTGCTCAGTGTTCGCAAGTTAGAGGTTTTTAGCTTTCTCCTGAAATGTGTTCTTTAATTTTGTCTTCCTCAGGGTAGTAAAACTCGTTTTCGCTGTGAACACTGTCGTTATCGCTATCCATGCTGTAAAATTAATGCTATTCTCCTGAGAAATGCTGGCAAAACTTTACAAGATTTTTAATCTCATCTCATTATCTGTAGCCGCTTTATCCTTCTACAGGTTTGCAGGCAAGCTGGAGCCTATCCCAGCTGACTACGGGTGAAAGGCGGGGTACACCCTGGACAAGTCGCCAGGTCATCACAGGGCTGACACATAGACACAGACAACCATTCACACTCACATTCACACCTACGGTCAATTTAGAGTCACCAGTTAACCTAACCTGCATGTCTTTGGACTGTGGGGGAAACCGGAGCACCCAGAGGAAACCCACGCGGACATGGGGAGAACATGCAAACTCCACACAGAAAGGCCCTCGCTGGCCACGGGGCTTGAACCTGGACCTTCTTGCTGTGAGGCGACAGCGCTAACCACTACACCACCGTGCCGCCCCAAGATTTTTGATAATCTTTTAAATAAATCTTATAAAAAAAGATAAATGTTGACAAAAATGCTACTATGTTTGTTGTTGTTGTGAACAAGCGAGTCGCCAGAGGTCCGTAACCGGGGTCCATACCGTAGGATACGGCCCCTCTCGCCAGCCAATCAGAGCGCAGGATTTGGACCGTGAAAAAAAAAAGTATGTAACCTACTTTCATACTTGCCAACTTTTCAAAATTCTCCTGGGGGAGAAAAGTGCGTGAACGACTTTTTCAACTGGATGAGGGTCTGATGCGCGGTTGAAATGATAAAAACAGTGGATCCCAATTAATTGCAAACCATTTGAAATTTATACAATTAAAGAGTTTTTGAATTGTTGAAAATTTTCTATCAACATGTTTATAAACATGAATGTTTATAATTTCTTAAAATAGTCACAGTGAATGAAAGTATTATTGGATTGCATCAAATGTGTTTTCCTTCTGTAAGCTCATGTAAAAATACAGAGAACTATAATATCATATATACATTAAATTTTAATAAGATTTGACCAAAATAGTAACAACTCAATTAAATAAATACTGCACTGTCTTAGTACTACTAAAATGCATCTCTCTCACTAAACACTTTCCAACAGAACTTTTTTAAAAAGCACTAGAAAGCCTATCAAAATCCTGTCGGAATGCATCAGAGGAATTTGCTCATTTGCAAACTTTGACTGAAAGTTTTCAAACAAAATTTAAAAATGGCACTATAAATACCAACATACTATCAAAATATACTCCACAAAGAAATTCACTCGAATGCAAAATTTTAGTACTACCAAAATACACTCACTAGTAATCTTTCACTTAAAACCGCAAAACTATCAAAATCAATCACTTTCCAGATAATTCACTTGTAAACTTTCACTTAAAACTTTCAAACATAAATTCAAAATAGCACTAAGACACGACCACACTATTCAAATACACTCACCAAACAAATTCTCTGTCATGCAAAATTTCACTAAACACTTTAGAAGTTGTACAGTTTGTTTCTGAAATGGTATGGAAGGCTAGTTTAATTTCACACTCAAATGTCCATTATATTCTGATTTAAAGTATCTTTACCTTAAAATGTGTAACTGGCTGGTCGAACATTTGCTCATCCATGGAAATTCATTCTCCCATGCAACCTGGTATTTGCATTCATATTTTTGGTGTTTGGTATTGGGTTTAGTGGCCATGATGAATGACTGCTTGTAAAAAATGTCGGACAGCCTGGGTGAATCCGACATTACGGAAGTGACTGTCGTTCTGTTCGTTGATTGGTTAAAAATCAGTTGACGTCAGTAGTGTTTCTCATACTATTCTGATTGGACATAATCGGGAGTATTTTTAACTTGGTGGTAGGGATTTCCCAAAACCGGGAGATTATCCAGTTTTTAACAAATACAATCGGGAGACGGAGGCTAAAATCGGGAGCCTCCCGCTGAAATCGGGAGGGTTGGCAAGTATGCATTTGAGACAGCAAATCAGGAAGCAGAGTTGGTTAGTAAGGATGAGGTGAAGGCAGCCATGAAAAGAATGAAGACTGGGAAAGCAGTCGGACCAGATGGTATCCCGATTGAGGCTTGGAGGTGTTTGGGTGAGACGGCTGTGGAGTTCCTAACGAGATTGTTTAACAAGATCCTAGAGAATGAGAAAATGCTAAATGAATGGAGAAAGTGTGTGCTCATCCCAATATACAAGAATAAGGGAGATGTACAGAGCTGCAGTAATTACAGAGGGATAAAATTGATGAGCCACACCATGAAGCTATGGGAAAGGGTATTGGAGGTGAGACTGAGAAGAGAGGTAGCAATCTGTGAACAGCAGTACGGGTTTATGCCAAGGAAGAGCACATCGGATGCAATTTTTGCTTTAAGAATGTTAATGGAGAAGTACAGGGAAGGCCAGAGAAAGCTACATTGTGTGTTTGTAGACCTGGAGAAGGCATACGATAGAGTGCCTAGAGATGAGTTATGGTATTGTATGAGAAAGAGTGGCGTGAATGAGAAGTATATTAGAGTGGTGCAAGACATGTATGAGAACAGTGAAACAGCAGTGAGGTGTGCAGTTGGAACAACTGAACGGTTCAAGATGAAGGTGGGACTCCATCAAGGATCTGCTTTGAGTCCTTTCTTGTTTGCCATAGTGATGGATAGCTTGATGGACAAAGTGAGGCAAGAGTCACCATGGAACATGATGTTTGTGGATGATATTGTGATATGTGGTGAAAGTAGAAAGGAGGTTGAGTTGGGTTTGGAGAGATGGAGGTATGCATTGGAACGAAGAGGAATGAAGGTGAGCAGTAGCAAAACAGAATACATGTGCATCAATGAGAATGGGGATGAGAGTGTAGTGAAGATGCAAGGAGTAGACGTAAAGAAAGTTGGTGAATTCAAGTACCTGGGTTCAACTGTGCAGGAAAATGGGGGCTGCGATAGTAAGGTGAGAAAGAGAGTGCAGGCAGGGTGGAGCAGTTGGAGGAGTTCGGGAGTCATTTGTGATAGGAAAGTCCCAGCAAAAGTGAAAGGTAAGATGTATAAGACAGTAGTGAGACCAGCTGTGATGTATGGATTGGAGACCGTACCCTTAACGAAGAGACAGGAGGCGAAGTTGGAGGTGGCGGAGTTGAGGATGTTAAGGTTTGCGATGGGAGGTTGGACAGGATAAGGAACGAGCACATCAGACGGACAGCACATGTGGAGAGCTTGGGAATGAAGCTAAGAGAGATGAGACTGAGATGGTATGGGCACATCCTGAGAAGAGATGCAGAGCATGTGGGAAGGAGAATGTTGAGGATGGAGCTGCCAGGCAAACGAAAACGAAGAAGGCCAAAGAGGAGATACATGGATGTGGTGAGAGAGGACATGAAAGTGGCAGGTGTGGTAGAGAAGGATGCAGAAGACAGGGAGCAATGGAGACGAAAGATCCACTGTGGCGACCCCTAATCAGGAGCCGCCAAAAGAAGAAGAAGAGGATTAGATAGATAGATAGATAGATAGATAGATAGATAGATAGATAGATAGATACTTTATTTACTAAAACATTGCAGCCATATTGCAGGTAAGGTAACAAATGCATAAGAATGAAAAAAATTATTGACTTAAACCTTAAAATTTGACTAGAATTGAAATATCCATCCATCTATCACCTGTAGCCGCTTTATCCTGTCCTACAGGGTTGCAGGCAAGCTGGAGCCTATCCCAGCTGACTATGGGCGAGAGGCGGGGTAAACCCTGGACAAGTCGCCAGGTCATTGCAGGGCTGATACATAGACACAGACAACCATTCACACTCACACCTACAGTCAACTTAGAGCCACCAATTAGCCTAACCTGCATGTCTTTCGACTGTGGGGGAAACCGGAGCACCTGGAGGAAACCCATGCAGACATGGGGAGAACATGCAAACTCCACACAGAAAGGCCCTCGCCGGCCGCTGAGTTCGAACCCAGGACCTTCTTGCTATGAGGCAGAAGTGCTAATTACTACACCACCGTGCTGCCCATTTTAGAAAATGTTAAAGTTTAAAGAAGTACTCCAATAATTATACCACAATGTGGTTGGGGTTGTATTTTTTTTGTGGGGGAAACCAGAGCACCCGGGGAAATCCACGCAGACACGGGGAGAGCATGCAAACTCCACACAGAAAGGCCCTCATCGGCTGCTGGGCTCGAACCCAGGACGTTCTTTCTGTGAGGTGACAGTGCTAACCACTACACCACTGTGCTAGAATTGAAATATTAAGATGGAAATGCAAAACTCATAATAAAACAATTCTTAAAACGTTCAGTCTTGCCAGGGGGGCAGGCAAACTTCCTAGAGTTCCTTAATGCGTACAGTGGTGCTTGAAAGTTTGTAAATCCTTTAGAATTTTCTATATTTCTCCATAAATATGACCTAAACATCATCAGATTTTCACATAAGTCCTACAACCCTGATTCCAAAAAAGCTGGGACAAAGTACAAATTGTAAATAAAAACGGAATGCAATGATGTGGAAGTTTCAAAATTCCATATTTTATTCAGAATAGAACATAGATGACATATCAAATGTTTAAACTGAGAAAATGTATCATTTAAAGAGAAAAATTAGGTGATTTTAAATTTCATGACAACACCACATCTCAAAAAAGTTGGGACAAGGCCATGTTTACCACTGTGAGACATCCCCTTTTCTCTTTACAACAGTCTGTAAACGTCTGGGGACTGAGGAGACAAGTTGCTCAAGTTTAGGGATAGGAATGTTAACCCATTCTTGTCTAATGTAGGATTCTAGTTGCTCGACTGTCTTAGGTCTTTTTTGTCGTATCTTCCGTTTTATGATGAGTCAAATGTTTTCTGTGGGTGAAAGATCTGCACTGCAGGCTGGCCAGTTCAGTACCCGGACCCTTCTTCTACGCAGCCATGATGCTGTAATTGATGCAGTATGTGGTTTGGCATTGTCATGTTGGAAAATGCAAGGTCTTCCCTGAAAGAGATGTCATCTGGATGGGAGCATATGTTGCTCTAGAACCTGGATATACCTTTCAGCATTGATGGTGTCTTTCCAGATGTGTAAGCTGCCCATGCCACACGCACTAATGCAACCCCATACCATCAGAGATGCAGGCTTCTGAACTGAGCGCCGATAACAACTTGGGTCGTCCATCTCCTCTTTAGTCCGAATGACATGGCGTCCCTGATTTCCATAAAGAACTTCAAATTTTGATTCATCTGACCACAGAACAGTTTTCCACTTTGCCACAGTCCATTTTAAATGAGCCTTGGCCCAGAGAAGACGTCTGCGCTTCTGGATCATGTTTAGATACGGCTTCTTCTTTGAACTATAGAGTTTTAGCTGGCAACGGCGGATGGCACGGTGAATTGTGTTCACAGATAATGTTCTCTGGAAATATTCCTGAGCCCATTTTGTGATTTCCAATACAGAAGCATGCCTGTATGTGATGCAGTGCCGTCTAAGGGCCCGAAGATCACGGGCACGCAGTATGGTTTTCCGGCCTTGACCCTTACGCACAGAGATTCTTCCAGATTCTCTGAATCTTTTGATGATATTATGCACTGTAGATGATGATATGTTCAAACTCTTTGCAATTTTACACTGTTGAACTCCTTTCTGATATTGCTCCACTATTTGTCGGCGCAGAATTAGGGGGATTGGTGATCCTCTTCCCATCTTTACTTCTGAGAGCCGCTGCCACTCCAAGATGCTCTTTTTATACCCAGTCATGTTAATGACCTATTACCAGTTGACCTAATGAGTTGCAATTTGGTCCTCCAGCTGCTCCTTTTTTGTACCTTTAACTTTTCCAGCCTCTTATTGCCCCTGTCCCAACTTTTTTGAGATGTGTTGCTGTCATGAAATTTCAAATGAGCCAATATTTGGCATGAAATTTCAAAATGTCTCACTTTCGCCATTTGATATGTTGTCTATGTTCTATTGTGAATACAATATCAGTTTTTGAGATTTGTAAATTATTGCATTCCATGTTTATTTACACTTTGTACTTTGTCCCAACTTTTTTGGAATCGGGGTTGTAAAAGTAGATAAAGAGAACCCAGTTAAACAAATGAGACAAAAATATTATACTTGGTCATTTATTTATTGAGGAAAATGATTCAATATTACATATCTGTGAGTGGCAAAAGTATGTGAACCTCTAGGATTAGCAGTTAACTTGAAGGCGAAATTAGAGTCAGGTGTTTTCAATCAATGGGATGACAATCAGTTGTGAGTGGGCACCCTGTTTTATTTAAAGAACAGGGATCTATTAAAGTCTGATCTTCACAACACATTTGTGGACGTGTAACATGGCACAAACAAAGGAGATTTCTGAGGACCTCAGAAAAAGCATTGTTGATGCTCATCAGACTGGAAAAGGTTACAAAACCATCTCTAAAGAGTTTGGACTCCACCAATCCACAGTCAGACAGATTGTGTACAAATGGAGGAAATTCAAGACCATTGTTACCCTCCCCAGGAGTGGTCGGCCAACAAAGATCACTCCAAGAGTAAGGTGTGTAATAGTCACTGAGGTCACAAAGGACCCCAGGGTAACTTCTAAGCAACTGAAGGCCTCGCTCACATTGGCTAATGTTGATGTTCATGAGTCCACCATCAGGAGAACACTGAACAACAATGGTGTGCATGGCAGGGTTGCAAGCAGAAAGCCACTGCTCTCCAGAAAGAACATTTCTGCTCATCTGCAGTTTGCTAAAGATCATGTGGACAAGCCAGAAGGCTACTGGAAAAATGTTTTTGACGGATGAGACCAAAATAGAACTTTTTGGTTTAAATGAGAAGCACTATGTTTGGAGAAAGGAAAACACTGCATTACAGCATAAGAACCTTATCCCATCTGTGCAACATGGTGGTGGTAGTATCATGGTTTGGGCCTGTTTTGCTGCATCTGGGCCAGGACGGCTTGCCATCATTGATGGAACAATGAATTTTGAATTATTCCAGCGAATTCTAAAGGAAACTGTCAGGACATCTGTCCATGAACTGAATCTCAAGAGAAGGTGGGTCATGCAGCAAGACACCAACCCTAAGCACACAAATCGTTCCAACAAAGAATGGTTAAAGAAGAATAAAGTTAATGTTTTGGAATCGCCAAGTCAAAGTCCTGACCTTAATCCAATGGAAATGTTGTGGAAGGACCTGAAGCGAGCAGTTCATGTGAGAAAGCCCATCAACATCCCAGAGTTGAAGCTGTTCTGTATGGAGGAATGGACTAAAATTCCTCCAAGCCAGTGTGCAGGACTGATCAACAGTTACTGGAAACGTTTAGTTGCAGTTATTGCTGCACAAGGGGGTCACACCAGATACTGAAAGCAAAGGTTCACGTACTTTTGCCACTTACAGATATGTAATATTGGATCATTTTCCTCAATAAATAAATGATCAAGTATCATATTTTTGTCTCCTTTCTTTAACTGGGTTCTCTTTATCTACTTTTAGGACTTGTGTGACAATATGATGATGTTTTAGGTCATATTTACGCTGAAATATAGAAAATTCTAAAGGGTTCACAAACTTTCAAGCACCACTGTAAGTGCAAATGTTCCTTGCAGGGGGGAGCTTGTAGAGCCTATGCTGCAGTGCGGGTTAGAAGTAATCTCATCAAACAGTTTGAATGCCATTGCCTATCTTCTTTCAACAAGTGTGCAAAGACCAGATTGCCCAAGGGCTTCTCTGTAAGACAAACCAGGATAGATGATTTTGAGAGCCCGTTTCTTCAGCCTTTCTAGGTCATCACTTAGGTACTCCGGTAGGGCATGGTGATAGACTTGGCAGGCATATTCAAGAATTGATCGTATACAAGTGACGTAAAACAGTATTTACTCACTTGCTGCAATGGAGGATCTCTTGAGTTGCCTCAAGAAATACAGTCTAACAGAGTCCTTCTGAACTAACTCCACTACTTCTGAGATCGTGGTTTCATCCACGTATTTCCACATGTCGATCAGTACATCGAGGTCATTGATCATAATGAGAAACAACCAGGGGCCTTGTTTGGCCCCCTGAGGAATGCCAGCAGACACAGAACACCATTCAGAAAAACAGTCTTGTGCTAATTTAACGCGCTGCTTTCACGCTAAATTAGCATAAGACTGTTTTTCTGAAGTTCTTAGTTATCTTAGTTATTATTCTTAGTTAAATATATGTAAATTGCAAACTCACGTGAGTAAGTAAGACAGATGATTTGTGGCATCAAGTTTCAAGGAAAAATCTTGATGATGATGATGATGATGATGATGAATTTACTTAGTAAAATAATGTACAAAATACAAGTATAGTGCACATTAAAATACATGGATAGCACAATAAAGTGTAAACACTTATTTCCATTGCGGTCCAAGTACATCAAGTGCCAAAAAAGGGGGCTAAAACCAAAGGGGGAAGGAAAAACCCCCAAAAGGGTGTCCAGGAGATATACAAAATAAAATATGGCATGAACTAGAAGGGGGCAGCACGGTGGTGTAGTGGTTAGTGCTGTCGCCTCACAGCAAGAAGGTCCTGGGTTCGAGCCCCGGGGCCGGCGAGGGCCTTTCTGTGTGGAGTTTGCATGTTCTCCCTGTGTCCGCGTGGGTTTCCTCCAGGTGCTCCGGTTTCCCCCACAGTCCAAAGACATGCAGGTTAGGTTAACTGGTGACTCTAAATTGACCGTAGGTGTGAATGTGAGTGTGAATGGTTGTCTATGTGTCAGCCCTGTGATGACCTGGCAACTTGTCCAGGGTGTACCCCGCCTTTCGCCCGTAGTCAGCTGGGATAGGCTCCAGCTTGCCTGCGACCCTGTAGAAGGATAAAGCGGCTAGAGATAATGAGATGAGATGAACTAGAAGGTTAACTAGGACATAATAAAAGGATTTTGTGAATGCTGATAAAATTGATCAAATAAAAAAAATTCTTTACATTGGACTTAAAACTATGTAAAACATTTATGCACTGCAACTGACATGGAAGTTCGTTCCAGGTAGTGATTGCGGTATACCTAAATGAAGAATGGCCAAAAGACTTAAGAGAGGGAACATAAAGGAACACATGAGCTGAACGGGTATTATGGCTGGCATTCCGTACACTTATAGAAGATGTGAGATATCTCGGAGCATTACCATATAACATGTTGTGGACGTGATTTAGTTTGAACTGTTTGACTCAGAGATGGACTGGCAACATGTTGACCTGTTTGAACTCAGTATACCATTCAACTGTTAAGATCTTAACACTCTTAACAATTGAAATATCAACAGCCCAGTTTCTGTGAGCTTGTGCCCACTGGAGCCTCAGATTCATGTCCTTGGTTGACCAGAATGAAAACTGGTCTGGTCTTCTGCCTTAAGGTTTGGTGTCTTGATTGTCCTGAGATGCTTTTCTGCTCACCACAGTTGCAAAAAGTGGTTATTTAAGTTACTTCCTGTCTACTCAAACCAGTCTGCCCATTCTTCTCTGACCTCTCTCATCAACAAAGCAGTTCTGCCCATAGAACTGCTCTTCGCTGGGCATTTTTTTTTTCATACAATCTGTGTCAACTCTGGAGATTGTTATCCATGAAAATCCCACATCAGCAGTTTCTCAATACTCAAACTAGCCTATCAAACACGCCACAGTCAAAGTTACTGAGATCACCCCCCCCCCCCCCCCCCCCCGCCTTATAATGTTTGATGTGAACATTAAGTAAAGCTCCTGAGCTGGATTTGCATGATTTTATGCATTTGTACTGTTACTACATGATTGGCTGATTGGATAATTATATAAATATGCAGTGGTACAGATGTTCTTATTAAAATGGCTGAAATGTTTATTGTAAATATAATATGGAGACCTAAGATAGCCTATTTCTTCAACTACTACTACCCCGATTCCAAAAAAGTTGGGACAAAGAACAAATTGTAAATAAAAACAGAATGCAATGATGTGGAAGTTTCAAAATTCCATATTTTATTCAGAATAGAACATAGATGGCATATCAAATGTTTAAACTGAGAAAATGTATCATTTAAAGAGAAAAATTAGGTGATTTTAAATTTCATGACAACACCACATCTCAAAAAAGTTGGGACAAGAACATGTTTACCACTGTGAGACATCCCCTTTTCTCTTTACAACAGTCTGTAAACGTCTGGGGACTGAGGAGACAAGTTGCTCAAGTTTAGGGATAGGAATGTTAACCCATTCTTGTCTAATGTAGGATTCTAGTTGCTCAACTGTCTTAGGTCTTTTTTGTCGTATCTTCCGTTTTATGATGTGCCAAATGTTTTCTATGGGTGAAAGATCTGGACTGCAGGCTGGCCAGTTCAGTACCCGGACCCTTCTTCTACGCAGCCATGATGCTGTAATTGATGCAGTATGTGGTTTGGCATTGTCATGTTGGAAAATGCAAGGTCTTCCCTGAAAGAGACGTTGTCTGGATGGGAGCATATATTGCTCTAGAACCTGGATATACCTTTCAGCATTGATGGTGTCTTTCTAGATGTGTAAGCTGCCCATGCCACACGCACTAATGCAACCCCATACCATCAGAGATGCAGGCTTCTGAACTGAGCGCTGATAACAACTTGGGTCGTCCTTCTCCTCTTTAGTCTGAATGACACGGCATCCCTGATTTCCATAAAGAACTTCAAATTTTGATTCGTCTGACCACAGGACAGTTTTACACTTTGCCACAGTCCATTTTAAATGAGCCTTGGCCCAGAGAAGACGTCTGCGCTTCTGGATCATGTTTAGATACGGCTGCTTCTTTGAACTATAGAGTTTTAGCTGGCAACGGCAGATGGCATGGTGAATTGTGTTCACAGATAATGTTCTCTGGAAATATTCCTGAGCCCATTTTGTGATTTCCAATACAGAAGCATGCCTGTATGTGATGCAGTGCCGTCTAAGGGCCCGAAGATCACAGGCACCCAGTATGGTTTTCCGGCCTTGACCCTTACGCACAGAGATTCTTCCAGATTCTCTGAATCTTTTGATGATATTATGCACTGTAGATGATGATATGTTCAAACTCTTTGCAATTTTACACTGTCGAACTCCTTTCTGATATTGCTCCACTATTTGTTGGCGCAGAATTGGGGGGATTGGTGATCCTCTTCCCATCTTTACTTCTGAGAGCCACTGCCACTCCAAGATGCTCTTTTTATACCCAGTCATGTTAATGACCTATTGCGAATTGACCTAATGAGTTGCAATTTGGTCCTCCAGCTGTTCCTTTTTTGTAGCTTTAACTTTTCCAGCCTCTTATTGCCCCTGTCCCAACTTTTTTGAGACATGTTGCTGTCATGAAATTTCAAATGAGCCAATATTTGGCATGAAATTTCAAAATGTCTCACTTTCGACATTTGATATGTTGTCTATGTTCTGTTGTGAATACAATATCAGTTTTTGAGATTTGTAAATTATTGCATTGACATATCAAATGTTTAAACTGAGAAAATGTATCATTTAAAGAGAAAAATTAGGTGATTTTAAATTTCATGACAACACATCTCAAAAAAGTTGGGACAAGGCCATGTTTACCACTGTGAGACATCCCCTTTTCTCTTTACAACAGTCTGTAAACGTCTGGGGACTGAGGAGACAAGTTGCTCAAGTTAGAATAGAATAGAATAGAATAGAATAGAATAGAATAGAATAGAATAGAATAGAATGCCCTTTATTGTCATTTTACAATCAATTGTATAATGAGATTAGAAGCTTCTCCC
The DNA here is from genome assembly GCF_027579695.1 of Neoarius graeffei. Taxonomy (NCBI): domain Eukaryota; kingdom Metazoa; phylum Chordata; class Actinopteri; order Siluriformes; family Ariidae; genus Neoarius; species Neoarius graeffei. The sequence goes on from NC_083569.1 coordinate 46,048,132, forward strand.
TTTCCAGTGCAAAAAAAAGTACCAAAAAAACCCCTTAAATCCTAACACATAAACATTACAAAAATTGAAATATGTATAAAAGTGTCTTATATCCAAGTATGAATATGGATGGCTATGTACAGAATAAATAATAAATTATTTGTATTGCACAGAATGTAAAAGCAACAGTGACAGTGACAGATGATTTGCATAATGTCGATATTATATTTGTTTCCTCTTAGAGTTCAATATGGTAATGGCTCTTGGGAAGAAGCTGTTTTTCATTCTAGTAGTCCTTGTTTTAATACATCTGTTGCCCCCCTCAGAAGGAAGCAGCTCAAACAGCTGGGAGGCAGGATGTGAATTGTCCTTAATGATGCTCCGAGCTCTGCTGATGCACCGGGTGGTGTATATGTCCGTCAGGGAGGGGAGAGGGCAGCCGACAATCCTCTGCACTGCTGCGACTGTCCTCTGAAGCCTCCCTCTGTCTGCAGCAGTGCAGCTCCTGTACCAGGTGGACAAGCAGTACGTCAGCAGGCTTTCAATGGAGGAACGGTAGAAGGCCAGCAGCAGCTTCTGGTCTAGATTGTTCTTCCTGAGGACTCTCAGGAAGTGTAGATGCTGCTGAGCCTTCTTTATAACAGCTGAGATATTGATTGTCCAGGAAAGGTCGTCAGAGATCTGGACTCCCAGTAATCTGAAATCATGAACCCTCTCCACAGATTCGCCGTTGATGTAGAGGGGCAGGTGGCCACTTTTCTTCCTCCTGAAGTCCACAATGATCTCCTTTGTCTTTGTAGTGTTTAGAGCCAGGTTGTTTACTGAGCACCAGGTCGCGAGCCTCTGAACCTCCTCCCTGTAGGCTGTCTTGTCTCCATCTGAGATCAGCCTGACCACTGTGGTGTCGTCAGCAAATTTGACAATCATGTCGCCGTGAACTGGACTACAGTCATAGGTGTAGACACAGTACAGGAGGGGGCTCAGCACGCAGCCCTGTGGTGAACCGGTGCTCAGTGTACGTGTGGAGGAAAGGTGGGGGCCAAGTCTCACAGTCTGGGGCCTGTTGGTCAAGAAGTCCTTAATCCAGGTGCATATGAGAGGGGGGAGGCCTAAAATGTCCAGCTTTGTGATCAGAATGTCCGGGATGATCGTATTAAATGCCAAGCTGTAGTCTACGAAGAGCATTCTTGCATAGCTCTGCTGCTGTTCCAGATGGCTCAACACAGCTTGCAGAGCTATGGCGATGGCGTCCTCTGTAGATCTGTTCGCCCGGTATGCGAACTGGTGGGGGTCGAGTGTGGGGGGGAGACAGTCTTTGATGTGCTGGAGGACCAGTCTCTCAAAGCACTTCATAATTACCGGGGTGAGGGCAACAGGGCGGTAGTCATTGAGGCTGGTTGTGGGTGACTGTTTTGGGATGGGAATTATTATGGCTGACTTCAGGCAGGTAGGGATGACTGCTTGAGCCAACGAGAGGTTGAAGATCCTGCAGAGGATGTAGGACAGCTGGTGCGCACATGCTCTGAGCACCTTGCCAGGAACTCTGTCCGGACCGGCAGCCTTCCTGAGGTTCACTGCCTGGAGCACACGCCTCACCTCCTGCTCTTCTACAATGAGTGAAGGGGTGCTGGGATCTGATGGGGGTGGGGGCAGGGCTAGAGCAAGTGAGTGTCGCTGCAGAGATTTGAAGCGAGCAAAGAAGCAGTTGAGCTCCTCTGCCAGCGACTTACTCGGGACTCCTGATGTCACATCACCGCCTCTGAAGTTGGTGATGTTCTGTATGCCCTGCCACACCTCTCATGGTCTGTTGCTGGCGAGATGGGACTCTATCTTCCTTTTATAGTCCGCTTTGGCTTTTTTAATCCCTTTCTTCAGGTCAGCTCGAGTCGTGCTGTAAAGGACTCTGTCACCTGACCTGAAGGCAGTGTTGCGGGCCTTGAGGAGTGAGCGAACCTGGCTGGTCATCCAGGGTTTCTGATTTGGAAAAACCCGGATGGTTTTGTCCACAGATACAGTTCCCATACAGAACTTGATGTAGTCCAAAACTGTCTCTGTGAACGTTTCCAGGTCCTGATGTTCAAATAGGTCCCAGTCAGTGTGTTGAAAGCAGTTCTGGAGTTCGCTGAGTGCATTCTCAGGCCAAGTTGTTACAGTCTTTGTGGTGGGCCTGAATCTGCGTCTAAGGGGGGTGTATGCAGGGATGAGCAGCAAGGAAAGATGGTCTGACTGTCCGAGGTGGGGGAGGGGCATGGCTCTGTAACCATGTTTGATGGAGTACACGTGATCGAGAATCCTTTCCCCTCTTGTTGGACACTTCACGTGCTGGTGAAACTTTGGGAGTACAGTCTTAAGATTGGTCTTATTAAAGTCTCCAGCTATAATGTGAACGCCATCAGGGTGAGCCCGCTGCTGTTCATTGATGGCGTTCAGCAGGAGAGAGAGCACCGCGCTAGCGTTAGCGTCTGGCGGGACGTAAACAACAGTGACAATCACTACGGTTATCTCTCTCGGGAGAAAATAAGGCCAACATCTTACAGACATGTACTTTATGTTGGGGGGGGGTTGTGCTTCACTATAATACTGCTGTTGTTGCACCAGTCCTCATGCACGTAAATACAGAGCCCCCCACCTCTACTTTTGCCAGAGTCCTCAGTCCTATTCCCACGGTGCAGGGAGTGGCCAGCTAGCTGCACGCTAGCATCGGGGATCTTTGGGTTCAGCCAGGTCTCTGAAATAATAAGGGCAAAGCAGTCTCGAATGTAGCAATTTCCCACCAGTTGTAGTTCCAGATCCTCCATCTTGTGGGTGAGAGATCTGGCATTGGTGAGATATAGGTTTGGCAGGGGTGGCTTGTGCGGTTGGTTCCTTAGCCTTAGCAGGAGGCCGGACCTGCGACCTTGCTTCTGCTTCCTCTCCCTCCTTCGCCTGCACCACTTTCCAGACCCGACAACAAATTACGGAGAATCCGGTGGTCTTGCTAGCTCGTCCGGGATGTTGTGACTAAATTGAAATTCCCTCGAAATGGCGATCTTATGTCGGTAGCCAATATCTACGAGGTCCTGGCGGCTGTAGTGATGTACCGCCGAAACAAAAATACACAAAATCCACAAAAAAAAAACATACAAAAGATGTAAAAAAACACACCGAAAGGGAGAGCCGTGAGTCGCTGCGTCTGAGCGCGCCATCTTGGTTGCCAGATCCCATAATCCCTTGAAAGGCTGATGCTGACCTGTTGCTCGTGTTTACCACTGTGAGACATCCCCTTTTCTCTTTGCAACAGTCTGTAAATGTCTGGGGACTGAGGAGACAAGTTGCTCTAGTTTAGGGATAGGAATGTTAACCCATTCTTGTCTAATGTAGGATTCTAGTTGCTCAACTGTCTTAGGTCTTTTTTGTTGTATCTTCCATTTTATGATGCACCAAATGTTTTCTATGGGTGAAAGATCTGGACTGCAGGCTGGCCAGTTCAGTACCCGGACCCTTCTTCTACACAGCCATGATGCAGTATGTGGTTTGGCATTGTCATGTTGGAAAATGCAAGGTCTTCCCTGAAAGAGACGTCGTCTGGATGGGAGCATATGTTGCTCTAGAACCTGGATATACCTTTCAGCATTGATGGTGTCTTTCCAGATGTGTAAGCTGCCCATGCCACACACACTAATGCAACCCCATACCATCAGAGATGCAGGCTTCTGAACTGAGCGCTGATAACAACTTGGGTCGTCCTTCTCCTCTTTAATCCGAATGACACGGCGTCCCTGATTTCCATAAAGAACTTCAAATTTTGATTCATCTGACCACAGAACAGTTTTCCACTTTGCCACAGTCCATTTTAAATGAGCCTTGGCCCAGAGAAGACGTCTGCGCTTCTGGATCATATTTAGATACGGCTTCTTCTTTGAACTATAGAGTTTTAGCTGGCAATGGCCGATGGCACGGTGAATTGTGTTCACAGATAATGTTCTCTGGAAATATTCATGAGGCCATTTTGTGATTTCCAATACAGAAGCATGCCTGTATGTGATGCAGTGCCGTCTAAGGGCCCGAAGATCACGGGCACCCAGTATGGTTTTCCGGCCTTGACCCTTACGCACAGAGATTCTTCCAGATTCCCTGAATCTTTTGATGATATTATGCATTGTAGATGATGATATGTTCAAACTCTTTGCAATTTTACACTGTCGAACTCCTTTCTGATATTGCTCCACTATTTGTCGGCACAGAATTAGGGGGATTGGTGAGCCTCTTCCCATCTTTACTTCTGAGAGCTGCTGCCACTCCAAGATGCTCTTTTTATATCCAGTCATGTTAATTACCTATTGCCAATTGACCTAATGAGTTGCACCCAACAACAGCCCAACATTACAGTTCTAATATTGTAATTATAAGAGCTAAGCTATAAGATTGAAATATTTCAAAAAAAAAATTTATTTGCTCTGCAGTTCAATGAACTGTTTCTGACTATTTCCTGATGTCCTGAGTTATAAACATAAGGTTGTCTTTGTAGGGAAAACCAAAGAGCTTTCAACATCAAAAAACAAATGGTTGCAGACCGAGACAGATCAGGCAATAAATATAAAAATATATTGACAGCTCATCCATATGTAGGGCAGTGCTCATAAATATCAGCTGTTTAATAAATGTCAATCTTAATAAAGTCCTCATTCATAAATCCTTGCCTTTTAAATTCCATTGAAATACTAATCACCTCTTTTGAATAACTATTTTTAAAACGATAGTACAACCCCGATTCCAAAAAAGTTGGGACAAAGTACAAATTGTAAATAAAACCAGAATGCAATAATTTACAAATCTCAAAAACTGATATTGTATTCACAATAGAACATAGACAACATATCAAATGACGAAAGTGAGACATTTTGAAATTTCATGCCAAATATTGGCTCATTTGAAATTTCATGACAGCAACACATCTCAAAAAAGTTGGGACAGGGGCAATAAGAGGCTGGAAAAGTTAAAGGTATGAAAAAGGAACAGCTGGAGGACCAAATTGCAACTCATTAGGTCAATTGGCAATAGGTCATTAACATGACTGGGTATAAAAAGAGCATCTTGGAGTGGCAGCGGCTCTCAGAAGTAAAGATGGGAAGAGGATCACCAATCCCCCTAATTCTGCGCCGACAAATAGTGGAGCAATATCAGAAAGGAGTTCGACAGTGTGAAATTGCAAAAAGTTTGAACATATCATCATCTACAGTGCATAATATCATCAAAAGATTCAGAGAATCTGGAAGAATCTCTGTGCGTAAGGGTCAAGGCCGGAAAACCATACTGGGTGCCCATGATCTTCGGGCCCTTAGATGGCACTGCATCACATACAGGCATGCTTCTGTATTGGAAATCACAAAATGGGCTCAGGAATATTTCCAGAGAACATTATCTGTGAACACAATTCACCGTGCCATCCGCCGTTGCCAGCTAAAACTCTATAGTTCAAAGAAGAAAGGATCATATCTAAACATGATCCAGAAGCGCAGACGTCTTCTCTGGGCCAAGGCTCATTTAAAATGGACTGTGGCAAAGTGGAAAACTGTTCTGTGGTCAGACGAATCAAAATTTGAAGTTCTTTATGGAAATCAGGGACGCCGTGTCATTCAGACTAAAGAGGAGAAGGATGACCCAAGTTGTTATCAGCGCTCGGTTCAGAAGCCTGCATCTCTGATGGTATGGGGTTGCATTAGTGCGTGTGGCATGGGCAGCTTACACATCTGGAAAGACACCATCAATGCTGAAAGGTATATCCAGGTTCTAGAGCAACATATGGTCCCATCCAGACAACGTCTCTTTCAGGGAAGACCTTGCATTTTCCAACATGACAATGCCAAACCACATACTGCATCAATTACAGCATCATGGCTGCGTAGAAGAAGGGTCCGGGTACTGAACTGGCCAGCCCGCAGTCCAGATCTTTCACCCATAGAAAACATTTGGTGCATCATAAAACGGAAGATACGACAAAAAAGACCTAAGACAGTTGAGCAACTAGAATCCTACATTAGACAAGAATGGGTTAACATTCCTATCCCTAAACTTGAGCAACTTGTCTCCTCAGTCCCCAGACGTTTACAGACTGTTGTAAAGAGAAAAGGGGATGTCTCACAGTGGTAAACATGTTCTTGTCCCAACTTTTTTGAGATGTGGTGTTGTCATGAAATTTAAAATCACCTAATTTTTCTCTTTAAATGATACATTTTCTCAGTTTAAACATTTGATATGCCATCTATGTTCTATTCTGAATAAAATATGGAATTTTGAAACTTCCACATCATTGCATTCCGTTTTTATTTACAATTTGTACTTTGTCCCAACTTTTTTGGAATCGGGGTTGTATTTCGTAGTAATATTTGTGAAATCATGGGGCTGCATGCTAACTGTCCCACTGAGCTCCATGCAGTTATTATTGCACATAGTGGTCAAAAGGGGGATTTGCAATAAGCACTAATAGAGGACCACTAAGGTGTGAATCACACTGCCCCCATGCTTGCTCTATGAACATTTTCAGTGGTGGATGAGAAAAAACTCGGCTTATCAACGACAGGTTTGCCAGACAGAGTGGGTTAGTTTTTAAAAATATTTTGTGGCCACCAAGAACTTGTTTTATACCAAATAATCAAATTAAATCTAATTAAGCAAACACAAAATGTAAGTGCAGTCAGTGTGTCAAAGAAAACACAAGGAAACACAAATTTCTATAGATGGATAGATAGACATAAATAATGCCACATACAGTAAGGTGTATATACTAGCATGTTTTAGAGATTATTTCTTAGCAAAAGAACTGTAATGATTTCAAGGAAATATCTTGCAAATAAACAAACTGAGCTAAAAGTTGGTATTCATGTCTGTCCTTTATAAAGAAGCTGCATATTGAATTTGTTCTTAACAAAATAACCACTAAAATTATGAAAATACATGATACTATTTTTTTTGTCAGGGAGGCCACCATTACTCCATCGTGCATGACGTCATTTTCCACTAGCACAGCGCAGGTGTATAAGTGCATGCTATACTAGACTGTAGTATAATATTATGGTCCAGCACGACTTCTCGGTCAATTTGTTTGCATTTTTCCACAAAAATTATGGCAATGACATATTAGAAAAGGAATCAAAATAAAGTAGTGGCAAGTTTACTGCTTGTTTATTTAAAAAAAAATGACCTACTTATCTTCCATGATCATACCATGATGCGTGACACGGTATGCTGTCGTGCTGCCAGTGTCTGTGTTTTGTAGTGAAACAAAGTCAGGATCGCATCTGGCTTCGGTTGTCGTTTCTGCCTCGTGTCTCGCTTCTTCCCAGTGATTTTTTCATGCAAGTCCTCCACAAAACAATCTTCTGTAAAATGCTCACTGCACAATTTGCTGCTTTTTCCAGGAGTAAAGTTTTCTCGCTTTACTCGATGAAGCCATTTGGCCAAACGTCATGGTTCCTTCAAAGGATAGCCATGCCATGACTGTCCCAGTGCATTTACCCATCTTTGAGAAGATATAGATGAAGATACTACTCCTTCACAAACCACTAGAATTATACTACTCAAAATGCAATACACAGACGAAATATTGCTTGAAAAAAATGGGTGGTGATAATAGCTTTGGCTGCATGCAATGGCAGGTCCAGGATGGAATGAAAAAGACGTGCGGAATCCTACGTCACGCAGCGCCACCCTCGTTTTCGTCTCCTAATACATCCATGTATCTGGCTAATTAAGTATGGCCGCACCCGGGGTAATGGCCCAATGGACTGATGTTACAACTTTAACATGTTTTTTAAAGCTAAAGTCTGCTTAATTTTTTTCGTCTCGAACGTCTTCTATTAATATTGAATGATGACATTTCATAACCTCGTAATTTCAAAATTTCCTGGTTGTAATCACTTGAAGAAGATGCCATTCACAGGAAAGGTGGCTGTGGATGGGTTTTATGGCCAGAGGACCTGGTATCACCTCACCTCACCCTCATCCTCGCTGGCTCGTGAGAGCGTGGCGCCTCGGCAGATGACCCTCCAGTTTGTTCTGTTCTCGGCAGCAAGCCAGGCTGTGCAGAGGTTAAGTCCGGCCTCTCTCAGGTCTGCCTTAAGCTGGTCAAGCCACCTGGTCTGGGGTCTCCCTCTGGGGCAGGACCAGTGGGGTGGGGCGGGTTCCCTGATCAGGTTGGCCAGCTCGAGAGGTGTTGTTGTTCTGGCTATGTGGCCGAAGAAACGGAGGCGGGCTGATTGGATTAGTCTGGAGACTGGTGGCTGGTTGGTCAGCTGGCGTACTGTGGCATTCGAGGTGAAGTTGTACCACTGGAGCCTCAGTATCCTACACAGACACTTGCTGTCAAAGGCATCCAGGAGCCGTTCTTGAGTGGCTGTCAGGGTCCAGGCTTCTGCGCCATACAACAGGATCGACAGTACCAGGCTGACCTGGTATGGTGGGTTTCAAACAGGAGACATGGAAAGTAGGTGAGAGGCGGCAGTGCTGGGAGCGGTCAAATTTGTAAGAGATGTTGTTGACTTGATGGGATATTTTAAAGTGTCTGATATATCTCGCTGTGAGCTTTATACAGGTTCTCGGATGTCCTTGGTTGATAGCCATGCTCTGTGCCCAGGTTTATATTGTGCAGGGTTCCCCCTGGGTTCTGAAAAATATTCTCCACCTTTTCCTTGAAAAATAAAGTTGAATAAGTATTCTTCAGGCGGCACAGTGGTGTAGTGGTTAGCGCTGTCGCCTCACAGCAAGAAGGTCCTGGGTTCGAGCCCCGGGGCCGGCGAGGGCCTTTCTGTGCGGAGTTTGCATGTTCTCCCCGTGTCCACGTGGGTTTCCTCCGGGTGCTCCGGTTTCCCCCACAGTCCAAAGACATGCAGGTTAGGTTAACTGGTGACTCTAAAGTGAGTGTGAATGGTTGTCTATGTGTCAGCCCTGTGATGACCTGGCAACTTGTCCAGGGTGTACCCCGCCTTTCGCCCATAGTCAGCTGGGATAGGCTCCAGCTTACCTGCGACCCTGTAGAAGGATAAAGCAGCTAGAGATAATGAGATGAGAAGTATTCTTCACTTTTTCTTAGTCTGTATTTTTTCTTAGTTACTGACTTATCAGAGTGGACTTAATACAGGTTTATACCAACCAAACTGGCACAATTCAAATATTTGTACAGATACAAGCCTATCCTTAACATATAAAATTTAGGCTCTACTCCAGCCTCTAATAAGAAAGACTTGATTTTGGGCAGCCTGTGCACCATCAAGCAAAAATAAATCTCTTTAGTTTGAGCTTACTTAAGGTTATTTCAGCAGGGAATTATTTAAAAGAGGTATGAGGACTCTCTTTAGCTTTTACTTCAACACAAAACTTGATTTACAATTGAACAGAGACGAGAAGAATCTTGGAACAACCAACAGTGAAGGAATTCCATTTTCCCGTTAAGTTACGAACTGAACACAGAATGATGCCCCATTTTTATCATACATTAGCAGCTAAAGAAGAAGAACTTTATTTATCACACATGCACTTAAGCTCAGTGAAATTGCTCTCTACATTTAACCCATCTGAAGCAGTGAACACACACATATACCCAGAGCAGTGGCAGCTATGCTACAGTGCCCAGGAAGCAGTTGGGGGTTAGGTGCCTTGCTCAAGTGCACCTTCAGCCCAAGGGCACCCCATGTTAACCTAACCACATGTCTTTGAACTGTGGGGGAAACTGGAGCACCCGGAGGAAACCCACACAGACAGGCCCCTGTCGGCTGCTGGGCTTGAAACCAGAAGCTTCTTGCTGTGAGGCCACAGTACTAAACACTACACCACTGTGCCGCCCCACAAAGACCAGGGGCTCAGTCAGGTTTTCCTGGGACTTGTATTTTTTAAGGGAGATTGGCAGAGATAGGTTGGGGAGGTTATATCTAACTTTACAAGAAATATTATCACTCACACACATTCAAAGGTTATGACATCTTTATTATTGATTTTTGTACTGCTCTTTTTAAATTTATGTAGTTTAATTCAGTTTCTGCCTCTTTATTATTAAGTAATTATCAACACCCATAATGTCTCAGGAAATTGAGGCATGCGTCAATTGACTATTAAATATATAAGTAGTAACATTTATCTCGCCTCGCCTCGCCCCGCCCCGCCCCGCCCCGGAGGCAGCAGTCTGAGCATGGAAGCCCAAACTTCCCTTTAACATTTATCATCAATTTCATTAAAATATAATTTCTCACATAGCTCTCCTTTAGGACCACAAAGACAATTCTAAGCTAAATTATTATATTACAACATTCACAATCCCAGATGACATCCAAGTCAGTTGTTTTCTATTCAGGTCTTAGTTTTTTTGAGGGCAAAAAATGTGATTGGTCAAAAGTTTAGTGCTCATTTGATCATTCTGTGTCGTTGATTTTTATTGAACACAAGCATGTGCTCATTGTTTACATTCTGGCTTCCCGCTGTCTCTTCACTGGGGTTAGATTTCAACAAACGGAGGGATTTCTAGAAATGATGACTTATGATAAACATGACAAATACATTCATCACTGTGATGACTGCTAGTAATTTTCTCTTCCTCACTGATGGATTATGTTAGTCAGTGACAAGCGTGACAAGCGCCAGCAGGAACCTTGACTGTGGGGTCCACAAACGGTCTGCGAAATGCTTATATCGCTGTGTTACTTCCTCTAAGCATTGGTGGACTCTCTCCCATACCTGCTCATTCCACTTGTACCAATGATCCACTGCAGACACATTGGTGTGGGAGTTATTCCATGGAAATGGTGGAGGTTGAAAACCCAGCACACATTGGAAGGGTGTGAGTTGTGTGGCTGAGTGCCGAAGAGAGTTCTGCGCATATTTGGCCCATGGGAGGAATTAGGCCCAGTGCCTCTGGTTTTCTGAAAATAATAATCAGAGAAAAAAAATCTGATTTCTTGCTTTCCCCTCTCTATTCGACCGCTGGACTGAAGGTGGTACCCATATGACAGGCTCACAGATACCCCCAGTTTGTCCATGAATTTGGCCCAGAAACGTGACAAGAACTAGGGACCCCGGTCACTGACAATATCCTCTGGGATGCCAAAACACCGGAACACATGGTTGAACAGGAGTTCTGTGGTCTCAAAGTCACAGCGCATACATATAAGGACTCTCAGTAACACACAGACTTTGAGAAGTGTACACTCTGTACCCTGCATCTGATGTTACCAAGCCTTGTATTTTGTATCGCTTTTCTGGTTTTGACCCTGTTTGTGTTTTTGGACTGTGAGTATTGTATTACCTCTGATATCCTGTCTGATATCCTCGCTCGACCACTGCCTGTTTTTTGACTCTGCCTTTGTCTGTTTTAGATCTATTTCCTTGGTTATTTTCAATAAAACTGTTCCTGCGCTTACATGACAAACTGTCAACTTTTCAATAAGCTAGTTGCCTAATAAAACTTTTTAAACTCATTTTATATGAAACTTTTGTGAATATTTTCCATAAAATATGTTAATAAATAATCCCACGTTATTTTTGAAAAAGCAAATTAAAAATAAGTGTTGGATAAAAACCCATCTATCTTATGTAAATAAAGATATAAATGTCATTGTTCTGTGGTCAAGTGTTTATAAGATATGTTGCCTTACACTTATGGTCGGGTTCCCTGTGGTGGTACATGTTCGTCATTTGTATGGTCAAAGCCATCGACAATCAGGTTGATGGATTTATCTTAAGTATGGGGTTCTGCTCCACTATAACCAATATATTGAAATATATTAAAATTCACAATGAAAATATTCAAAATCACATTTACTTTTTTTTGTTTTATATTCATTATATTGCTTTCGCTCCTTGAAAAAGATGAAATACCAATACAATGTGGATTTATTTTATTCAGCTTTTTAAGCTCGCCTTGACTGCATTCCTGCAAAGATCATGTCGGGTACAAGATCAATTTTAACAAACATGACATTAAAGTCAGTCTGACTAAAGTTGTCTAAAACCTCGCTAGATAAGTGTGATTTCCTCAAACAGTGGATGTCATGCTTCAATCAGGCTGTTGGAGAGTTTTATGTGCCAAAACAAAATGGACATAAGCCTAATGAATGAAATGAATGAACCCTTTAGTGTCACTTAGTCACAAGTACCAGCGAAATTAGCCGTCAACCCGTCCGTACATATACACATACATACAGTTGACACAGGGGGAATAGACAGGACAGGAAGACAGGGATGAAAAATACAGAGTAACACGAGGGGAGGGGAGGAGAAAAAAAAGCAACCCCCACTCTATGCTCCTGTGGGGAGTACAGTGTGGGAACATTAAAAAAACACCTCAGCACATAAGCACAAAAATAACACAGTACACTTTACACATAACTCGGGACTCGAGGGGTAAGGGGGTGAGGGAGGGGGCGATCATGGGAGGATGGTAAGGGGGGAGGGGGAGGGGCAGAAGTATAGGTAACCCAGCGCAAACAAGCAGTCCAGTCCTGCAGCCGAAGACGGCGCATACCCACTTGTCACACTGGGGGTAAAAGCGGTGACCGTGGGAAGTGGGGGAAGGAATACGAGAGAGTCTAACAGCAGTGATCTTCGGGGGGGGGGGGGGGGGGGGGGGGGGGAGTTTGTTGACCCAGCAATGGCCTTGGCCAAGGCCAGTGCTGTCTGAGGGAGCCGAAAGCAGATAAGATTGGGATTGTTTGGTCTTGGGGCGAGTGGACGCATTCCTTTACACGACTACTCTGTTTGTCCATTCTGGTCTCTGAATCGATCCATTTTCCTTTGCAAAGCCAAAAGCTTCTCCATGATGTTATCCATGTTGCGGTTCAAGTTCTAATAGCCACAGTCTGAGTGCCGAAAGCTCTGCCCACCACTTCAATCATGTTGGGCAGCTTTATGGGGCTAATCAGTGTAAAATTCAAATTTTATTGGTCATACACACCAATTTAGTCAAACAGCACTGTCTATGAGCTATGAATTTAGTTCTTAATCAGATTCCATGCTTCTGCCACACAGATTTTCTCTATGGAGAGATTTTTGTTTCTTTATTATCCGTACTCGCAGACACCATGATCCACGCGAATGATCTCATCTAATCTCATCTCATTATCTCTAGCCACTTTATCCTTCTACAGGGTCGCAGGCAAGCTGGAGCCTGTCCCAGCTGACTACGGGCGAAAGGCGGGGTACACCCTGGACAAGTCACCAGGTCATCACAGGGCTGACACATAGACACAGACAACCATTCACACTCACATTCACACCTACGGTCAATTTAGAGTCACCAGTTAACCTAACCTGAATGTCTTTGGACTGTGGGGGAAACCGGAGCACCCGGAGGAAACCCACGCGGACACGGGGAGAACATGCAAACTCCACACAGAAAGGCCCTCGCCGGCCCCGGGGCTCGAACCCAGGACCTTCTTGCTGTGAGGCGACAGCGCTAACCACTACACCACCGTGCCGCCCCACGCGAATGATATAATATGCAAACGCAAGTACAAAATTCGTGACTTGTAAATTGGGATTTGCACAAAAGTGTACTGATTTATTCAAATGTTTGGAAACTTGTAAAATAAATCATACCAATTTTGTAGACATGTATCAGGTTTTGCATGTGCATCTGTACTGAAATTTCGTTTGCGACTCCTACGTTCTTTGTGTGAAGTGTTGAATGTGCATTTGCAGATCACCCAACGCGCAGATGAATCAAATCAAATCAAATCAAGTTTATTTGTACAGCGCTTTTAACAATAAACATTGTCGCAAAGCAGCTTTACAGAATTTGAACGACTTAAAACATGAGCTAATTTTATCCCTAATCTATCCCCAATGAGCAAGCCTGTGGCGACGGTGGCAAGGAAAAACTCCCTCAGACGACATGAGGAAGAAACCTCGAGAGGAACCAGACTCAAAAGGGAACCCATCCTCATTTGGGCAACAACAGACAGCCTGACTATAATATTAACAGTTTTAACAGGTATAACCCTCAACTGTCCTCATGGGGCTGTCCTTCACAGGAGTGGGGCGATAAAACTCCGACCAGACACAGGGCACCAGGATGGATCAAGCAGGTCCGAGGGGCAGAAGAGGCCAGCATCTCAATCCCAGGATCAACATGTAACTCAGAGGGACAGATTGGGGGGGGGGGGGGGGGGGGGGGGGGGGGGGGGGGGAAGAAAACATGTTGTTAGGTATGCCCTAAAAATGACAAGTATTAAATCTGTGTGGTAGGCTCGCAGAGACGAGAGTCTTTGCATCAGGCATGACACACAATGGCATGTTAATATGGTAAAAAAAATATCATGACCTGCTCTGGCTGGATGCTTGATTGGGTGATGGGAGCACACTCCTCAGCAATGATGAGATGCAGATGGGACCCTTAGGCCTGGCCAAGACAATTCAGTTACATTTCACCGGGTCTGGGACATGCGACAGAATGTCTGACGGCCGATTCCCTGCAGGCTACGATAGCCAGTCGAGGTCCCCACCGTCTCCACCAAAAGATTTCCTGTTGACTCCATGTAACTCAGAGGGACAGATTTGGAGTGGGGGGGGGGGGGAGAGAAAGAAAACACAGGTGGTTAGGTATGCCCAATGTCACCTGAATAAGTAGGAACAGTATACATATTGCACCGAGTACAAGCAGGGACTCCGGCAACTAACTATGACAGCATAACTAAAAGGAGAGAGCCAGAAGGTAACACAGGCATGAGGGAGCCCCGGGACATAAAGCAGCCAGCCACTGCACCGTCAACAAACTCGAGTGAGCAAGCGAGTGGGGACTGACAGCATCCATACATCCCAGTTTACCAAAACACTCTATGTCTGAGGACCCTCCAGATCTACTCCTTTACCTCAAACAACATTAACAAAAGGCTTGACTAAACAGATATGTTTTTAGCCTAGAATCCTTGCGTCCGCTTGCGTAATTTTGAGACATTCATTTTGCACTTTTCCAATCCGATCCGCATACGCGAAGGTCTCAACCCAGACGCCAAAGGCTTGCAGCCCTTCCCCCTCCAGTAGGTGGCAGTGTTGTCTGGCTCAGCTCAGAGCCGTATATCAGTTCACAAGTGTCCCTCTCCATTCTTTTTCAAATTTGATCATGGCTGGACAAGTGCCTTCTGCCGAAGGCATACCTTCAAAAGTAGGGGAGAGCGGGGTAAGATGAGCCACTTTTTACATTTTTCATCATAACTACATGTTAAAGCCATTTTTGCTTCCAGTCTACACACCATACCGAATTTCAAAGTGTACTGTTACTATATGAGCAAAAACTAATTGATAAGCTCTTATGGTTAGAGTGATATTACCTCTTGAAAAAAAAACGTCAAGTGGCTCAACTTACCCCATGCATGGGGTAAGATGAGCCACTGTGTGGGGTAAATTGAGCCAACACAAAACATGTTAGGTTAACAAAGTAAACAACTTTTATTATTAGAAATGCAATCAATGAATCAAGTCAAGTCAATCAAGTGGGGGATAGGGCCGTTGCATAGAGAAGGGGAGATGAAGAGAGAGGTGATAGAACGAGATGGGATAGGGAGGGATAGATAGATGGATAGAGAGAGAGATATGCGTAGATCATGCACATCATGCACACCTGTAATAACAGAGCATTATTTTATTTATTAAAAACCTTTTAAACATATTATTTATATTAACATGTTATTTATTTGTTTGTTTATTTGTTGTTGTTGTTGTTGTCATATATGACCAGTAAATGTGAAAACTTAAGTGTCATCCATATTGGGTAAGCTCAGCCACCAATGGGGTAAGTTGAGCCAGTGGCTCAACTTGCCCCACATCTAATGGCTCATCTTACCCCGTGGCCACCATTTTGTAGAAAAATGCTAATAAAGGGGATTAAGCTAATCAAAATTATTTTTATTAGCATTCATATCATAGCTTAGAAAGCCACTAACTTAACCCTAATGTGTCTAAATATTATTCTACTTTTGTCTTCTCTAAATCATCTTCACTGTGGACAAACATGGAATTGACTTAGAAAGCACAAAAACACATTTTTATAAATATCTCCCTCACCTAGTTTGACATGTGGTGCTCCTCTCCACAAGTGTAAGTAAATGGTCCCGCCCCCCTTTGAATGTGGTCACATGGTCACATTTGTTTACTGTTTCTTAGAAACAGGGGGTGGCTCATCTTACCCCCTGGCTCATCTTACCCCGCTCTCCCCTATGTGAAATTGTGTGAAATTCCTTCATCTGTCAATGAGTTAGCAAACCATCAATTGCAATCAAAGCCAAAATCACCACTTAATACAAACAGAATATCGGTGATTTTATCTCTTCTGGTTTGCGGCACCTTGGAGTTTCAAGCATTTGCGGTTTTCAAACTAGCATGTAAACTTTAGGTTGTTGCTAGCTAGGCAGAACTTCAAAATATCAGTGGTAATCCTTCAGGGATAGCATATTAAGGAGACCACAACACTAAATTTAGGTGTGCTTGGGGTGTAAATGCCAGAATTAGTTTTATACAAGTTTGTTTTTGCTCCGTTCTGTGCTAGAGATCAAGAGGGAATGCATGGTTTTGCAACAGAAGCTAATCCAACAGGGGTTATCTACTTAGCTAATAATTTCTCACTGTCGCTACTGTATTTGGTAGATGAAATAAGGATCTGACAGGGGAGACCTGACAAGGTGACTAGGTGGGGTGATGCACATTTTAAAGAGAGTGGGTATTGACTTGATTATAAGACGTGTTTTGAATAAGTCAAAGGACATAAATGTAATTGAGTTATTTTGCATATTCTTATGTGCATTTTTTATTCAAAAGTGTAATTATTACGTTAATAAACTAAGTGGGTGACATGGTTTAATGGGAATGTACATTTTGCAGGAAACAGTAGAGATGATGGCACGAACATTGCTAGATGCTTTGTCAAAAGCTGCCAGTGTTACTACCAGACCAAATGCCGCTGCCACTACTCACACACCTGCCACGCCAGTCTCCACCCCTTCCGTCACTACAGTGAATCAGGCTTTAAAAAGGTACGTTACGTATAATATAAGATAAAGATATGAATTAAAGATGATAATTACTAAGTAACAAACTAAATAATAGAATTAATAATTGTGTGTATGGTAAAGGGTAAAAAGAGGTTAAGGCAGTGCAAATATGAGCTGAGACCAGCATTGGATATGGGCTAAATAAAGGCCAATATGTTGGGGGCCTGCACTAGGATGGATTGAAAAATACAGCAATAGATATAGATCAATAAGATGAAAGAAAACTATGTTAGTTTTCCATTTTTATAATATTGGCCTTTTCTTTCTTTTATTTTTGATCCCTTTGTAGGCAGTTTCCAAATATGTTCCAGACAAAACATGAGCCAAAGAGGGGGAAAGGCAGGTTCTCTACTTCTGTAAGGTCTAGTCCAGCTAAGACCATTAACCTGACGATTTTTGCCCTGCCTGGACCCACCACTCACACTCCAAAATCCTCCAAAGAATTGGAGTTAGCCCATGCAGGGCTAGGAAGAAGACTGGTGACGTTAACAGAGGACTGCAAACATGCTGATGTATGTTATTTTAGTTTATGTATGGAATTTGCTATGTGGAGGGCTCTGATCGCAACTGTTTTAATAATAAGTTGCTTTGCTATCAGGAAAACCAGGTGGTCTACACAAAACGCATTGCTTTGCTAATTCTTTAAAACTGTTTTGTTTTTCATGTCATAATGCAGCTTATGTGCCAAGGCTCAGCCCAGGCTCAATGTAATCCCTGTATGTATATGAAACTAACTTCATTTTGATTTGGCTATGCCTAGATTGTGACGCAGATAGAAAATGAGTTCAAGAAATTCCGCCCTCTTGAAGGAAGATGGATGTTTTTCAAAGCAGCAGGTGTGTCATTTTGCTATCTTTCCTAGGTCGATTAACTTAGGGTGTTGTAAGGTAATCCCACAATGACCTGTAATATTACTGGATTCATTTTATGGTATGGCATAGGTGGCTGTGGCCAAAGGAAGCTCTCAGCTGTTCCCATGGACACAGAGGGTTACTCAGGACAGCAGCTCCGTGCTGTAACCAACAATGGGAAAAATCACCTTTTCCTGGTTCCCTTGCAAGAGGAGTTGGACATGGAACTGCTGCCCTATGATTAAGCTGAATTTGAGAGGATGCCACAAGTGCCCTGTCTAACTTGCAATGCCACCATGCCACTTCAAATGTTGGCACGCCATGCTGCAAACTGCCAGCCAACAGTAAATGTGAGTGAGCATATCTATTGTAAATCATTAATAGAAGTAGTATGATTGTATGACTACTATATTAATTAACCAATTACTAAATTAAAACTACAGGTGCAAGATGATGAGGTGGTCATAGAAGATGATACAGAGGAACAAGGGGTAAATGTACCCTCATTTGAACCATTTTACTTGAGGCAAATTAGTTACTGATGTGCACTTCTAAGTTTATGGGTTTTCTTCTGATGCTGTGTTCTGTGTAGGTGTGTCCAATTTGCCAAAAAGAATTCCCTATATCTGTGCTGGCTAACCATGGCAGTGAGTGTGCAGAAAGGTAAATATAACTTTATTATGAAATATTTCCATGTGTAAAGTAAAAACTATATCTGTTTAATGACATTTACCTTTACCTGAACTAAAAATATTACAACTCTGCTTGATTGTGAAAGCTATTTGTGAGCATGCCTTAGATGTTTTTTAATGTTCTGTTGATGAAAGGGCATACAGAGAGCCTGTAAAGGAGAACGTGAATGGCCCAGGTCCTTCATGGCCTTTGCAACCAGATATAGATGCGCCAGGTACATCATCTGGATATGTTGTGGACAGATCTCCACTAGTACCAGTTGAAACAGGTAACAAAAAAGTTCACACATGAAAATGTGCTTGGCATGGTATATTACATGATCACTGTCATTATAATTGCTCAAATTCCATTCTAGCTTCATTGATGTCATGGAAAACAGCAGACACCCCACAGAAAGCTATGCAGCTGTTTCTTGAAGAGCTGAGGCAAGGAGGGGTGAATCAGCCACCTCGGATGCTTACCCTGAATGCAATGGAGGATGATGAAGATCAGGACATCGCCCTCATTTCTTTTTACAAAACTGATCGTGCCAAAAGCCAATGGGCAGCACCATTCCACTGCCGTATTATAGGTATACATTGACAGAGGCAATAACTTAACAGAATATTGATATTCACAATGATATTCACAATAGTCTGAAATTGTCACACTTGCTTGGGAACTAAAGGAAATGAGGAGAAGTAAAGTTTACAGCTGAAATTCAATTAATCTATGCCCACACTGTGAATAATGTTTCATTCTAGGGGATGCAGCCGTTGGTGTGGGGGTCACAAGACACATTCTGTCATCAGCCATTTCCAAGCTGAAACATGGATTTAAGCTGAACTTAGGTTTGTACTTTTGTAAATTGGCCACATGATGGTACCACTGAAGTGTAACCCAATTGTCATGTATGTGGATGTCTTACCACTGTAATAGATGTACTGTTTATCAATTCCCTCACATCCCTGGTGAACATTGGCACATCAGAAATTGTTGAGTTGACCATACATTGAGTTGATTTGTGCTTCCTAGGAAATGCAGCCGTGACTACATTGCTTGAAGGACAAACTGACCACCTCGTGCCCATCTTATCTACATCCCTCCTTGAAAGTGACTTGCTTGTGATGGCTGGAAGGATGATTGGTCATTCTGTGATACATGGCGGTCCTACACTGTCAGGACTTAGTCCAGCAGTGGTGGATGCCTTGATATATTCCACAAAGGAGATGGCTGCATCAAAACTCTGTCTAGAAGACTGTTCTGATGTAGAACACCGGGAAACCATCAGTCTGGTGAGTGAAAAAGTTGTAGCCCATCATACCATAATCTTACGTTTCGTGTTCAAAACCTGTTTATGTTGATGAGCCTTCATCCCTAGGTTATGAAAGAATGATGGACTGAGGAGGAGTCATCACAAATAAGGGAACTTTGCCTGAATTGGTACTGCCCAGTTCCAACCAATGAGACCAACAGATTGCTGCTCTTTCAGCAGCTTCTTTCTCATGCGGTAATGTGCTCCTGTTTTGTATCTGGATGATTGATGTAGTGGTTCTTCAAAGATTGTGATAAGTCAAAAAGTCCACATTTTGACTTGACCAACACGTTAGCTGACTAGACCAGTTTATGTGTTTAGCTTTGGGTCACTGTTCCATTGCAGAGTGTTTTTCCAACCAAGCCTCAAGTTCCTGTACCTTTTTATGTTGTAAGAATGTAGCAATAAATCTAATTGTAAAATGAAGCGGTCCAGGCACCTGATCACATTTCTACCACAACTTTATATTTTGACATACATGTTATACTCCATTTTCACAGGTGCTTGGCAGAGCACATGCCCAGATTAAACAAATAAGAAAGGGATTGAAGGACACAGGTGTTTGGCCACTTCTAGCCACTCGCCAAGATGTTGTTCCCCTTTTCTTTCCACGGGAGGCTGAGGTCCAGCTAACTCCAGAAGTGCGTTGACAAGTACCTTTTATACTAATTGTGTTAGAGCTTACTGGAAGTACATCTCAAAAATTATATGGAATAATGTGTTTTTTAATGCTCTCAGGTCATTCTTCAATGCATCAGATGGCCCCATGCCAAAGAAGCCAACAGTGATGACTCTGATGATGACGTTCCAACTGGCACCGTCACAGGTTACTTTCACACCTTCATTGAAAACGGTAAGTTATTTCAACATACAGTGCAGCTCAAAAGTTTGTGATTGCACCCCTTTACCATGGAAACTCACAGAATTGTTTTTTTTTTAAATATTTACATATCTTTGCATGTCTTTTGGCCTTTTTAAAATGCATCTTTTTAAAATGTTTAGTATTCACAATATTGTTATTGTTGCCACTGTAGTTGTAATCTAAGTAATTTAGTTTTGGGTTTTGAAAACAAGAATCTTTCTCTGTGGTTACAATGATGTAAATCCAAGTGACTGTATGCTATCTATACAAACATGTCTGCACACAAATGCACATAGGTCATTGGCATTTTTGTCAGGGTGTCGCAACAACCATTAATGTCTTTCAGAAGCTTGGTCAAACTTAACTCCAGTAGGTGCTGCGGCGTAAGTCTTGCCAAGGATTTCCAAAGGCACACTGCTAGATTAAAAAGGCTTTATTGTGGTGGGCCTGGCTCTGAAGAAGACTTGTTCACAACGCGTTAGCTGAACTTACACCGCAGCACCTACTGGGGTTAAATTTGACCAAGCTTCTAAATGACTGTTCTCCTTGATCCAAAGAGCACCTGCTTAATAGTGAAGCAACACTCCTGACCACCAAAGTGTTTGGTGTTTTAGTTTTTGAACTGTTAATGTCATTTTGTGTGAAGTAAATCAATTAATTGTACAAAATGTTTCATTTACATGGAATGCATACATTTAATACAATCCATTAAAAATAATAATTTAATCCATGTAATAGTGGCATTAGCTGTAATTGCACCACCTGACTTGTGCTACTAAAAGCGGTAATGACCCTCATACATGGGATAAAATAAACTTTTCTTTGTCTTAGCAACCTCTGGAATTCTGTCCAAGCTTGTGAAGTTCTGGACTGGCTGGGAGGTACCAACGAGCACGCTCAACATAGAGATAGTGAAGTCCAGGGGGCGAAACCACCTACCAACTGCCAGCACATGCTACGAGCGTCTACGGATTCCAGATCATTACTGTAGCTATTCTGGCCTTAAATCTGATCTGATGGTTTGTGTTGAGTCTGTCGACAGTGGCTTTGTTAGGACTAGGACTGTTTTGGCCTCTAGAGGCCGCTGTTATTTCCTTTTCATGTCGTGTTTATTTTGGCCTCTAGAGGCCGCCACTGTTCCTGTGTTTTGTGTTTGTGTTAATTGCCTAATTATCTTCACCTGTGTCCTTAATTAGTTTGTCTATTTATACCCCTGAGTTCAGTCCTCTTGTCACGGAGTCTTTGTGCTGTTATGTTTATCTCCAGTTTCCTTTGTACTGTGTTTTTTTTGATCTTCTTAGCTTTTGAATTTTTGCACTTTGCTTTTCTTTTGGATTATACTCTTTGGTTTTTTTTTGTCTTTTGTTTTGCCCTGTATATAGTGTATATAGTTTAAATAAACCTTTTGATTCTTTTTCTACTTCCGCCTCACGCCTCTGCATTTGAGTCATCCCCCTGGTGGCCTAGTGGGGGTTTGCTGGATTATCACACCAACGAACCAGGCTCGAATCCCAGCAATACCCTAACAGAAAGACTCCGTCATGACCGACTCAGCAGAGGCTGCTTCAACTGTCTACCCGGCCAACCTTCAGGGAATTATGGCAGCTTTGACACGCTTCGGAGCGACCATGGACGCTCATGGACGTACGCTCACCAGCCAACGTGAGGCCCTCGCTCGCCACGAGGAACTGCTTCAGCAAATTGGGAAAACCCTGGCACAGCTGACATCTCTGCCTGCATCTCCTGCTCCTGATCCAGTTCCTGCTCCTGATCCAGCTCCCACTCCTGCTCCAGTGCCTCCTGCAATGCTGCCTTCTTCACCTCGCGAACCCAGCCTTCCTGCACCACAGAGGTATGACGGCAAGCACAGTGAGTGCCGAGAGTTCCTTACCCAGTGTCAACTCACCTTTGAGCTTCAGCCTACCACCTACACTACGGATCGCCGCAAGATTGCCTTTGTGATCACCTTATTAGCTGGTAAGGCGCGAGCCTGGGCTACTGCTATCTGGCAAAGACAGGGACCTGAGTGCTTTGATTTCCAGCTGTTTTCTGAAGAGATGCTTCGGGTCTTCGATCAGGCAGACATCAGTACCGACGCAGCCCGAAAGCTCATGTCCATCCGGCAAGGAGGAAGCGTCGCAGATTACGCCATCTCGTTCCGAACACTCGCAGCAGTAAGTGGATGGAACGAGACTGCCCTGGTGTCAGCCTTCCACCATGGTCTGTCTGATCCCATCAAGGATGGTCTGGCCTCTATTGGATGCCCAAGTGACCTCGAAACCCTCATCTCACATGCTATTCGTCTGGACAACAGGATGAGAGAACACCAAACCTGACGCACTGTCCAGACTGTTCTCTGCCACTAACAGGGAGAATGAAGTCGGGCCTATTATCCCTGTGTCCCGGATTGTGGCCCCTGTCCGCTGGGGTATTGAGGAGGCTGTCCGACGAGCCCAACGCCAGGACCCCGGTCCTGGGACGGGGCCACCAGGCCTCTTGTACGTCCCACATCAAGCCCGGGCCAAGGTTCTCCAGTGGGGTCACTCTTCCCCTCTCACCGCCCACCCGGGAGCTCGGAGGACCCTGGACTTCCTGAAAAGACGCTTCTGGTGGCCTAACATGGAGAAGGAAGTAAGGTCATTTGTCCTGTCCTGTGAGGTTTGCACCAGAACCAAGAACCCACGACAGCGTCCCCAGGGTCTCCTGCATCCTCTGACCATTCCCCGGCGTCCCTGGTCCCACGTGGCAGTCGACTTTATCACGGGTCTCCCTGAGTCACAAGGTAACACGGTCATTTTGGTCTTAGTTGACAGATTCTCCAAGGCCTGCCGCTTCATACCACTGTGCAAACTCCCCTCTGCTCTTGAAACTGCAAAACTTTTGTTTAATCATGTCTTCCGAGTCTTTGGTCTTCCACAGGACATCGTCTCAGACCGAGGGCCCCAGTTCTCCTCCCGAGTGTGGCACGGGTTCTGCAAGGTCATCGGAGCCACTGCCAGCCTCTCCTCTGGGTTTCACCCACAGTCCAATGGTCAGACGGAGAGGCTCAACCAGGACCTGGAAACCACCCTGCGAGGCCTGGCTATGGATAACCCGACATCGTGGAGCATCTGGCTGCCATGGGCGGAGTACGCCCACAACACCCTGCAGTCATCGGCCACCAAGCTGTCGCCATTCCAGTGCCAATTCGGGTTCCAGCCACCTCTGTTCCCGGACCAGGAGGAGGACGCGGGGGTGCCCTCGGTCAACCAATATGTGAGACGGTGTCGCAAGACCTGGAGCAAGGTCAGGAAGACCCTCATACAGACCTCCAGAACCAACCAGACTCAGGCCAACCGCCATAGAAGACCTGCACACGCTTTCCGCCCTGGGCAGCGTGTTTGGCTGTCCACTAAGGACCTTCCACTGCGGGTGGAGAACCGCAAGCTTGCTCCTCGCTACATTGGCCCCTTCAAGGTGGTGCGCAGGGTGAACCCTGTCTCCTACCGGCTCCAGTTGCCCCGGACTCTGAGGATCAACCCCACTTTCCATGTTTCCCTGTTACGGCCCGTACTGACGTCTACGTATGCCCCTGCCCCTAGGAACCCCCCACCCCCCCGCATCTTCCAGGGGCAGACTGTGTTCACTGTGAATCGCCTGCTTGACTCCCGGCGGGTCCGCGGCGGGTTGCAATATCTGGTGGACTGGGAGGGCTATGGTCCTGAGGAGCGCTGCTGGGTTCCTGCTCGGGATGTCCTTGATAAAGAACTATGTCGGGACTTCCATTCGGCCCATCCGGATCGCCCTGGGAACGTCAGGAGACGCTCCTAGAGGGGGGGGTCCTGTTAGGACTAGGACTGTTTTGGCCTCTAGAGGCCGCTGTTATTTCCTTTTCATGTCGTGTTTATTTTGGCCTCTAGAGGCCGCCACTGTTCCTGTGTTTTGTGTTTGTGTTAATTGCCTAATTATCTTCACCTGTGTCCTTAATTAGTTTGTCTATTTATACCCCTGAGTTCAGTCCTCTTGTCACGGAGTCTTTGTGCTGTTATGTTTATCTCCAGTTTCCTTTGTACTGTGTTTTTTTTGATCTTCTTAGCTTTTGAATTTTTGCACTTTGCTTTTCTTTTGGATTATACTCTTTGGTTTTTTTTTGTCTTTTGTTTTGCCCTGTATATAGTGTATATAGTTTAAATAAACCTTTTGATTCTTTTTCTACTTCCGCCTCACGCCTCTGCATTTGAGTCATCCCCCTGGTGGCCTAGTGGGGGTTTGCTGGATTATCACACCAACGAACCAGGCTCGAATCCCAGCAATACCCTAACAGGCTTTGGCTTGGTATAGTTTCCTGCATTTTGACTTGCTTAAAAGGAATGCATGAATGTTTGCCTGACTGTTTTTGTAATTAATATTGAATTCTAGTATGTTTTAGTAATTGAAATGTTCATAATAGTTTGCAGACTTAAAGACTTAATGCCGTTTTAGGAATTACTGTATTAGTGAACCATTGGAGTCTATTTAAAGGTGGGGGGGAGCTACTGCTGTACCCAAAATGCTCGGCTCTGTAGCAAAATTCGTTCTGTGTGCAAATTTCGATTATTACCACACATTTCATCCCAAATTGCCTGAAAACAAAAGTTGGCGTAAAAAGAATGGAGATTGACTTTTTCCATTCACATTCATGACATTTATTCAGTGTCTGTTACAATGTTTTGAGAAAACACAAAAATTAAACTCAAGCTCTTAGACTTTCCACATACTCCACTGTGTCTGTATATAAGTCAACACCGTTGCAGTCTGAAGGTTGAAGTGGGTCAATGTGGTGTATTAATGCCTCCATTTGCTCTGCAGTAAGTGGGCAATCCACCAATGGAACATTGACATGCAGATGTGGTTCTGGGATTTCGCCACTCTCTTCCCAGTCAATTTCTGGAATGTTGATTTCCTAAAGGTTTGGGAAAAAAAAGCATTCATAAAAGGCTTGGCTATTTATAGAGCAAATCATTGCTTAATTACCCCATCTTAGAATCACATTAAAAATTGGCACATATAGAAAAAGACATGTTAAAAACACATTTCAGTGATACCTGTGGATTAGGAATGGGATGATGCATCTGACCAATTTCAAATAACTGATTTGGCGTTAGGTTTTGTTCGGTTCTGAGGGGGTGATTGTCCCAGCCATCACGGAACAAGTTGAGGCTTTCTTGGAGTCGTGGCAGGAAAACATAATGCAGGCAGAAGAAATGTGTTGCATTTCCTAAGTCAAGAAGGCCATCTTCCTCTAGCCCGTGTAAAACATGATAGAACACATTGGTCACCCCCATCCAGACGTCGCGCCAAAGTCTCTCAATTCTGTTAGTGACAATACACAATTAGCAGAGGGAACTTGTAGTCATTTGGTAGCTTATACAGGGTGTGCCCCGAAAAAAATATATACATTTTAAATCATTCTAAAGTAGGTGTTTAAGAAAGAAGAAGTGTTAGAATTTACAGACAGCATTTTATTGTTTTGTCACTACCTATTCTCAAACTGATGTTTCAAGCCTACGCTATGAGACCTGCAACAGTCACTGAAAGTGAATGCACAAAAATTCCAAGACTGCGTGATTCACATTGTCAGCAGTGCCTGGACCAGAATGGATGCCAGTTTGAGAACAAGCGGTGACAATATACTAAATTAATGTCTGGACATTCTATTACACTTGAAAATTACATGAAATTTTATTTCCTACTTTATAATGATTTTACGTGTGCATACACTTTTGGGACACCCTGTACATACTGTATACACACACACAATCTTAACACTCACAGGTTACAGGTGGATTTGTGACTTCGTCAGTTCGTGACGCGTCGTTTCGTGACATCATGCAGTCGGCTCGTTACACACGGGCACAGTGACGATGATGTCACGAAGCTACAGTCACAAACTGACGATGTCACGAATCCACCAGTAACCCACTCACAGATATAATTAAAGAGTACAAGGCAGCCTAGGGAGTGATTTGAGTGGAGTGAATGCAAGGCCTGATACAGGCCAATTCTTTGATATACTGTCTTAACCATGATAAGGTGCTATGGTCTTGTTTAAAAATATACTCGGTTGAATAAACTGTACAGTACCTTTGATTATGGACACTCTTCCCAGCAATGAAGCTGCCACTGTCTGGTCCACGCACAGTAAACATCAAGCGAGCCACTCCAACATTCTCTCCCCCTTGATCTGCTCGAACTCTATGCAAAATATTGTCAATAAAACATAAAATAAGGTGTGGCAAAGAACAATATCATTTAACAAGCATACAAGGAACTTACAAAGAGCAAATAAAGGACAGCTTCTTTACTGTGATATTGGACTGGTGCAGTGGACATGTGGGAAAGGGAAAATGTGAAAAGGGATATGGGACCTACTGATTAGGGACTTGGTTACATGTATGTGGATATTTTTAAACGCTGATTTTTTTTTATCTGTTTACATAAAAACACGGCATGTGGATAAAAATAAAAACGCCATTGTGACAGGTGTGTTTCAGAAATCTCCACTTAAAACTCCTACTTTAAAAATATCCACTTTAGGGAACTAAAACTCTGTTTATGTGTAACAAAAGGCCCAAACGGATACGTTTACAAAAATATCCATATACGTGTAAACAGGTCCTACATGAGAGGGGAATGAATATCACAGATGTCAAGCAATTGTGTTTGTATAATGGTAGTGAAATTGAAGGTGATAGGGAACACATACTGTAATAGTCCTCTACCCCTTTTCGGGCAAGCCTGTTTTACTGTATGTTAACTAATATCAGCCAATCATCAGGCTCAGAAATGAATGAAATAATTTAAAGGAAGAGACCACCGTATTTCTATAATGAAATGCATGTAATGGTTGTTAAATGCATCTTGCTGGGTTGAGACAACAAGTCGAGGGTATACAGTCCTGTGATGTTTCACACAATTCCAACCTACTACAAACAACGGCAAGTTTGGATAGCAGCTAGAAGCTAGTTGCGTTACAACTGGATCCCTCAACACTGGAAGTTGTGAAGACCTGGCGAGTTTGCTCTGAGCATTTCACAGAGGAGGACTATAAGGAACCTGGAAAACATCTGAATGACATGGCAACACCGTCAATCCAATGCAATGGCGTGAACGCTCAACATTGTAAGTGTCCAGGGAAAATGTGGAAAAGCTTGGTCATATCTAACGTTAGCCCAAAAAAATGCCACCCACTTTGCTGAGCCTAGCTACATTCTAACAACTTTGGGGGGCACGTCTAACTGACTGGGGGCACGCACAGAGCTCAGAGAGCTACCTATCAGCCTGTCTCAGTTCAGAGAAGAACACATTTATAGAAATACGGCAGTCTGTTCCTTTAAGGCATGTAGACATGGTTGATAAGATTATCTGAATAGTTGTGCCATGGTTAGTAGTTCCTTGACATAGTGGACCCAAGTGAAATTTCACCTGAGTGGATAGCCGAATTCCTGAACTGCCTCTTGGAAGAAGGCTAGGTTTGTTTCAGACCGATTATTGTCTGCAGCTCTCAGGTACATTATCTGTTGACAAGATGGACGCAAGTTTAGAAAAAAAAAAGTTCAACCATAGCTTTTGACATAAACAAGCAGGTAAGCAAACACAATGTGTCTTAAATTGCCTTTTTTGTTTTCAAATTTATGTAAATACATGGCATTAATGTAAATACATAGCAAAGCCAATATTCTGTGACCACACTTGGATTACCATAAAACGGCATGGATGATTGGACTTTTGTGCTGTACTCACCTTACGGGAAAAGCCATCTATGCAGCCAAAGATGACGATATTGTATCTGGGGGAACAACATGAAAAGACATGCAGTAACACTTCGCATTTTTGTAAACCAAGATACATGCTCAAAATAAATAATGTACACACACACACTACAAGATGCTCAGCTTTATGTATTTGAGGATACTGTAGTAGCTAGTAAAAATTTTATTACAATAATGTTACTTGTTAAACCTAGGATGGTTAAGAACATAATACCATACTTTACTTCATGTTCTGAATTTAATGTTTGTTCTGTCTTTGTCTATGCACAAAACAGTGAGACACGTAATTTTGATTCGTTTGTATAACAATAAAGCTGACTTTCACAATTGACTTAGCTGACTTACCTTATGAGCTTATGATTTGTGTCCATATGCACAAGGTACAGTGGTGCTTGAAAGTTTGTGAACCCTTTAAAATTTTCTATATGTCTGCATAAATATGACCTAAAACATCATCAGATTTTCACACAAGTCCTAAAAGTAGATAAAGAGAACCCAGTTAAACAAATGAGACAAAAATATTATACTTGGTCATTTATTTATTGAGGAAAATGATCCAATATTACATACCTGTGAGTGGCAAAAGTATGTGAACCTTTGCTTTCAGTATCTGGTGTGACCCCCTTGTGCAGCGATAACTACAACTAAACGTTTGCGGTAACTGTTGATGAGTCCTGCACACCGGCTTGGAGGAATTTTAGCCCGTTCCTCCGTACAGAACAGCTTCAACTCTGGGATGTTGGTGGGTTTCCTCACATGAACTGCTCGCTTCAGGTCCTTCCACAACATTTTGATTGGATTAAGGTCAGGACTTTGACTTGGCCATTCCAAAACATTAACTTTATTCTTCTTTAACCATTCTTTGGTAGAAAGACTTGTGTGCTTAGGGTCGTCGTCTTGCTGCATGACCCACCTTCTCTTGAGATTCAGTTCATGGACAGATGTCCTGACATTTTCCTTTAGAATTCGCTGGTATAATTCAGAATTCATTGTTCCATCACTGATGGCAAGCCGTCCTGGCCCAGATGCAGCAAAACAGGCCCAAACCGTGATACTACCACCACCATGTTTCACAGATGGGATAAGGTTCTTATGCTGGAATGCAGTGTTTTCCTTTCTCCAAACATAACGCTTCTCATTTAAACCAGAAGTTCTATTTTGGTCTCATCCATCCCCAAAACATTCTTCCAATAGCTTTCTGGCTTGTCCACGTGAGCTTTAGCAAACTGCAGATGAGCAGCAATGTTCTTTTTGGAGAGCAGTGGCTTTCTCCTTGCAACCCTGCCATGCACACCATTGTTGTTCAGTGTTCTCCTGATGGTGGACTCATGAACATTAACATTAGCCAATGTGAGAGAGGCCTTCAGTTGCTTAGAAGTTACCCTGGGGTCTTTTGTGACCTTGCCGACTATTACACGCCTTGCTCTTGGAGTGATCTTTGTTGGTTGACCACTCCTGGGGAGGGTAACAATGGTCTTGAATTTCCTCCATTTGTACACAATCTGTCTGACTGTGGATTGGTGGAGTCCAAACTCTTTAGAGATGGTTTTGTAACCTTTTCCTGCCTGATAAGCATCAACAACGCTTTTTCTGAGGTCCTCAGAAATCTCCTTTGTTCGTGCCATGATACACTTCCACAAACATGTGTTGTGAAGATCAGACTTTGATAGATCCCTGTTCTTTAAATAAAACAGGGTGCCCACTCACACCTGATTGTCATCCCATTGATTGAAAACACCTGACTCTAATTTCACCTTCAAATTAACTGCTAATCCTAGAGGTTCACATACTTTTGCCACTCACAGATATGTAATATTGGATCATTTTCCTCAATAAATAAATGACCAAGTATAATATTTTTGTCTCATTTGTTTAACTGGGTTCTCTTTATCTACTTTTAGGACTTGTGTGAAAATCTGATGTTGTTTTAGGTCATATTTATGCAGAAATATAGAAAATTCTAAAGGGTTCACAAACTTTCAAGCACCACTGTACATAGGGCAGGG
Source organism: Neoarius graeffei (assembly GCF_027579695.1). Classification (NCBI taxonomy): domain Eukaryota; kingdom Metazoa; phylum Chordata; class Actinopteri; order Siluriformes; family Ariidae; genus Neoarius; species Neoarius graeffei. The sequence goes on from NC_083569.1 coordinate 46,078,613, forward strand.
AACTGAATAAGTTCTCCTTACAACACACCCCATTTGGGTCATTCTGCATAGTGTCCCTAGACTGTCCACACGATGCAGAGCAGCCTTAACACGACTCCATTGGATTCGGTACCCTTGTGCTGCCAGAGTCTCCTTGACCAGCCTGTATCCTGCATGTGGCATTGTCTCCTTTATGGCAGAAACATGCTCATCCAGCTCAGCATCTGTGCAAGTGCTGTACAGTTCTCTGACAGAAATGTTGTACTCAGACATCCTTCTGTACAATGTAGCACGACACAACCCCATCAATCCAGCTATGGTATTCAATGGTAACCCAATGTCTAGAAGGTGCTTCAAATGATCAGGACAAATGGAGATTTTAGGTCGACCAGCTGTACTTCGGCTTTCAAATTGCACTGGTGCTACAGGGTGGTGCTGATGTTCCCTTAGCATCAGGGCATTGACCAATGCCCTCAAACAGTCAGTTATTTCCTGGGACACTGGAATATGGTGGGATATGATGTCCAGGAAAACCATTTCCTGTGTACACACAAACCGCAGGTAGTCTTCATCCATGTCTGTTTGCTGAAGAACAAGTGTGACCCTGGTCAACAGTCTGTCCAAAACATGCTGTCTCAATAATTCCTACAAAGAAAAATCAAACGTAAGATGGCATGCATAATCTCTAAAATTAAAGAAAATAATAAACCACCCAAAAGCATATCCTAAAAGTATTCACTCCCTAATACTCTATGTTATTAAACGTACCAGCCCCCTAAGCCCTAAGTAAATGCACCTACTGTATTTATGCATTTGATTTATAATCATGTGTGGGCAATAAAGTATAGAGGAGGTTGGAACATCCCTCTTTTTATATTAAATCCAGAGAGAATAAGCTTTCATACGTTAATGGTACTCCAGAGATAGCTTTTAGAAAAGTGAATAGTTTTGGCGCCTATGACATACATGTCAACCTATACGGAATGTCCGTATTTTATACGGATTTGATTCAATAAACGTAGTATACGGGCGTATAAATAAAGTTATACGGATTCTTTAAAAAAAAAACTTCAATATTTATTTAGAGCTATAATCAATTCCCACGATGATAAAAGAACGCATAACATTTACAAACGTACTGTACACCACAGCCAGCCAGTAAAGAGTCTTATGAAATCGCGCATTATCTTGTGGTAGCGAGACTTCGTTCCACTTTTGATCATGCGCACACCGCATTGTGAGAATCCCGCCAACCGGGAAGTCATAGACGCCGGCTTCTGTGTAGAATCATACGTCATCCTCGACCGAGAATAAAGATGCCTCATTCATGTGCTGTGTTTAACTGTACCAACAGGTTTACCGTCCAAACGAGATCACATGGGATTACCTTTCACAGGTGAGACTGTATTTGGTCATTATAACGTAATTTTACGAACAGATTTTCCTGACTTTGTGGCTAATATGAAGTCTCGCGCATAATAGCCGCTCGGTGAAACCTGTCTCCAAACAACGAAGTATTTCCTTCGTAACTACGCTGATAACACATTGTGTTTTTGTCAAACATTGGAGCTTTGTATTCATTCTGAAGGTTTATTGTTATTAATATTGAATAAAAAGTAACTGGGATATATCATTGTTAATTATCATTCAAATTTTAGGTAAATTATTTTAATTTGCATCTTATACGGATTTTGGAGGTTGGTTATACAGGTTTGATTGACCAAAGGTTGACATGTATGCTATGAATCTATGATTACAATGTTTGCTGCATACTGTGGACTGTCTGTTTATTAGATAATGCTGTTTTTGTCTCAATCCTGAAAGCTTAAATCTGTCTGAAATCCATAACGCCATCGATCGACTGGAAGCCATTTTCATATACGCAATCTGCATTTGGCTACCTAGACCATACATTTCCACTGTAGCCTACATAAACGTCATTTCATTTGGTTGTTTCGTTTGTAGTCGACTAGCCTGCTAGCAATGTGATAGCCTATGTGTGACAACCCTTATGGAATAACTGCAATACACTCTCTTTTTGCATTTGCGTTTTCGTGTCAACATATTGTAGGCTATTCAGTAATAGGCTACTGTACTTTTTACTGTACATTTCTTCATAAGGGAAATGAAACAAACACACATTGCCAAAAGTACTACTAGCGAGTCAGTAGACTACTTGCAAAGTCAGTCTAAAGTACTTAACAATCTCTGACTACTTGATCATGTCAAAATATTCGACTCACCCAGGCATTCATTTCTGTTTCCATTTCATCCTTGAGGTTAACGTGATGTTATTGCTTCCATATTTCGCTCCATTAAAAATTTTTCTGGTAGACCTCTGATAGTACCACAGCCGCCTTGGTAGTACAGTAGTTGTTTGCGGGTAGCCGAACTGGAGTGAACTTCGGTAAAGTAGAAACACCGCCCTCTACTGGAGGGGGAAAGGCTGCAAGCCTCTGGCGTGTGGACTGAGACCTTTGCGTATGCGGATCGGGTTGGAAAAGTGCGAAATGAATGTCTCAAAATTATGCAAGCGGAAGCAAGGATTCATCCGCGTGTTGGGTGATCTGCAAATGCAGATTCATCACTTCACACAAAGAACGCAGGAGTCGCAAACGAAATTTCAGTACAGATGCACATGCAAAACCTGATACATGCGTGCAAATCCCAATTTACAAGTCACGAATTTTGTACTTGCGTTTGCATATTATATCATTCGCGTGGATCACGGTGTCTGCGAGTACGGATAATAAAGAAACAAAAACGGATAATAAAGAAACAAAAATCTCTCCACTTAAATGTGCTTTATTTACTCATGTGTGTCATCATGGCAATCCCAAATTTTCTATTGTAGCATATTTATTTTCACTTCTACTATAAAACGAAAATGTATTTTTTTAATGATTTACTACCATTTCATTGACAGATTAAAAATGATTCGGTTTTTTTTTTAGTTTTTTTAGCCTTTATTCTCTCTCTCTCTCTCTCTCTCTCTCTCTTTATTTATTTATTTATTTATATATAAAGTTAGAATTTGTGCTGTTGTGATATTGTGCAGCTTCACACACATCCGAGACATCCAATCAGCTTCTCCTAATACTCAGATGAGCCTCCTCCAGTGTGATATTTATTACAGTTATCTCGAATTCCTTTGCGCTTTCCTTGAAAAAAGAAGCAATGTGTTTTTAATAGTCTTGAGAAACTCCAACACCATGCACAGTTGATGTCTTTTCTGTGGCTGTGGTGTGTATTTCTACCGCATGTCCACTGCAGTCCGCGTCAGCGATCCTCCTCCAGTGTAATATTTATTACAGTTATCTCGAATTTCTTTGCGCTTTCCCTGAAAAAAGAAGCAATGAGTTTTTAATAGTCTTGAGAAACTCCAACACCATGTACAGTTGATGTCTTTTCTGTGGATGTGGTGTGTATTTCTATATCCACTGCAGTATACTTACCTTTCTGACATCCATCAACCTGGCACAGTCAACCAGTTCTTTACCATCTTTTGTCTTACATGCAAGACGGTCAATTATGGGCTGTGTAAAAGAAAAAGTTATGACATTTTGTCAGGGAAAGCTTTTGTGAACCGATAAAATATCCAGGATTGCAGTGCTTCTATGGTTAATGGGTATGTCAGTGTCAAAAGTTGAAAGACTTGAAATGAAAATGTTCATATAAGGTCATGAATAAGGCCAATAAAGCTATCATACACACCGTATTTGGTTTTTGTGTAACACAATCATCTCGGTGCTCATATGCATTTGGAGAAGCCTTCTCGCATGTTGTGACTATCAGATGGGCATTTACATGGAAGTTGCTCTCCATAGTCTGTGAACAAGGGTATTGCATAGCCACATTTGTACACGTCTTTAAAATAATTACTTGAAATCAAAGTGGAAAACATGAAATGAGCAATTATATGATGCTGTTGATATTGAAAACTATTGATAGTTATTTGTTATTGTTGCTTTATGCGTCCTAGTTGAGACCACAGTAAAGTTGATTTTATAATCAATAATCAGTAAACATTTTATATGCAAAAAGCATACATGGGCTTTATCAACACAATATAATGTCTACACTCGCATCCATTTTAGAGTAGGCAGTTGACTGAATCCACATGTCTTTGGACTGTGGGAGGAAACAGGAGGAAACCCATGCAGACACAGGGAGAACATGAAAACTCCACACAGAAAAGCCTCTGTCGACCACTGGGCTCGAAATCAGAACCTTCTTGCTGTGAGGCAACAGTGCTAATCAGTACACCACTGTGCCACACACTCATTTTGTTTCAGTGTGAATTCAACATGGATTTAAAGTGGCTGACTCACCCTTCCCAGAATCCTGTTCATTGTTTTTGTTTTGAAAGCATGTGACAGCTACTTCGTTAGCTCTCTGTGCAGCAAACTAGAGCCCTGCATTCCCGTGGGAGTCCCGCGGGACCTGACGCAAAGCAGTGCAGCGCGGGACAAATTTTGAAAGCTCATTGCGGGCGCAGGCGGGAGGGGGAGTGCACAATGCGGGAGCGGGCGGGAGAGGTGATAAGCTGCAGTCCCGCTAACTAAAAACGTGTTTAAAATGAAATTTATAAATTATTAATTTATGTCTATGATATATAATTTGTGCTGGATATTTTATTTGGCATTAATAAAAACATTTTAAGATGCGTAAATTTGCGAATGTGGTTGTGGCAGTGGGGGCGTGGCCAAGCAGCAGTCTGTGAATGGAGGGCGGGGTCGGGGAAGGTAGCGTGTTTCAGCACCACTGTAGTAATCCCCGATGTGGGTGGAGCACAGAAGCACGGCAGGCGAGAGTTCGTGTTCACACCCACTCACTTTATTGAGCTTTTCAGCTTTCTTTCTTTCTTTCACTCGTTCACTCACACACACACACGTGTTGTGGTCGGGGAGCGAATCCCTCTTCTCTCCTCTCCCCCTCCCTTTATACTCCATCCCTGCAACAAACACACACACACAAATTGACATCAGGCGTCATGACCTCACTTACCTTCCCTGACCCTGCCCTCCATTCACAGACTGCTGCTTGGCCACGCCCCCGCTGCCACAGTGGTCTAATCTCGCGTACATTTCCGATTCCTTTCCGCTCTTCCGTGTTTGAGATCTCTGATCATGGCAGAAGAGCAGAGCTCCTCTAGTGAAGCTCACAATGGGTATCTCTGTAAAGCCTCAGCTGCGCATGCTGCCTGGCAACGCGCACCCTCGCTACGTGCGCTAGGTGAAATTCCCCAAGCCAATGACAAGAACTTTCGTGAGAAATAATGTGAACTTCTGCATCATGCGGGATTTGCGGGCGGGAGCAGGACAAAATATGGCAGGCGGGAGCGGGACTGAAAATCATAATTCTTTGCGGGAGTGGGCGGGAGCGGGACTGCACAATGCGGGAGCGGGCGGGAGTGGGACTGAAAACTCTGTCCCGCGCAGACCTCTAATTTCAGCGACAAATTAAAAATGGAAGCGGATGAATTGGTTCCTAACAGAACGAGTAAGGGGTCAGTCATCTGGCATTTTTTTGGATATCGCGAAGGGGACGTGGAACAGCAAATGCCAGTTTGTAAAGTGCGCAAAAAAAAAAACAGTATCAAAATACTCGGGTCTTGAAATAAATGCACATTAGTCATGAACAATGGTAACTACTTTCTTTTGTGTTATGTTTGACAGAAGTAAAATTCATACATGAACAAATTTTGGCGAGTTGCTTTGGAAGGTAACTAGTCCGGCTGGCTGGTGAAAAAATATGAATTTCGAGCCCTACTTAGCCTACCTGGGGTTGAAAGTCTCGAGAGATGCACAGCGTTTTGGCGGGTATTTATTTATTTATTTATTTATTTATTTATTTTTATTCTTTTTCACCGGTATATTGTAAATGGTATCAATTGTTGAGGGTTTCAAGGCAAAGAGCTCACATTTAGAAAGGTTAAGGGTCAAACCTGAGGCTTCTGAAAAAGGTTTTATAGTTGTTAAAGATAGGGAAACTTGATCTCCGTTTTTTAGGAATAGGGTGGTGTCGTCTGCTAATTGACTAATTAATAACGATTGATCAGCGATAGAGATTCCTTCTATCTTACTACATTTGATGTGAGTGGCTAAGATCTGCATAGGCAAGAGGAACAGGAAAGGGGACAAAGGACAACCCTGTCGGATTCCCCGTTTTATGTCGAATCTTGGCGTTGTGCCATTTATTAATTTGATAGAGGCATTACTGTTTTTATAAAGAGTTTCTATAGCATTAATGAATTTTCTGGCATTTTGGCGGGTATACAGGCTACCGGCTTCTGCGAGTGATGCATACCTGTATATTGAGAGATGAAAAAAAATTATATAATTTTATTTTAATATTTCAAGATCACAATGTTCCAATTAAGAACTACAATAAAAAATGAACTAACAAAAATAAAATGCACTTTAATTGGATACTTATAAAATTTACTTCCCCAAGCCGCACAGAGCCGCAGCATAAGGATGAAAGAGCCGCATGCGGCTCCGGAGCCGCGGGTTGCCGACCCCTGGGCTAGATAAAGACTTGAGCCAACAACAGATAATAAATACCACCGTTTTACAGCCATACTTCCCTTTCTTTTTCTTGCCTCATGTATTGGACCATGTGTACATTATCTGGCATGATCTGCTTGGTACATTGTGATTATGAGAGCCTCCAGTGCCAGGTATGGCCTCCACTCATTTAATTTCTTTTCTCTCAGTGAGTGTATTTTTTTTGGACAATCCTAGTACCTAGAACTCGTGACAGGTACTCATTATCTTCATTAGCCACCTGTTAAGTCAGCCCTACCTCATTGCAAGCCTTATTATCTATGACTTATGATGATGTTAGCTATATTTTCTATGAACTGACTATTTAGTTTTTTTTGCCTTAATGACCTGCCGAGTCTCCTAAATTGTCTGGATAATATGACACAAATCTGGAACCTGAGTTGCTTTTTCCCTCCGTACAACAAATCTACACAGCCCAAAGTTTTCCTGACTTTATATAGTTAGTATACTAACTGTGCGGTTAGTATAATGAGTCCTGTTGCAAGACTCTTGCTCATACCACTGGTGTTTAAATCCTTTGGAAGCCAAAAACTACCTATGTGCTCTCTCCCTCAGCACTGACCATTTAAAAGATGCTGTACAGATGCACAGACTGCATACAGATGCCAAACATCTTGTGAGTCACAAAGTTCCATGTCCAGCTTGAAACGATAAGCATAAGAAGATAATAAAACAGTTTTCAGAAAATAAAAAGAATACTGTCTTCTCAATCAGAAGTAAGCAGTCCGAGTTAGACTGAATGATGCAACACTCAACACCAATACACTCTTCCACAGAGACGGTTGTGGCAGAATTCACAATGCCAAAATGCAAGGATTTTATTGAGAACCTATGTCCAAACTTCTTTGCCCACTTACAACATATTAGCTAGAATCACAAGCAGGTTGAGTGTGGCCATATATCCGTATAGCATAACTAGTTAGTCTCACTTGATGAAGAACTATATCCAGATGTTGACTGCAGAGTGAGACCATATGATGTTGCATTGCAATACCTTATCTGTCTTATTAGCATTGGTCCTTTCACTCCAATCTATAGAAGTGGTTCCTTCTGTGAGAACACTGATTAACACTAGCAGCAGGACCTCTCGGCCAGGATATCTAGACCATGTATAAATCTGGTTTATGCATGGGCAAACAAACCATCTACTCAGCATTTTTAGGTTACCCCAACCAGATACATGTTCCAGCACCCTCATGGAATAGTGCCATATTTGGGGACTGGCTCCTAGTGTTGTAGTCAAGAACACACAAAACGAGAACAAGCCATGACCATATACATATACATATCAGAGTGTATAAAGACCAAGACAAGACCAAGACTTTGAGACCAAGTCAAGACCAAGACAAGACCATAACCAGACCAGGGGGTGTGAAGGGAGGCGGGGAACAGCTGAAGGCCATTAACATCCATCCATCATTCATAACAACTTACCCTGTGCAGGGTCGCAGGCAAGCTGGAGCCTATCCCAGCTGACTATGGGCGAGAGGCAGGGTACACCCTGGACAAGTTGCCAGGTCATCGCAGGGCTGATACATAGAGACAAACAACCATTCACACTCACATTCACACCTACGGTCAATTAAAAACCACCAATTAGCCTCACCTGCATGTCTTTGGACTGTGGGGGAAACCAGAGCACCTGGAGGAAACCCACACAGACACAGGGAGAACATTCAAACTCCACATAGAAAGACCCCTGTCGGGCACTGGGTGCGAACCCAGGACCTTCTTGCTATGAGGCAACAGTGCTAACCACTACACCACCATACCATCCAGGATGTTAACAGTAATGAAAATTTTGACTAGCAATGAGTCACATTATTGGTTGCATTTGAAGCAGGAAGTTTTACATCCAATCACAGTAATGATGTTAACAAATAAATCAGACCATGCTTTGGCAATTTAGTGATATCCCCACTAAATTGCCCAAGTCCTCTATGTCCGAGTCCTCTACGTCTGAGAGTGAGATGAGGCCGAGTAAAAATGTGGTTGATTCTGAGACAAGGCCAAGACCTTTAAGACGTGGTCTTGAGCCCGGTCTCAAGACCAAGACCGGACTCAAGTACTCCAACACTACTGGCTCCTCTGGGCCCTCACCAGGGAGCAGGCCATTCAGGACACAACCGCACTTCTTGCACGCATGACAGTGTTTTGGTAGTCTGGTTAACACCAGACCATATCACAAGTGAAATATGGTCTGGAATCCGCCTATTGAATTTCTCATAGGGGAGGTGTGGTTTACGATTGTCAACGGCCGTTTATTGGACGTTGCGAATGTCTATCATTTGGCGTATACGTAGCCCATGGCCAATCATGGCAGTTGTACCCGGTGACGTAGTTAGAGTGACGAAGAGGCGAAGAAGAGAAGGAAAGAGAAAGAGAAGGCAAAACAAAAATAGACTGTAACACCAAACGCTGTTCTTTTTTTAAAACAAACTTTCGCTCGAAACTATTCAGAACAGTGTCTAAAGCTTGATCGAAAGTTTGGTTCGTATCGCTCACCGCCATGTTAAATGTGATCCGTAAACGGTCCCAAATAAACTACAAGCTTCCGTTTGTCGAGTAGTACGCGTCACCGTCTTTCCACCCCTCCCCACTCTCTGATAGGCTCCCTAACTCAGGCGAGCCTTTAGACCATAGTTTCCATGCTGTCTTTTCAGATCGGAACGATTGTGCAAAGCAGCATGGGATTTCCCAGGCTAGTGTTTTGGTCCCCTAGAGCTCCTTAACGCCGAAGAAACACCACACATTTTATCAGTGTGAGGCTAGATTCACTAAGAGCACCCATGACTACACTAAGAGCACCCATGATCAATTTACTAATCTTTACAAGGGGTGCCAATAATTGTGGAAGACACCGTTTGGATTATTCACAACTTATAAATGCAACACTTATCTAAAAGTAATAACTATATGGAATCATCCGCATCATGACTGTCAGTAACAGCACTGAAAACCTGAGTTCGGCGCAGCCTCCAAACATGGCCTCTCCGGACTACACTTCCCATGAACACCAGTGCCCCCCATCACCAGAGTTCTAATTACATCACCTGCCTCCAATTATCCCGCAATCACCTTCCCTACTTAAGCTCAGCAATCTCAAACACACTTCACGAAGTATCGTTCTGTGTCCCGTACCAGACTATACCGAGCCGTTTGTTTTTCTGACTGACTTCCTGATAAAGTTTTCGTTACTTTCTGACCTCATTTCCTTGTCTTTCCTGTATTGCCTTGTTTACCGATCAATTGACCTATGCCTGTTTCCAATTTCTGCCTCATGATTTGGTTACCCCTCCTAGAACTGCCACCTTATTGTGGTGGAGGGGTTTGTGTGCTTGAATGATCCTAGGAGCTATGTTGTCGGGGGCATTATGCCCCTGTTAGGGTCTCCCAAGGCAGACAGGTCCTAGGTGACAGGCCAGACTAAGAGCAGTTCACCAAACCCCCTTATGGATAAAAATCTATCAAGGACCATGATGTCGCATGGTATGGTGCAGCCGGGGCCCCACCCTGGAGCCAGGCCCGAGGTTGGGACTCGTATGCGAGCACTTGGTGGCCGGGCCTTTGCCCACGGGGCCTGGCCGGGCTCAGCCCAAAGCGGTGACGTGGGCCTGACCTCCTGTGGGTTCACCACCCACAGAGGTAGCCGTAGGGGGCTGGTGCAATGTGGATTGGGTGGCAGTCGAAGGCAGGGACCTTGACGACCTGATCCCCGAACACAGCGGCTAGCTGTTGGGACATGGAATGTCACTTCGCTGGGGGGGAAAGAGCCTGAGCTTGTGTGGGAGGTTCAGAGGTACCGGCTAAAGATAGTCGGGCTCACCTCCATGCACAGCTTGGGCTCTGGAACCCAGCTCCTCGAGAGGGGCTGGACTCTCCACTTCTCTGGAGTCACCCATGGTGAATGGCAGCGGGCTGGTGTGGGCTTGCTTATAGCTCCCCAGCTCAGCCGCCATGTGTTGGAGTTTACCCCAGTGAACGAGAGGGTCGCCTCTCTGCACCTTACGATCGGGGAGAGGGCTCTTGCTGTTGTTTGTGCCTACGGGCCAAATAGCAGTATAGAGTATCCGGCCTTCTTGGAGTCCCTGGGAGAGGTACTGAGAGGTGCTCAAACTGGGGACTCCATTGTTCTACTGGGGGACTTCAACGCTCACATGGGCAACGACAGTGACACTTGGAGGAGCGTGATTGGGAGGAACGGCCTCCCCGATCTGAACCCGAGTGGTGTTTTGTTATTGGACTTCTGTGCTAGTAATGGTTTGTCCATAATGAACACCATGTTCGAGCATAGGGGTGTCCGTAAGTGCACATGGCACCAGGACACCTTAGGTCGGAGGTCGATGATCGACTTTGTTGTCGTTTCATCGGATCTCCGGCCCTATGTCTTGGACACTCGGGTGAAGAGAGGGGCTGAGCTGTCAACTGATCACCACCTGGTGGTGAGTTGGATCCGCTGGCAGAGGAGGAAGCCAGACAGACCTGGCAGGCCCAAACGTATGGTGAGGGTCTGCTGGGAACATCTGGCCGAGCACTCTGTCGGGGAGATCTTTAACTCCCACCTCCGGGAGAGCTTCTCCCAGCTTCCAAAGGAGGCAGGGGACATTGAGTCTGAGTGGACCATGTTCTCTGCCTCCATTGTCAACGTGGTTGTTCGGAGCTGTGGCCGCAAGGTCTCCGGTGCCTGTTGTGGCGGCAATCCCCGAACCCGGTGGTGGATACCGGAAGTAAGGGATGCCGTCAAGCTGAAGAAGGAGTCCTATCGGGCCATGTTGGCCTCCGGGACTCCTGAGGCAGCTGATGGGTATCAGCAGGCCAGGCGTGCCACAGCTCGGGCAGTTGCGGAGGCAAAAACTCGGAACTGGGAGGAGTTTGGTGAGGCCATGGAGGAGGACTATCGGTCGGCCTCGAAGAAATTCTGGCAAACTGTCTGGTGCCTCAGGAGGGGGAAGCAGTACTCTGCCAACACTGTTTACAGTGCGGGTGGGGAGCTGTTGACCTCGACTGGGGACACTGTCGGGCGGTGGAAGGAATACTTTGAGGATCTCCTCAATCCCACTGTCATGTCTTCCATTGAGGAAGCGGAGGCTGATGACTGGTGGACTCATCCATTACCCAAGCCGAAGTCACTGAGGTGGTTAGCAAGCTCCTCGGTGGCAAGACACTGGGGGTGGATGAGATCTGCCCCGAGTATCTCAAGTCTCTGGATGTTGTGGGGCTGTCTTGGCTGACACGCCTCTGCAACATCGTGTGGCGGTCGGGGACAGTGCCTCTGGAGTGGCAGACTGGGGTGGTGGTCCCTCTTTTTAAGAAAGGGGACCGGAGAGTGTGCTCCAATTATGGGGGAATCACACTTCTCAGCCTCCCAGGGAAGGTTTACTCCAGGGTACTGGAGAGGAGAATTCAGCCATTAGTCAAACCTTGGATCCAGGAGGAACAATGCGGTTTTCGTCCTGGTCGCGGAACAGTGGACCAGCTCTATACCCTTCATAGGGTGCTCAAGGGTTCATGGGAGTTTGCCCAACCAGTCCACATATGCTTTGTGGATTTGGAGAAGGCATTCGACCGTGTCCCTCGTGGTATTCTGTGGGGGGTGCTTTGGGAGTATGGGGTTTGGGGCTCTTTGCTAAGGGCTGTCTGGTCCCTGTATGAACGGCGCAGGAGTCTGGTTTGCATTGCCGGCAGTAAGTCAGACCTGTTCCCAGTGCGTGTTGGACTCCAGCAGGGCTGCCCTTTTTCACTGGTTCTGTTCATAATCTTTATGGACAGAATTTCTAGGTGCAGCCAGGGGCCGGAAGGGCTGTTTGGGAACCACAGGATTTCGTCTCTGCTTTTCGCAGATGATGATGTCTTGTTGGCTTCTTCAAACCAGGACCTTCAGCAGGCACTGGGGCGGTTTGCAGTCAAGTGTGAAGTGGCTGGGATGAGAATCAGTACCTCCAAGTCAGAGGCCATGGTTCTCGACCGGAAAAGGGTGGCTTGCCCTCTCCAGGTTGGTGGAGAAGTCCTGCCTCAAGTGGAGGAGTTCAAGTATCTCAGGATCTTGTTCACGAGTGAGGGAAGGATAGAGCGTGAGATTGACAGGTGGATAGGTGCGGCCTCCGCAGTGATGCAGTCGCTTTAAGGGTCCATCGTGGTGAAGAAGGAGCTGAGCCAAAAGGCAAAACTCTCGATTTACCGGTCGATCTACGTTCCGACTCTCACCTATGGTCATGAGCTTTGGGTAATGACCGAAAGAACAAGATCGCGGATACAAGCAGCCAAAATGAGTTTCCTTCGCAGGGTGGCTGGGCGTTCCCTTAGAGATAGGGTGAGTAGTACAGTCACTCGGGAGGAGTTCGGAGTAGAGCCGCTGCTCCTCCACATCGAGAGGAATCAGCTGAGGTGGCTCGGGCATCTCTTTCGGATGCCTCCTGGACGCCTCCTTGGGGAGGTGTTCCAGGCATGTCCCCCCGGGAGGAGGCCCCGGGGAAGACCAAGGACACGCTGGAGGGACTATGTCTCTCGGCTGGCCTGGGAACGCCTCGGTGTTCTTCCCGAGGAGCTGACCGAGGTGTCTGGGGAAAGGGAAGTTTGGGCTTCCATACTCAGACTGCTGCCTCCGCGACCTGGCCCCGGATAAGCAGAAGAAGACGAGACAAGATTATTTGTTTACACTCCCCTGACTTTTCTCTCGCCGCACCTGTTCTCCCCTGCATCCTTAAGTGCCTGCGTTCTGACAGGATACTTCACCATCATGGATGCAGCAGAGGAGGCTAAGCAGACTGCAATCCATGCACAGGGGTGACTGTTAGGAGAACACCAGCAGATGATAAGTGATCTCAACACCAGGATGACACAACTCACTGCTGTGGTGTCGCAGGCCGTCCTCACATGCCCCTCCTCTCCTTCTGGTGTGTCCCGAAGTATTTCTCTGCCAGAAAAGTTTTCTGGGGAAGCCTTCTGTTGTAAATGATTTCTTCTTCAGTGTTCCTTGTACTTTGCTTCTCTCCTGGGGGCAACAGATGACCACAAGCTCTCCCCATTGATCTCTTCTCACCAGTAAGACCCTCCAATGGGCAAGCGCAGTGTGGAAGCATGGGGGCGAATACACCACTTCATATGACCATTTTCTGGGGTTTTTCACAAGAGTGTTCGACCATGAGCCAGAGGGGATCAAAATTGGAGAGAGCCTGTTCACTATCCATCAAGGAGAAAGGAGTGTAGCAGAGTATGCACTGGACTTCCGCACCTTAGCCGCCAGCAGCGGCTGGAACGAGCCAGCCCTGAAAGCCACATTTTACCAAGGTCTGCGTCCAGAGGTACTCAGCAAACTGACATGCCGGGACAAACCTCTTTCTCTTGACTCGCTTATCAACCCAGTGGGAGGCCCTTGAGGGGGGATTCTGTCAGTAACACCACTGAAAACCTGAGTTCAGAGCAGCTTCCAAACATGACCGCTCTGGACTACACTTCCCATGATATACAGTTCCCCCCGTCACCAGAGTTCTAATTATATCACCTGCCTCCAATTATCCCGCAATCACCTTCTCTGCTTAAAGGGCATATCACAGGTAAATTCAGGAGCAAGATCAATGTAATTCTCCTATTTTATATTAAACTTTGGTCAAATATCTGTTACATTCTGCATTCTCTGCAATATTTTTACCTTGTGCAATACCAGAAAAATTCAGTTGAAATCAAGCCATTTGAGGCGAATTGGTCAGCCTCTGAAAAAACTTTGCATTTGAATTTCCCGGGAAACATTGATTTTCATGACGTCATCTGCGGGACACCTCCCTCTGAATCCTACATCAGCGCTGGTTTGTTTATGAGAAAACGACCTGGTGGTTTTCTGCAAATTTCTTCAACGTTATCACGTAATTATTAAAATGGTTAACAGATGTATCGTAGGAGGGTGTAGCAACACCAATCATGATGGGATTAGTACTCATCGTTTTCCAAAAGACCGGACAATGAGAGAGAAATGGGAGCGCTTGGTATACACAGGCTGTGCACTGAAACTGTGCAAGCTCGCGCAGCCTGTTGGCGCTTCCGCAGATAACATCATGATTCTGGCTCCAGACTCCCTTGGGATTTTTCCAGACACGTTTTGTTATTTTATTTTTTTTCTGCTGTAGACAGATGGCCTTGTGCAAAATTACCCTTCTGGATGAGTGTGTAAAGGGACATACTATCATATAAAAAAAACGCAATTGGTCCAGAATATGCCCTTTAAGCTCAGCATTCTCAAACACACCTCATGAAGTATCATCATTCTGTGTCCTGTACTTGACTATACTGAGCCATTTGTTTTTCTGACTGACATCCTGATAAAGATCACTGTTTTCATTACTTTCCGACCTTGTTTCCTCGTCGTTCCTATATTGCCCTGTTTACCGATTGATCGACCTATGCTTGGCTCCTGTTTACGATTTCTGCCTCTTTTTGCCCCGCACCCACTCTCCCCTGCATCTGTAACCGTGACTGCCTACGTTTTGACAGTGACATCCTGATTTACAACCTAAAATCATCACAGTTTTTTACAGTCTTAAGGATGGAAAAAGAATAAACGAGACGTAAAAAATCCCAATATGTTGCTTTGATTTAAACAAAGTTAGCAATTGAAGGAAACATTCAGAAATGTAGCTAAAGAAAAAACAGTGCATGGGTGTGTAGCAGTTTGTATGGGTGGGTGGAGCACAGAGGACAGCAGGACAGAGATCAGGTTCGGAAACAGTGGTTTTATTGCCACACTTTTCAGTGAACAACTCATAAACTAAACAGACACACACACACACACAACCGGCGTCTGGTTCGGGGATGAGCTCCTCTGATTTAGCTCTCCCTCCTTAAGTAGGGCGCGGTCACTGGGAAGACACACACAAACACAGGTTAAATGACATCAGGTGTAGTGATTCTGCCACCTACCTTCCCTGACTCCGCCCTCCTGTCACAGACCGGCACTTGACCACGCCCCTGCTGCCACATACCCCCACCGCCTGACTCAGGCCGGGCGTCCATCCGTCCTGCAGCCGACTCCCCCCCCCCCCCCCCCCCCCCCCGGACGGGAGAGGAAGTCCGCCACGACCATCTGCGCCCCCAGCCTGTGGACCACCTTGAAATTAAAGGGTTGGAGTGTCAGATACTAACGGGTGATCCATGCGTTGGCATCCTTCATGCGGTGGAGCCACTGGAGGGGCGCATGGTCCGAACAGAGGGTGAAAGGGCGTCCCAGCAGGTAGTAATGGAGGGCAAGGACCGCCCACTTGATTGCCAGGCACTCTTTTTCGATAGTGCTGTAGCGCCCCTCCCGCACTGACAGCCTCCTACTGATGTATAAGACTGGGCGGTCCTCTCCCTCCACCTCCTGGGACAAAACAGCCCCCAGCCCTCTGTCCCACGCATCCATCTGCAACATAAAGGGGAGAGAAAAGTCAGGGGAGTGTAAAAGTGGCCCCCCACACAGTGCGGCCTTTACCTCAGAAAAAGCCCGCTGGCATTGCTCCATCCACTGGACCGGATCTGGTGCTCGCTTTTTAGTGAGATCAGTCAGCGGGCTGGTGACGTCCGAATAATTAGGTATAAACCTATGATAATAGCCAGCCAGCCCCAGGAACTGTCTCACCCCCTTTTTGGTATTGGGCCTCGGGCAGGCCGCAATTGCTGCGGTCTTGTTAATTTGGGGACATTCTGGTTTACGCACTTCCTGTTTCCTGAGTTGTTCGCGCCGAGTCCTTTTTCCCGCGAGTGCCGGCGTTAATTACTAATCCTTTTTAAACTTTTTTTCTATAAATAAATTTCCAGTATCCTCTTCATTTTTATTATACTGTTGCTTTCATTTTTGTACTTTTCACTTTCGCTTTCCTTTTTCCGTTTTTTTTCCCGGTTTTTTCTCTTTCTTTTTTCGGAAGAACACCGAGACCGGAAGTTTTCTTTTTCTCTCCTCCTGTGTAAAGTCCACAAGCGGAGGCCATCTGATCTGCTTTAATATCAACAGATCTTCATTTAAGGTACGTGAATCTTTTCATCATGGCACACCTTCAGCCTGTTCAGTGTGCTGAGTGCAGGATGTTTAGTCATTCTTCCTCCGTCACTAGCGATAGCTCTATTAGCTTTACTTGTGATAAGTGCAGATTAGTTAGCTCTCTGACGGAGAAGATTACAGTGCTAGAAGCGCGTGTCCAGGCTTTAGAGCAGGTTAGTGAGCGTGAGAACAGTGTAGTTTCTGTTAGGGAAAGTCTGGACGCCCTAGGTGGAGTTAGCAATCCCCCAACTCCGGCATTAGAGCCCTTACAGCGGGGCGAATGGGTGACGGCTCGGCGGCATAAGCGTAGAGCCAAAGCTACCGCTGAGGCTCGCCCACGGGAGCACCACTCCTCTCCGCGTCATGTGTCGAACAGGTTTGCTCTCCTTAGTGATGCACCCACTGAGAAACCTGAAAGAGCTCTGGTTATAGGGGACTCTATCATACGGCACGTGAAATTAGCTCAGCCTTTAGGGGCACCAGCAGCTTTAGTCAGGTGTATACCGGGAGCCAGGGCGCCGGACATAGCAGGTAATCTTAGGGTCCTAGGCAAGCACAGGTTCTCAAAGATAGTTATCCATGCAGGAGCTAATGATATACGCCTTCGTCAGTCTGAGGTTACTAAGAGTAACTTTGTAGAGGTGTTTAAATTAGCGAAGGCGATGTCCGATGCTGTAGTATGCTCTGGCCCCATCCCAATGCGGCGTGGCGATGTAGCTTACAGCAGGTTATGGTCGCTGAACTGCTGGCTGTCCAGGTGGTGCTCTGAAAACAGTGTGGGCTTTATAGATAATTGGGCTAATTTTGAGGGCACTGCTGGCCTGTTAGGGCGGGACGGTATCCATCCCACTCGGGAAGGTGCTGCTCTCATTTCCTGCAGCATAGGTCATAGTCTCAGAACAGGCCTAGTTAATTTCTGACAATCCAGAGCCAAGGCCAGGGAGCAGACGAACAGGCTAAACCGACTGTCTGCTAGCCGCACAGAGTCGTCACTCAGGGCCCACTACATCGAGACTGTGTCTGTTCCCCGAGCTCAACAAAAAGGTAGAAATTTTCAGAGAGTTTGTTCCAGTAACCTAATCAATATAAAATTAGATCAGACTGACTGTACAGCTGCTGCCAGCACCTTTGATCTAAAGGTGGGGCTATTGAATATTAGATCTCTTACATCTAAAGCGCTAATGGTTAATGAACTCATTACTGATCAGGAGTTTAATGTACTGTGTTTAACAGAAACATGGATTAAGCCAAATGAATATATAGCATTAAATGAAGCGAGTCCTCCTGGATACAGTTATATACACCAGCCTCGTCTAACTGGCAGAGGAGGAGGCGTCGCGGTTATTTATAACGATTATCTAGGTGTAACACACAAACCTGGTTATAAATTTAATACATTTGAAGTTCTTCATACTCATATAATGTATGTAGCCTCGAAAAATAAGTCTACCCAGTTAATTCCATTGCTTATTATTTACAGGCCCCCGGGGCCATATTCTGAGTTTCTTTCTGAATTTGCAGATTTTATCTCAGATTTGGTTATTTCCTTAGACAAAGCTTTAGTTGTCGGAGATTTTAATATTCACTTCGATAACCCAGAAGACCCTTTAAAAACAGCGTTTGGGTCCATCTTAGATTCAGTCGGGATTAAGCAGAATGTCATAGGACCGACCCATAATGGTGGTCACACCCTTGATCTAATACTAACATTCAGATTAAACGTAGACAATATAGTCATACTTCCACAGTCTGAAGTTATCTCAGATCATTGTCTCATCTCATTCAAAATATGTCTGAGTAATAATATATGCACCTCACCACGCTACTGTATTAAACGTACTTTCACGTCAACTACTGCACAGAGCTTTATAAATGATCTCCCAGAGCTTTCAACTTTGATTGGGTCACTGTCAGCCCCTGCAGAACTTGATCAGGCAACTGAATGCTTAGAGTCAACATTCCGCCATACTTTAGATAATGTAGCTCCTCTAAAAAGGAAAATGGTCAGAGACAAAAAATTAGCACCCTGGTATAATGATGACACTCGCACATTAAAACAGACCACTCGAAAATTGGAACGTAAATGGCGTCAAACAAAATTGGTAGTGTTCAAATTAGCTTGGAAGGAGAGCTTCCTGAAGTATAGAAAAGCTCTTAGTGCTGCGAGATCAACATATTTCTCCTCCCTAATAGAAGATAACAAAAATAATTCTAGATTCCTATTTAATACTGTAGCAAAATTAACCAGGAATAAGTCCACTATCAACACATGCACACCTGCAGTATGTAGTAGCAACGACTTCATGAATTTTTTTAATGACAAAATTGAGAATATCCGACAAAAAATTCAAACTACTAATTTAAGGTTAGACAATGAAAGTGACCTTGTAGTTAACAATATAACTGTATCAGATCATCAGTTAGAATGTTTTTCTCCCCTAAAAGAAACTGAATTACTTTCATTAATCTCTACATCAAAAGCCTCAACTTGCGTACTAGATCCCTTACCGACACATCTATTCAAACAGATAATGCCTGGAGTAATTGAACCGCTTCTAAAAATAATAAATTCTTCTCTTATGATTGGCTATGTACCCAAATCCTTTAAACTAGCAGTTATCAAACCCCTGATTAAAAAACCTGACCTTGATCCCTGTCAGCTGTCCAATTATCGGCCAATATCAAACCTCCCCTTTATCTCCAAGATCCTTGAAAAAGCTGTGGCACAGCAGTTATGCTCATATTTACATAGGAATAACATCCATGAAATGTATCAGTCAGGATTTAGACCTCATAGCACAGAGACAGCACTGGTTAAAGTAGTAAATGACCTACTGTTGGCGTCTGATCAGGGCTGTGTCTCGCTACTTGTGTTGCTTGACCTTAGTGCAGCATTTGATACCATTGATCATTCCATTCTTCTGGATAGACTAGAAAATGTTGTGGGAGTTAAGGGAACGGCCCTCTCCTGGCTCAGGTCTTATCTAACTGATCGTTATCAGTATGTTGATATAAATGGTGATATTTCTAGACGTACCGAGGTAAAGTTTGGTGTTCCACAAGGTTCTGTCTTGGGTCCACTGCTTTTTTCTCTATATATGTTACCTCTGGGTGATATTATTCGTAAACATTGTATTAGTTTCCACTGTTATGCTGATGACACACAGTTGTATGTCTCTGCAAAACCTGATGAGAGACACCAGCTTAATAAAATTGAGGAATGTGTTAAGGACATTAGACACTGGATGCTTATAAATTTCCTTCTGCTTAACTCTGACAAGACTGAAGTACTTGTGCTAGGACCACATACAGCTAGAAGTAAGTTTTCTGATTACACAGTAACTCTGGATGGCCTTTCTGTTTCTTCACGTGCAGCAGTAAAAGACCTCAGAGTGATTATTGACCCCAGTCTTTCATTCGAAACTCACATTGATAACATCACCCAGATAGCTTTCTTTCATCTCAGAAATATTGCAGAGATAAGAAATGTAATGTCATTGCATGATGCAGAAAAACTAGTCCATGCTTTCGTTACCTCCAGATTGGATTATTGTAATGCCTTACTGTCTGGATGTTCCAATAAGTGCATAAACAAGCTCCAGTTAGTTCAAAATGCAGCAGCAAGAGTCCTTACTAGAACTAGAAAATATGACCACATCACGCCTGTCTTATCCACACTGCATTGGCTCCCAATCAAATTTCGTATTGATTATAAAATACTACTATTGACCTTTAAAGCACTAAATGGTCTCGCACCACAGTACCTGAGTGAACTTCTGCTCCTCTATGACCCGCCACGCCTACTTAGATCAAAAGGTGCAGGCTATCTGCTGGTACCTCGTATAGTGAAGGCTACATCAGGGGGCAGAGCCTTTTCTTACAAAGCCCCACTGTTATGGAACAGCCTTCCAAGTAATGTTCGGGAATCAGACACAGTCTCAGCATTTAAGTCTAGGCTGAAAACATATCTGTTTAGTCAAGCCTTTTGTTAATGGTGTTTATGAGGTAAAGGAGTAGATCTGGAGGGTCCTCAGACATAGAGTGTTTTGGTAAACTGGGATGTATGGATGCTGTCAGTCCCCACTCGCTTGCTCACTCGAGTTTGTTGACGGTGTAGTGGCTGGCTGCTTTATGTCCCGGGGCTCCCTCATGCCTGTGTTACCTTCTGGCTCTCTCCTTTTAGTTATGCTGTCATAGTTAGTTGCCGGAGTCCCTGCTTGTACTCGGTGCAATATGTATACTGTTCCTACTTATTCAGGTGACATTGGGCATACCTAACCACCTGTGTTTTCTTTCTCTCCCCCCCACCCCAAATCTGTCCCTCTGAGTTACATGGAGTCAACAGGAAATCTTTTGGTGGAGACGGTGGGGACCTCGACTGGCTATCGTAGCCTGCAGGGAATCGGCCGTCAGACATTCTGTCGCATGTCCCAGACCCGGTGAAATGTAACTGAATTGTCTTGGCCAGGCCTAAGGGTCCCATCTGCATCTCATCATTGCTGAGGAGTGTGCTCCCATCACCCAATCAAGCATCCAGCCAGAGCAGGTCATGATACATTTTTTACCATATTAACATGCCATTGTGTGTTATGCCTGATGTAAAGACTCTCGTCTCTGCGAGCCTACCACACAGATTTAATACTTGTCATTTTTAGGGCATACCTAACAACGTGTTTTCTTTCTCTCTCTCTCTCCCCCCCCCCATCTGTCCCTCTGAGTTACATGTTGATCCTGGGATTGAGATGCTGGCCTCTTCTGCCCCTCGGACCTGCTTGATCCATCCTGGTGCCCTGTGTCTGGTCGGAGTTTTATTGCACCGCTCCTGTGAAGGACGGCCCCATGAGGACAGTTGAGGGTTATACCTGTTAAAACTGTTAATATTATAGTCAGGCTGTCTGTTGTTGCCCAAATGAGGATGGGTTCCCTTTTGAGTCTGGTTCCTCTCGAGGTTTCTTCCTCATGTCGTCTGAGGGAGTTTTTCCTTGCCACCGTCGCCACAGGCTTGCTCATTGGGGATAGATTAGGGATAAAATTAGCTCATGTTTTAAGTCGTTCAAATTCTGTAAAGCTGCTTTGCGACAATGTTTATTGTTAAAAGCGCTGTACAAATAAACTTGATTTGATTTGATTTGATTTGGGGATGCACCTGCCTGTTGCCCAAGTGGAAGCTCAGATACCGTACTTCCACCCACCCAATCGCACACTTTTTTGGGTTGGCCGTGAGACCCGCTCGCCTCAGCGACCTAAGGACGGCCCTCAGATGTTCGAGATGCCTCGGCCAGTCATTACTATAGACGATAATGTCGTCGAGGTAGGCGGCCGCATAGGTGGTGTGGGGGCGGAGGACCCTGTCTATCAGCCGCTGAAACGTAGCAGGCGGCCCAAACAGCCCAAACAGAAGTGTGACGAATTGGTGTAAACCAAACTGTGTGGAAAAGGCCGTATTCTCTCGGGATAGTGGAGTCAAGGGGATCTGCCAATATCCCTTCGTTAAATCCAGTGTCGAATAAAAGCGAGCAGTGCCTAGTCGATCGAGCAACTCATCAATACGAGGCATTGGGTACGTGTCGAATTTAGACACCGCGTTGACTTTTCTATAGTCCACACAGAACCGGACTGACCCGTCGGCCTTGGGTATCAAGACCACCAGGCTGCTCCAGTCACTGTGGGACTCCTCGACGATGCCCATTACGAGCATGGCCTCGAGTTCCTCCCGAACCACCTTTTTTTGTGTTCGGGTAGCCTGTAAGGGTGGCTACGCACTACCACCCCCGGGGGCATCTTAATGTGGTGCTCTATGAGGTTGGTGCGGCCGGGCAGGGGCGAGAACACGTCCGAAAACTTGGTCTGCGACTGGGCAACCTCTGCGAGTTGGGTCGAGGAGAGGTGGTCTCCACAGGGGACTGGAGATGTACGCGATGTCAATGCGCCTTTTTGAACCTCCGGCCCCAGGTCCGCCTTCTCCGGAACCACCGACACCAACGCCACGGGGACCTCCTCGTTCCAGAGTTTGAGCAGATTGAGGTGGTAAATCTGTAGCGCCCCACCCCTGTCCGTTCGCCTCACCTCATAGTCGACGTCCCCGACTCGCCGTGTGACCTCAAAGGGTCCTTGCCACTTGGCGACTAATTTAGAGCTCGATGTGGGCAACAGTACGAGTACTTTATCTCCTGGTGCGAACTCTCTAAGGCGCGTACCCTTGTCGTACAGGCGGGCTTGCCGTTCTTGGGCCTGCCGCAAATTCTCCTGGGTTAGGTGCGTGAGGGTGTGGAGTTTTGCACGCAGGTCAATAACGTATTGAATTTCGTTTTTACTTGGTGAAGGTCCCTCCTCCCAATTTTCTCGCAGCACATCTAGAATGCCGCACGGCTTACGCCCATATAATAATTAAAACGGGGAGAACCCGTGGAGGCTTGGTGGACCTCTCGCACTGCAAATAACAAGGGTTCGAGCCATTTATCCCAATTACGTGCGTCCTCACTTACGAATTTTTTTTAATTATGTTCTTGAGGGTGCGATTAAACCGTCCGTTTGTGGGTGATACACGCTGGTGCAGATCGGCTTAATACCTAATAACCCATACAGTTCGTTCAGTGTTCATGACATAAACGAGGTGCCTTGATCAATCAGAATCTCTTTCGGGATTCCAACTCGGGAGATGACACGGAAGAGTGCCTCTGCAATACTGCGTGCTGAGATATTGCGAAGAGGCACGGCTTCCGGGTATCGCGTTGCATAGTCCACCAGAACTAATACAAAGCGGTACCCTTGTGTTGACCGATCTAATGGCCCGACGAGATCCATCCCAATTCTTTCGAACGGGGTCTCGATTAACGGTAGATGGCGCAAAGGCGCTTTTGGAATGGCCGCTGGATTTATTAACTGGCATTCGCGGCACGCCATACACCACCTACGGACATCACCGCGAAACCCCGGCCAATAGAATCGGGCCATTATTCGGGCTAGTGTCTTATCCTGCCCTAGGTGTCCAGCCATGGGATTAAAGTGAGCCGCCTGGAATACCAATTCCCGGCAGCTCTTCGGAATTAAAAGCTGCGTGACTCGCTCTTTAGTTTGAGTGTCCTGCGTCACTCGGTATAATCTATCCTTCATAATCGTGAAGTAGGGGAAGGACAGGGTGGCGTTCGGCTGGAGCGCTTGACCATTGATTACTCTCACTTGGTCAAACGCATGCCGCAGAGTTTTGTCTCGCGACTGCTCTAATGGAAAATCCGCGAGGGATTCCCCAACAGAGAGAGGAGGGACCGGTGGCTCCTCACTCTGACACGGAGATGACGTAGACGGCTCTGCGACAGCTGCTCCCGCCAAGGCAACACCGGGACCTCCCCCTATTGAATGGCAGGACCCACTCTTCACTAAGCGTGTCATTAAATCCCGAAATCCCGGCCAATCAGTCCCCAAAATTATAGAGTGGGTAAGGCAAGGATTAACCGCCGCCTTCACTATAAATTTTTCCCCTCGGAAAAAAATGTGGACCGACACCAAAGGGTAGCTGTGAACATCCCCGTGCATACACAACACCTTCACCCCCTGTGCTCCCTCCAATGCCTCGTTTTGCACCAGGCTTTGGTGAATTGAGGTCTGATTACAACCAGAATCCACCAACGCCTAATATGTATCCTCTTGTATACTCACTGGTATGCGATATGCTCCGGCCCGATCAAGGGCGGCTCCTGGTGCGTCGGGGATCCGAACCACCACGCCCACCTCCATTACCGTGCACTGTTGCTGGAGGTGGCCCGGTTCCGGTGGCCCCGCAGCGCCAGCAAACCGGCCCGGGCTTCCTCTCCACACCGGTGTTCTGGGGCTCACTCACCTGGGGGGGGGGAGACAGACACAGAAGAGAGAAACGGGAGGGCACCGCGGGTGCGGCGGGCTGGCACTGGTGGCGCCGACCCCCGCCTCCGCGGTGGGGGAAGGGGGCGAGGACGAGACACAGGAGGAGGGGGGAGAGAGAGAGAAGAGGAGAGGGGAGAAGAGGCTGTCTGCTGTCCTGCCTCCAGGACAGCCGCCATATGGTCCTCCGCCAGCTCGGTTGCCTGATCCAGCGACGCCGGGCGGTGGCACTGGACCCACTCCGCGGTTCCTGCTGGCAAGCGTGCGACGAATTGCTCCAGTATCACCTGGTCGATGATCCCCTCGGCATCGCAGTTGTCGGCCCTCAACCACCGCCAGCAGGCATCCCAGAGTTGCTGGCCAAACGCGAACTGCCGGCCGACTTCCTCCAAGCGCAAAGCGCTGACACTGCTGCTCAGGGGTGCGCCCCACACGCTGGAGGATGGCCCAGCGGAGTTCCGCGTAGGCCAGTCGGCGGGGAGCTGTAGCGCGGCCAGCTGCACCTCTCCTGTTAGCAGAGGGAGAAGGTGCGCTGCGCGCTGCTCCATCGGCCACCCCGAGGTCTCCACGACTTGCTCGAAGAGCGTGATGAATGCCCCGGGGTCATCCTGCGGGCCCATCTTGGTTAGGGTGAGGGGGGACGGGCCCGCGGTGGGAGCGCTGGTGGACCCCGCCGATGCGAGGAGGTGCCGGAATGCCTGATGATCTTCTTGCTGGGCCAGCACCAGGGCCTTGATCCGCTGTTCCTGCTCCTTTCGGAGGGTGACTAGCACCTGGTGCTGGCTTTGCTGGGCCGTGGCGAATGCGTGGACCAGTTCGGTGAACGGGGAGGACTCCATGGGGCTGTTCGGCTGCTGCGCTCCAGATCCCGGGTTTCAGCACCACTGTAGCAGTTTGTATTGGTGGGCGGAGCACAGAGGACGGCAGGACAGAGATCACATTCGGAAACAGTGGTTTTATTGCCACACTTTTCAGTGAACAACTCATAAACTAAACAGACACACACAACCGGCGTCTGGTTCGGGGATGAGCTCCTCTGCTTTCGCTCTCCCTCCTTAAGTAGGGCGCAGTCACTGGGAAGACACACACAAACACAGGTTAATTGACATCAGGTGTAGTGATTCTGCCACTTACCTTCCCTGACTCCGCCCTCCTGTCACAGACCGGCACTTGACCACACCCCCGCTGCCACAGGGTGAAATCTGTGTTGACCTTTTTTGACTACAAAGTGTCCAAAGCTCTGGAAATACACAAAGCCAGAATTAAAACAGTTCTGATATACAATATATCACCAAAATTATGCAGATACTCGACAATCACAACTCTATGTGCTTGTTGAAAATCTCATTCCAAAACCATGTGCCTTAATATTACAGCCTCTATGTTTCAGGGAGATTTTCACTAGATTTTGGAACATAGCTGAGGGGAATTCTGCATTTAGTCACAAGAGCATTAGTGAGGTTGGGCACTGATGATCACAACTTTATTCTTTCAACTTTGTGGCAACAGTTTGTGGAAGACTCATATATTGGCATGATAGTCAGGTGTGTACATACTTCTGACCATAGAGTTGCCATGCAATGGCATTGAAAATGGATGCAATTGCAGGTCAGCTTTTTATTGAAAAAAGACATTGGCAAACACTTCCAACATGTTCAAGTTCAAAGTATTTATTGTCATATGCACAGTAAGGATACGTCCTTTCGCACAATGAAATTTTTAGTTTGCTGTCCACCATGAATGCCAATTACAAATAAATAAATAAATAGGTGGAAGAAATAATTCAAAGTAAAGGCAATATAGTGCAAAATAAAAGCAAAAAAAACCAACCCCAGTATACTACAAAATAAAGGTAAATTTAGTGCAAAATAGGCAGTATAATACAAAAATGAGGCAATGATCAGATGCAGCAGCAAAAAGGGCAGTAATGTGCAAATGTGCAAACAATGTAAACAGATGTAAACAGTCAAGGAAACAGCAGCAAAAAAGGGCAGTAATGTGCAAACAGATGTAAACAGTCAAAGACAGTTTGCAGGGAGGTAGTCCATGGTTATAGACTCCTGTCAGCTGTTCAGGAATCTGATGGCAGTGGGAAAGAAAGAGTTCTTTAGTCTGACAGTCTTACATTTCACACTTCTGTACCTCCGGCCTGAGGGTAGAAATGTGAACAGTCCATGCTGGGGGTGGATGGGATCTCTGAGGATGGAGGCAGCTCTCCTGTGGACTCTGCGGTGGTAGATGCTCTGCAGAGAGGGCAGTGGAGTTTTGGTGATCCTCTCGGCAGTCTTCACCACCCTCTGCAGGCATTTGCGGTCCATAGCTGTAGTGCTGCCATACCACACAGTGATGCAATTGGTCAGGATGCTCTCAATCACACAGTTGTAGAAGTTGTTGAGTATCTTGGGCAACATACCAAACTTCCTCAGCCTCCTCAGGAAGTACAGTCACTGTTGAGCCTCCCTAACCAGCTGTGTGGTGTTAGGTGTCCATGTGAGGTCCTCACTGATGTGAACACCCAGGTATTTGAAGCTGCTCACCCTCTCCACCTCAAGCTCCCAGATGAACAGTGGCCAATGAGGTCTCCTCTCCTTCCTCATGTCCACTATCATCTCCTTCATCTTGTCCATGTTGAGGGTGAGGTTGCTGTCCTCACATCATGACACCAGACTGGCCACCTCCCTCCTGTAGGCCATTTTGTCTCTGCCAGTGATGCGTCCTATCACTGCAGTGTCATCCACGAACTTCAGGATGATGTTGTTCTTGTGGGAGGCGACACAGTTGTGGGTGAACAAGGTGTAGAGGATGGGGCTGAGGATGCATCCCTGTGGGGTGCTGATGTTCGCAATGATGCTGGTTGAAGTCCTATTACCAGTCCTGACAGTCTGGGGCCAGGAAGTCGAGGAGCCAGTCACAGAAGGTGGGGTGCAAACCAGGTGTGGACAGTTTATGGGTGAGTTTGTGGGGGATGACTGTGTTGGAGGCAGAGCTGTAGTCAACAAAGAGCATCCTGATGTAAGAGTGTAGCAGCTCGTAGGAGGGGGAGGAGCACAGAAAGACGGCAGGCCAGAATAAAGTACAATAGCTTGTTTATTTTGCTCTTCTCAGATGCAAGATTCACACTCTCAGCCATGCACGCACACACACACACACACACACACACACACACACACACACACACACACACACACACACAAGTCATCTGGCTGGGGAGAGAGCTCCCTTCCTCTGCTCTCTCTCTCTTTATATAGGGCACGGTCACTGGGAAGACACACAAACACAGGTTAATTGACATCAGGTGTAGTGATTCTGCCACTTACCTTCCCTGACTCCGCCCTCCGGTCACAGACCGGTGCTTGACCACGCCCCTGCTGCCACATACCCCCACCGCGCGACTCAGGCCAGGCAGCCATCCGGCCTGCAGCCGACTCCCCCCCCCCTTGACGGGAGAGAAAGTCCGCCACAACCATCTCCGCCCCTGGCCTGTGGATCACCTTGAAGTTAAAGGGTTGGAGTGCCAGATACCAATGGGTGATCCGCGCATTGGCATCTTTCATGCGGTGGAGCCACTGGAGGGGCGTGTGGTCTGAACAGAGGGTGAAAGGGCGTCCCAGCAGGTAGTAGCGGAGGGCGAGGACCGCCCACTTGATCGCAAGGCACTCCTTTTCAATGGTGCTGTAGCGCCCCTCGCATACCGACAGCTTTCTACTGATGTACAGCACTGGACGGTCCTCCCCCTCCACCTCCTGGGACAAAACAGCCCCCAGCCCTCTGTCCGACGCATCCGTCTGTAACATAAAAGGGAGAGAAAAGTCAGGGGAGTGTAACAGTGGCCCCCCGCACAGTGCTGCCTTTACCTCAGAGAAAGCCTGCTGGCATTGCTCCGTCCACTGGACCTGATCTGGTGCCCCCTTTTTAGTGAGATCAGTCAGCGGGCTGGTGACGTCCGAATAATTAGGTATAAACCTACGATAGTAGCCAGCCAGCCCCAGGAACTGTCTCACCCCCTTTTTGGTCTTGGGCCTTGGGCAGGCTGCAATTGCTGCTGTCTTGTTCATTTGGGGATGCACCTGCCCGTTGCCCAAGTGGAAGCCCAGATACTGTACTTCCAATCGCACACTTCTTTGGGCTGGCTGTGAGACCCGCTCGCCTCAGCGACCTAAGGATGGCCCTCAGGTGTTGTAGGTGCCGCGGCCAGTCATTACTATAAATAATGATGTCGTCGAGGTACGCGGCCGCATAGGTGGTGTGGGGGCGGAGGACCCTATCCATCAGCCGCTGGAACGTAGCGGGCGCCCCAAACAGCCCAAAAGGAAGTGTGACAAACTGGTGTAAGCCGAACGGTGTGGAAAAGCCCATTTTTCTCGGGATAATGGAGTCAAGGGGATCTGCCAATAACCTTTTGTCAAATCCAGTGTTGAGTAAAAGCGAGCCGTGCCTAGTCGATCGAGCAACTCATCAATACGAGGCATTGGGTACGCGTCGAGTTTAGACACCGCGTTGACTTTTCTATAGTCTACACAGAACCGGACCGACCCGTCGGCCTTGGGTACCAAGACCACCGGGCTGCCACAGTCACTGTGGGACTCCTCAACGATGCCCATTTCGAGCATGGCCTCCAGTTCTTCCCGAACCACCTTTTTTTTGTGTTCGGGTAGCCTGTAAGGGCGGCTACGCACTACCACCCCCGGGGGCGTCTCAATGTGGTGCTCTATGAGGTCGGTGCGGCTGGGCAGGGGTGAGAACATGTCTGAAAACTCGGTCTGCAACTGGGCAACCTCCGCGAGTTGGGTCAGGGAGAGGTGGTCTCCACAGGGGACCGGAGAGTTACACGATGCCAATGCTCACTTTTGAACCTCCGGCCCCAATTCCGCCTTCTCCGGAACCACCGACACCAACGCCACGGGGACCTCCTCGTTCCAGAGTTTGAGCAGATTGAGGTGGTAAATCTGTAGCGCCCCACCCCTGTCCGTCCGACTCACCTCGTAGTCGACATCCCCGACTCGCCGTGTGACCTCAAAGGGTCCTTGCCACTTGGCAATCAATTTGGAGCTCTATGTGGGCAACAGTACGAGTACTTTATCTCCCGGTGCGAACTCCCTAAGGCGCGTACCCCTGTCGTACAGGCGGGTTTGCCGTTCTTGGGCCTGCCGCAAATTCTCCTGGGTTAGGCGTGTGAGTGTGTGGAGTTTTGCGCGTAGGTCAATAACGTATTGAATTTCGTTTTTACTTGGTGAAGGTCCCTCCTCCCAGTTTTCTTGCAGCACATCTAGAATGCCGTGTGGCTTGCGCCCATATAACAATTTGAATGGGGAGAACCCCGTGGAGGCTTGGGGGACCTCTCGCACTGCAAATAACAAGGGTTCGAGCCATTTATCCCAATTACGTGCGTCCTCACTTATGAATTTTTTAATTATATTCTTGAGGGTGCGATTGAACCGTTCGACTAAACCTTCTGTTTGTGGGTGATACACACTGGTGCGGATTGGCTTAATACCTAATAACCCATACAGTTTGTTCAGTGTTCGTGACATAAACGAGGTGCCTTGGTCAGTCAGAATCTCTTTCGGGATTCCAACTCGGGAGATGACGTGGAAGAGCGCTTTCGCAATACTGCATGCTGAGATATTGTGAAGAGGCACTGCTTCCGGGTATCGCGTTGCATAGTCCACCAGAAGTAAAATAAAGCGGTACCCTCGTGTTGACCAATCTAATGGCCCGATGAGATCCATCCCAATTCTTTCAAAGGGGGTCTCGATTAATGGTAGAGGGCGCGAAGGCGCTTTTGGAATGGCCGCTGGATTTACTAACTGGCATTCGCGGCACGCCGTACACCATCTACGGACATCGCCGCGAATCCCTGGCCAATAGAACCGGGCCATTATTCGGGCTAGTGTCTTATCCTGCCCTAGGTGTCCAACCATGGGATTAAAGTGAGCCGCCTGGAATACCAATTCCCGGCGGCTCTTTGGAATCAAAAGCTGTGTGACTTGCTCTTTAGTCTGAGTGTCCTGCGTCACTCGGTATAATCTATCCTTCATAATAGAAAAATAGGGGAAGGACGGGGTGGCGTTTGGCTGGAGCATTTGACCATCGATTACTCTCACTTGGTCAAACACATGCTGCAGAGTCTCATCTTGTGATTGCTCTAACAGAAAATCCTCAATTGCCCCTGTCACAACTTTTTTGAGATGTGTTGCTGTCATGAAATTTCGAATGAGCCAATATTTGGCATGAAATTTCAAAATGTCTCACTTTCGACATTTGATATGTTGTCTATGTTCTATTGTGAATACATCACTTTTTGAGATTTGTAAATTATTGCATTCTGTTTTTATTTACAATTTGTACTTTGTCCCAACTTTTTTGGAATCGGGGTTGTAAATGCAAGAGAGCGAGCACGCGGCATACGTTGTACCTGACCGTTTACCCAGGGCTTTTGGTTGGGGAACTTCCTGATCTGTATGGTGGGCACAATGTTGCAGACACATGTGCTGATGTACCCAGTTACATACTTAGCATAGTCCTGTATACTGACAGAAGAGTCCTCCAAAGTGGCTGCAGCTTTAAACACATCCCAGTCTGTCCGAGCAAAACAGTCCTGCAGGGTGCTCTCAGTCTCTGGGCTCCAGAGTTTGACTTGTTTGGTGACAGGCTTTGTTTGTTTTAGTCTTTGTCTGTAGGCCGGGTACAGGAACAAAGAGATGTGGTCCGAGTGTCCGAAGTGGGGGTGGGGTGTGGCCCTGTATGCACCGCATATGTTGCTGTAAACATGGTCCAGTGTGTTCTTATCATGAGTGGGGATGTCCACATGTTGATAATATTTATGGAATACAGTCCATAAATTGCACTGATTAAAGTTGCCGGCGATGATAAAAAAACAGCATCAGGATGAGCCGTCTCTAACATGCTGATGTCATCATGGAGTTTGCTGAGTGCTGCCGTGGAGTTAGCTTGTGGGGGGGGATGCAAACAGTGGCCAAAAACACAGCAGTGAATTCCTTTGGTAGATAATAGGGGCGGCATTTCAGCAATAACAGCTCCACATCTGGCAAACAGTGCTTATAAAAAGTCTGTATATCTCCACACCAAGAGTTATTAATAAACACACACACACACACACACACACACACACACACACACACCTCCCCCTTTAGCCTTACCTGAGGCTGCGGTCCGGTCTCCTCGGTGTACAGAGTGAGTCTGTAGCTGAATGGCACATTCTGGGATTTTGTCTGAGAGCCAGGTTTCAGTGAAAATTAGAGAACAGCACTCTCTTATTTCCCACTGAGCTATGATTCTGGCTCTTAGTTCGTCCAGTTTGTTTTCCAGAGACTGCATGTTGGCTTGCAGGAGGCTGGGTAGCTGTGGTCGGCTAGCACGAGCTTTTAGCCTAGCATGGAGCCCCCCTTGCCTCGCTTGTGTCACCGTTTCCGAAACACTCTCCTGGGGTCAGCATGCTCACTCGGGCCTGGTGCTTCAGGGCCTTCCTGGGGCTGGTGGTGGTTGCGGGAGCGAACAATGAGTGGTAGCTCCGGTGGTATAAAGCCAGTAAATTCCAAATGGCTGCGTGTGTTAGCAATGTGCAGCAGTGCCTGTCTGTTGTTATATGTTAGCAGTGCATGACATTTGTGCACTCCAGAAAGAACAGAAAATACACAAAAAAGAAGAAAAAGCCGGCATTCAAGAGCGGAGCGAGCAAACACGTCTGCCTCGAGGGTCGCCATGACTACTACAATGTGGGGGGTGGGGTGCAGCGTAGTTATGCAGTACTTAGCACTGTCGCCTCATGTCGACTTCGAACCTTGTGGCTGACTGGGGCCTTTCTGTGTAAAGTTTGCGTGTTCTCCCCATGCCTGTGTGGGTTTCCTTCGCAGATAAGATTGGACACCCATGGCTTAAAAGATTACTGACTGATGTAAAGAATCAGACTTTTCCAGTCGTGAGCAGATCATATGATCAACCTCAGCTACAGTTAATCATTTGTGACCTTGTGCTGTCAGTTTTATCATTTATTTATTCAATAATCATTTTTGCTGAACACAAAGAAATGTCCTAAACACAACCCTACGTCAGAAATGTTGGGATGGTATGTTGAAATTGGAATAATAACTGAAAACAATTATTTGCAATTTAGTCCTTGACCTGTATTGCACTCAAAACAATACAGCAGCACATTATGTGATGTTTTATCTCATCTCATCTCATCTCATTATCTCTAGCCGCTTTATCCTTCTACAGGGTTGCAGGCAAGCTGGAGCCTATCCCAGCTGACTACGGGCGAAAGGCGGGGTACACCCTGGACAAGTCGCCAGGTCATCACAGGGCTGACACATAGACACAGACAACCATTCACACTCACATTCACACCTACGGTCAATTTAGAGTCACCAGTTAACCTAACCTGCATGTCTTTGGACTGTGGGGGAAACCAGAGCACCCGGAGGAAACCCACGCGGACACGGGGAGAACATGCAAACTTCACACAGAAAGGCCCTTGTCGGCCACGGGGCTCGAACCTGGACCTTCTTGCTGTGAGGCGACAGCGCTAACCACTGCACCACCGTGCCGCCCGTGTTTGAGATCAAAACAGTAAATAGTAAATAATAAAAATACAGTAAATAGCCCTATTCCACAACTGTAATAATCCATCTCATCTCATTATCTCTAGCCGCTTTATCCTTCTACAGGGTCGCAGGCAAGCTGGAGCCTATCCCGACTGACTACGGGCGAAAGGCGGGGTACACCCTGGACAAGTCGCCAGGTCATCACAGGGCTGACACATAGACACAGACAACCATTCACACCCACATTCACACCTACGGTCAATTTAGAGTCACCAGTTAACCTAACCTGCATGTCTTTGGACTGTGGGGGAAACCAGAGCACCCGGAGGAAACCCACGCGGACACAGGGAGAACATGCAAACTTCACACAGAAAGGCCCTTGTCGGCCACGGGGCTCGAACCCAGACCTTCTTGCTGTGAGGCGACAGCGCTAACCACTGCACCACCGTGCCGCCCGTGTTTGAGATCAAAACAGTAAATAGTAAATAATAAAAATACAGTAAATAGCCCTATTCCACAACTGTAATAATCCATATTATATCAAAAACCACTTAACTAAGTAAAGAGAAACAACATCCATCATTACTTTAAGACATTACGTGACTTTTAATTAATAAAAATAAAGAAAAAGAACAATGATTTACAAGGTGTGTCCAAACGTTTGACTGGTACTGTATGACTTTATTAATGCGTGAATGTGCAAATGATGAACTATCATATGGTATCAATATGTGTTTTTTATATGTACAGTGCTCAGCGTAAATGAGTACGCCCCCTTTGAAAAGTAACATTTTAAACAATATCTCAATGAACACAAACAATTTCCAAAATGTTGACAAGACAAAGTTTAATAGAACATCTGTTTAACTTATAACGTGAAAGTAAGGTTAATAATATAACTTAGATTACACATTTTTTCAGTTTTACTCAAATTAGGGTGGTGCAAAAATGAGTACACCCCACAGCAAAAACTACTACATCTAGTACTTTGTATGGCCTCCATGATTTTTAATGACAGCACCAAGTCTTCTAGGCATGGAATGAACAAGTTGGTGACATTTTGCAACATCAATCTTTTTCCATTCTTCATCAATGACCTCTTTTAGTGACTTTTTAGCAGGGGTGAAAGTAACTTTTATTTCTTGCTGGTACTATTATTTTGAGCCATAGTGCGCGCGCATAGCACGCGCCGAAAAATACACCTAATTATTTATTATTGTCTACTTATCAAACATTCACTAGGGCTTCTTATCACTCAGTAGTACTAGTATAGTACTTTTTTATCACACTATCACTCTTTCATCCACCTGTATCAGTTTTTAATTATAAATAAATTGCAAACACATTTCAACAACACAATCGTTTTAATACAATTTTTTTTAGCTGAACAGTTGAAAACTAACTTTTCATTTTGGACATTGGACACAGAACAGTGTAACAGAACAGAAAAGTGAAAGTTTTTCAGTAAAACACTTAAAATAAATTCCAAAGAGGCTTGAAGTAGCTGTCCTCATCTGTTTGACAGCGAGCCATGCCTTTTGTTGAGTGAGCAGCTCTCCTTCCTTTGCCCAGCCAAGTCTTTACATAAGGAAGGGGATCCCACTGCTTGCATGGTGGTCCCACTGTGTTGATGAAGAGGAG
This sequence comes from Neoarius graeffei, assembly GCF_027579695.1. Lineage (NCBI taxonomy): Eukaryota > Metazoa > Chordata > Actinopteri > Siluriformes > Ariidae > Neoarius > Neoarius graeffei. Next base: position 46,113,229 of record NC_083569.1, read on the forward strand.
GTTTGCTGTCTTTATTGTTGTCAGTTTGTTTCTATACTCTGTTATAATGCTGTTCATTGTGCTGAACCCCCTCTCACAGTCTGCATTACTTGCTGACAGTGTGTCCACAGCAATGAACAATTTCCTCAACCTGTTGGGTAAGCCTGTTCCTCCACTTGCCTTGAATTCAATGAACCCAAGGTGTGCCTCCTTGTCGTCCAGGTGAAAAGCATTACACAGATCCCTTACCTCTTCTTCGCCATGCCGAGGATTGTCAAGGTCCCATTTGTCGGGATTAAGAACCTCCATTTTACCGATGAGGCTATTGTAGGCCTCTTTTCTAGTGGCTTTGACACTGGCCTGTGCCCTGTTTGCTGTGGTGGTGAAGAGTCTGTCTTTCATACTCTCTGCTACTGCTTTGATGAACTTAGCAGGGGGGCTTGCCAACACCTAACTTTTCTCCCTTAAATTCCATAACTACTTCTGCCTTGCTTGCTTCAACAACATGTTGGCCTGGGTGTGTACTTAGGTTCTTGATACATTTCACATACAATGACATGTCATGGGCCTTTTGGAGTGTGGTCTTCCTGTCCTGAAGAATTTCTGACAAGTTCTTCAGTTCAATGAGAACATCTAACATCAGTGCAAGACTTGTCAGGAAATTAACAGAGCACAATTTTGTCAGCAGCCCCTTGAATTTGGCTCTCTCTCTGCCATCCCTGGAAGCGTCCTCTGATGCCTCCCGGAAATGTTGTGCCAAGGCTGGATAAGACTGCCAAACAGCTGTGACTGCCCTACATGAAGAAGCTACCCAGCGGACACTCCCCCAATCCTTTTGAGGGTGATGTGTAGGTTGTGAGCACATTCACTCAGCTGTCACATATTTTTTGGTGACTGGCTATATAAAGAATACAGGGTGTCAAGGAAGGCCTGGAAGTCTTTTGTTCCCCCTGTTGAGTCCAGTGCCTGGTCCACAGCAAGCTCCAGTCTGTGATTAAGGCAGTGCCACAGCATGATGCCTGGGAAGTCATCTTGGAGCAGCTTCCTCACACCTGACTTCACACCTAACATTACATTGGCCCCATCACTGCAAAACCCAATGAAGACTTCCTGTAGCAACTCAGTAGTGAAGCCATTCTTGAACAGGCAGGTCATTAGCTTGTCTTTGATATGGGTAGCAGACAGACTATCCAGCTCAATCAGGTCCAAAGGAAAGGCAATGGGGTCCATGTCTGCATCAACACTGGTCTTCAGAAACACAATTAGTGTTGATTTGTGTCCAGTACTGGTTGACTCATCTGCTAATATTGTGATCTTGCATCTATTTTCTATTATGTTTTTCAGAAGTGCAGTTTTCATTTGTGAAGACACATGATCAATTATATCAACACAGTCTTACTGTGCAAAATACACCCTAGATCAGTAGAGTTGGCTTGCTGCAGGTCAATTAGGCTCTCGAAGTCTGTGAAAGGTTTGCTTTCTTTGGCCACATAATAAGCTGTCCTAAATACTCTTGCAGTGGTCTCATATGCAGCCTCCTCACTAGTGGCATTCATGTTCAAAAGTATGTCTTTTTTTTTGCAGTTTGTAGAATTTTAATCACTTCATTATGTGCTGCAGACTGTCTATGTTCACAAATTTTTTTTCGCAGTGATGAAAGTTGGACCTCCCTTGATGTACCATATGGGGCTATCTTTCCTTCAGCCCACTGGCTAGCAATATTAACACTCCAAGATGCCATGACACCGAGATCTTTCACTTCTTGGCATGGGGTACAGCCAAGCATTCCAGTTTTAGCATACAACCATTCATTTTTTTCCATGAACTGCTTGTGTTGTTCTTTTTTCCATATTGAGGGGTAAGAGGTAGGCCTAGCATCATCACTATCACCTGCTGTACTTGTTTCTGAAGATCCTTCAGCTGTCATTTCTTGCTGACTTTGTGACTCCTCACTCTGGCTTTGAACTTGCTCTGAATCATCTTCCATGGGCATTGTTCTGCTAACTTTACCTGGTACGTTTTCTGTTCCATCATTGCTGTGGTCTTTTCTCTTAAAGATATCAGTAATTTTTCTCTGCATTATTATTTTCCAGTTGTCCTCTCTTCCTTATCTTATCAAATATATCGTTGTGGTTTTCTGTTGGTGTTTTTTGGATTCTTTGTATTTTCCCACGGGTGTGCCGGAACATTTGAGAAAGTGCGTGCGTTCTACAGTAAGTGCATGTGTTCTCAGTGCGCGTGCCATGCATTGGTAGCCTAGTTACTCTGCTCGCTCCAACCAGACAGTAAACTAGAATCTTTGCCCCAACTTCCACTCGATTTACGAATTCTGATCAAAGTAATTTTTAAATAGCCTATCATGAAACATTAACATGTTTCTTTATATGCCTTTTTATTTGGGAGACTTTGCAACTAATGTCTGTCTGCTAAAACACTTTGATTACCAGCTGCGCACGTTATAGCACAAGATCTGGTTAAGCCGTACACGCGCTGTAGCTCGCTCATTGTTTGTCCAGCGAAACATTGCACACATAATAGAATATTGAAACATCAACATATGTTTCTGTATATGTTGTTTTTATTTGGGAGACTTTGCAACAAATGTCTGTCTACTAAAACACTTTGGATACCAGCTGCGCACGTTGGTGCAAGATGGTTAAGCAGTGGGCTACACGCACTATCTTGCACATTGTCTGTCGAGTGAAACATGGAAGGAATTCACTTCAGACATAATTCAGAGACAGATCAGAACAAGTTATATGCAATGTATATTGAGGAAAACGTGTTGCTTTTGGTAAATTGACATTAGCAGGTGTGTTGTTATGCTGAAAGTGCATTTTTTTTTTCAGAGACAGTATATTTTTCTTTCTGGTATGTCAAATCTTTTAGTGGTACACTGGACCGGCCAGGACCGGCTTACTTTCACCCCTGCTTTTTAGTGACTCTTTTAGTGACCTCTTTTAGTGGGTGGAGTGTGGTTTCCCTCTGAATTGCACTACAGGCTTCATTACTTCATTACAGATGAAGGTAACTAATAGAATGATCAGTTGCTGTAAAATAGACTGAGCTCTTGTGTGTGGATGACAGATAGATATTTTACCTACTTATTGTGTATCTTATGGCAAGATCTTTTCAAAAGTCTTCTCTGTTTTTTTTTTTTGTTACCTTGACTTTCGTTACCTGGTGTAAATCTGTACTTGAAACCCAGCACATCTCTGCATAGAAGAACTTGTTAAACAACACTGTCTATATTTGGATTACAGGTTAATTCGCAGTGAGAGTCATGAAGCCATGGCCTAATAGTTAGAGAAGCAGCTTTGGGACCAAATGGTAACCAGTTAGATTTGCTGGAACAGCAGGAATGACTGAAGTGCCTTTGAGCAAGGCACCTAACCCCCAACTGCTCCCCAGACTGCTCTGGGTATGCTGTATGTCGCTCAGGATAAGAGTGTCTGCTAAATGCCATATATATATATATATATATATATATATATATATATATATATATATATATATATATTAGTGCTGTCAAAATGTCGCGTTATTAACGCGTTAACTTGACTCAATTTTAACGGCGATAATTTTTTTATCGCGAGATTAACGCTCTGTGACATGATGCCACGCCCCGCACAGCCAGAGTCCTCTGCCCTCCCCCGAAGAGCCACGGTGCTCGGCTTAGGTTTCGTTTTCCCATCGGTGGCTCCAGCCCCACTTTGCAGTGGCTGTGACAAGACGTGTTATGCTCTGCAATAAAAAAAAAAACATTGGTACAACCAGTGTTCGAACTATGCCGATATTTTCGGGGGGTCCCTTTATTCCCTTGGGGGGGGTGCTTGCGCTTGTCTCAGAGCGTGGCTCTCCATCGCGCGCTCACTTCAGATATGCAAATGCTTCCTGTTACACACGATTGCTATGTCAATAAACATCATTTTGACAATATTTTAGAGACCCCCCAACATTTCCCAAGTCATGTTTTCAAGGGATCTCATGTCTGTTTCAGGGGATCTCGGATCCCCCGAGTACCCCCGTAGTTCGAACGGTGAGCAAGCCCATTCACTTTTTTATGCTGATAAGAGAATTACAATGTTTTTTCATGTGACAAAAATGTGCGATTAAATTGCGATTAATTGCGAGTTAACTATGACAGTCGCGACATTAATCATGATTAAATATTTTAATCGCTTGACAGCACTAATATATATATATATATATATATATATATATATATATATATATATATATATAAACTGACTAGTGGCTTGAAATAAACCCTTTTTCTCATCAACATTATACTCTTAAACATGACTGTGAAATAGATACCAAAAATACAAGAGCTGTTTTTGTCAAATCCCACATACTTGGAAGATAGCAGATACACTTTTAGTATTTTTACTGCAAATGACTGTCTTTCTCTAAAAGGTGGTTTCAGGGCAAATTACCTCTTGTACTTTGACATGAACAAAAACAAATACTGAAATGACCTGTACAAAGACCTGTAAGGCCTTCACCTTTGGTTAAATAAATGAAGAATGATTTGGCAACTATTAACAATCTCAGAGTACCATTTGTTTCAACATTTTATTGATTTATTTTTGTGTTCAGATATTTTTTTCCAGAATTAAAAACTAAAGTAGGAGTCTAAAGGAATCTAAAGTCTTCTAAAGGGAAGCTGAGTGGTTAAAAACTGGCTGATTTGTAGAAACAAAAGCTGGTATGTGTAGTGTGTACAGACACGACGTTTGTAATTAAAAGTGATCCTCTTGGCACTTTTTATATTTACACAGCGAACAGTTTCCCTGCTGTCCTCATGTTGTTCATTCATAGTTGTTTTTAATTTTTATTTTAGTTTCTTCAAAGTAGCCAGCGTTTACCTTGATGACGCTTTGCACACTATTGGAATTATCTTAACCAGCTTCATGAGGTAATCACCTGGAATGCTTTTCAATTAACAGGTGTGCCTCGTCAAAAGTTAATTAGTGGACTAGTTTCTTACCTTCTTAATGCTTCTGAGATCATCAAACAGTAAATAATAAAATATACAGTAAATAGCCCTATTCCACAAATGTAGTAATCCATATTATGTCCAGAAGCGCTCAACTAAGTAAAGAGAAATGTTTACATGTTTTGTTTTACATTCATTATATTATTTTCACTCCATGAAAAAAAGCTGAAATACCAGAGCAATGTGGATTTATTTTATTCACCTTTTTCAGCTTGCCTTGACTGCATTCCTGCAAAGATCATGTCGGGTACAAGGCCAATTTTAACCAACCTCACGTGAAAAGTGCAATTTCCTCACACAGTGAATGTCATGCTTTGATCAGGTTGTTGGGTAGTTATGTGCTGTAACAAAAAGGACATAATCCTAATCAGTGTAAAATTAAAATTTTATTGGTCATACACACCAATTTAGTTAAACAACACTGTTTATGAGTTATGAATTTCATTCATAATCAGATTCAGGCTGTTGAAATATCCATGCTTCTGCCACACAGATTTTATTCCTTTTCACTTTTAGGGGTAAAGAGACTTTAAAGTGCTCGAACTTCACTTGTGAAGAGAAAGTTCAGTTCACCATGTGAATGGTTTTACCTGGCTACAAAACAATTACGTTTCTGGTTGAGAGTATGCTGTGCGTATTTTGGCTGCCGTTTCTTACCTGAGCTTTTTATACTTCTTTTTTCCCCTCTTTGTTTTTCTTTGTGTTTGTACTGTTTGTTTTTTTTTGTTTGAATGTTTTGTCTGCTGATTGTGGCGTCACTCCGAATCCAGTTTTGGGCGTCAGTTTCCTTCAGGCCTTGGTCCACCATGGGGGATGCCTGTGCTCCTTGCGATGGACTGTAGTGAGCTTGTTGCACCTTTTTAACATTGGGGTTGTCAGCACTCTGTGCGGCGGTGCTTCTATGCTCACTTTATGGATCCATGGTGCGGCATTACCCAGTGGCGTCGTGGCAGCTGTGCAGATAGTGTGAGACATCCTTTTGTACGCCTTTTGTTGGAACTGTGGGTAGCTACATCATTGGAATTACCTCCTGACCCTCTTAGGGTGGATTTTTTTTTTTTTTGTAATTGTCAAGCGATCTCAGGGATGAGAAAGGTGCTATATAAAGTTGAATATTAGAATTATTATAGACTAAGAAAATAAAATTGAGAACAAGTGAGAACACTCCTCTTAAGTGTGCTTTATTTCCTCATGTGTGTAATCATGGCCAACTCAAATTTTCTTCTGAAGCATATTTATTTTCACTTCTGCTGTAACAAGAAAATGCTGTTTTTAAAATGATTTGCTACTGTATTAACCATTTCATTGACAGATTAAAAATTGTTTTTTTAGACATGTCTCTTTCTCTGAGTGTGTGTGTGTGTTAGAGTTTGTGCTATTGTGATTTGTGCAACTTCACACACATCTGAGACATCCAGTCTACTTCACATCATCCAGAAATGGTGGCCCCAGGACCCCAGGTGACCCCATGATGACTCCTCCTGAAGTGAAATATTTCTCACAGTCATCTCGAATTCCTTTATGTTTTCCCTAAAAAAGAAGCAATTAGTTTTTAAGTCTTGATGCAGCCCTATGAAAATTAGATAATAGTTTATAGGTTCATCAATAGTAGAAATGGAATAAGTTCATAAACAGGATTAAAAAGGTTAAAAATATTTAAATAATATTGGCTGGCTTTTTTTCATGGTCTATCAGATCTATTCTATTCAGCCAGCATGATATTGAACTCGTCTTCGACTCATTCGATATCTTGCTAGCTGAATGGAATATATCTGATAGACCACAAAAAAAAAGACAGCCAATATGATCCCCCCCCCCCCCCACACACACACTTTTCCAGCTTTTTGATGTCCATTGGTATGTTTTTCTCTTGTAAGCAGAGAGGAACTGTCAGGGCCTTTTAGATCTTCAGAGAAGGCCCAAACATAACATTTCAAATGGTATATTTAATTTCTTTCATCATTTCATTATAATAATTCTCTTCTAATTTGGCCTCATTGTCTATCAGATTTACTTTAGATATGAAAGGGTTACTGTCCTGAATACATTAAAATCAAGTTATTCAATTAGATTTTTTTTGTCTGTCTCTCGGCAGAAAAAAGTTTATAGCTGGCTCACTCGTTGGTGAGGACTTCATTGCCGGGACAGAAGGCCATGGCAGTGCATGTTTATGTAGGAAGTGACAGATGAATTAACCAATCAGATTTTGATTTGTAGTGGGAGGGACCAAAAATTTATCATCCTCGGCCTTCTCAAAGGCCGACGCTAGCTTAACCATGAATTGGCACCATCAGCACGGCAGTGAAGTCACCTTCCAGCCGGTGTAGCATTCATCAGTAGAGTGAGTGAATGCTAATAAAGCAGTCAAGCCAGTGCTATCGAGAACAAGTAGCACAGGCTAACGACTGAGAAAGTAAGATTGGAGTCTCCAGACTCTTCCATGCATGCTCGCCCAGTATTTTTCACTCATACTGAAGTATTCATTTCCCTGTGTAATTTACTTTTTTACTTTTAAAATCAACATCAACAGCTACACACAACGGAGCGACCTGGCAGCCTGATGATATTCCCTTGCAAAATCATTTGCCCTGTTGCTTTTTGGTGTGTCTGGCTAAGCTTTAGCTGAGCTGAACTCCCAGCTCTAATAGTAATGGTTCACCACTGCTTGTAAATATGCGTGAAGAATATCTAATTAAGTTTTGGTCGCTTTTCGGGTCTTTAACATGTCTTTAGTTTCAGTTTATTTATTTAGTGCTTAATTATAGCATAGTTAATCTTAGCACTGGATTAGCCTAGTCTTTCTCTTTCCCAGCGAATAAAGAAATGGTTCTGTGCATGCGCAGAAGAAAACTCTCTCATTGGGTATTTACATCAGCTCCAATGTGTGACATGTTGTCTTGACAACATGCAGTATCATAAACCATATTCAATGCTTATTCTCCACTGGGTAGAGTGGCACAATACATGTAGGATAAGCAATCTGCTAAGATTGTATGCTATCAAACCAAATGAATGAAACCTGCTCGAAGGGAATAGAATACATAGGTTATTTACCAGCTGGGAGGTCCGTATCGTGAAATACCGTGACCGAGGTCTTGAAAGCACTGAGCGAGGCCATCTGGGCCGAGGTCAGTATTTAAGGCTGAGGTCACGGTATTTCACCATACGGGCCGACCTTAAGCTGGTAAATAATATATTTATTTTTTATTTACCAAATTCTAACAGAAAACAAGAGCGCCCAAAAGGGAAAACCGAGCCGAGCCGAACCGCCATTTTGAATCCTCATTCATGGCTGTAATGCAAGTTGCTTCCTCCTCGGTATACAAGTGCACTTCCATGGCAGGAAAAAAAAAAAAACTACATTTTGGTGCCTATGTAGTCCCCTATTTATACAAAATTGAGTCATTCAGGATTCAGCCGTTTTTGCTCGGCATTAGCAAGTTAGAGGTTTTTAGCTTTCTCCTGAAATGTTTTATTTTATTTTGTCTTCTTCAGGGTAGTAAAACTCGCTTTCGCTGTGAACACTGTCGTTATCGCTATCCATGATGTAAAATTAATGCTATTTTCCTGAGAAATACTGGCAAAAATTCACAAGATTTTTGATAATCTTATAAATAAATCTTATAAAAAAAATAAAATGTTGACAAAAAAAATGCTACTACGTTTGTTGTTGTTGTGAACGAGTGAGTCGCCAGAGGTCCGTAACTGGGATTCGCCAGCCAATCAGAGTGCAGGATTTGATGGAAACTGCACCGCGAAAATAATGTTTTTATTCCATGGAAAAAGTAGCCTTTATCTATAATAATCCATGATACTGAATAGTTCGTGCATATGTTAGTGTATGGAATTTCATGGTTTAGTTCATGTGTTGTCATTTACATTTTATATTTATTTTGTTTGTTAAAAACTAATTTCATCATGATGGAAATGCTTTAATAATATTTTTTGTATACAAAGAAAAAAGGGATTGAAATGTATCATTTGTTATTTGTATTGTCTGAACCAATGAGAAATTTGTCAGAGGTCAAGGGTTATCTGGAAGTGAATGGGAAAGAGATGAGGAGAAGAGCCAGAAGAGAGTGAGTGAGGAGCGGGGAGAACACAGTTCATGTATTCACTTAAAGCTATACTGCCTTTCAGATTTTTCAAGTTTTGGTCATAAAAAGACTTTTCCCTGACACCCAATTATTTTTGTTTAGTGGACCGAAAGCTACTGAATTCAATTCACAGACTTCCAATTTAATTAAAAAAAAAAAAAAGTTAATGAATTTAGGGGGCGGCACGGTGGTGTAGTGGTTAGCGCTGTCACCTCATAGCAAGAAGGTCTGGGTTCGAGCCCCGTGGCTGGCAAGGGCTTTCCTGTGCGGAGGTTGCATGTTCTCCCCGTGTCCGCGTGGGTTTCTTCCGGTTTCCCCCACAGTCCAAAGACATGCAGGTTAGGCCAACTGGTGACTCTAAATTGACCATAGGTGTGAATGAGAGTGTGAAAGGTTGTCTGTGTCTATGTGTCAGCCCTGTGATGACCTGGCGACTTGTCCAGGGTGTACCCCGCCTTTCGCCCATAGTCAGCTGGGATAGGCTCCAGCTTGCCTGCGACCCTGTAGAAGGATAAAGTGGCTAGAGATGATGAGATGAGATGAATTTAGGGCCATGTGGCCACTAAATTATCAGCTATTTTTTCCTGCTTCACCATGACCCAATTCAAGATACATCATGTGGTGGGCTTTCCCTGTTTGTGCAAGGCATTGTGGGATACAAATTTGAAACAGGAGAGAATAATGGAGGACATGAGTGTGCGAATGAAACGTGAAAGACCGACAACAGTCACAGAAAGTGAGCAGAAGACATTTTGTTGTGAAAAGGAAACGCAGGACCAAACTAATAAATATCGGCAGTCAGCGAGCACCTCGGTGTGATCAGCTGTTCATTTAGCAACAGAATGATGTAATTCAGTGCATGGTCAAAAGGTAAGCGTGCGCATGTGGACTTCCTGTGTCTGCTTGACTGCGCAAAGCATTTTCAATCAATGGGATGACAATCAGGTGTGAGTGGGCACCCTGTTTAAATTAAAGAACAGGGATCTATCAAAATCTGATCTTCAAAACACGTGTTTGTGGAAGTGTATCATGGCACGAACAAAGGAGATTTCTGAGGACCTCAGAAAAAGCATTGTTGATGCTCATCAGGCTGGAAAAGGTTACAAAACCATCTCTAAAGAGTTTGGACTCCACCAATCCACAGTCAAACAGATTGTGTACAAATGGAAGAAATTCCATTCCATTGTTACCCTCCTCAGGAATGGTCGACCAAAAAAGATCACTCCAAGAGCAAGGCGTGTAATAGTCAGCGAGGTCACAAAGGACCCCAGGGTAACTTCTAAGCAACTGAAGGCCTCTCTCACGTTAGACAATGTTCATGAGTCCACCATCAGGAGAACACTGAACAATGGTGTACATGGCAGGGTTGCAAGCAGAAAGCCACTGCTCTCCAAAAAGAACATTGCTGCTCGTCTGCAGTTTGCTAAAGATCACATGGACAAGCCAGAAGGCTATTGGAAAAATGTTTTGTGGACGGATGAGACCAAAATAGAACTTTTTGGTTTAAATGAGAAGCGTGATGTTTGGGAAAAGGAAAACACTGCATTCCAGCATAAGAACCTTATCCCATCTGTGAAACATGGTGGTGGTAGTATCATGGTTTGCGCCTGTTTTGCTGCATCTGGGCCAGGATGGCTTGCCATCATTGATGACAAAATGAATTTTGAATTATACCAGCAAATTTTCAAGGAAAATGTCAGGACATCTGTCCATGAACTGAATCTCAAGAGAATGTGGGTCATGCAGCAAGACAACGATCCTAAGCACACAAGTCATTCTAACAATGAATGGTTAAAGAAGAATAAAGTTAATGTTTTGGAATGGCTAAGTCAAAGTCCTGACCTTAATCCAATTGAAATGTTGTGGAAGGACCTCAAGTGAGCAGTTCATATGAGGAAACCCACCAACATCCCAGAGTTGAAGCTGTTCTGTATGGAAGAATGGGCTAAAATTCCTCCAAGTTGGTGTGCAGGACTGATCAACAGTTACCAGAAACGTTTAGTTGCAGTTATTGCTGCACAAGGGGGTCACACCAGATACTAAAAGCAAAGGTTCACATACTTTTGCCACTCACAGATATGCAATATTGGATCATTTTCCTCAATAAATAAATGACCAAGTATAATGTTTTTGACTCGTTTCTTTAACTGGGTTCTCTTTATCTACTATTAGGTCTTGTGTGAAAATCTGATGATGTTTTAGGTCATATTTATGGAGAAATATAAAAAATTCTAAAGGGTTCACAAACTTTCAAGCACCACTGTATCACAATGACCAAATTTCAGTGGGAACTAAATTTCACCGATTTTATGAAATCAAAAGGCAGTCTACTTTTAAAACACAGTTTTTTAGTTCATATAAGCGGTCGGCCAGATCACGGAGAGTGGCTATAGTGTTAAGTTCGTCAGAGCTGGAGTATAACTTTGGACAGAAGTTTAACTGCCTCAGAACAGAGTTAAAAGTTTGAGTGAGCTAGCCACCAGCAGCTAAATGTGTCTGTCGTTAGCTGGACTGAGCTTACAAGTTCACATACACACACATACATACATACGCACACACACACACACACACTATATATATATATATATAAAATCTCATCTCATTATCTCTAGCCGCTTTATCCTTCTACAGGGTCGCAGGCAAGCTGGAGCCTATCCCAGCTGACTACGGGCAAAAGGCAGGGTACACCCTGGACAAGTCACCAGGTCATCACAGGGCTGACACATAGACACAGACAACCATTCACACTCACACCTATGGTCAATTTAGATTCACCAGTTAACCTAACCTGCATGTCTTTGGACTGTGGGGGAAACCGGAGCACCCGGAGGAAACCCACATGGACACGGGGAGAACATGCAAACTCCACACAGAAAGGCCCTCGCCGGCCACGGGGCTCGAACCCGGACCTTCTTGCTCTGAGGCGACAGCGCTAACCACTACACCACCGTGCCGCCCTGCATGTATACACACACGTACGTATGTACATATACACATACATACATATATACACACACACACACACACACACACACATATATATATATATATATATATATATATCACACACACACACACATACATATGAGGAACCGATCATGTGAACGTGTCGTATTGTAGAAAGAAAGATGTCTGTTGCCATACCACTGCAACAACTGAGGGAGTTGTGCCCTTATAGGCAGACGATAGAAGCTGAGGAGCAGCACGAAATGATCTTGTTCTTCAGCCGAAAGACAGCTGCAGAATGCTGCCGACACACTGGTTTTATACCCACTCCTGGCTTGCGTCGCACGCAAGTCATGAGTGACTGTCACGTGCTAATCACTTGTGTCGCACATGCTTCCCAAGTGTGGCCCATACTCCTAGTGCAGGAAACTGATAAAATGCAAGTCACATGCACTCCACACTCACTGAACGCGTCAGACATACGCTTTCCATGGGCTAACGGCGCAATTTTTCCCACACTCGAGGAAGTCAGGCATGCAACCTGTACTTGACACAAGTACTTTGCCCGTACTCCTCCCCCAAACTTTCCCCCGGGTTCACCATGACCCTGCGGCACAGCTGAGAGCTACCAAACCCTGCGACCTGTGCGTGTTCAAAACACTTATGGCAGGTTGAGAGTGTGGCATAACACAGCCTATTGCCAAGACAAGGAGGACACAGATGGCACCAGACAGTGCACTTTGGACCGGAGTGATGTGGATGACAGCTGCCATGGAAATCTCCTTCATTTGCTTTCCTTCACATTTCCTCCATGTGTAAGACACCAGGTACTTAATTTGGTTCAGGTACCACGTTTTATTTTTCTCTCATGGTGAAGCAGCCATCTTGGTTTTTTTGGCTACAATGCACCTGAGCAAATTTCAAGCCTGTAGTGATGGACTTTGAAGTTTTTGTTTTATTAACATTCGTAGGCTATTGCCGGCTTAGTATTATTTAGGCGCTTGGTATAAAACTTTGGAGAGTTGAATTAATGTGAACATTTACTTTGGACATGCGCGCTTTGAAAACAAAGGTAAAACTGAAGGTTATAGTGAAAGCTATTGAAATTGCCTATGTGTGATGTATATTAATGTGTACATAATAGTAAATGGTTAATGATTTTGTATATTTGTGTATGACTTCTAATCAGTCTGTAACTGAAGATACTTTAAGAGACTACTCTTCTTAAAGTGTTCTAAGCTTAAAGGGCTTCACATGGGGATACTAGTATGACAGTGTGGAAATAGGTTACACAGGGGTGTGAACTACATTGGAAATTATTTGTTCAAGTGTGAGTTGAACATTATAAATTAGATTAACATTGCTATATCATTTGTTAAGACCCAACACATAAAAGACTAAAGTCATATAGTTTAAAATTAACCTTTATTGTTAGTGATAACTACAAAGAGCTCAGGGTAGTTACTGCCATTTAGTGCCGGTAAAGCAAGGGGACGATACATTGACAAACTCCAACCCCATGTACAGTTGATGTCTTTTCTTTGTGGTGTGTGTTTCTATATCTGCTGCAGTATACTTACATTATTCACATCCCTCAACCTGGCACAGTCAACCTGTTCTTTACCATCTTTTGTCTTACACACAAGACAGTCAATTATGGGCTGTGGAAAATAAAGTTATGACCTTTTTGTGAGCTGATAAAATATCCAGGATTGCAGTGTTTCTATGGTTAATGGGTATGTCAGTGTCAAAAGGTGAAAGACTTTAAATGAAAATGTTTATATAAGATGAAGAATAAGGCCAATAAAGATGTCATACACACCGTATATGGTTTTTGTGTAACACAATCATCTCGGTGCTCATATGCGTTTGGAGAAGCCTTCTTGCATGGTGTGACTATCAGATGGGCATTTACATAGAAGCTGCTTTCCATAGTCTGTGAACAAGGGTATTACATAGCCACATTAATAAATGTCTTTAAAAGAATGACTTGAATACATTGTGGTAAACACGAAATGAGCAATCATATGATGCTATTGATATTGATATCGATTGATAGTTATTTTTTGTTGTTCCTTTATGCATCCTAGTTGAGACTACAGTAAAGTTGATTTTTATATTCAACAATCGCCAAACATTTGCATTTTAAATGCCATTAGCATACAACCCCAATTCCAAAAAAGTTGGAACAAAGTACAAATTGTAAATAAAAATGGAATGCAATAATTTACAAATCTCAAAAACTGATATTGTATTCACAATAGAACATAGACAAAATATCAAATGTTGAAAGTGAGACATTTTGAAATTTCATGCCAAATATTGGCTCATTTGAAATTTCATGACAGCAACACATCTCAAAAAAGTTGGGACAGGGTCAATAAGAGGATGGAAAAGTTAAAGGTACAAAAAAGGAACAGCTGGAGGACCAAATTGCAACTCATTAGGTCAGTTGGCAATAGGTCATTAACATGACTGGGTATAAAAAGAGCATCTTGGAGTGGCAGCGGCTCTCAGAAGTAAAGATGGGAAGAGGATCACCAATCCCCCTAATTCTGCACCGACAAATAGTGGAGCAATATCAGAAAGGAGTTCGACAGTGTAAAATTGCAAAGAGTTTGAACATATCATCATCTACAGTGCATAATATCATCAAAAGATTCAGAGAATCTGGAAGAATCTCTGTGCGTAAGGGTCAAGGCTGGAAAACCATACTGGGTGCCTGCGATCTTCGGGCCCTTAGACGGCACTGCATCACATACAGGCATGCTTCTGTATTGGAAATCACAAAATGGGCTCAGGAATATTTCCAGAGAACATTATCTGTGAACACAATTCACCGTGCCATCCGCCGTTGCCATCTAAAACTCTATAGTTCAAAGAAGAAGCCGTATCTAAACATGATCCAGAAGCGCAGACGTCTTCTCTGGGCCAAGGCTCATTTAAAATGGACTGTGGCAAAGTGGAAAACTGTTCTGTGGTCAGACGAATCAAAATTTGAAGTTCTTTATGGAAATCAGGGACACCGTGTCATTTGGACTAAAGAGGAGAAGGACGACCCAAGTTGTTATCAGCGCTCAGTTCAGAAGCCTGCATCTCTGATGGTATGGGGTTGCATTAGTGTGTGTGGCATGGGCAGCTTACACATCTGGAAAGACACCATCAATGCTGAAAGGTATATCCAGGTTCTAGAGCAACATATGCTCCCATCCAGACGACGTCTCTTTCAGGGAAGACCTTGCATTTTCCAACATGACAATGCCAAACCACATACTGCATCAATTACAGCATCATGGCTGCGTAGAAGAAGGGTCCGGGTACTGAACTGGCCAGCCTGCAGTCCAGATCTTTCACCCATAGAAAACATTTGGCGCATCATAAAACGGAAGATACGACAAAAAAGACCTAAGACAGTTGAGCAACTAGAATCCTACATTAGACAAGAATGGGTTAACATTCCTATCCCTAAACTTGAGCAACTTGTCTCCTCAGTCCCCAGACGTTTACAAACTGTTGTAAAGAGAAAAGGGGATGTCTCACAGTGGTAAACATGGCCTTGTCCCAACTTTTTTGAGATGTGTTGTTGTCATGAAATTTAAAATCACCTAATTTTTCTCTTTAAATGATACATTTTCTCAGTTTAAACATTTGATATGTTATCTATGTTCTATTCTGAATAAAATATGGAATTTTGAAACTTCCACATCATTGCATTCCGTTTTTATTTACAATTTGCACTTTGTCCCAACTTTTTTGGAATCGGGGTTGTACATATGCTCCATCAGCACAATGTAATGTCTACACACACACACATTTACACCTTTGAATAGGCAGCTGACCAAATCCACATCTTTGTACTGTGGAAGGAAACAGGAGGACCTGGAGGAAACTTACGCAGACACAAGGAGAACATGAAAACTCAACACAGAAAGGCCCTGGTCAGCTGGCAGGTTCAAACACATAACCTTTTTGCTGTGAGGCAACAGGACTAAGCACTGCACCACTGTGCCGCTTCAGAGATTATTTACAAGTAATTATTTTCAGTTTTAATTTCAACATAAAGTCCCAACTTTTTTCTGATTTGGGGCTGTAGAAAAGAATTGTTGTTAAATTTTAATTTCTGCAATAAAAATTTATATATATATATATCTCATCTCATTATCTCTAGCCGCTTTATCCTTCTACAGGGTCGCAGGCAAGCTGGAGCCTATCCCAGCTGACTACGGGCGAAAGGCGGGGTACACCCTGGACAAGTCGCCAGGTCATCACAGGGCTGACACATAGACAACCATTCACTCACACCTACGGTCAATTTAGAGTCACCAGTTAACCTAACCTGCATGTCTTTGGACTGTGGGGGAAACCGGAGCACCCGGAGGAAACCCACGCGGACACGGGGAGAACATGCAAACTCCACACAGAAAGGCCCTCGCCAGCCCCGGGGCTCGAACCCAGGACCTTCTTGCTGTGAGGCAACAGCGCTAACCACTACACCACCGTGCCGCGCATATATATATATATATATATATATATATAAAAAGTAACGCAATATAGTAAAAATTTTTAGTATTACACATGACACATGTAAAACCACACGATGCATATACAACCCCGATTCCAAAAAAGTTGGGACAAAGTACAAATTGTAAATAAAAACGGAATGCAATGATGTGGAAGTTTCAAAATTCCATATTTTATTCAGAATAGAACATAGATGACATATCAAATGTTTAAACTGAGAAAATGTATCATTTAAAGAGAAAAATTAGGTGATTTTAAATTTCATGACAACAACACATCTCAAAAAAGTTGGGACAAGGCCATGTTTACAACTGTGAGACATCCCCTTTTCTCTTTACAACAGTCTGTAAACGTCTGGGGACTGAGGAGACAAGTTGCTCAAGTTTAGGGATAGGAATGTTAACCCATTCTTGTCTAATGTAGGATTCTAGTTGCTCAACTGTCTTAGGTCTTTTTTTGTCGTATCTTCCATTTTATGATGCGCCAAATGTTTTCTATGGGTGAAAGATCTGGACTGCAGGCTGGCCAGTTCAGTACCCGGACCCTTCTTCTACGCAGCCATGATGCTGTAATTGATGCAGTATGTGGTTTGGCATTGTCATGTTGGAAAATGCAAGGTCTTCCCTGAAAGAGACGTCGTCTGGATGGGAGCATATGTTGCTCTAGAACCTGGATATACCTTTCAGCATTGATGGTGTCTTTCCAGATGTGTAAGCTGCCCATGCCACACACACTAATGCAACCCCATACCATCAGAGATGCAGGCTTCTGAACTGAGCGCTGATAACAACTTGGGTCGTCCTTCTCCTCTTTAGTCCGAATGACATGGCGTCCCTGATTTCCATATAGAACTTCAAATTTTGATTCGTCTGACCACAGAACAGTTTTCCACTTTCCCACAATCCATTTTAAATGAGCCTTGGCCCAGAGAAGACGTCTGCGCTTCTGGATCATGTTTAGATACGGCTTCTTCTTTGAACTATAGAGTTTTAGCTGGCGACAGCGGATGGCACGGTGAATTGTGTTCACAGATAATGTTCTCTGGAAATATTTCTGAGCCCATTTTGTGATTTCCAATCCAGAAGCATGCCTATATGTGATGCAGTGCCGTCTAAGGGCCTGAAGATCACAGGCACCCAGTATGGTTTTCTGGCCTTGACCCTTACGCACAGAGATTGTTCCAGATTCTCTGAATCTTTTGATGATATTATGCACTGTAGATGATGATATGTTCAAACTCTGCAATTTTACGCTGTCAAACTCCTTTCTGATATTGCTCCACTATTTGTCGGCGCAGAATTAGGAGGATTGGTGATCCTCTTCCCATCTTTACTTCTGAGAGCCGCTGCTACTCCAAGATGCTCTTTTTTTATACCCAGTCATGTTAATGACCTATTGCCAATTGACCTAATGAGTTGCGATTTGGTCCTCCAGCTGTTCCTTTTTTGTACCTTTAACTTTTCCAGCCTCTTATTGCCCCTGTCCCAACTTTTTTGAGATGTGTTGCTGTCATGAAATTTCAAATGAGCCAATATTTGGCATGAAATTTCAAAATGTCTCACTTTCGACATCTGATATGTTGTCTATGTTCTATTGTGAACACAATATCAGTTTTTGAGATTTGTAAATTATTGCATTCCGTTTTTATTTACAATTTGTACTTTGTCCCAACTTTTTTGGAATCGGGGTTGAAATATAGTTGTTTAAATTTGCTCATTTGCATTTTTTAGATTGTGTTGCAAATGTAATCAATGATATGTCAAGTGACTGGGCATACCAAGAAAAGGTTTTTAGAAGATTAAAGACACTATGGAATTGCTCTTTTTGCAATTAAATAAAGAACCAAGAAATGTATCCATATGAAATAGGAAAACCATAGTTCGAATTACGGGGGGTACTGGGGGGTACTATACCCCCCAATGAAGACCCAGTACCCCCCAAAGAGACAAAAATATAAAAGTTTTGGGGGGGTCCGATATTTTTTCTGATATTGTGAAAAGGAATATATAATTCAAACCAACTCCCATTCGGCATTCTTATTGTAGGAACATTTTAATGTAAATCGATTTCAGACAGACACCCCTATTGTGGACCGTACCATTTTTAGTCACCGCAGCGCTAGAACGCGCTAGAGCAGGGTTTTCAAAGTGTGGGAGAGTCAGCCCCCCCCCCCTCCCCCCCGCAGAGAGCAAATAAACAACAGCGCCCCCCTTACAATTCCATTCGTATTTAAAAAAAAATGGTTGTTGTAAACATTTTTTTTCTTTTACACATTTTAAACATCTGTGCTTTTTGAAAACATCTTTTTTTTTACACATTTAAAACATATGAGCTTTATTAAAACATCTTTTTTTTTTACACATTTTAAACATCTGTGCTTTTTGAAAACCTCTTTTTTTTTACACATTTTAAACATCTGTGCTTTTTTTTTAAACATCTTGTTTTACACATTTTAAACATCTCATGGCATCGTTAGCTAGCACCTCTTGGCAGACAACACACTGTGGCAGTGGAGCATCTTCAGATCCAGTCCATGAAAATCCAAACTTTAAATAATCGTGGTCATACTTCCTTCTTTTTTTGCTTGTCCCAGACTCTGTCTCCTCACTCACTGTAGCTTTAGGTACTAAAAATCGATCCATTTTGTCTCTGGCAAAGGCTAGCTGAAGTTCGCTAAATGTCCGCAATAGTAACTTATTCTGGTTTATTTTTCCTCACGTTGCCCCCCCCCGAAGAACTCTGGCGCCCCCTAGGGGAGACGCGCCCCACACTTTGAAAAGCCCTGCGCTAGAAGCAATAGCTTCTAGTCCACACCGTATTCAGCTGATTCATCAGATACAGTCCATGGGTTTGCAGCAATTTATACAGTCTGTGGTTTGCAGCAGAAGACGTGCATTGGTAATGTTAGTTGCTAACCAACTTTTAGCCTGTTGAAAATGTGTTATTTTAAAACTTTCATTTATTAAAGTGATTTGTTCTTTCAGCTCATGTCACGTCTTTATACGTTGAATTACTTACTCACGGAGGCCAGAAGGCTACAGTGGACGGACGTTAATGTTAGTTACCAACGTTAGTTAGCAAGATAAGCTAAGTCTCTATTTAAATCAAGCTTATTACAGTGTGGCAGGGGCGATTCTAGCATCTGATCTTTGGGGGTGCTTAGCCCCTAGAGCTGACAGAGGAACCTGGCTTGAACGACAGTGTTTCCACGTTTATTCCGCATTTAGACTAGACTTAACTAGACAAGAAGACTAGACTAGACAAGACTAGACTTATGCAATGTTTTAACAGACGCTGACCCAATAAACTATGATATCTACACATTTACAACCACTGACACAAATATTTACGTTATATTTTTAACGAAACAAGACCTACTACTGCATTTGTAATGTTGGAGCTATTCATTTTGAACAGTTAATTAATGTGTTATTGTGTATTGTGGAATAATAGTGTGTATTATTATGATTTTACATTAGTTTACATTAGTAAACGTTATGTTACATTAAATAAAATTGACTAACACACGGTGGTCTAGCACCGTAGCACTTGTACAGCTCTGCACAAAAGTATCTCGATATGGATGATAAATGTCGTTTTTATCATTCTGTTCATAGACCAGGGAACATCAATATTGCATTATGCATATTATTGTGTTGTGTTTAACAATTGTAACTCCAGTCCGTACCTTCACATCTCGCTATGCCAGTAATACTCAGGTGCTACTTCGACTTCCTCCTCGGCGTGGAATCCAGTTAAAGAAAACACCATGTCGTAGCAAGCGCTCGCGCGGACAGGCAACCCAGTCAGAGGGGACGCAAGGAGGAGAGGGATTTTACTGCTCATAGAACTATCACGTAACAGGTGAATTCAAGAACACACACATGCCCGCGCACACATTCATTGCGCAGTGCGCAAGGGCACTTATTTCTGAAAATTATGTCCAAAAGCAGTGTTTTTGAGGGTGCTGAGCTAGGGGGTGCTGAGCTCATTTGTGGGGGTGCTTGAGCACCCCCAAAAATAGGCTAAACACGCCCCTGCAGTGTGGTATAGAAACGATTCTCATTTCAAAGGAGAAGAACTCCATATGTTTCCATTCTCATTTTATCATGAATAAATTGTGCCCTTCTGAAATTCATTTGGCACATAGGCCCATCCTGTGTGTGTGATTAGGCACAAGAAGTTCTGATGTAGGCCTAGCTAAGCCTATGTAAAATTACAATCAGAACCTCTGGAGGCAACATAAAAAGAGCCAGGTAGTAGGCTAGCCTAGGCAAAATAGCCTAGTACATGGATGTTTTCTGTTGTTTTTACTCACATTCCTTTTGTATTATTTTTAAGATATTCATCTGAGTACCCTGTTTGAGTTTATTCACAGAGACAGTAGCAAACATGAGGAAAAGAAAAGGGCCAGACATCAAGCATTTTTTTGGTGCTAAAAGAGTAAGTAGTAAATATTAGCACTAAGATCTACAGACAATTACAGTACAAGTGTAGGTGCAGTAAGGTTTTATACACTGTTCATGTGAATAAAGAAAATGGGTTCCCAGCAGACAGGAGAGGCACAGCAGGACGAAAGAGAGCAAGACATTCAGTAGGACTGTTCTGCATGTGTGTGTATATACTGTATGTGACTCATTTGTAGTGTTGATACCCAGTTTGTTCTGACAAAGAAGGTTATCAGGTTGTACTGCTGTTTTTCTTCTGTGGTAGTACTGTATGGTTTGTCATGCTTCTTAATGACATTAAAAATTATTGTTCAGAGTTATTGTCTTGAGTTACTGACACCGACTTCCATAGACGAAACGGGACAGGACCGGGGGGGGATTGATATGATAGTGGACTATGATGGTACCCCCCAATTATGGTGGGGTAATTCGCACTCTGAGGAAAACTATATATAAAGAAAGTGAATAGGTAAGAAGGTATTGCTGTGAGCGCTCCCTTGCTCTGGGTGCTGTGCACCTTACAAATGCAACGCTGCTTCACTACACTTCCAAGTTCAGCCCGGGACTCCAGTTCCCAGCATACACTGCATACCCTCACTCACGCCTGATAACCACACACTCCTGCCTCTCATTACACACCATACTGAGGGCTTCCAATAAATGAACTCTTTTCACACACTCCCTTGACTTGGTAATTCGCTCAGCATGGTAGTTTGTTATAACCAAGCTTGATTACTCTGAATTCGTTTCCAATATCCTTGTTTTGCTTAGGAAGGTTCCTAATTGATTGAAATGACCTGGAAGTATTTAAGTGGCAGCCATGACAAGAGCTATTCAAATTCTCTAAATATTAAGGAAAAGCAGACAGGATTGAGGTGGAATCTTTGTGAAAAGGTGCTTCAATGCAATCTCCTTGAGCAGTGGGTACACTGGGCCATCCCTTATGAAAGGAAAGGAGATGTTGTCCCACAATTTCTTCTGGCAGCAACATCTAAAGTGACTCCCCATCAGCACACCGTTCATGTAAACAAATAATTATATAAATAATTAAATCTTAAATAATTATACAATAATTGGGATTCATGTCGATATGAATGTGAATAGAAAAGGTGAACGTGAGCAGCCATTGTCCCAATAAGAATCATTTTGTTTCAGTTTTGTGACTGGTAGTCTATATTCCTTTTTTATTTCAATTGCAACTTTAGTAAGGAAGTAATATTTTAAGTAACACTGTAGTCTCACATGGCAGACCCACATCAATAGTATCATCTGTGACATAATTGGGTAGCCTAGTGTAAGTGCAGTTGGATTCTCTTAAAACTGCAATGGTCTTTTCCTACATCCCTAGGAATTCTCTCTCTCATCTTTCATTGATCTCATAACATTTTCCATGGAGGTCAAGGAAAAGTGGTCAGGAAAGGACATAGGATGGACTATTGGAATGCAGCCCAGGATTTTGTCTCTGGTTATTGTTTGCGGCTAGCCTGACCCATACTTGTTATTGACCTTGGACTTTGCTGCTTTGGTTTTGTTTGCCCAAACTTTCTTAGCGAAGAGCCAACCACATTTGTTTCCAGTATCCGCCCCTCAGTCTCTCCCTGTGTGTGCACATGACCTCTGAAATATACATTTATTTATTTATATATGAGTGATTCCACGCTTATGGGTACTGAAATGGGGACATGAACTTATTCACCTAAAACCATTTCTTTTTTTACCATCAGGTCACAAAACATGTAATCTTTAATGAATGATATGTTAAAAGATAACTTTAATTTTCTGAGATGTAATAAAAACATATTTATATGCCAAAGTCAAGCCTATGAGTTCCAAAATGATGTCTGTTACATTACTTCTGTTACGATTGTCCATCTCACGTCTGTTACAAATTAATTACAATCTAGCTATATACCATGTTAATCTTATTGAAAGAATGTGTATGTTTATTCTACTACACATGTTTATTAATTATATTTGCTAAAACATCACCTTCCTATGTTTCAAAAAGTAATTCTACATTGTTAAAATTGAGAATATATATGTCCACAACACTTCTGTTACGTTCTGACTTTGGCATATAAATATGTTTTTATTACATCTCAGAAAATTAAAGTTATCTTTTAACATATCATTCATTAAAGATTACATGTTTTGTGACCTGATGGTAAAAAAAAGAAATGGTTTTAGGTGAATTTTTAAAAATAAGTTCATGTCCCCATTTCAGTAGCCATAAGCGTGGAATCACTCATATATATTACATTTTAAGCAGGGTCTCAAAACATCCTCCTCCTCCATCATCATCTTCCCTCCATTCACCACTCATTTTGTTTCAGTGTGAATTCAGCTTGGATTTAAAGTGGCTGACTCACCCTTTCCAGAATCCAGTTCATTGTTTTTGTTTTGAAAGCACGTGACAGATACTCTGTTAGCTCTTTGAGCAGCAAAACCTTTGCAAATTCACTGTTAGCAATCCCTTCAAAATCCGTCTCGTACTTTTTCACCAACATGTCCTACATGGAAGTTTTCAGTAGAATATGCCTGATATTTTCTTTCCTTCACGGCTGCCCATGAGACGGCTGAGGCCAGTTCTGGTCCGTTATAACTGAGTAACGATGTGAAAACGGAATGGATCAGTTAAAAATATTTAAAATATAACTACTTTGACAGAATATTTTCAATTTCATCTTACAATTTATGATCTATGACTAATGATGTCACTGGGTTGTTGCGAATTGTTTTACCAACAGTGGAATATCCATGGATGCGAAAATGGCGACTCACTACTTGCCACAAAGGATTCTGGGAAGGGTGAGCTGGCCCCTTTAAAGCCAGACTTTAACACCAAATGCATTTAGTATAATCAGAACACTGTCTTGATGGATTTGGTTAGTCTCTGTTTAACTGCCCATTTTAAAGGTTGATGCTGTTGTTTTTACTGAAATAAGCTTTTAATTTACTAGTTGGCTTAAAGATACATTTTCTATAACATGGCCCCAACAGTATTTCTGACTATAAAATCAATAATAGCTTCATATTAATCCACTGGAATGCTAATAATAAATAGATTTTTTTTTAAAAAATCATGCTACACTACATGGTAGTCTTCAGGAAAGAGGACTTTACTCTTTCTGGTTTCTCAGTCACAAAAGCAGCTGCATTTGTGTCATATTAACTTCAAGTGAGAGAAACAAAGGAGATGCTGGTGAGCAAATGCCTGTTTCAAGCTGCTAACAGGATAATAGGAACTATAGTTTATATCTGTTTATAAACAGTTAAAACGTGCCATCTGTTTTTTTTTAATTGAATTCATAATCATAGGCCAATAACAGTGGTTTAAGCAGAATGACACACTGTGCTACTTGACAAAAATAATCCACTTCAGGGTGTTACCAGCTGTCTGCATTGAGTCAGCATGGTGTAGAGGAAAGATGTAATTTTAGAGAATTTCTGTGCCTCTCAGATCCTTAGAAAAGGTCAGACATTGTGTCTCATTTTTATATAAGATGAAGAATGTGTGTTCTATTTTCTAGTTTAGTATAAACATGTGTATGTGTCGGGACAGTGGTTAATGACAGAGGGGGTGCCAAGGCTGGACACCCTGAGATTAAGAAGATATCTGATATGCAAGTTATGTTCTTGTTATTTTGGCAAGATAAAACAGGGTCTATGGAAATGGAGAATGCTTCTTTGGGTGAAATTCATTCGGAGGAGCCTTCTTGCAAGAATTACAATAACCTTATTTCTGTCTGCTTTCTTCCTGACAGCCTCGAATCTTAAGCTTTTCCACCACAATGGTCTGTTATGTTATTCCTTTTTTTTATCCTACATTATGACAGTAGATAGCCCACTGCAAAACCCTGATTCCATAGTGCTCGTGTAGTCAAAATATAAACTAGCAAACAAGCCAAATATGAACATACAACTATGCATAAGTCTGCCCCTGCTGCTTGCACATCTGTGAAGGCACCATTAATGCTGAAAGGTAAATACAGGTTTTGGAGCTTCATATGCCGCCATCCAGACCAAGATTTTTTTTCAAGATTGATTCCAGCAAGACAATGCCAAGCCACATTCTGCATGTGTTACAACAGTGTAACCTCATAGTAAGAGTGTGGGTGCTAAACTGGCCTGACCACAGTCCAGACCTGCCTCTCATTGAAAATGTGTGGCACGTTACGAAACGCAAAATATGACAACGGAGACCCCAAAGTATTGAGAAAATTAAGTCATATATCAAGCAAGAATTGGAAAGAAGTTCACATTCAAAACTAACAATTAGTGTCCTCAGTTCCCAAATGCTTACTCCATGCATTATCTGTAACCACTTATCCTGTGCAGGGTCGCAAGCAAGCTGGAGCTAGAGGTCTGCGCGGGTCGGATTTTTCAGTCCCGCTCCCGCCCGCATTGTGCAGTCCCGCTCCCGCCCGCGCCCGCAAAGAATTATGATTTTCAGTCCCGCTCCCTCCCGCGCCCACAAAAAAATTATGATTTTAGTCCCGCCCGCGCCTGCCATATTTTGTCCCGCTCCCGCCCGCAAATCCCGCATGATGCAGACGTTCACGTTATTTCTCAGGAAAGTTCTTGTCTTGACACAGCGTGATGGTGCCTCGCCCCCTACTTTGAGTGGATTTCAGCATAAATATCTACAGCTCACGTTTACGTTTGTTATTATTTACCTTGTTTCTGAATTCAGCATGTAGTGTCTCTAATAATAATAATTAGTGCTGTCAAGCGATTAAAATATTTAATCACAAATCGCACATTTTTATCACATGAGAAACCATTGTAATTCTCTGATCAGCATAAAAAAGTGAATGGGCTTGCTTTGTACCAATGGTGTTTTTTTTTTTTATTGCAAAGCAGAGCTAGTAAGAGAAGTGAATTGATTTACTGCTTGAGTTAGTCTACAACTCTAATCAGAGAGACAGGTTACACAGTGATGGAGGCTTGACTCAATGCTATCCCAGAAATCCTTCCTGTAATATGCAAATTTGGCCGCCTCTGATTGGACAGCCAAATTTGCATATTACAGGAAGGATTTCTGGGATAGCATTGAGTCAAGCTTACCGTCACTGTGTAACCTGTCTCTCTGATTAGAGTTGTAGACTAACGCAAGCAGTAAATCACTTCACTCATGGTTCTCTTGCTAGCTGGGTGTGAACTGCGAGTCATTAGAGTGATCAACGGCAAATTTAAGATGCCATTCCTCACTCAATCTGGCAATCTGACTCTCTCTGCAAATTTAGGCATCTTAAAATGTTTTTATTAATGCCAAATAAAATATCCAGCACAAATTATATATGATAGACATAAATTAATAATTTATAAATTTTATTTCAAACACGTTTTTAGTTAGCGGGACTGCAGCTTATCACCGCTCCCGCCCACGCCGCATATGTGCACTCCCGCCCACGCACGCATATGTGCACTTCCGGTCCCGCCCACACCCGCAATGAGCTTTCAAAATTTGTCCCGCGCCGCACTGCTTTGCGGTGGGTCCTGCGGGACTCCCGCGGGAGTGCAGGGCTCTAGCTGGAGCCTATCCCAGCTGACTGTGGGCAAGAGGTGGGGTACACCCTGAACAAGTTGCCAGGTCACTGCAGGGCTGACACTTCGAGACAACCATTCACACTTACATTCAAACCTAAGGTCAATTTAGAGCCACTAATTAGCCTAACCTGCATGTCTGAACTGTGGGGGGAAACCGGATCACCCGTAGGAAACCCAGTCAGACACGGGGAGAACATGCAAACTCCACACAGGAAGACTCCCCATTGGCCGCTGGGCTTGAACCTGAGACCTTCTTGCTGTGAGGTGACAGTGCTAACCACTATACCACTGTACTGCCCACAAATGCTTACTGAATGTTATTAAAAGTGATTTAACACAATGATAAACATGCCCCTGTCCCAAGTTTTTTGGAATATGTTGCAGACATCAAATTCACAATGAGTTTATACTTACAAAAACAATTTCAGTTTGAATATTAATGATCTTGTATTTGTATTGTATTCACCTGAATATAGGTTGAAAAGGATTTGCAAATCACCACATTCTCTTTTTATTTACACTTTACAGTGTCCTAACGTATGGAATTGGGGTTGTATAAATAACCCTGTTGGAAAGGATAAATGACCATATTATATTCAAAATGTTATTTAAACAAGTAAGACAATTCTTCAAAATGCTGACAGAACTTACATTCGTGCTGCCTTTGAGTGACTGAAAAGCAACGTGATAATTCCCTCCAAAGTCCTGGTTTGCCTTTTCCAGTGCTTTGTCTACATATTTTTGTTGTACATAAAGCAAGTTTCTATAGCCATTCTGGGCAGAAACCAACAGAATCAGGGTGGCCAGCAGCAAAACCTTTAGTGCACGATCCATGATGTGCAGAATGACTGAACTGTGTGTTTGCAGATCACATCTAATCTTGTAACACACACACACACACACACACACACACACACACACACGGCACTGCGATGGGCAGAGTTTCACATGGTTGCAGTCAGAGTGCACTGTACAAGAGGAAAGAGTGTTTAAAAATCTTTAAGCACTGACAAAAAAATTCATAGGAACCCAGAAGTGATTAGTGGAGACCAGGGGTTTAAAGGAACAGTCCACCGTACTTCCATAATGAAATATGCTCTTATCTGAATTGAGACGAGCTGCTCCGTACCTGTCCGAGCTTTGCGCGACCTCCCAGTCAGTCAGACGCAGTCAGATGCGCTGTCACTCCTGTTAGCAATGTAGCTAGGCTCAGTATGGCCAATGGTATTTTTTGGGGCTGTAGTTAGATGCGACCAAACTCTTCCGCGTTTTTCCTGTTTACATAGGTTTATATGACCAGTGATATGAAACAAGTTCAGTTACACAAATTGAAACGTAGCGATTTTCTATGCTATGGAAAGTCCGCACTATAATGACAGGCGTACTAACACCTTCTGCGCGCTTCGGCAGCGTATTGATATCTGAGTTCCATATCAATGCGCTGCCAAAGCGAGCAGAAGGTGTTAGTACGCCTGTCATTATAGTGCGGACTTTCCATAGCATAGAAAATCGCTACGTTTCAATTTGTGTAACTGAACTTGTTTCATATCACTGGTCATATAAACCTATGTAAACAGGAAAAACGCGGAAGAGTTTGGTCGCATCTAACTACAGCCCCAAAAAATACCATTGGCCATACTGAGCCTAGCTACATTGCTAACAGGAGTGACAGCGCCTCTGACTGCGTCTGACTGACTGGGAGGTGGCGCAAAGCTCGGAGAGGTACGGAGCAGCTTGTCTCAATTCAGATAAGAGCATATTTCATTATGGAAGTACGGTGGACTGTTCCTTTAAGCTGTGATACGTGAAAGGTGGGGTGGACATGTTGCATGGTAAGTGGTAAAGCCAGTCTGACAGAACATGGATTGATTACCTTGCTGATGAGGAAAGGTCCTAGGTAGCTGGGAGCCAGCTTGCAGGAGACAGTTCTGAGTGGCAGGTGGTGTGTGGGGAGCATGATTCATTGTCCCACCCAGTAGGTGGGCACCTTAGAGCGGCATTTGTCGGCCTGCCTCTTGGATGCTAGGGCGGAGCAAATGAGTCTTCTCCTGGCCATTGCCCACGTCCTCCTGCAGCAGTGTATGAAGATCTGGGCTGAGGGTACGGCAAACCTCCTCCTCCTGGCTGGGGAACAGTGGTGGTTGGTACCCTAGTGAACACTGGAATGGAGAGAGACCTGTGGCAGAGGAAGGGAGAGTGTTATGTGCGTATTCGATCCAAGGTAGGTACTTGCTCCAAGAACTGGCATCCCTGGATGCCATGCACCTGAATGCAACCTCCAAAGCCTGGTTAGCCCCTTCTGCCTGGCCATTGGTCTGTGAGTGGAAGCCTGAGGAGAGACTACAGGTGGCCCCGATGAGTTTGCAGAAGGCTCTCCAGAACTGTACAGTAAACTGAGGACCCCAGTCAGAAACTATGTCAGTAGGCAGACCATGTAGGCAGAAAATGTGGTGGATGAGTAGTTTTGCAGTCTCTTTGGCTGAGGGGAGCTTGGGCAGAGGAATGAAATAGATGGTCTTGGAAAAATGGTCAATGACAGTGAGGATACATGTGTTGCCACCTGAGTTGGGGAGTCCTGTGATGAAGTCCAGGGCGATGTGAGACTAGGGTCGATGAGGACTCGGGAGGGGTCTTAGCAAGCCGGGGGTCAATTGGCTGTCTTGTTCTGGGCACGTGTCGCAGGCTGCCACGAACTCCTGGACGTCTTCCTTGATGGATGGCCACCAGAAGCGCTGTTGGATGAGCGCCAGGGTTCGAGCAGCTCCCAGGTGACAAACCAACTTGGAGCCATGACCCCACTGCAGCACCTGGGTTTGCACAGAACAGGGAACAAACAGATGGTTAGGTGGTATGTTGCTTGAGTTATCTTCACCGGGGTCCTGCTCCAGGGCCTTCTGCATGAGCATCTCAACCTCTAGAATGGCAGCTCCCACCAGGCAGCATGGAGGAAGGATAGTCTCAGGTGGCTTGGACTCCTCTTGGTGGGAAGAGAGCATCCTGGACAGGGCATCAGGTTTGCCATTCTTGGAGCCTGGGTGGTAGGAGAGCGTGAAGTTGAGCTGGGAGAAGAAGAGAGACCAACAGGATTGATGGGAATTGAGACGTTTGGCAGACTTGAGGTACTCCAGGTTTTTATGGTCAGTCCAGACTAGGAAGGGGAGATCCGACCCCTCGAGCCAGTGCCTCCACTTCTCCAAGGCTAGCTCAATGGCCAACAACTCTCTGTCACCAATGTCGTAATTACATTCAGCAGGGGACAGCCAGCGAGAGAAGGAGCAGGGGTGGACCTTGTTATCGCTGGCCCTCTGGGAGAGAATGGCTCCGATCCTGGACTCGAAAGCGTCGACCACCACAGTGAACTGTTTGGTCAGGTCGGGTATGGTGAGAATGGGTGCTGTGGTGAACTTGCGCTTGAGCATGGAGAAGGCTTTCTCTGCTTCCCCTCCCCACTTGAACGAGGTGTTAATCGAGGTCAAGGCAGTGAGAGGTCCGGCCACCGTGCTGAAGTCACAGATGAAGCGCCTGTAGAAATTAGTGAATCCCAGGAAACACTGGAGCTCTCCTTGCGAGGATGGGGTAGG
Source organism: Neoarius graeffei (assembly GCF_027579695.1). Classification (NCBI taxonomy): domain Eukaryota; kingdom Metazoa; phylum Chordata; class Actinopteri; order Siluriformes; family Ariidae; genus Neoarius; species Neoarius graeffei. The sequence goes on from NC_083569.1 coordinate 46,143,353, forward strand.
CCAGTCTGCAACTGCCTCAAGCTTGAAGGGGTCCATCTGGATCCTAGCCGGGGAGATGAACCCCAGAAACGAGACAGAGCTCTGGTGGAATTCGCTCTTTCCCACCTTGACAAACAGCTTGTTTTCTAGCAGGCACTGGAGGACCTGCTGGACGTGGCCCCGATGTTCCTCCAGGTAGCGAGAGAAGATCAGGATGTCATCCAGGTACACGAAAATGAAGATGTTAAGAAAAGTCCCTTAGGACATTGTTGACGAGTGCCTGGAAGACTGCGTGCACATTGGTCAGGCCGAAAGGGACCACGAGGTACTCGTAGTTGCCAGTGGTGGTGTTAAAGGCCGTCTTCCACTCATCCCCCTCCCTGATCCTGACGAGATGGTAGGCATTGCGTAAGTCCAACTTTGTGAATATCTTGGCTCCCTGGGGTAGTTCAAAGGCCGTAGTCATGAGCGGTAGGGGGTAGCGGTTCTTGACCATGATGGCATTGAGACCTCGATAGTCAATGCAGGGGCGGAGCGACTTGTCCCTTTCCACAAAGAAAAATCCCACCCCTGCTGAGGAGGAGGAAGTGTGGATGATCCAAGCTACCAGAGACTCAGAGATGTACTTCTCCATGGCTTGCCTTTCAATGGGAGAAAGAGAGTAGAGTAGCCCTTTGGGTGGCGCCATCCCGGGCAGGAGGTCGATTCCACAGTCATAGGGTCTGTGAGGAGGGAGGGACACTGCTTGGGTCTTGCTGAAAACAAGTCTTAAGTCCAGGTATTCCAGAGGCACATGAGAGAGGTCAGGAAACTCGCTGGCTGAAGGCTGTGGTGGTTTGGCGGGAGGTAGAGCAGAGTTCAGGCAGGAAGCTAGGCAGGAATGGCTCCAGCCTAGAATGGTATTATTGGCCCAGTTTAGGTGGGGGTTGTGCTGCGTTAACCAGGGTAATCCTAGGATGATGGGTACGTGGGGGTTGTTCATGACGCGGAGTTGGATGGTTTCAGAGTGGTTGCCAGAAATCCTCAGGGTGAGCGGGGCAGTAAGGTGGGTGATGGTGGTCAAGCCAGTACCATTGAGTGTCAGGACTGTGAGGGGGACGTTGAGGGAGAGTAGCAGAATTCCCAGACGCTTGACGGTGGCAGAGCAGATCAGGTTCCTTTCCACCCCTGAGTTAACGAGGACCTGGAGATGGTGATGCTGTTTGTCATGAATAACGATGACAGGGAGTAACGGTCGATCAGCAGGGGGCTGGTTCCGAGTGTTACCCACCAGGGCCCCTCGAGTCACTGGTGGTCTCATTCCCTTTAGCGGGCAGGCTCAGCAGATGTGTCCTTGCTGATCACAGTAGAAACAGGCCCCTGTGCTCTGCCGGCGTGGTCGTTCCTCCGCTGACACCCGTACCCGGTCTACCTGCATGGGTCCTACAGACGAGGCGGGAGGTGGAGAGGAGGTGAAGCTGGGGCAGGTCTTCTCTCTCCTCCATTGCTGGAACCGGGTGTCAATATGGTTGGCGAGGTCCATGAGACTGGAAAGGTCTGACAGCAGTTCCTGCAATACCAGTTCATCCTTAATGGCGTCGGACAAGCCATGCAGGAAAGTGTCAATCTGGGCGCTCTCGTTCCTACTGCACGATGCCACCAACATCCGGAACTCAATGGCATAGTCCGAGGTAGACCGGGACCCCTGCCACAGCTCCATGAGCTTTCTAACCACTTCCCAGTCTGACAGAGAGCAGTCAAAAGTTCACCTCATCTCCTCGGATAAATCCTTGAAACAGGAACAAAAGGGTGCATCGGCGTCCCAGACCGCTGTTCCCCACTCTCTGGCCTTGCCAGTGAGGAGCGTGATTGTATATGCTATCCAGGAGCGTTCTGTGGGGAAGGCTAGAGGTTGCAGCTCTAGGATCAAAGAGCATTGAGATAGGAATGATCTGCAAGTACCTGGTTCTCCATCATAGGGCTGAGGTGCTGGAAGTCTGGGTTTGCAGAGAGGAGCTGAAGTAGGAGATATTTTAATGTTCATTATGGATCCAGGCAAATCTATTCCCACAATGCTCAAAATTATAAAATCTTTCTCTAACTTTTCAGGTTATAGAGTGAATTGGATGAAGTCTGAGGCTCTCCCTTTGACGACATATTGCCTTAAAACATTATTTCAAGCAGTATCATTCCAGTTGCCCCCTCAGGGAATAAAGTATCTGGGAATATTATGCCCTAGGCAATTAGACAAAATAGTGCAATGTAATTTTGAACCACTCCTCGAAAAAATTTCCACAGATCTGGAAAGATGGTCTCCACTTTATTTCTTGTTATGGGGAAAAGTTAATATTTTAAAGATGAATTGTTCTGCCAGAGTCAATAATCTGCTTCAGTCTCTCCCACTGAATATCCCTGCAAAATACTTCAAACAATTTGATGCACTTTGTAACAAGTTTTTTTGGAATGGTAAAAGGCCAAGACTACATCTGTGCAAATTCCAGAAGCCGGCAGCGAAAGGTGGCCTGGGACTCCCAAATCTATTGTTTTATTATTATACATTCAACCTGAGGCACCTGGCACACTGGGCATTACCTCCGGAAAGAGCACCACCTTGGTACGCAATAGAGCAGTCAATGTGTGTTTCCCTACCTCCATTGCTATTCTTATCAGCAAGAATGCCTCCAAATGCTTGTTCCCATCCCATTATCTCTCATTTACAGGGACTATGGAAAAAAGTGTCTCGTATATTTAAAATCAACCCCTTTCTAAGCGTATCCTTTGGCCTGTGAGACAACCCCAAACTCCATATTAATAAATTACCACCTATATGGAGGAAGTGGGTGATTAAGGGGGTACATACTCTAGGTGATCTTTATAAAGATGGTGTCCTTAAGCCATTTGACAATCTGGTTGAACAATTCAAGCTAGCCAACAATCAATTTTGGAGATATCTTCAGCTGAGACACCTCCTTGTTACTACTTTTGGCTCTACACACACACCACCTCAGGGCATGGACCTCATTAAAGAGATTTTGCGGATCACAGAGATTGGACATGGGGCTTCCCATTATTACTCTATGCTTATGAATAATACTGGTTTTTCATCCAACACAGCTCTAAAAACCTTATGGGAGAGGGACCTGAACATAACAATTGAAGAAAACGATTGGGATACAATTGTTGGAATCACTAAACAAGTCTTCAGAGATATCAAAATAAGATTAATTCAATTCAAAATTTTTCATCGATTCTATTGGTACCCAAGTAGGCTATTCATGTTAGGTATAAGGGGAACGCCAGACTGCTGGAGGTGTGAAGGGGAGCTGGGCACCCTAACACATGCCCTAGGTGTCATGCTCCGCCCTGGACTTCCACTCCGGAGATTTATTATCTCCCAGTTCAGCGCTAATCCGGATCTGGGATGGGACTTCCATCTTGCTGGCATTCACTTCCTGGTTTGCTCTGCTGTCACACATGCAAACTCCTCACCTTTTGGCGAAATTCGCCGTTTTGGTCCCAAAATAGGTCACTTGTGTGAATCGTGTAGATCCAAAGAGTTTTTTTTTTTTTGGGGGGGGGGGGGGGGGGTGGTAGGCAGGCTATAACGTTATTGTTGCCAAACATTTCACTTACAAGGTTACAGCCAATCGAGATAAACAGTTACTAACACGCGCTTCTTTTCCATTGGAGTTCTGATCAGCTGGTGCGCAACCCACTGCTGGTTGCTAGTCCTCGCTTACGAATATTCCACAGATTCAGACCGCAAAGTCACCTTTTTATAGAGAGATCTGGCAACCTCATCTCGCGACTGGATCTGAACATACCAATGGAACAGTTTCCAGCGCGCTCGGGGGTGAATAACCATGGGCGGCTCTACCGGGGTGGCATAGGGTGGCAAATGCCACCCTAAAAGAAAGCCTTGCCACCCCTGCTGCCACCCCAGTTGGCAGCGATGAATTCAAAGAAAAATTACGGCCAATTTGACATTTACATGCTCGAATTTCCAATGTCTGACTGCTGCGAATGCAGCACGAGATAACGCCAGAGATTGGTTGTTTCGGAAAATTGAGAGGCGCGAAGCGAGGGAGCCAGGAGTCATGAGGAAAGGAGACACGGGAGGACAGAGGTAAAAGCTGATTAACTGTCTATCAAGAAATTAAATTATAATGAATGAACAGTGCTAGCATAGTTGCAATGCTGATTTTGAGAGGATAAAAATCAGGTTGGAGAACGTTATTTAGCTAACTATACATGTAAGGCCAAAAAAAAAAAAAGTGTGTTTCCGGTAACCCAACCGATCGAGAATTTCCGCGTCGAAATTGCCAACCGTAAAGTTTTTATTACAAATTTCCCTCGATATTTTAGTGTAAGCGGCATTAGTTTGTCATAATTTTTTGTTTCAATGCATTCAAGTTGTGAAAGAAACGATAAAAAGTAAAATGTTTCGCCACTTCTATCAGCCCTCCTGCATAAACATGGAAGCGCACTTGTATACTGAAGGAGGAAGGGAAAACTGAGCTGAGCCGCCATTTTGAATCCTCATTTAAGGCTGTAATGCAAATTGCTTCCTCTTCAGTATACAAGTGCACTTCCATGTCAGGAAAAACACTACGTTTTGCCGCCTATGTAGTCCCCTATTTATACAAATAGGAGTCATTCAGGATTCAGCCATGTTTTTGCTCGGTGTTTTTGCTCGACCCAAGTTCTACAGTAGGCTAGGCCGTCTGCTTTTAATGGAAGTAGCCTAGCCTAGGACGTTAAACCATATTTTCACGTTATTTCTTGATAAGGTGTTTTCACGATATTACATGAAAATAACGTGATAATTTCGTATCATGAAATAACGTAATAATTTTGTATCATGAAATTACGTGATGTTATATTACATGATAAATATATTGTAAAAACGTGATAACTTTGTTAAAATCAATACTACGTTAAAACATTAGCTGAAATTTTAGTTCTAACAGCCACAGAAAACATAGCACAGCGGGGTCACAGGGAGTCTCTTGACTCTGGAAAAAAAAAAGGTGTTTTTCTTTCTATGTTAGACTTGCTGGGTAATCATAACCCCATCATTAAAAAAAGACTTGAACAACAAGCTAAAAATGCAAAATACACAAGTAAAACAATACAGAATGAAATACTTGAGTGCTTGGCTGCAATGGTCAAAGAGGAAATCATCCAGGAAGTTAAAACGAGCAAGCAGTTTTCAGTTATTGTTGATGAAACTAAAGATGTTCAGAAAAAAGAGCAAATGTCATTTGTTCTGAGATATTTTTACAACGGTGTGGTTCATGAAAGCTTTCTGGAGTTTGAAGTGGCAGAACACCTGGATGCCACTGCCTTAAGTGACAAGATTATATGCTTCCTTGAGAAACATGGGCTGGAGTACAAGAAAAACCTTGTAGGACAGGGCTACGATGGCGCAGCAGTGAAGCGTGGGGCACATGCAGGTGTTCAAGCAAAAATAAAAGAAGTAGCCAAACATGCCTTCAGATAGCAAACACACTTTTTGTGTCTCTGTGTACTATCCAGTTCTGGATAACATGATTGGAGAAATATTTTCTAACACGAATTGTAACATTATGCGGGGTGTCCAGGCACTAAATCCATCAAGTCAAACTTTTTTGAGAGAGGAGGCTGTTCTGCTATTGGCTGAAGCTTATGATTCAAATATTGAGGATCTTAAACATGAGTTACATCAGACGAGGAGAGTACTAGACAGAAAAAAGGGGGAACAGGAGAGTCCTACCACTCTCATGGAGTTCACTCAGTTTTTGGACCCATACCAAGATGTTTTTTGAGTTGTTCAGGTTGTGTAAAATAGCGGTTGTCTTGCCTGTGAGCAGTGCATCCTGTGAACAAAGTTTTTCATCTCTCAGGCTCATAAAGACTTATTTGCGGTCGACTATGACAGAAAAGAGACTATCAAGTTTGGCTGTACTCAGCATTGAATCAAAGTGCACAAAAGCATTAGATCTTGATAAATTTGTGAAGCATTTTGCTGAGCAACATGGAAATCGCCGCATTCAGCTGTTGTAGGCATGACGAGTTCATGTTCCGCTCACTGGTGAGCCTTTACAAAGCGTGAGAAAAAAAACTATAAAATGTGACACTGGTGTAAATGGTTTAAATCATGCTGAACTTGAAGCAGTGTTGTTATTGTTGTTTTTTAGTGTCTGTTCTTTTGCATATACAGTATAAAACTGTCCAGAAACGGTATAGACCTCATCTGAGAATGTGTGTTCTTCGTGAACAATAAAAGCAAGAGATTAAGTTTGTCTGTATGAGTTTGTAAATGGCAGCCCGTGCCCTTTTGTAGTGTGTACATACTATTTGTCGTCAAACTGTGATAACTGTGATTAAATTCAGTATACACGTCTGTAATACGTTGCCACCCCTCAAAAATTCCTGCCCCCCTCTTGCCACCCCATAAATATTTTTCTAGATCCGCCCCTGACTGTGTTGTACACAGGGGTGAAAATTAACTTCACAAAATATCAAACTTTACTGGCCACTGACAAATAAATGGTACAATTTACCGGCCACTCAACAGTAACTTATTAAGACATGTTTATGGAAAGTTATTTTGTACTATATTAAATTCAAGATGTCACTGGTTGCAATTTTTTTTGTAACGTAGACTACGAAATGTACTTTTGCGCGCGTGCCGTGTGTCCGTGCACCCTTCTCACCTTTTTCACCCCTGACCAGTTTGCATGCCTGAGTTTGTGACCCTGCCAACAATCAGCCAGATCAGAGGCAAGAGTATGGGCAAAATTAATGTGTTTTTTCTTTTAAAATCTGGAAATATCATAACCGACCAGCCTCCCCTGTTTGAAAGACTACCAGCCGCTACTGATCAGAATGCAAGCAATCAAAGGAATAGGACACTTATTATGAATGTTGACTTCAACAAATAATTAACTCTGAAACAAGTACAGGGCAGTGTTCTCCCCAGGGATTTCAAATAGCATCCTGGTTATCTGTCATTTTGAAATAGCATTTTGCTTCTTGAAATGGTGTCAAAATCCACTTTGTTTCATAAATACGTTCAGTCGGTAAACAGGAAGTCGATGTGCAACAGACATGAAAATGGTTTACACGGTATAGAACCCCAAGCTGAAGCACAGTACTAAATATCAAGCAGATATGATTTGTAGTTGCTGAAAGAATTTTGTAAATTCACCCTATAGGTTTCATAAATGCATTCAATCGATAAACAGGACATCAATGTGGGACAAACTTGAAAATGGTATACACGGTATAGAACCCCAAGCTGAAGTTTGGTACCAAGTGGCTATGATTTGTGGTTACTGAGAAAAAGGGTGTTTCGGACTGACGGAGATATGGATGGCCGGACAGAGGTAAACCAGTATAACCCTTGCTCTGAAACAGGGGGCATAATTTAAAAAAAAATTGGCAGATAGAAACATCTGTAAAACCAAATTTGTTTCAAATATATTGGTTTTGAAGTAAAAGGGGTGCAAACTTTTGCACTCATCTGTAACACTTGATATAAAGGCTACGTATTCGCCATTGAGTGTTTTGTTTATTTGAACCAGTGTGTGTGAGTGTGTGTATATGTATGTATATATGAGTGTTTAGTCTACATCTAGTTCATATCTAGTGTTTATATTGTCTGAGTGTTTAGTCTATGGTGGTGCTTACATTAGACCGTATCCGTATCATTTTCGTTGCGGATGCACTGTCCGTGCACATTAAAACGCCGGGAAACGACTCCACAGGCGGAACAATTTGAATCCACCAGGGCCCACGTATTCAACCCAGTACGTATCTGATCCGGTGCTGTTGGGGTTCACCCAGTCGGAAACGGTCAACTTACTTCTCGGGACCCCCACCCTCGTACCACCCAGACGTCTGGGGGGGTTAGTTGCAAAGAAAGACAGGAACCCCAATGTAGTTCACATCTTTATTCGCAAGTTCCCCCAATTGGACAAGAATACAGAGGGTTATTATATACGAGTGTTATCTGTGTGTAAATGACATCACTTGTTTGATATCTGTGTGTGTGTGTGCATGAATGTGTGTATGTGTGTGTCTATGGGGGTGTGTGAATGAGTGACATCATTTTGATATCTGTGTCTATGTGTGTGTGTGTGTGTGTGTGTGTGTGTGTGTCACATTTTAATTACATCACTGTTCTAATGGAATGTTCAGATGTATGTGTGTGTAAATCATAACATAATGACATATTTCTGATGATATGACATGATAGCAAGGTACAAACAGATTTTAAAGGTCATTGCTTACGTACACCCCTTCAGGTCAGATAGAACATAGGGCGATATGTACTTAAGATGGTGATGGCATTTTTAAACACAGATATGTTATAAGAAAGTAAACAAAAAATAAGAACAAACCTAAACAAAGACAGTCATAAGCAAAACATCTCATATCAAGAATATGTTCTTAACATTAGAATCATAAAGTCTTAACAATCCTAAATTATATTCTGTAATTATAAACTATCTTAAAACTATTGAATGCATCTTAGATCTAACAATTAAATCTAAATCACTGCCATAGTATATGCAATAGTCCAAAATAATAAAGGGTCTTAAAAATATAAAGTCTTAACTCTTTGTGCAGGCGGCACGGTGATGTAGTGGTTAGCGCTGTCGCCTCACAGCAAGAAGGTCCTGGGTTTGAGCCCCGGGGCCGGCGAGGGCCTTTCTGTGTGGAGTTTGCATGTTCTCCCCGTGTCCGCGTGGGTTTCCTCCGGGTGCTCCGGTTTCCCCCACAGTCCAAAGACATGCAGGTTAGGTTAACTGGTGACTCTAAATTGACCGTAGGTGTGAATGTGAGTGTGAATGGTTGTCTGTGTCTATGTGTCGGCCCTGTGATGACCTGACGACTTGTCCAGGGTGTACCCCGCCTTTCGCCCGTAATCAGCTGGGATAGACTCCAGCTTGCCTGTGACCCTGTAGAAGGATAAAGCGGCTAGAGATAATGAGATGAGATGAGATGAACTCTTTGTGCAGGCGGCACGGTGGTGTAGTGGTTAGCGCTGTTGCCTCACAGCAAGAAGGTCCGGGTTTGAGCCCCGTGGCCGGCGAGGGCCTTTCTGTACGGAGTTTGCATGTTCTCCCCGTGTCCGCGTGGTTTTCCTCCGGGTGCTCCGGTTTCCCCCACAGTCCAAAGACATGCAGGTTAGGTTAACTGGCGACTCTAAATTGACCGTAGGTGTGAATGTGAGTGTGAATGGTTGTCTGTGTCTATGTGTCAGCCCTGTGATGACATGGCGACTTGTCCAGGGTGTACCCCGCCTTTCGCCCGTAGTCAGCTGGGATAGGCTCCAGCTTGCCTGCGACTCTATAGAAAGATAAAGCGGCTAGAGATAATGAGATGAGATGAGAACTCTTTGTGCAGCTGTGGTTGTGTGTGATATCAAAGGCCATTGTGGGTGTGTGTGATATCATCGTAGACCCTGTCACCATCTAAACACATCTCTGATCAACAATACACATTTCATATCAAAATAAACAAAATGTTCCCAAACAATGTCCAGCCGAGACATAAGGTCATTTCAACTAAACAAAATTAATCCTTAATTTTGTCACAAATATAAATTGCTGCCTTCTTGGTCAAGAATAATACTTATATAAACCTAACAGGTGCTGTGTAAACACTGAGGAACAAGGATACGCAGTGCTGAGCTCTAGCCGACGTCGTCATTGAACAATGTCACTGTGACATCCACCTTCCTGATTCGCTGGCGTTGGTCATGCCACGTTGGTCATGTGACGCGTCCAAAAAACGGCCCACTATGTCCCCATATTTTGTTTGGACACTTTCCCAGTCCACACCCTGAGCCGACACCGTTGTTTTATAATCCAATGTTACATTTAGTAACAATTGGACCTCGTCGTCCGTCCATGAAAAAATGGTTTTTAGGCTTGCCATCCTTCCACTTGCAAGTGGTGAGTGACTTGCGCATGCCCGATATGCACTGGGATCATGTGACGTGCCGTCTAATTAGTCACGTGATTAGCGTATCCGTGTATTGGCGTTGCTGTGTGCACGGGGAACGGTTTTGTTGCAGGCACAGAAATTTTGTGTGTACGCAAATCGTTTTAAAAACGTTAATCTGATGATCCGCTGATTCGAAATAATGTAAACAGGGCCTATGTCTTGTTCTCATCTAGTGTTTATACTGTTTATTTATACTGTTTATATTGTTTGAGTGTTTAGTCTGTCTAGTTCCTATCTAGAGTGTTTATACTGTTTATATTGGGTTTTTTTTCAATTATTCTATTTTTATTTATTGCTTTGCCTGTTTGCACCGTGGGTCAGAGAGGCCTGAAATTTCATCTGTGCTGTATGTCGAGCATGTACAGCATATTTGACAATAAAGTTGACTTGACTTGAAAAAATGAGCTAGATGGTCATGTTGTACGGAGTGCACTTGGAATTTGCAATCACTAAAACATAATTTTTTTTTTAAAGTACAATGATGCTATATTTTCTCCATCAGTGTGGAGCTGCATCTCAGCTTTGAGAAGGACCCTGTGTTTAAGGGCATGATGACTGTGGCTAGAGGAACTGAGGAACACATCATCCGTGCCCGGCTCGGAGAGCAAGAGCTGAGCGTGGAAGAGCAAGTGGACTGTCTTATAGATCAGGCGGCTGATCCCAATATACTTGGCAGGACCTATATAGGCTGGGAACCCTGGATGTGAGCAGCTTTACAATATAAATCAGTGTCGATACAAACCTGTTCCGCTGTAATTCCAGTGATTACACTGTGGTGTTTCATCCTTGTAGCCAATTTATAATTTGATGTGTCTACATCTTTTAGACATGATGATAACTGGTCTGTGTGTGTTTTAGTGTTGGGAGGGATTGGGCTACTGGAGTTCTTTTGGCCCTGAGGCCAGAAATGCATATTAATTTTTATCACTGTTTATTAATTTAGGAGTTCTGTCCATCAACTGCTTTGCTCTTGAAATTAATACCACATCAGCCTGTGATTTTCAAATTAAAGTTGCTGTAATTGATTTTAAGAGCATGCTAGCAAAACTGTCTTCCTGATAGCAGTAAAAGCAGATGCCTCTGGAAATAAAAATGTTTCTCTCACTTAGATTCTGTAATCGTTATTATATTTTCCTTATTTTGTACATTGTATTGCGTTTTTATGTTTGTATGCTTTATATTCAAAGATGGGTGCTGCCTTTTCTTGGCCAGGGCTCACTTGGAAAAGAGACTTCTGTCTCAATGGGATTTACCCTGGTTAAATAAAGGAAAAATAAAATTAGCAACTAAACATTTTACAACTATCCAGCTATATTAACTAATTAGGAAGCTCAACAAAGTAACAGAATTCTCTGCATGTTAATTATTTAACACATGCATATACAGCCTGCAGAAAGGGTTGGCTATTAATTAACAGGAAATAAGTCGTGAGCTTGAAAGAACAGGACATGATCCGAGCAATGGCACTGAAGTTTAGCTGCAAATTTCAGTTCCAGTATTGTAGTGCAATTTGTTGACCAAAGAGCCAAAGAAAATGAGTACAAAGAAACGGGTAGCAATCCAAAAATGAACAAGGATGAGCAGCAGGGAAGACGAGTGGTTTTTCACTGCTGGAAAGAAGAGAGACATTAGGCACTCAGTGAGTCTTTGTGTGTTTTTAGTACATTCATGCCATGTCCTGTTAAGTCTCCTCAGATTTATAACTGAGACGTGTTTAACTGCTTACAACCTGCAACAGCAGCAGCATGATTTTCTGTATCTTGATGACGCATCATTACATCAGGTGGTGTGTTTGTGGAGAGGCGTGGAGTACGTGTGAGTGAAGAAAGGAGGTGGTTACCAAAATGCATCGTACACTTAAATACTAAAACTCTCATTACACCATTAATCTGCAGTGAAGGGCTGCGTCTCCTCTTCTCTGGGCTCAACAAACTGATGACTGTCTCATGTGCTGGCTTAATCAGAAGTGGATTAAAAGACTGTGCAGTTGTATGAGGGTTAACTTTACTGGAATTGGGGCTAATTTGGTTCTGTAGTTGAGAGATTAATGGCCACGATCACCACATACCAATACAATGTTTTGGAACTGACACTAGATCTTTTAGAGCAAGGACTAATGATGTCTAGATTAATCTGGGTCCCTGAAAATACAACCCCAGTTCCAAAGAACTGTAAAACATAACAGAATATAATGATTTGCAAATCATGGAAGCCCTGTATTTCACTGAAAATAGTACAGAGACATCATATCAAATGTTGAAACTGAGAAATTTTGTTTTTTGAAAAATATCTGCTCATTATGAATTTGATGTCAGCAACACTTTTCAGAAAAGCTGGAACAGGGGCAGCAAAAGACTGAAAAAGTTGTGTAATGCTTAAAAAATATGAGTTAATTGGCAACAGGCCAGTAATATGATTGGGTATAAAAAGAGCATCCCAGAGAGGCAGAGTCTCTCAGAAGTAAAGATGGGGAGGGGTTCACTGCTCTGTGAAAGACTGCGTGGGCAAACAATGCAACAATTTAAGAATAACGTTCCTCAATATAAAATTGCAAAGAATTTGGGGATCATATCATTAACGGTACATAATATTATTAAAAGATTCAGAGAATCTGGGGAAATCTCTGTATGCAAGAGACAAGGCTGAAAAACTGACACTGGATGCCTGTGATCTTCAGGCCCTCAGGAGACACTGCATTAAAAGCAGACGTGTCTGTAGTGGAAATCACTGTATGGGCTCAGGAACACTTCAGAAAACCATCGTCTGTGAAAACAGTTCATTACTGCATCCACTAATGCAAGTTAAAGCCAGATATAAACAATATCCAGAAACACCACCACCTTCTCTGGGCCCGAGCTCTTTTACGATGGACTGAAGCAAAGTGGAAAGTTGTCCCGAGGTCTGACGAATCAAAAGTAGAAATTATTTTTAGAAATCATGGACACCACATCCTCCAGGCTAAAGAGGAGAGGGACAATCTGGCTTGTTATCTGTGCACAGTTCAAAAGCCAGCATCTGTGATGGTATTAAGGTGCATTAGTGCACATAACATGGGTAGTTTATACATCTGGGAAGGTATCATTAATGCTGAATGATATATACACGTTTCAGAGCAATACCCTGCCATCCAGAGAAAATCTTTTTCAGGGAAGGCCTTCCTTCTTTCAGCAAGACAATACCAAACTGCTTTCTGCACATATTAAAACTGCACGGCTCTGTAGTAAAAAGAGTCCAGGTGCTAAACTGGCCTGCCTGCAGTCCAGGCCTGTATCCCATTGAAAACATTTGGTGCATTATGAAGAGCAAAATACAACAAAGGAGAAGATCCTGAACTGTTGAGCAACTGAAATTGTATATCAAGAGAGAATGGGAGAACATTTCTCTTTCAAAACTACAGCAATTGATCTCCTCGGTTCCCAAACGTTCACAAAGTGTTGCAAAAAGTAGAGGTGATGCAACCCAGTGGTAAACATGCCTCTGTCCCAACTTTTTTGAAACGTGTTGCTGACCTCAATTTCAAAATGAGCATATACAGTGGTGCTTGAAAGTTTGTGAACCCTTTAGAATTTTCTATATTTCTGCATAAATATGGCCTAAAACATCATCAGATTTTCACGCAAGTCCTAAAAGTAGATAAAGGGAACCCAGTTAAACAAATGAGACAAAAATATTATACTTGGTCATTTATTTATTGAGGAAAATCATCCAATATTACATATCTGTGAGTGGCAAAAGTATGTGAACCTTTGCTTTCAGTATCTGGTGTGATCCCCTTGTGCAGCAATAACTGCAACTAAACGTTTGCGGTAACTGTTGATCAGTCCTGCACACCGGCTTGGAGGAATTTTAGCCCATTCCTCCGTACAGAACAGCTTCAACTCTGGGATGTTGGTGGGTTTCCTCACATGAACTGCTCGCTTCAGGTCCTTCCACAACATTTCGATCGGATTAAGGTTAGGACTTTGACTTGGCCATTCCAAAACATTAACTTTATTCTTCTTTAGCCATTCTTTGGTAGAATGACTTGTGTGCTTAGGGTCGTTGTCTTGCTGCATGACCCACCTTCTCTTGAGATTCAGTTCATGGACAGATGTCCTGACATTTTCCTTTAGAATTCACTGGTATAATTCAGAATTCATTGTTCCATCAATGATGGCAAGTCGTCCTGGCCCAGATGCAGCAAAACAGGCCCAAACCATGATACTACCACCACCATGTTTCACAGATGGGATAAGGTTCTTATGCTGGAATGCAGTGTTTTCCTTTCTCCAAACATAACGCTTCTCATTTAAACCAAAAAGTTATATTTTGGTCTCATCCGTCCACAAACATTTTTCCAATAGCCTTCTGGCTTGTCCACGTGATCTTTAGCAAACTGCAGATGACCAGCAATGTTCTTTTTGGAGAGCAGTGGCTTTCTCCTTGCAAGCCTGCCATGCACACCATTGTTGTTCAGTGTTCTCCTGATGGTGGACTCATGAACATTAACATTAGTCAATGTGAGAGAGGCCTTCGGCTGCTTAGAAGTTATCCTGGGGTCCTTTGTGACCTCGTCGACCATTACACGCCTTGCTCTTGGAGTGATCTTTGTTGGTCGACCACTCCTGGGGAGGGTAACAATGGTCTTGAATTTCCTCCATTTGTGCACAATCTGTCTGACTGTGGATTGGTGGAGTCCAAACTCTTTAGAGATGGTTTTGTAACCTTTTCCAGCCTGATGAGCATCAACAATGCTTTTTCTGAGGTCCTCAGAAATCTCCTTTGTTCGTGCCATGATACACTTCCACAAACATGTGTTGTGAAGATCAGACTTTGATAGATCCCTGTTCTTTAAATAAAACAGGGTGCCCACTCACACCTGATTGTCATCCCATTGATTGAAAACACCTGACTCTGATTTCACCTTCAAATTAACTGCTAATCCTAGAGGTTCACATACTTTTGCCACTCACAGATATGTAATATTGGATCATTTTCCTCAATAAATAAATAAATAACCAAGTATAATATTTTTGCCTCATTTGTTTAACTGGGTTCCCTTTATCTACTTTTAGGACTTGTGGGAAAATCTGATGATGTTTTAGGTCATATTTATGCAGAAATATAGAAAATTCTAAAGGGTTCACAAGCTTTCAAGCACCACTGTATATTTCAAAAAAACAATGAAATTTCTCAACTTCAACATTTGATATGTTGTCTTTGTACGATTTTCAATTAAATATCGGGTTGCCATGATGTGCAAATCTTCACATTTTGTTTTTATTTACACAGTGTCCCAACTTTTTTGGAATTGGGATTGTAAGAGGACTATATTTACCAACAATAACTATTTGTTTCGTTGTTATTTTACTTAGAGGTTGCACTAGCATTCATTTTAAAAAATGTGCCAAGCCAGTGCTTGCCTGTTTGATGAATAATTAAGTGTATCCACACGTGTGGGTGCAATTGGTCTTAAGTGATCAGTCTCATTAAATCAGTCTCATTAAATCAGTCTCATTAATAATACCTTTAATTTTAGTGTTTAATAATAAATTACCAAACAGCTAAATTATGGTATATTCCAAATTATTATGATCACTACCAATGCAGCAGCAATGTATTACTTACTGTATTACGTAGACACTACAGCCAATAGTATTCATATACTCTTGGGTGAAGGCAATTTGGAGTTCTTTAAAATTGTGTGACTTCAAGGATATAGTAGCAAGACAACGGACAAACACAGTTTCAGAATAATTGAATTTATTATAACAATGATACTAAATCAGCAGCAAAACAGTGAGGTAGTGTATGTGTGTGTGAGAGTGTGTGTGTGTGTATGTGAGAGGGAGAGCAAGGGTGTGTGTTTGTGTGTGTGTGAGGGGGCTGTAAAGTTTGGAATGTTATCTGAGGTGTTGGGGGAGGTGAGAATCACCTCGTGGTTTGCCTTGAGACAAAGGAATACCACTTACTTATAAGTCAAGTCAAGTTTATTTGTATAGCGCTTTTAACAATAAACATTGTCGCAAAGCAGCTTTACAGAATTTGAACGACAAAACATGAGCTAATTTTATCCCTAATCTATCCCCAATGAGCAAGCCTGTGGCGACGGTGGCAAGGAAAAACTCCCTCAGACGACATGAGGAAGAAACCTCGAGAGGAACCAGACTCAAAAGGGAACCTGTTAGGGATTTGCTAGGATTTGAACCAGGTTCGTTGGTGTGATAATCCAGCAAACCCCCACTAGGCCACCAGGGGGATGACTGAAATGCAGAGGCGTGAGGCGGAAGTAGAAAAAGTATCAAACAACAGTTTATTTACATTATGTACAATATTTACAATCCGATGAAAAAACAAAAAAAAAAAAGAAAATCCAAAAGCTCAGAAGATAACAAAAATAAAAATATCCAAAAGGTGCAAAGTCCAAAAACAAAAGGAAAGGCAAAATGCTGAACGCTCAGAAGATCCAAAAACACAGTAAATACTTAGGTCCAAAAGAAAAGCAAAGTGCAAAACAAAGAACACGGTACAGAGGAAACTGGAGATAAACATAACAGCACAAAGACTCCGTGACAAGAGGACTGAACTCAGGGGGTATAAATACACAAACTAAATTGAACACAGGTGAAAATAATCAGGACTAAACAGGCAATTAACACAAACACAAAACACAGGAACAGTGGCGGCCTCTAGAGGCCAAAACAAACATGACACGAAAAGGAAATAACAGCGGCCTCTAGAGGCCAAAACAGTCCCAGTCCTAACAGGACACCCCCCCCCCCCAGGAGCGTCTCCTGACGTTCCCAGGGCGATCCGGATGGGCCGAATGGAAATCCCGACACAGTTCTTTATCAAGGACATCCCGAGCAGGAACCCAGCAGCGCTCCTCAATACCCCAGCGGACAGGGGCCACAATCCGGGACACAGGGATAATAGGTTCGACTTCATTCTCCCTGTTAGTGGCAGAGAACAGCCTGGACAGTGCGTCAGGTTTGGTGTTCTTGGAGCCGGGGCGGTACGAGAGGGTGAAGTCAAACCGACTGAAAAACAGGGCCCACCTAGCCTGTCGAGGGTTCAGTCTCTTGGCTTGCTGGAGGTACTCCAGGTTCTTGTGGTCAGTCCAAACCAAGAATGGATGTTGCGCTCCCTCCAGCCAGTGCCTCCACTCCTCAAGGGCCAGTTTGACCGCTAGCAGTTCTCGATCCCCCACATCGTACCGGGACTCCACAGGACTCAGGCGGTGGGAGAAGTAAGCGCAGGGGTGCAGCTTTCCTTCCGAACGTTGAGAGAGCACCGCGCCGACACCACTGTCCGAGGCGTCCACCTCCACGATGAATGGTTGGGAGGTGTCCGGGAGGACCAGAATGGGTGCCGTGCAGAAGCGGTCCTTGAGGTCTTTGAACGCCTTTTCCGCCTGAGGAGACCAGACATAAGATCCACCTGTCCCTTTGGTGAGGTCTGACATGGGTGCTGCTACAGAACTGAAGTTCCTGATGAACTTGCGGTAGAAGTTAGTGAATCCTAAGAACCGCTGAACCTCCTTAACGGACATGGGAGTAGGCCAGTCCCGGACGGCCAAGGTCTTGGCAGGGTCCATTTGGAGTTGGCCTGTCCGTACAATAAATCCCAGAAAGGAGACCTCGGGAACATGAAATTCACATTTCTGGGCCTTGGCGAACAGATTGTTCTGTAGCAGCCTCTGGAGAACCTGGCAGACATGGTGGCGGTGCTCCTGCACGGTCTTGGAAAAGATAAGGATGTCGTCGAGGTAGACAAAAACGTACAGGTTAATCATGTCCCTTAAGACGTCGTTGATTAGGGCCTGAAAAACAGCTGGTGCGTTGGTGAGTCCGAAGGGCATCACCTGGTATTCGTAGTGCCCAGACGGGGTGTTAAAGGCAGTCTTCCACTCGTCTCCCTGTCAGATACGGATGAGGTGGTATGCGTTCCGTAGGTCCAACTTGGTGAAGATGGTGGCGCCTTGGAGCAGGTCGAAAGCAGTGGACATCAGCGGAAGGGGATATCGGTTGCGCACAGTGATCTTGTTCAGGCCCCTGTAGTCAATACATGGTCGGAGGCCCCCATCCTTCTTGCCGACAAAGAAGAAGCCGGCACCAGCAGGTGAGGTGGAGGGTCGAATGAACCCAGAGACCAGGGCGTCTTTGAGGTATTCCTCCATGGCCTTGTGTTCTGGCTGAGAGAGGGAAAACAGTCTGCCACGAGGAGGGGTAGTCCCAGGGAGCAAGTCGATGGCACAGTCGTAGGCCCGGTGCGGAGGAAGAACGGCGGCCCTGCTCTTGCTGAATACCTCCTTGAGGTCCCAGTACTCTGTGGGAACTTGAGATAACTCGGTGAGATCAGGGGGCTCGGCAGGAGACACAGGAGAGCTAGAGAGCAGACAAGAGGCATGGCATGCAGGGCCCCATTCCACAACCTGGCTTGTTACCCAGTCTATGCGAGGGTTGTGGCGAGTAAGCCAAGGAAGGCCTAGAATAACTGGGAACTCAGGTGAAGGAATCAGGTGCAGGGATATTTCTTCCTTGTGACCTTGAGACTGGAGGAAGACTGGAGAAGTAACTTGGGTGACTCTTCCATCACCTAACGCTTGGCCATCGAGGGCAGACACAGACAGTGGGACTTCAAGAGGTGCAGTCGGAACATTGATACTTTGGGCGAAGTGAATATCCATAAAGTTCCCAGCCGCCCCGAGTCTAACAAAGCTTGACAAGAATGGACAGACTCACCCCAGGAGATGGAGACCGGGATGTAGATTCCTTGGCCAGGGAGTCCGGGAGAGAGGGTAGGCCCCGTCACAACTCTCCCTCGGCTGGATGGGGCGGTCCTTTTCCCAAGAGTTCGGGACATGATGCTCGGAAGTGACCAGGCTTGCCACAGTAGATGCAGCACTTGTCCCTCCTTCTGCGCTCCCTCTCAGATGCGGAGAGGTGAGTACGACCCACTTGCGTGGGTTCTGGACAGTCACTGAAGGAGGTAGACGGTCTCCAGGTAGAGGTAGGGAGGCTGGGGGGGCTCAAGGCTTGGTGGCGTTCTCTCATCCTGTTGTCCAGACGAATAGCATACGAGATGAGGGTTTTGAGGTCACTTGGGCATCCAATAGAGGCCAGACCGTCCTTGATGGGGTCAGACAGACCATGGTGGAAGGCTGACACCAGGGCAGTCTCGTTCCATCCACTTACTGCTGCGAGCATCCGGAACGAGATGGCGTAATCTGCGACGCTTCCTCCTTGCCGGATGGACATGAGCTTTCGGGCTGCGTCGGTACTGATGTCCGCCTGATTGAAGACCCGAAGCATCTCTTCAGAAAACAGCTGGAAATCAAGGCACTCAGGTCCCTGTCTTTGCCAGATAGCAGTAGCCCAGGCTCGCGCCTTACCAGCTAATAAGGTGATCACAAAGGCAATCTTGCGGCGATCCGTAGTGTAGGTGGTAGTCTGAAGCTCAAAGGTGAGTTGACACTGGGTAAGGAACTCTCGGCACTCACTGTGCTTGCCGTCGTACCTCTGTGGTGCAGGAAGGCTGGGTTCGCGAGGTGAAGAAGGCAGCATGGCAGGAGGCACAGGAGCTGGATCAGGAGATGCGGGCAGAGATGTCAGCTGTGCCAGGGTTTTCCCAATTTGCTGAAGCAGTTCCTCATGGCAAGCAAGGGCCTCACGTTGGCTGGTGAGCGTACGTCCATGGTCGCTCCGAAGCGTGTCAAAGCTGCCATAATTCCCTGAAGGTTGGCCGGGTAGACAGATGAAGAAGCCTCTGCTGAGTCGGTCATGACAGAGTCTTTCTGTTAGGGATTTGCTGGGATTCGAACCTGGTTCGTTGGTGTGATAATCCAGCAAACCCCCACTAGGCCACCAGGGGGATGACTCAAATGCAGAGGCGTGAGGTGGAAGTAGAAAAAGTATCAAACAACAGTTTATTTACACTATGTACAATATTTACAATCCGATGAAAAAACAAAAAAAAAGAAAATTCAAAAGCTCAGAAGATAACAAAAATAAAAATATCCAAAAGGTGCAAAGTCCAAAAACAAAAGGAAAGGCAAAATGCTGAACGCTCAGAAGATCCAAAAACACAGTAAATACTTAGGTCCAAAAGAAAAGCAAAGTGCAAAACAAAGAACACGGTACAGAGGAAACTGGAGATAAACATAACAGCGCAAAGACTCCGTGACAAGAGGACTGAACTCAGGGGGTATAAATACACAAACTAAATTGAACACAGGTGAAAATAATCAGGACTAAACAGGCAATTAACACAAACACAAAACACAGGAACAGTGGCGGCCTCTAGAGGCCAAAACAAACATGACACGAAAAGGAAATAACAGCGGCCTCTAGAGGCCAAAACAGTCCCAGTCCTAACAGAACCCATCCTCATTTGGGCAACAACAGACAGCATGACTATAATATTAACAGTTTTAACATGAGGACAGTTTCGTTGATGTTATAACTCTTCATTGATGGAAACTTGAGTGCAAAACTGTTCATGATAACTGCAGTCCTAAAGTTAGCAAGTCAACTGTAGTCCTCAGCCATAAAAGCATTACTGTAAGCGTCCAGAGCATCCTCCAGGTATAACCCTCAACTGTCCTCATGGGGCCGTCCTTCACAGGAGTGATGCGATAAAACTCCGACCAGACACAGGGCACCAGGATGGGTCAAGCAGGTCCGAGGGCAGAAGAGGCCAGCATCTCAATCCCAGGACCAACATGTAACTCAGAGGGACAGATTGGGGGGGGAAAGAGAGAGAGAAAGAAAACACATGTTGTTAGGTATGCCCTAAAAATGACAAGTATTAAATCTGTGTGGTAGGCTCGCAGAGACGAGAGTCTTGACATCAGGCATAACACACAACAATGGCATGTTAATATGGTTAAAAAATATCATGACCTGCTCTGGCTGGATGCTTGATTGGATGATGGGAGCACACTCCTCAGCAATGATGAGATGCAGATGGGACCCTTAGGGCTGGCCAAGACAATTCAGTTACATTTCACCGGGTCTGGGACATGCGACAGAAAGTCTGATGGCCGATTCCCTGCAGGCTACGATAGCCAGTCGAGGTCTCCACCCTCTCCACCAGAAGATTTTCTGTTGACTCCATGTAACTCAGAGGGATAGATTTGGGGTGGGGGGAGGGAAAGAAAACGCAGGTTGTTAGGTATGCCCAATGTCACCTGAATAAGTAGGAGCAGTATACATATTGCACCGAGTACAAGCAGGGACTCTGGCAACTAACTATGACAGCATAACTAAAAGGAGAGAGCCAGAAGGTAACACAGGCATGAGGGAGCCCCGAGACATAAAGCAGCCAGCCACTACACCGTCAACAAACTCGAGTGAGCAAGCGAGTGGGGACTGACAGCATCCATACATCCCAGTTTACCAAAACTCTCTATGTCTGAGGACCCCAGATCTACATCTTTACCTCATAAACACCATTAACAAAAGGCTTGACTAAACAGATATGTTTTCAGCCTATACTTAAATGCTGAGACTGTGTCTGATTCCCGAACATTACTTGGAAGGCTGTTCCATAACTGTGGGGCTTTGTAAGAAAAGGCTCTGCCCCCTGATGTAGCCTTCACTATACGAGGTACCAGCAGATAGCCTGCACCTTTTGATCTAAGTAGGCGTGGCGGGTCATAGAGGAGCAGAAGTTCACTCAGGTACTGTGGTGCGAGACCATTTAGTGCTTTAAAGGTCACTAGTAGTATTTTATAATCAATACGAAATTTGATTGGGAGCCAATGCAGTGTGGATAAGACAGGCGTGATGTGGTCATATTTTCTAGTTCTAGTAAGGACTCTTGCTGCTGCATTCTGAACTAACTGGAGCTTATTTATGCACTTATTGGAACATCCAGACAGTAAGGCATTACAATAATCCAACCTGGAGGTAACGAAAGCATGGACTAGTTTTTCTGCATCATGCAATGACATTAAATTTCTTATCTTTGCAATATTTCTGAGATGAAAGAAAGCTATCCGGGTGATGTTATCAATGTGAGTTTCGAATGAAAGACTAGGGTCAGTAATCACTCCGAGGTCTTTTACTGCTGTACGTGAAGAAACAGAAAGGCCATCCAGAGTCACTGTGTAATCAGAAAACTTACTTCTAGCTATATGTGGTCCTAGCACAAGTACTTCAGTCTTGTCAGAGTTAAGCAGAAGGAAATTAATAAGCATCCAGTGTCTAATGTCCTTAACACATTCCTCAATTCTATTAAGCTGGTGTCTCTCATCAGGTTTTGCAGAGACATACAACTGTGTGTCATCAGCATAACAGTGGAAACTAATACAATGTTTATGAATAATATCACCCAGAGGTAACATATATAGAGAAAAAAGCAGTGGACCCAAAACAGAACCTTGTGGAACACCAAACTTTACCTCGGTACGTCTAGAAACATCACCATTTATATCAACATACTGATAACGATCAGTTAGATAAGACCTGAGCCAGGAGAGGGTCATTCCCTTAACTCCCACAACATTTTCTAGTCTATCCAGAAGAATGGAATGATCAATGGTATCAAATGCTGCACTAAGGTCAAGCAACACAAGTAGCGAGACACAGTCCTGATCAGACGCCAACAGTAGGTCGTTTACTACTTTAACCAGTGCTGTCTCTGTGCTATGATGAGGTCTAAATCCTGACTGATACATTTCATGGATGTTATTCCTATGTAAATATGAGCATAACTGCTGTGCCACAGCTTTTTCAAGGATCTTGGAGATAAAGGGGAGGTTTGATATTGGCCGATAATTGGACAGCTGACAGGGATCAAGGTCAGGTTTTTTAATCAGGGGTTTGATAACTGCTAGTTTAAAGGATTTGGGTACATAGCCAATCGTAAGAGAAGAATTTATTATTTTTAGAAGCGGTTCAATTACTCCAGGTATTATTTGTTTGAATAGATGTGTAGGTAAGGGATCTAGTACGCAAGTTAAGGCTTTTGATGTAGAGATTAATGAAAGTAATCCAGTTTCTTTAAGGGGAGTAAAACATTCTAACTGATGATCTGATACAGTTATATAGTTAACTACAAGGTCACTTTCATTGTCTGACCTTAAATTAGTAGTTTGAATTTTTTGTCAGATATTCTCAATTTTGTCATTAAAAAATTCATGAAGTCGTTGCTACTACACACTGCAGGTGTGCATGTGTCGATAGTGGACTTATTCCTGGTTAATTTTGCTACAGTATTAAATAGGAATCTAGGATTATTTTTGTTATCTTCTATTAGGGAGGAGAAATATGTTGATCTCGCAGCACTAAGAGCTTTTCTATACTTCAGGAAGCTCTCCTTCCAAGCTAATTTGAACACTACCAATTTTGTTTGACGCCATTTACGTTCCAATTTTCGAGTGGTCTGTTTTAATGTGCGAGTGTCATCATTATACCAGGGTGCTAATTTTTTGTCTCTGACCATTTTCCTTTTTAGAGGAGCTACATTATCTAAAGTATAGCGGAATGTTGACTCTAAGCATTCAGTTGCCTGATCAAGTTCTGCAGGGGCTGAAAGTGACCCAATCAAAGTTGACAACTCTGGGAGATCATTTATAAAGCTCTGTGCAGTAGTTGACGTGAAAGTACGTTTAATACAGTAGCGTGGTGAGGTGCATATATTATTACTCAGACATAGTTTGAATGAGATGAGATAATGATCTGAGATAACTTCAGACTGTGGAAGTATGACTATATTGTCTATGTTTAATCTGAATGTTAGTATTAGATCGAGGGTGTGACCACCATTATGGGTCAGTCCTATGACATTCTGCTTAATCCCTACTGAATCTAAGATGGACACAAATGCTGTTTTTAAAGGGTCTTCTGGGTTATCGAAGTGAATATTAAAATCTCCAACAACTAAAGCTTTGTCTAAGGAAGTAACCAGATCTGAGATAAAATCTGCAAATTCAGAAAGAAACTCAGAATATGGCCCCGGGGGCCTGTAAATAATAAGCAATGGAATTAACTGGGTAGACTTATTTTTCGAGGCTACATACATTATATGAGTATGAAGAACTTCAAATGTATTAAATTTATAACCAGGTTTTTGTGTTACACCTAGATAATCGTTATAAATAATCACAACGCCTCCTCCTCTGCCAGTTAGACGAGGCTGGTGTATATAACTGTATCCAGGAGGACTCGCTTCATTTAATGCTATATATTCATTTGGCTTAATCCATGTTTCAGTTAAACAAAGTACATTAAACTCCTGATCAGTAAGGAGTTCATTAACCATTAGCGCTTTAGATGTAAGAGATCTAATATTTAATAGCCCCACCTTTAGATCAAAGGTGCTGGCAGCAGCTGTACAATCAGTATGATCTAATTTTATATTGATTAGGTTACTGGAACAAACTCTCTGAAAATTTCTACCTTTTTGTTGAGCTCGGGGAACAGACACAGTCTAGATGTAGTGGACCCTGAGTGACGACTCTGTGCAGCTAGCAGACAGTCGGTTTAGCCTGTTCGTCTGCTCCCTGGCCTTGGCTCTGGATTGTCAGAAATTAACTAGGCCTGTTCTGAGACTATGACCTATGCTGCAGGAAATGAGAGCAGCACCTTCCCGAGTGGGATGGATACCATCCCACCCTAACAGGCCAGCAGTGCCCTCAAAATTAGCCCAATTATCTATAAAGCCCACACTGTTTTCAGAGCACCACCTGGACAGCCAGCAGTTCAGCGACCATAACCTACTGTAAGCTACATCGCCACGCCGCATTGGGATGGGGCCAGAGCATACTACAGCATCGGACATTGCCTTCGCTAATTTAAACACCTCTACAAAGTTACTTTTAGTAACCTCAGACTGACGAAGGCGTATATCATTAGCTCCTGCATGGATAACTATCTTTGAGAACCTGTGCTTGCCTAGGACCCTAAGATTACCTGCTATGTCCGGTGCCCTGGCTCCCGGTACACCTATACTCCCTATACACCTGACTAAAGCTGCTGGTGCCCCTAAAGGCTGAGCTAATTTCATATGCCGTATGATAGAGTCCCCTATAACCAGAGCTCTTTCAGGTTTCTCAGTGGGTGCATCACTAAGGAGAGCAAACCTGTTCAGCACGTGACGCGGAGAGGAGTGGCGCTCCCATGGGCGAGCCTCAGCGGTAGCTTTGGCTCTACACTTATGCCACTGAGCCATCACCCATTCGCCCCGCTGTAAGGGCTCTAATGCTGGAGTTGGGGGATTACTAACTCCACCTAGGGCGTCCAGACTTTCCCTAACAGAAACTACACTGTTCTCACGCTCACTAACCTGCTCTAAAGCCTGGACACGCGCTTCTAGCACTGTAATCTTCTCCGTCAGAGAGCTAACTAATCTGCACTTATCACAAATAAAGCTAATAAAGCTATCGCTAGTGACGGAGGAAGAATGACTAAACATCCTGGACTCAGCACACTGAACAGGCTGAAGGTGTGCCATGATGAAAAGATTCATGTACGTTAAATGAAGATCTGTTTATATTAAAGCAGATCCGATGTGTGGGCCTCCGCTTGTGGTCTTTACACAGGAGGAGAGAAAAAGAAGACATTACCAAATCTACTGAAATCTTGATGAGGTCAAAATATGTGTAATAATGAAATTAAAGGTGTTAGAAAAGATAGCAAAGAAGCATGCAGCAACCTATCTATTAAAAACAACGGAGAGAGAACAATTGTAGAACACAATGATCAACTCAACACACTAAGTGTCTACAGCGTGCACAATTAAACAATTTCTGAGTTTAAATTCACACTACTTCATAAAGCTAATTCCTAAGACTAGTTTTGCCCAAAATGCCAGTCTTACTTCCAGTATTTTGCTCCTATGTAGGAATGCAAAGATGTCCCGAAATTTCGCGGGGCGGGTGCTCGCGGAGGCTCATAGAAACTCATGGGTCGCTTCCGTGAAAGTGCAGAGAATTTCTTGGTCCGAACTTCGCAGTTCGTGAGGAAAAGTCTCTGATCAAACAATGTGCACAGCGATTAAGTCAGAAGGAATCCGGTCGCTTCTAACTTTTAATTAACTGCTTTGGCAGCAGTCGTAACATTACTTATAATAAACAAATAAAACCAGTCTAACTCAATATGAGTGAGACGGCACACTTAAGTAATTTTACTGTGGCCAGTGGTACACGAAAGCACGCTGAGTCTTCTTTATCTTGCAAGGCAGACATCTTGATCTCGGATGTTCTGATGAGAGGGTGTTTCTTTATGTCTGTATGAACGCGGGGTCCACAGCGCCAAAGAGAAAGAACGGAAGTTGACTGAGTCACTTGTGGAGTCAGGGAGGACGTGACGTAGGTGATCCCGCCCAGCCGTGACGTAGGTCATCGCGGAAGTTGGTTGATGGGATTTGTAGTTCTAGACGGCTGTGGCTGTACCTACACACGCACGCCTTCCTCCCTCAGTATTAAGGTTATGTCTGTCGTTGTGTCTTAACCCAGACAGAATCCTACTGAAGGTCACCATTTCTATAATTATTCAACCAACAAGGATAAAGGCATGACTGGATTTGATCAAAATATATTCATATTTCTCAAAGGCTTTGGGTTTGAGCGAAATATTAAATGTGCTGTGCAGGTACCATAAGGTCACAGAAAGAGGATTAAAGAGACAAGGGTACAGGTCAAGACATGGGAAGTTAATACACAAAGCACCCTATATTCATATTATACATATATTCTACAAACCAGTAAAATCAATACAAAGCTTCAGACTGTGCATAGCATATAGATACAAAACAGTCGAACACAATACTGAAGGCTGTAGTGTTATGCAGGGCATTGAATGTTTTGCCCTGTTTTGTTGGAGCTTACATTTTGGGCCTCCATCTGCCAATAAACTGCATGAGTTTTTTCACCTGTAGTTTGCTTAACTTAAAGTCCTCTGACAGAATCTCTTCTGTTAGCTGCAAGAGCAAATTGCCATCGATTTTCTCTTGAACAAACAACCCAATCACATCCTCCGACATCCCAATGAACCATAGTGACTTGGACACCTCTTTAATGGAAAGGCCCGAGAGGTTGTTTGGTAGTTGCCACTGTAGCCCTGCAGCAGAAGAACAGGAAGGCGCAGTTCCTGAGTTCACTCTGTCCACCTAATGTTGCGTAGGCTGTTGGGCCTTTGTGGCTGTAGTGCTCCTCCCTCCTCTGTCAGAGTCAAAGAGGCCCGATGAACAAGTCTTAGGGGTCCTTTTCCTCGGGTAGCTGGAGTAACTACGGCAACGCACTGATGAGAAGTCCTCGGTTTTGTGGAAATCAGGCCCGCAGAAGTCATTTGGCCAGGAGAGACGGGACAGCGCAGTGTCAGTGGAGCGGCTGAGGCAGGGGGGAGGTTTGGTGCTTTTGTTGGCATCTGTTCAAATCCAGTTCCATGGATAACACGTGTGGTTCTGCTCCTCCATCTCCTTTAAGGTCTCACCCTCTCCTCCTCTGCAAAAATTAATACCAAAAAGGTTGAATAAAAAGACACAATAATTTCCGTCAAGTAGATAACTGGTGATTAGTACTCGCATGTTATGCAGACCAGAGGAGTAGTAGGACAGCGCAGAGTGCAAATTACCCCACCATAATTGGGGGGGTACCATCATGGTCCACTATCATATCAATCCCCCTAACTCAACACAATAACTCTGAACAATAATTTTTAATGTCAATAAGAAGCATGACAAACCATACAGTACTACCACAGAAGAAAAACAGCAGTACAACCTGATAACCTTCTTTGTCAGAACAAACTGGGTATCAACACTACAAATGAGTCACATACAGTGTATATACACACATGCAGAACAGTCCTGCTGAATGTCTTGCTCTCTTTCGTCCTGCTGTGCCTCTCCTGTCTGCTGGGAATCCTTTTTCTTTATTCACATGAACAGTGTATAAAACCTAACTGCACCTACACTTGTACTGTAATTGTCTGTAGATCTTAGTGCTAATATTTACTACTTACTCTTTTAGGACCAAAAAAATGCCTGATGTCTGGCCCTTCTCTTTTCCTCGTGTTTGGCCTACTGTCTCTGTGAATAAAATAAACAGGGTACTCAGATGAAACTATGATTCTTAAAAATAATACAAAAGGAATGTAAGTAAAAACAATAGAAAACAAATTAAAATACTAGCATACAGTGGTGCTTGAAAGTTTATGAACCCTTTAGAATTTTCTATATTTCTGCATAAATATGGCCTAAAACATCATCAGATTTTCACACAAGTCCTAAAAGTAGATAAAGAGAACCCAGTTAAACAAATGAGACAAAAATATTATACTTGGTCATTTATTTATTGAGGAAAATCATCCAATATTACATATCTGTGAGTGGCAAAAGTATGTGAACCTTTGCTTTCAGTATCTGGTGTGACCCCCTTGTGCAGCAATAACTGCAACTAAACGTTTGCGGTAACTGTTGATCAGTCCTGCACACCGGCTTGGAGGAATTTTAGCCTGTTCCTCCATACAGAACAGCTTCAACTCTGGGATGTTGGTGGGTTTCCTCACATGAACTGCTCGCTTCAGGTCCTTCCACAATATTTCCATTGGATTAAGGTCAGGACTTTGACTTGGCCATTCCAAAACATTAACTTTATTCTTCTTTAACCATTCTTTGGTAGAATGACTTGTGTGCTTAGGGTCGTTGTCTTGCTGCATGACCCACCTTCTCTTGAGATTCAGTTCATGGACAGATGTCCTGACATTTTCCTTTAGAATTCACTGGTATAATTCAGAATTCATTGTTCCATCAATGATGGCAAGCTGTCCTGGCCCAGATGCAGCAAAACAGGCCCAAACCATGATACTACCACCACCATGTTTCACAGATGGGATAAGGTTCTTATGCTGGAATGCAGTGTTTTCCTTTCTCCAAAGATAATGCTTCTCATTTAAACCAAAAAGTTATATTTTGGTCTCATCCATCCACAAAACATATTTCCAACAGCCTTCTGGCTTGTCCATGTGATCTTTAGCAAACTGCAGATGAGCAGCAATGTTCTTTTTGGAGAGCAGTGGCTTTCTCCTTGCAATCCTGCCATGCACACCATTGTTGTTCAGTGTTCTCCTGATGGTGGACTCATGAACATTAACATTAGCCAATGTGAGAGAGGCCTTCAGTTGCTTAGAAGTTACCCTGGGGTCCTTTGTGACCTCGCTGACTATTACACACCTTGCTCTTGGAGTGATCTTTGTTGGTCGACCACTCCTAGGGAGGGTAACAATGGTCTTGAATTTCCTCCATTTGTAACAATCTGTCTGACTGTGGATTGGTGGAGTCCAAACTCTTTAGAGATGGTTTTGTAACCTTTTCCAGCCTGATGAGCATCAACAACGCTTTTTCTGAGGTCCTCAGAAATCTCCTTTGTTCGTGCCGTGATACACTTCCACAAACATGTGTTGTGAAGATCAGACTTTGATAGATCCCTGTTCTTTAAATAAAACAGGGTGCCCACTCACACCTGATTGTCATCCCATTGATTGAAAACACCTGACTCTAATTTCACCTTCAAATTAACTGCTAATCCTAGAGGTTCACATACTTTTGCCACTCACAGATATGTAATACTGGATGATTTTCCTCAATAAATAAATGACCAAGTATAATATTTTTGTCTCATTTGTTTAACTGGGTTCTCTTTATCTACTTTTAGGACTTCTGTGAAAATCTGATGATGTTTTCAGTGATATTTATGCAGAAATATAGAAAATTCTAAAGGGTTCACAAACTTTCAAGCACCACTGTATGTACTCGGCTATTTTGCCTAGGCTAGCCTACTACCTGGCTCTTTTTATGTTGCCCCCAGAGGTTCTGATTGTAATTTTACATAGGCTTAGCTAGGCCTACATCAGAACTTCTTGTGCCTAATCACACACACAGGATGGGCCTATGTGCCAAATGAATTTCAGAAGGGCACAATTTATTCATGATAAAATGAGAATGGAAACATATGGAGTTCTTCTCCTTTTAAATGAGAATCGTTTCTATACCACACTGTAATAAGCTTGATTTAAATAGAGACTTGGCTTATCTTGCTACCTAATGTTGGTAACTAACGTTAACGTCCGTCCACTGTAGCCTACTGGCCTCAGTGGGTAAGTAATTCAACGTATAAAGATGTGATATGAGCTGAAAGAACAAATCACTTTAATAAATGAAAGTTGTAATATAACACATTTTCAGCAGGCTAAAAGTTGGTTAGCAACTAACATTACCAATGCACGTCTTCTGCTGCAAACCACAGACTGTATAAATTGCTGCAAACCCATGGACTGTATCTGATGAATCAACTGAATACGGTGTGGACTAGAAGCTGTTGCTTCTAGCGCGTTCTAGCGCTGCGGTGACTAAAAATGGTACGGTCCACAATAGGGGTGTCTGTCTGAAATCGATTTACATTAAAATGTTCCTACAATAAGAATGCCGAATGGGAGTTGGTTTGAATTATATATTCCTTTTCACAATATCAGAAAAAATATCAGACCCCCCCAAAACTTATATTTTTGTCTCTTTGGGGGGAACTGGGCCTTCATTGGGGGGTATAGTACCCCCCAGTACCCCCCGTAATTCGAACTATGGGACAGCGTTGGGCTTGGGGAATGAGTGTCTGGCGACCATGGCTTTGTGGGTGGATATGGGACTGGGACGCTGCTGGAGCTCAGCGTGGTCTGCTTGGAACTCCTCAGAGGAATTGGAGGAGCGTTTAGTAACCGACACTCCTCCTTCACCTGTGGAGATCGAAGCAGCGTGAAGACTAAATTTCTCCCAGCAATTAGCCAAACTAATTATTTTTGTGCTAAAAAAGATGACTTAAGTTCAGATGGGCCAAAACTGTCTGTGACTGAAAAGTTAAAACCATGATCATGTTTATTAAAATGTACTTGAAATCTGCACCAAATGTACTGGTCACTGCACATATTCATTTGAGTATCACCTGCCTGCTGACATACTGCATTAAGCAGTGCTCAGGAGTTTTCAGCTCGACACAATCACTGTAGGCGGACTGCTAGTTTTTGCAGCTCCAGCATTTCTGTCTTTAGTTTACGCTCACCATCCTTCACTCATCACATCGCTATGCATGATGTCAAACAGGCTGGATGAGGAAGTAGGAAAGTGTCGCTAATTTACTGGGTTTTGGCTAATGCTGCTTTATCTAATATTGGTCATTTGCCAATTCTCACCCACTAGCCAGCTTTCTCCACACACGCACACCAGCTACCAATCAGGAAGGGCGCTACTTCTGAGACATGTGAAGCCGACCACCCCGTCTTTTCTAACTGTTACTCACGCTATGTTACATGGCAGCTGAACACACTCGGAGGAAACCGCCATCTGCCCTCTTCTGCATATATGGGTCTACAGGGGTCAACCCTAATAACAGGGTGAACGCTTTTCAGTTGTACTACTCAGGAGCATCTATTCTTAAAAGTTTAATTATTACTGAACTGCAACTTGATAGATTTAATTATTGATGAACAGAACCAAACAGTGACTACGTTTTTAAAATCCTGTTCGTCACAGTGGATGAAACCTAACTAGAAACTAACTGAACATAATGACACTTTCAGTTGGTTTTCCTCTTGTTCCAGCTTAATTCTGGTCATAGTTTTTAAGAAATAAGTGACTGGCCTGTTCATAATCACTGGACATATTTCACATTGTGGCCCTGTGCAGTTCTATGGCTCCTTCAACCTCAGCAACCTAAAGGTCACGATTCAGGTAATGGATTCTGAAAACACAGCTTAAAACGAAGTGGTAATTACTAACACTGGCCACTAGGCGGTGCATATGACTGGCAATTAAGTACCAGTTATACGCGCCGCCTCCACGGTGGTGTGGTTAGCGCTGTCGCCTCACAGCAAGAACGTCCGGGTTCGAGCCCCATAGCCGACGAGGGCCTTTCTGTGCGGAGTTTGCATGCTGTCCGCGTTAGTTATTACCAGTCATACACACGTATCTGCTAGTGGCCAGGTGTAGATACGTGGAAACCCATTGAGTTGTTTTCTGATGGTTCGTGCCTGCCACCACAGGAAACCCAACAACGAGTGAAGTGTGAAGTAGAGTAGTAGTCAGGACAGTATAGTAGTGAGTAATCGGGACAGTATAGTAGTGAGTAATCGGGACAGTATAGTAGTCAGGACAGTGTAGTAGTGAGTAATCGGGACAGTATAGTAGTGAGTAGTCGGGACAGTATAGTAGCGAGTAATCGGGACAGTATAGTAGCGAGTAGTCGGGACAGTATAGTAGCGAGTAGTCGGGACAGTATAGTAGCGAGTAGTCGGGACAGTATAGTAGCGAGTAGTCGGGACAGTATAGTAGCGAGTAGTCGGGACAGTATAGTAGCGAGTAGTCGGGACAGTATAGTAGCGAGTAGTCGGGACAGTATAGTAGCGAGTAGTCGGGACAGTATAGTAGCGAGTAGTCGGGACAGTATAGTAGCGAGTAGTCGGGACAGTATAGTAGCGAGTAGTCGGGACAGTATAGTAGCGAGTAGTCGGGACAGTATAGTAGCGAGTAGTCGGGACAGTATAGTAGCGAGTAGTCGGGACAGTATAGTAGCGAGTAATCGGGACAGTATAGTAGCGAGTAGTCGGGACAGTATAGTAGCGAGTAGTCGGGACAGTATAGTAGCGAGTAGTCGGGACAGTATAGTAGCGAGTAATCGGGACAGTATAGTAGCGAGTAATCGGGAGAGTATAGTAGCGAGTAATCGGGACAGTATAGTAGCGAGTAATCGGGACAGTATAGTAGCGAGTAATCGGGACAGTATAGTAGCGAGTAGTCGGGACAGTATAGTAGCGAGTAATCGGGACAGTATAGTAGCGAGTAATCGGGACAGTATAGTAGCGAGTAGTCGGGACAGTATAGTAGCGAGTAGTCGGGACAGTATAGTAGTGAGTAATCGGGACAGTATAGTAGTGAGTAATCGGGACAGTATAGTAGCGAGTAATCGGGACAGTATAGTAGCGAGTAGTCGGGACAGTATAGTAGCGAGTAGTCGGGACAGTATAGTAGCGAGTAGTCGGGACAGTATAGTAGCGAGTAGTCGGGACAGTATAGTAGTGAGTAACTTGTTGTTGCTCGCCGTCGCCGTGTGTCGCGTCCTCGCGCGCCCGCCATCACCAGCAACCCAGTTATGGCGGGAAAATCTCCAGGCGCGCGCGCCATGCCTGCATTTTTCTTTTTCTTTCTTTTTTTGGCTATTTTTTCATTCTACTTTTTAGATAAAAGTCAATAAAATATGTACTTATTTTTCTTTTTTTAAATCATATCGTAAATTGTACATGTAAAGAAAACCAACTGAAGAATTGCAAGAAGAAGTTGACAGAAGAGCAAAAAGAAAGAAAACAAGAGAAGGAGAAAAGGCGATGGGAGACGGTCAGGTCCAGCGTGTCAGAGGAAGATAGAGAGAACAAGAGAGAAAAAGAGAGGGAAAGGAAGATAAACTCGAGTTTATCAGAGGGAAAAAAAAGAGAACGCAAGCGAGAAAAAGAGAGAAAGAAGAAGAAAAACGTCAGAAGAGGAGAGGAAGAGAAGGCGAGAATTATTTTTTGTGTACATTCCCTAATACACAGTTATTTGGTGACCTGAACAGGCAATCAAACACATACTGCAGACTTAGATTTGACAGTAGAGATGGGAGTGACAGGGTTCCCGCGGGTCCTTAAAAAGTCTTAAAAAGTCTTAAATATACAACTTTCGGTTTTCAAGGCCTAAAAATGTCTTAAATTGTTTGGAATGACTGGGATTTTCGAAAGGGAGGTATTAAATTTAATATTGGACCGAACGAGTGAAATGTCTCCATCCGGTTTGGGGTATTTTTTTAACCGTAATTTTAAAAGTGACCAGCGCACCTTTTGGGGGCAGCGTTGGTTCTGTGCATTCTGTGCATTCCGTAGATCAAGAACTAACGTTAGGAGGCTACTGGAGGAAGTGTGGTGTGGTGTGGTGAAGAGTGAGAGATGCGCAGGTAGCTTACGTGGGCGCTAGAAAGCGTTGATAATTATGGGAAGATGTCTGCTTAATGACAAGTGGTTGGGGGATGATAAATACCATAGACATATAAACATAGACGCCACCTTCTGCGTAGAATCATACGTCATCCTCGCTGCCATATTGGATGTGGCAAAGTGGAGATTCTTCAACCGTCTCTGGTATAGCATCTAGACAGTAGCCGAGAATAAAGATGCCTCGTTCATGTGCTGCGTTTAACTGTACCAACAGGTTTACCATCCAAACGAGATCACATGGGATTACCTTTCACAGGTGAGATTGGAAAAATACTTTTCATTGTATTTGGTCATTATAACGTAATTTTACAAACAGATTTTTCTGACTTTGTGGCTAATATGAAGTCTCGCGCATAATAGCCGCTCGGTGAAACCTGTCTCCAAACAACGAAGTATTTCCTTCGTAACTACGCTGATTATTGTTAGTTGCTTAGCTAACTTTTCACATACTATGTAGGTTTCCCAAAAATAAAGACATGAAAAAGCAGTCGGAGACAGCTGTGCGACGGGAAGGGTTTTCTGCTACTCCGTCATCCATGCTCTGCAGTGAACACTTCAGAACGGAGGATTTTGACAGAACAGGTCAGACAGTCAGGATCAGAGAGGGAGCTGTTCCTTCAGTCTTCAGTTTCCCAGCTCATCTCCACTGGGTAGGTGTATAGTTATAAGCAGTGAGAATTAGATAATACAGTGCCACACTATGATGAATGTTCTTAACCTTTCTGAATGTGAAGGAATCAGTGATGTATTTTGTTTTGGTATGACATTAGAACCTGGCCGAACTCAGTTTGGTGGTCATTCAGCTCACTTTATTCAACGAGAGTAGGTCTGTGTGGTGACTCAATAAATAAAACAGTAAATTTTTATTTTCATTCACTATTTCCAATTTTTCCACTATTTCCATCATTTATCATATTCAGTCTTGTAGGTTGGTTATTGTGGCCTCAGGTTTTGGTAGCTTGCTACGGTATGCTGACTGATTAGCTTACCTGAGCTATCTATCGCGTATCTGCCGCTAGTTTGCAGTGTACAGGGTATTTCGCACACTATTTATAACCATCACATTAAAAGTTATATATGTTGTTTTGATGCCTGTTTGCTTGCCAAATATATACGTGTGTGTCTTAATAGGTGAATAAAAGGCATCGAGTTAAATATTATTGTAGAAAGGGGCTTTATGAAGTTCAGTCCATTTACTTGCATTGGTTTACGGGGAAGATTTGTCACATCCAATATGGCGGACACTCTGACATATCCCAGCAACGGGCCACCAGCTCAATGCGGCGTCTATGTTTATATGTCTATGACAAATACCCCCAAAATAAGGGGGTTCGTTTGCGATAAAAAGCGCTGGATCGCACAAATGTGTTTAAAGACGGTACCGCAGCGCTGGGACACGGCGGACTGGGAAAATGGCTTTTCACGGACACGAGGCGCGCGCGTGTGTTAGAGGTCAAACGCTCCGGAGTGAAACGCAGGGGGATTCGCGCATGCGCACAAGAGTCAGGTGGAAAATGGGACTTATAGGACATAATACTACTACTAATAATAATGACTAGCATCATTTTTTTTACATAATTAACATTGTTTATTGTGCCAAGTTTAATATAAATATATAAACAACCTTTATTTCAAAACTCAATTAAAAAGAACTACAGAAAATACAATAATTCTAAATATAGTACAATATAAATAATTTGTACAAAAAGTTTAGTTTTATTACCTATCATTGTTTTTAATAATAATTAATAAGTAATTTAATAATAATAAGTACTAGGGATTATTAAGTGTTATAAAATTAAGTTATTAAAAATTATTACAAATAATTATTAAAAAGTAGTAATTGGTAGAAGACTAACAAATTAAATAGTGAACATTGATATAAAATAACTGTACTACTACTACTACTACTAATAATAATAATAATAATAATAAACAATAACACTACTAGTAATACTTGCTGTTAATGTTATTATTAGCAGTACAATTGTTATATCAATGTTCACTATTAAAAACAAATTATTATCTATAATCCATGAATAATTGTTTGTATCACTACTACTACTACTAATAATAATAATAATTAGTACTTTTTAATAATAATTTTAACTAATCTCATAACTCAATTTTATAGCATTTTAATAATCACTATTATTATTAATTATTAGTATAATTAAGTAGTAGTTGATAATAATTACTACTTATTAATTATTAAATTACATTTTGATAATCACTGCTTATTAATTAAGTAGTACTTAATAATACTGAATTATAATAATTGCTACTCTATTAATTATTAATTAATATCGCTAATAAGTAATGATAATTAAAATGTTATAAAATTGAGTTAATTTTTTAAAATTATTATTAAAAAAGTAGTTAGTAGTAGTAGTAGTAATACAAACAATTATTCATGGATTATAGATAATAATTAATTATTATTTTTGAATAATGAACATTGAGATAACAATTGCACTGATTATAATTAGTTTACAGTTATTACAACACATTGATTAATATTGATAATAATGGTTATGAAAGGTGACAGTTGTTTTTCTGTGTTTAATGTAACACTCTGATGATTGTATGACTGCATAAATAGGTTTATGTTGTTATTTGCTACAATCAGAAGATACTCGAGAACTTCCTCAGCCAGCTGTATACTGTACGACACTCAGACTGATTTTGCTGTCGGACACAAAATCACACATCATCAAAGATGATCTTTGGGGATTGAAATAATCCTGGCTAAGGTTGTTCAGCTGGTTCTACTTGCCGTTTATTGTTTTTGTTTTTGAAATGATTCATGGTGTTTTCTCCAGTAAACACCAGTCTTCTCCTTGCTGCTACAGTAGTTCTGCAGGCCCAGAACACACGACTTTGCTTCAGCTGTTTGCATGTCTAACAGTTGCCATTAATGCACCCTGTTGTTCACCAATTGTGTGCATTCTTCTTAAAGTTAGTAAAAAAAAAAACTATTGCAGAAAACATTTTAAGTTGTCGTATTTATCATTTTCTTTGCCATGGTACAGTCTTAATTTTTCCATTTAGAGGTCTTGAAAAGGTCTTAAAAGTATTTAAATTTGTACTTGAAAAATGTGCAGATACTCTGAATGAGGGCAATCAGTCAACTAACTTTATCCCAGTCACCACAAGGTATAAAAAATGATGGTAATGGTGATGGTTTCTTGAGATGGTGATGCATGATGATGATCAGAATATGATGTTGTTGTTAATGATGATGATCAACTAATTTTATCCCAGTCATCACAAGGTGTAAAAAATTATTTTGATGTTGTTGATGGTAATGGTGATGGTTTCATGAGATAGTGATGCATGATGTTGATGATGATAGTGATAATGGTGATGATCATGTTGATGATGTTTACAATTATGATCTGATGTTTATGATGATAATGATGACAGTGATGATGATTTACATAACAATGCTGATAATTATGAAGGCGATGATGAATACATGAATAAAGTTAGTTATTTCATTTTCTTTTTGATTACGTAGTAATGAGCAATATATTGTAATGGCAATAATTTTTGTGTACATTATCTAATACAAGGGGTGACCTGAACAGGCAATCAATTACATACTGCAGACTTAGATTTGACAATAGATGGGAGTGACAGCAATCACAGCCAACTAACTTTATCCCAATCACCACAAGGTATAAAAAATCTTAGTGATGATGGTGATGATGATAATGATAGTAATGACGGGTGTATACTTATTTACATATATGATTTTCTTTCAGCTAACCAGCAACCAGTTGCTTTCTCTTTTGGATGAAACGAAGCCCAAAGATTCCAGCCTGCAAAAATTGTCTAAAAATACAGCCAGATGGCCGACCACTGGAGTTAATTCTGTCTCAACATACTGTATTACATGCATTATTCATTTTGATAACCGTGTAATAAGGACCTGAGACCTTCGTGCAAAACATACACACTTCTTAAAAAAAATGTTGATCTTTTATGAACAAACTATAACTCCAGAAAACTCTTTAATGGTCTTTCTAGTTTCATAATACAGTTTCTATTAGTATGTTGATAATGCCGATGCTGAGTGTTTTAAATATTTCCTCAGTTGCATCTTTTTTTTAAACAAAACCTCTATCGTCTTTTCAAAGTCAAAGCTCTCAAGCTCTCATTTCAATATAATATTTTTCCAATTTTGTATTCTTGTCTCAGCAATGGTGAAATCGAATTTGTAAATAAAATCACTGCCCTGACTCTATTCATCAGGCCAGAGCTATTCTCTTTCTGTGTGTGTTTTGTACAACATAAGGAAACAGTATAGCAAATACACTGTAAAAAAAGAATAGTTGAGAATATTTGAAATTTCAAGGCAACCGTCTGCATTAAGAATTTTATGTTTTGCCAATGATGTGCCCATGATAATCCAAACTATGATAATACTGTTATCTTTATTAAGAATTCTTAATTAAGTCAATTTTCAATTCCTCATTCTGCCAACATAGATTTCTCTTTTTGCTGAACAGTGGCATTCACAGTAGTACAAAAAGGAAATTGAGGTTATCACATTTTTTTTTTGGGGGGGGGGGGCTTTTTTCACCTTTATTTGGATAGGACAGTGTAGAGACAAGAAATGAGTAGGAGAGTGAGACAGGAAGGGATCAGGAAATGACCTTGGGTCAGAATCAAACCCAGGTCCCCAGATTCATGGTACTGCGCTTTATCCACCTGAGCCATAATGCCCCCATAGTTATCGCAATTTATCATTAAACTATACATGCCTTTTTTCATTGTTCTACACAATTACAAAACCTCAATATTGAAATAAAGTTTTTAAAAAAGTGTGAAGTTTATTGTACATTATTAAAGTTTTGTAATTGTGTAGAACAATGAAAAAAGGCATGTATAGTTTAATGATAAATTGCAATAACTATTGTGGCTCAGGTGGATAAGGCGCCATACCATAAATCTGGGGACCTGGGTTCAATTCTGACTGGAGGTCATTTCCTGATCCCTCCCTGTCTCTCTCTCTCTTGCTCATTTCCTGTCTCTACACTGTCCTATCCAAATAAAGGTGAAAAAAGCCCCAAAAAATATCTAAAAAAAAAAAAAAATTGTGATAACCTCAATTGCCTTTTTGTACAACTGTGAATGCCACTGTTCAGCAAAAAGAGAAATCTATGTTGGCAGAATGAGGAATTGAAATTTGACTTAATTAAGAATTCTTAATAAAGATAACAGTGTTATCATAGTTTGGATTATCATGGGCACATCGTTGGCAAAACATAAAATTCTTAATGCAGACGGTTGCCTTGAAATTTCAAGTATTCTCAACTATTCTTTTTTTACAGTGTATAACGGTAAAGAAATAAAACAAAAGAGGCTGGCTATGATATAAGAAAATTCTACAACCCAGAAACAGATGGGAGCTCCGCTTTTAGGCAGTGCCTAAATCTATATATGAAACATTTCATTATTTCTTGAAGCCATTTTTGGTCTACAGCATTTGTTTACATGTGCCTAAGACTTTTGCACAGTACTGTATATCCACACACACAAAACCAGTCAGAAGTTTGGACACCCCTACTCATTCCTACGTTTTTCTGTATTTGGACTATTTTCTACATTGTAGAACAATACTGAAGACATCAAAACTATGAAATAACATCTGGAACATATATGGAATTATGTGGTAAACAAACAAGTGTACAAAACAAAAATATGCTTCATATTTTAGAATTTTCAAAGTAGCCAGCGTTTCCCTTGATGGTGCTTTACACACTGTTGGCATTATCTTAACCAGCTTCATGAATGCTTTTCAATTAACAGGTGCCTCGTCAAAAGGTAATTAGTGCAGTTTATTGCCTTCTTAATGCGTTTAAGATCAAACAGTAAATAATAAAAATCCAGTAAATAGCCCTATTCCACAACTGTAGTGGTCCATATTATGTGAAGAAGCGCTCAGCGAAGTAAAGAGAAACGACAGCCATGTTTTGGCTTCCGTTTGTTTGCCTGTTCCCAACGTAACTCAAAAAGTAGTGAACAGATTTTGATTAAATTTTAAGGACAGGTGAGCCATGGGCCAAGGAGCAATTGATTAGATTTTGATGCAAATCCGGATGTGTATGTGGATCCAGGTTATTGTAATATGTGGCGTGGAGGAGATCAGTGCTCTATCTATCTATCTATCATGATGGCTTTATCTTTGGTGTGTTAGTAACTGTGTCAAAGTAAAAAATCAGACTCATTAAAACATTTGTTGTGGCATTATTCTATTCATGAAATATATTATGAAAGTGTGAAGACAACATTTTCAAAAATGAATCCCTGGAAGATCCTCATCTGAAGTCTGAGTGAAAATGAAATGATAAGCATTTGAAATGAATCTCAGTAAATTCTGCGCTCCTTTTCCTGATCAGGGCCTCATTATTGGACTCGGACTAATGGGGGCGGAGCAAAACAAACTCGCTTCCTCACCAAGCAACGCGGTGAAACAAAAAGCCTT
The DNA here is from genome assembly GCF_027579695.1 of Neoarius graeffei. Lineage (NCBI taxonomy): Eukaryota > Metazoa > Chordata > Actinopteri > Siluriformes > Ariidae > Neoarius > Neoarius graeffei. Next base: position 46,183,799 of record NC_083569.1, read on the forward strand.
CAGCAGCCAATCAGGTGGCGCTTTGGAATGTTTAATTTCAAAATCCTTCATTTGTTCAACGGCTGAGTTTCGGCATCCACGAGCGACTCTGCGATTCCTCCTGCTGCACCACTGCATTGATTCCCACGACACACCTGGATTGATTCAAGCACCACCTCGAGAATTAACTCCTGCATCGCCAGCGATGAACTTCTTGTTCGAAGACCTGCTGCTGCAGATGGAGGCGCTGCCACCGCGCGAATGGAGCGGACTGACCGAGCCCTGCGACGGTGAGTTAGCCGGTTTTCTCGCTTTCGGTCCGGCAGCAAGTGTTTTAAACACCGCGTTATTACAGAAAAGGGGGTTAAAATAACACTAAATAAACGGAAAGGCCATCAGGAATAGAGTTAACAGGGTTTTGATTAAAGCGACCTGTTCCTTATTGTTTGGCTAATCGGTTTACATCCATGATAATTAGCTTAAAGTTAGCGGCTAGTCAGAAAAGTTAGATCAAGTTGGCTAAGCTAGCTAGCTGTCAGCATGAACACATTTTGCTGTGTGAATATTATAACTACAACAGTTACAGACGATTTTATGATTGTTAGAAACAGACAGACGCGCTTAGAAATGTCGCCATTAAACGGGGACAGCTGCACTTTAGCGACAAAACTCCGCCATATTTATTGAGGCGATCTCGAGAGGATATCGCTCTTATATCAGAAGAACACGAGAGAAAACCACACAAAAGGCTTCAAATCGCCAAAATAAGTACAAAAACGTTTCTTCATGATTTTTTTTTATGTTAACATATGACCATAAAACACACACACAGGTTACTGTCGCTAAAGTGCAAACTATCCCAGAAATGGCAGTGTGAGCAGAAATGACCCATTCGGCTAATAGTTTAAGATGTATAATAATTTCTGTAACCTAACTTTAGTGTGTGTTCACCAGTTTGTTAGAAAAGTCCTATAGTTACTTAGTTTACTAAAAGTCAAATATTTACTCTGAAGAGGAATGTTAGCGAAGCTAAGGTTAGCAAGTCGGCTAGTTAGCAAAGTTAATGTCACTAAATTATTGTTTTCCAGGGTTCAGGGTTTTATTTGTCTCTTCGTTGGGCTGTAAAACAGTAAATAGACACTCTGGAAAATAAGGTTGAAAACAGATAAAATGCTTTCAATAAGATGAAATGTGTGCGAGTTTATTATTGAGTTGTTCATTGGTATGTTTCAGCAAACTGCTGTACAGCTAATAGGAAAGAAAACTGTGTGTGAGTGTAAATACGTTTGGTGTAAAGAACTGTGCTGGGTTTCCCAAAAGCGGGACATCCTAAAACGCTTAACGTGAAAAAGCTTAACGTAGCTTAATGTTCCATTAGGAGAGAGAGTGTTCATTATGATGCTCGCACTACCATTTAACGACGATCTTTGTGCTACGATGCTTTTGGGAAACTCGCCCCAGTTTGTTTAGACTGAGGATTTCCTGCTGTACAAAACAGAAGCTCTGTTATAAAAAGAGACGTTTCTGATTCATTTGACGAAGACAGTGAGGCACATCTGCACATCTCATCTCTCTTGTATACAGGAAGGATGTTTCCTGCCAGCGAGGAGAGACGTGAAGAGGATCAAGATCCCACACCTCATCAGGAAGAAGAGGATGATGATGATGGGTTTGAGGCATTTTTGAGGGCCCTACCCCCTTTAGAGACCCTGTCCCCTTTAGGGAACCCCTCTCCTTTGAGGGCCCTGTCTCCTTCCTTGAACCCCTCTCCTTTGAGATGCCCGCCCCCTTTATGGAACCCACCCTCCTGCTCTGCCCCCATCCCTCTTAGCAACCCACCCTCCTGTGATACCCTGGCCCCTTTTTGGAACCCACCTTCCTGCTCTGCCCCCATCCCTCTTGGCAACCTGCCCTCCCATGATACCCCGGCCCCTTTGTGTAACCCACCCTCCTGCTCTGCCCCCATCCCTCTTAGCATCCTTACCCCTCTGTGGAACCCAGCCCCCTGCTCTGCCCCCATCCCTGTTAGCAACCCGCCCTCCTGCGATACCCTGGCCCCTTTGAGGAACCCGCCCCCCTGCAGTATTTCAACCTCTTTGACGAACCCCACACCTGTTAGTATCCTGCCCCCCTGCAGTATCTTGACCCCTTTGCGGAACCTGACACCCTTCTGGAACCCAACTCCCATCTGGATCCCAGCCCCTTTGGTGACCCTGTTTCCTTCAGGGAACCCCACTATGGTCCCCGTAGGGTTTCTCCCCGTAGACTATATTCCTGTCCCTCACCAGGGGAAAAGGAGGAGGGATGAAGAAGAGGAAAACAAAAAAGCTCCTCCTCGTAGAAGGCAGCGTTGCTCATCTTGATGAGTCTGAGGTGGCTTTATCAGAGGCCCATCCCAGTTCCTCTGGGAATTCTTCTGGGTTTTTTTGAGTAGGCTTTTTTCCTTAACACAGCTTATATATCATTATCATCAAATGCATGGTAAGTATTTTTGTGTGGTGGTAAGTATTTAACCCCTAGGCTCCAGGATTTTTTTTTTTTTTTAAATGTGGTCAGTATTTCACCCCTTTTAAACATGAGGTGCAGTGCGGATCACCTTTATAACTTCTTATTTATTCTTTTATCTGATATTGTCGTGGTCTTTTTTTTTTCCCCCCATATATTTATGGTTTACTGGATAACATTGTTTTTAGTACTTTAAATTTATAGTGATCAAATTTATACATGATACGTTAAAAATATTTTATTTAATGTATTCAGATTAATAAGGTTAAGGAATAACACACGACAGACAAGTTTCCAAAATTATTCTATAAGCGTCACGCACGCCCCCCCACCGCCTTCCACGGTCTAGCGTGTGTTATTCCACTTGCACCACAGTGATTCGTCAACGATAGCAACATTTTAATTTATTAGTGACTTCTCGCACGTTTTATCATTGGGCTTCTGAAAGCATAAAAGAAACTGCGATGATAACCAAAACTCCGTCTATAAATGTTCAGTAATTTGGCAATTATTCGCCGAAGGCAAAGTAAATATCAGTAAATAAGTGAGACAAAGCCGAGGTTATTCATCAATTATTCGCTGATCCTGAAGTGGATAATTTAGTATAAATGCACAGGCGATTACTTAAAAGAAACTATTACATTTATTTCAAACTTGTGAAGCAGCATGCAAAAGTAATAAATGCGCGGTGCAGACTTGTCACGTATCTCGACTGAGTGACACAAAATACTTTGAAATGTCGTCTGTATGAGCCACCGCACTAATGAGTGTGTGAGCCTGCCATTCCAGTGCCGCGGCCGCTTCAGCACGTGCTCGCCCTTGGAGTTGCAGATGCAGGAAGGTGAGCACGTCAACGTGACTGTGCCCGCGTGTCCACCGCGCAACCCATACGAGGAACTGTGGTTGGACCACACCCAGACGCACAGTCCTGTACACGAGCACAACGAGGATGTCCGAGGAAACGTTAACGTCTCCAGCTGCCCGTCTGGCCTGCCATACCCCAGTGCGAGTTCTCCAAGTGCTGCCTTCCTCAGCGTTGAGATCAAGCTACCTCCACCCCCTGTGCCTCCAAAATCTGAAGCTGTGAGTAACTGTGTAGTTTTTTGTTTTCTCCCCCCTTCTCCTCAGTAAAATGAAGGCCATGTAACAGTAAATATCAAGGACAATAGACATGTCGTAATATCCTTTTATCATGGTTTATTATGAAAACCATTTCGTGTTTTTATTAGAAATATTTATAAAGGACAACCCTGTATCTCTGGAGTATAGTTACACACAAGTAAAGATTTTGTAGTGCCCGGTCTTTGTTTTGGCAAAATACACGACTGAGATTCATGATTTAAAGTGTCAGCATCACATCTGACTTTTATAGGCCGTTTAGGGGAAAATAACAGGTGCTTGGCAAATTATGGCTAAAGGATTAGTACCAACATGTAGTTAGTGTTGCAGGATGTTGGTTTAAGTCAAGAACAAAGGAAAACCATGAAGGGGCATGTAGTTTTTGGAAAATAATCAACGACGGGGTAACTGTTTTTCTTCAGCCACATGAATTTGCAAACATTATATTTTTATTTATTAAAGAATGACTGACATACATCATGTGTTTTATCTGTTTTAGGCTACGTTCACACTGCAGGCTGAAGTGACTCAAATCCGATCTTTTCGCCCATATGTGACCTGTATCCGATCTTTCATTGACAATATGAACGACACAGATCCGATTTTTTTCAAATCCGACCCAGGCCGTTTGGATATGTGGTCCTAATTCCGATCCCTATCCGCTCTTTTCATATGCGACTTCAGTCTGAACCGCCAGGTCGCATTCATCCGACTTACACGTCATCAACAAGCCACAAACGTCACTATTCTGCGCTGAAGTAGGCGGCGGGTCTCTCAAAAAAAAGTTACAACAACATGGCGCATAATCACGGGCGCAGATAGAGGGGGGGACTCGTCCCACCCAGATTTAAATTCACCTCGTTCGGTCCCCCCCACTTATAGGGAGGAAAAAACGTCTATGCTGTCTTTCTTTGTATAAGGCAAACCTCACGGAAAAATCAAAAGACTAATTACCATTCGGTTTATTGAGGTGCACAGCAGTGTATACATAGTTGCAACAACTCTCATAAAACAAAGACTGATATTCGGTTGGTTGAGCTGCGCAGACTGCACAGGTTGCGAGCTCGAGTTTGGTTGCTATGGTTACTAACAACAAGTTTGACAGGCATATCGGGGTTGGGGTTGGTTTGCTGGCAGCTTTGTCCCCCCCAGTTTTTTGTCCCTCCCAGTTCAAAAAAACGTATCTGCGCCCCTGCGCATGACATCAATGCGAGGGACGCTTCGGGCTGTGAAGGTTCTGAATCTTCTCAATGGAAGGACGCAGAGGTTAGGGAGCTGATTTCCATTTGGGGGGATACAGCTATTCAAGCTAGATTGGATGGGTCATACCGCAACCGGGCGGTTTTACTTCCGTAAACACTGGCCATGCTCACTGCGTGTGACGTCGTCGTATCCTGCAATGCGCATGCGGAACACTTTTAGGTCGCTTTTCGTTCATACTGAGGATCACATACAAGTCGCATATATTTGTTAATGTGAACGACCTCACAAAAAAATCGGATTTCACAAAAAAATCGGAATTGAGCATTAAGCCTTGCAGTGTGAACTTAGCGTTAGTCACTTTAACTGTTGTGGGACGTTCTGTTGTCGTTTTGTTATAATGGCCATAAACTATTGTTCTCTGACGAACCTCTCTCTCTGTTCAAGCTAATAAGACTCTCCTCATAGTCCGAAAACTTAAAGAAGGGATTTATCTCCAAGCACTGACACTGAATTATGTTTAATGTATTTAATAAATGATTTCTTACAGGAAATGGCATTCTTTGTTTTTAAATAAATTTTTTTTAAATAAACAAATATTTACAGGGACTCACCTGCTCTGTGCATCACAACTGTTGTCATGGTAGAGCAAGTCACACGCAACTCTCCAGCTTTTAGCTTTGGGGAAACAGTCAAATGAGCTGGTTTATGCCAACAAGTATGAACAAAAGGGAAAGATGTGGAGAAGTGGAATTAGAGAGCAGGATGATCTCGGCTCCCTGGCAGGTTAATGCACTGGGCTTTCCAACCTGGGACATTTCTCATTCAAGTCTACCTGACCCTCCACTCCCCTCCACTTTTCATCCCGGTTAGAAGGGACTTGCTCCTAATTCTCTGAATTTCTCGGTTCCAAAATTGAGTTACCGAAACCCACCAATGTCTTTTTTTTTAATTTCTGGGATTTACATGTTTCCAAGAATTAAATCACCCATAGAAAAGAGCAGACTTGGAGGATCATAAACTATGACCTCGACAGTTTTATCAACGTGGATTCAAGTAAGCACGTATGCGTTCAGTGGACACAGAGGTTTAGCTAAAAGATTTTTTTTTTTTTAGTGTGGCCAACAAAAATCATACATTTAAAGCTATTCAGCCTTTCGATTTCATAAAGTCGGTGAAATTTAGTTCCCTCTGAAATTTGGTCATTGTGATGCATGTTTATTTCTGTAATATCTCACAAAAAATAAAACAGGCCATTCAGTGTCTGGGAAGTTATTTAATTTGAGGGGATTCCCGAGCAAATAATATACGTGAAATCACTCGCTTTGCGCAGTCAAACAGACGGAGGAAGTCTGTGTGCGCATGTGCAGGTTTACCACCACCTTTTTTTGGGGGGGGTTACAGCAGTTGGTATCCAGTGTTGCATTACTGCCATCTACAGCTTTACCTTGACCGTGCAGTGACGGTTCCATCATTCTGTCGCTAAATGAACAGCTGATCACACCGAGGTGCTCGCTGACCGCCGATATCTATTCGTTTGGTCCTGCGTTTCCTTTCCTTTGCAACATAATGTCTTTTCTCGCTTTCCGTTACTGTAGTCGGTCCTTCACGTTTCATTCGCATCCTCCATTTTTTTTTTTTTTCCTCTGGTTTCAAATTTGTATCCCACAATGCCTTGCGCGAAGGGGGAAAGCCCACCATGTGATGCATGACGTAGTATCTTGAATTGGGTCATGATGAAGCAGCAAAAAACAGTGGAGAATTTAGGGCCATGTGGCCTAAATTCATTAATTGTTCTATTAAAATAATATATAGCTTTAGGCACTGCCTAAAAGCGGCGCTTCCGTCTGTTTCTGGGTTGTAGAATTTTCTTATCATAAGCCAGCCTCTCTTGTTTTTATTTCTTTACCGTCATATTTGCTATACTGTTTCCTTATGTTGTACAAAACACACACAGAAAGAGAATAGCTCTGGCCTGATGAGTAGAGTCAGGGCAGTGATTTTTATTTACAAATTTGATTTCACCATTGCTGAGACAAGAATACAAAAAAAAAACATATTGGAAAAATATCATATTGAAAACAAAATATAATCCAATGAATACGCTGCCCAGTACGAAAACCCGGGATAAAAACCCAATGGGATTAAAAACTCCCGCCAACGTACTCCTCGTTCGAATGCAGCGCATGTAGCTCTGAGGATTAGAGCTTTGACTTTGAAAAGACGATAGAGGTTTTGTTTAAAAAAAGATGGAATTGAGGAAATATTTAAAACACTCAGCATCGGCATTATCAACGTACTAATATTAAGAAACTGTTATGAAACTAGAAAGACCATTTAAAGAGTTTTCTAGAGTTATACTTTGTTCATAAAAGATCAACATATTTTTTAAGAAGTGTGTACGTTTTGCACGAAGGTCTCAGGTCCTTATTACACGGTTATCAAAATGAATAATGCATGTAATACAGTATGTTGAGACAGCATTAACTCCAGTGATCGGCCATCTGGCTGTATTTTAGACAATTTCTGCAGGCTGGAATCTTTGGGCTTCGTTTCATCCAAAAGAGAAAGTAACTGGTTGCTGGTTAGCTGAAAGAAAATCATATATGTAAATAAGCATACACCCATCATTCCCATCACCAACCTTTTTTGATACCTTGTGGTGATTGGGATAAAGTTAGTTGGCTGTGATTGCCGCCACTCCCATCTATTGTCAAAGCCAAGTCTGCCGTATGTAATTGATTGCCTTTTCAGGTCACTAAGTAACTGTGTATTAGGTAATGTACACAAAAAATAATTGCCACTACAATATATTCTTCGTTACCACGTAATCAAAAAGAAAATGAAATAACTAACTTTATTGATGTATTCATCATCGCCTTCATAATTATCACCATTGTTATGTAAATCATCACTGTAATAATCATAAACATCAGGTCATAATCGGAAACATCAACATTATCATCACCATCAGTATCCCTATCCTCATCAACATCATGCATCACTGTCTTAAACCATTACCATCATCAAAATCTTTTTTTTTTTTTTACACCTTCGTCAGGCAACAACAGCGGCAAGTTACTCACTACTATACTGTCCCGACTATTCTCCGCTACTTTTTCCTGCTTCACCGTGAACCAATTCAAGATACGTCATGCATCGCGTGGTGGGCTTTCCCCGTTCACGCAAGGCACTGTGGGATACAAATTTAAAATAGGAGAGAAAAATGTAGGATGTGAACGACAGGAACGGAAAGCGAGAAGAAAAGATGTTGTGAGGAAAGGAAACGCAGGACTAAACTAATAAATATTGGCAGTCAGCGAGCACCTCGGTGTGATCAGCTGTTCATTTTGCGACAAGATGATGTAACGGTCAGTGCAGGATCACTGCGCATGCGCACACGGACTTCCTCTGTCTGCTTGACTGCGCGACACCAGTGATTTTCATATGCATTATTTGCTCGGAAATCCCCTCAAATTAAATAACTTCCCAGCCACAGAATGGCCTGATAGTTTGTGAGTTATTACAGAAATAAACATATTACAATGACCAAATTTCAGAGAGAACTAAATTCACCGATTTTTATGAAATGGAAAGGCCGTCTCTCTTTAAGGTTGATTCGAATGGCTATCGCTTCCACATGACGGCTCCTGTAACCTTGTTCTCCTCTGTACCAGGCTCAGTGGGTTCTTTGAAAAGTCTGATCAAGAGGTGGACCAGTCGCTACCCTGATGCTAAAACTGACCCCATGAACGTGTGGGATGACATCATTACATCCCGGTGAGCCATCTGAGCTTTGCATGCATGTTTTATACCATGGCTATAGATTTATCTCTTGATAAATGATAAGGTCTGTACAAAAAGTTAATGGAATGTGCAGTTCAGGTAACAACCTTGCCTTCATGTAGGCGTTTGTGTGTTATCTGATGTGCATCCTCTCATGTCCCAGGTGTTTTTTTCTGGATAAGATCTGGGAGAAGCTGTGCTCGTCTCCTGCTAACAGTATGGAGGTGGATGGAGCTGAGCAGGACAGTACAGCAGAAGAGTTGGGAGCACTGGTGAAGGACTGCAAGTTTAATATGAAACTGAACATGGCAGATAGCGCCTGGAAACAGGTACTTCCTAATCATGAAATCATTCAGCACGTTAGCAAATCCTTGCAAGCGTATTTATACCGGACGCCCCTGGTGTCAGTGTGACACTGTAAGGAATTTTCCTGGTGTACATTACGGCCTGACAAGATCTCACTTTACACGTGCATGTTTTCATCTATATGTAGTAAAACTAGAAAAGCCGAAAACAATATTTCCACCAAAACTGATCATGTGGACCATAGAATATTGAATTTAATGGATCTCTACAGATATTTTGCTTTTTTTTTTTATCCCTCGTATGATTGTCCCACCAGAACAACTTCTCCGTGGCAGCAAAGCTGTTGAAAGAACTTCACAGGGAGGCGAAGGCTGAGAAAGGTTGGCTACAGCGCTGGGTGCACAGCTTCAGCCGTTTCAGCCAGCGGAGGAGCCAGAGCCAGGGGCCCGCTGAGCAGATCCGCTCCCTGCTCAAGACTGTCCCACTGCTTGGTAGAAGCTGTTCTTTTCATTTCTGCAGTCCAGAAATATATTTAAAATAGTGAATGACAAAGCCAGCTCTTAATTCTGATTTATGTATCCGTGTTGCCTAGAGGAGTTTGAGGAGCAGAGTGAAGCTTCCACTAGCAAGGTGTTCAGAGACCAGAGGATCCTACTGGGCACCACCTTTGACCTTTTGGCCAGCGCTGTGCACCGCAGTCCCTCTGCTCTGGAGATCGTCGGAGAAGAGAGAGCACAGAGTTCTAGAACTTTCCAGGGCACCTTCCAGTGATCAGGTAGCTTTTGATGTTATGTTTTGCTGAAATGACTTAAAATGTGAATCTTTTGCATTTGAGGTTTTCCCTGCATGAATAGATCGGTACATTCGTGTGCAAAAAATGTGTGCACAGGAGCATGGTCATGCTGGAACAGATTTGGGTACCTTAGTTGCGAGAGGCGGGGTGCGTCCTGGGAAGGTCGCCAATCTATCACAGGGTTAACACCGAGACAAATAACTGTTCACGCCCACAATCACACCTGTGGCCTGGGTTTCATGTGACGTCATATCCGCCTCATTAGTTATTCAGAACTTTAGCTGGTGGTCTACCAAAGCTCAGTTGACAGAGTTTGTACGGAGAAGGTGCATTGCTCGCGTGAAAAATGCCTTATGCTTGCTTTTGTTTTAGGTTGTTCGAATTGATCAAACCGTGAAATTGATCAAAGTTTCTTCAGGGTTCCCCGTGAACTAATAAAAAAGGGTGAACGAACACAGGATTTCACAAAGATGTCGAGAAAGGTGGCTTTTGAACCTCTCACTGAAATCGAAGGGAGCCGAGTCGAAGCATGCTCGAGTTTGCAGTGATCGCTTAGTGAAATGTTTGTATCTCCCTCTCAGCTGTCCTTAGTGTTTTCCAAGTACTTTTCTTGCTATGTGTCGTTATTTGACCTTTTTTATATGTATATGTGTATGTGTGTCACGAAGCGCCAAAGTCCCCAGCTGTTTCTTTGTTTACTCCTCACAAAGCCCATATGCATGAAGGTCATGATAAAATTCTTCCCCAGCCATACAGTTACAATGCACCATGATCACTTCTCTGTCCTGTTTAACTAAGATCCAGGTCTTTAAAGGGGTTTCTGATGATCTTTGTGAATGATTTACCTGAGAGATGAGAGCCAACACGAGTGAGAATCAAGCCAATCTGGGTTTTCCATGTGGAATAAGGAAGTTGGTTCATCTGTAAGAAAATCAAACACTTTCATGAAGACGCTAACTCGAATGCGAGCAGAAAAGATAAAATGAGATTCTTAAGCAAACTCTTCCATACTCCCTTCTGAATTTATTTAGAAATACAATCACAAATTTCTCTGGAGTTTTCAGGCTTGGCGCCTCTCGTCGTATTCTCTTTAACCGCTCATTTCTTCATTGTTGTTTGTTGAAGGATTTGCTTCTCTTTGTAAATATTTTTCTTGATGGCAGGGAGACGGAAAAACCTTTGCCAGTCATGGTTTATACCAGCTGGCTCTGATTTATCCACTGGTACTCATCTTTGGCATATTTTGACAGGGTGCGCTTGATGCGAGAATGAGGCGATTAAGCAACGTTTCTTTTCGCTCTGCTATACGTGTGACTGGAGGTGAAGGTTATGACTTCTGTTCGCCGTCGGAAACGTCTCATCATGTGAGGAAACGATGAAAGGGAACATCCGATCCTGGTGAAGGGAGGAGAGGACGTGTGTCAAGAGCAGCATATCAAGCAGCTCTTTGGTGTCATGAACATCATTCTCAGTCAGGACACAGCGTGCTCACAACGCAGCCTGATGCTCCGTACCTACCAGGTTGTTCCAATAACCAGCAGGTACAGGATCGGTTTCTGGCAAAGAATCTGGTGTTTGAGATTTGGGCAGTCCTCTTTTGTAGTCTGCTGGATGGTTGTCTGCTCACATCAGTCCACTGGTAAAATCTTGGGGTTTTTTTGTCTGCAGAATTGGGCTGATCGAGTGGATGGAAAATACCTGCACGCTGAAAGACTTCCCGGCCAGCAAAACGACTGATAAAGAGCAGAAAAACATAACGGTGTACGCTCTCTTTATGACTTTGACTGACTGTAAACGGCGTTCATTAGTGCTGCATTTAGTTTAATTAATATACAACCCTGATTCCAAAAAAGTTGGGACAAAGTACAAATTGTAAATAAAAATGGAATGGAATGATGTGGAAATTTCAAAATTCCATATTTTATTCAGAATAGAACATAGATGACATATCAAATGTTTAAACTGAGAAAATGTATCATTTAAAGAGAAAAATTAGGTGATTTTTAAATTTCATGACAACAACACATCTCAAAAAAGTTGGGACAAGGCCATGTTTCCCACTGTGAGACATCCCCTTTTCTCTTTACAACAGTCTGTAAACGTCTGGGGACTGAGGAGACAAGTTGCTCAAGTTTAGGGATAGGAATGTTAACCCATTCTTGTCTAATGTAGGATTCTAGTTGCTCAACTGTCTTAGGTCTTTTTTGTCGTATCTTCCGTTTTATGATGCGCCAAATGTTTTCTATGGGTGAAAGATCTGGACTGCAGGCTGGCCAGTTCAGTACCCGGACCCTTCTTCTACGCAGCCATGATGCTGTAATTGATGCAGTATGTGGTTTGGCATTGTCATGTTGGAAAATGCAAGGTCTTCCCTGAAGGAGACGTCGTCTGGATTAGGGATGTTAACCGATGACCGTTTGACCGGTGGTTGACTGAATCAACGTCAACTGGTTAATTTTTTTTTTGGTTGTCGGTAAAAAAAAAAAAATCAATCGTTTTGAAGCTGCCGATTTTGGAGCGGAGAACCTGGAATTCTGTGTTTGTAAACGCTTGGGGCATGCCATGCGGTGTAAGGACAACAGCTGACAAATCAGAAACACCCATTCAGTTATGTCCCGCCCTCCCACCCCAGTTAAAGACAGCTGACAAATCAGAAACACCCATTCAGTCATGTCCCGCTCCAGTTGAAAACAGCTGCCACTCGGCAAGAGAAAAGTGTAGACCCAGGCTTTTCAGCTTACAAATAACTATTCTGTTTTTTTTTTAAATTATTATTAGAAGGCACATGGAGTTTAGTCCTGCCTTGGCCAGTGCATTCTGAAAGTATGTTTCGGTCTGTAGCCAACACTGCATGTTATTGCAGATCATATCTCTCCACACAAACTAAAGGCGCAGATGCCGACTTTTTCACGGCTTTTTCATGGACTGTAACGGCATTTGCTTATGTAGTAATTTTAATACAGAATTTACTCTGATGAAATTATTCAGACACTCCAACGCCCCCAAAAAAAATCGGATCTGCACGAGCCGTGAAAAAGGCGCACCGTTTGCATCCCTGTTTAAGCTCATAGGTTAACCGACTTTAACCGGCTAATGAGGCTCGGTGGTTGGTCAAGATTTTTTTTTTTAGCTTTCGCCATCCCTAGTCTGGATGGGAGCATATGTTGCTCTAGAACCTGGATGTACCTTTCAGCATTGATGGTGTCTTTCCAGATGTGTAAGCTGCCCATGCCACACGCACTAATGCAACCCCATACCATCAGAGATGCAGGCTTCTGAACTGAGCGCTGATAACAACTTGGGTCGTCCTTCTCCTCTTTAGTCCGAATGACACGGCGTCCCTGATTTCCATAAAGAACTTCAAATTTTGATTCGTCTGACCACAGAACAGTTTTCACTTTGCCACAGTCCATTTTAAATGAGCCTTGGCCCAGAGAAGACGTCTGCGCTTCTGGATCATGTTTAGATACGGCTTCTTCTTTGAACTATAGAGTTTTAGCTGGCAACGGCGGATGGCACAGTGAATTGTGTTCACAGATAATGTTCTCTGGAAATATTCCTGAGCCCATTTTGTGATTTTCAATACAGAAGCGTGCCTGTATGTGATGCAGTGCCGTCTAAGGGCCCGAAGATCACGGGCACCCAGTATGGTTTTCCGGCCTTGACCCTTACGCACAGAGATTCTTCCAGATTCTCTGAATCTTTTAATGATATTATGCACTGTAGATGATGATATGTTCAAACTCTTTGCAATTTTACACTGTCGAACTCCTTTCTGATATTGCTCCACTATTTGTCGGCGCAGAATTAGGGGGATTGGTGATCCTCTTCCCATCTTTACTTCTGAGAGCCGCTGCCACTCCAAGATGCTCTTTTTATACCCAGTCATGTTAATGACCTATTGCCAATTGACCTAATGAGTTGCAATTTGGTCCTCCAGCTGTTCCTTTTTTGTACCTTTAACTTTTCCAGCCTCTTATTGCCCCTGTCCCAACTTTTTTGAGGTGTTGCTGTCATGAAATTTCAAATGAGCCAATATTTGGCATGAAATTTCAAAATGTCTCACTTTTGACATTTGATATGTTGTCTATGTTCTATTGTGAATACAATATCAGTTTTTGAGATTTGTAAATTATTGCATTCCGTTTTTATTTACAATTTGTACTTTGTCCCAACTTTTTTGGAATCGGGGTTGTACATTGATATAATTGCTACTAATCCTCCAGCTCACTTTATTTCATGTTTCTGTGGCCTTACTTGTTCATCTACACACACACACACACACACACACACACACACACACACACACACATTACTGTGATGTCATTTTACTACAGGAAGGCCAGTCGCACAGACACGGTAAATAACTGACCCTCAGAAATGCTTTTGTCTTTACATTGGACTCATTTTATATCACTACGATCCGTTGTATTTAACACTCCAACAACTGATGATCAACTAATTGGTCTGAATTTTAGTTTTATGCTTGTGAATGTCCAATACATGTTTCATTTCAGGGAATAAAAATGTGAGTTAATGAATGGTGAAAATGCCAACAGTTGTCCTAAATTGTCCTTAGTTCATCTCTGATTACCAAACTTTCCAGGTTCAGATGTTTCTTTCATGTTTCTCAAATTGTTCTCCTTAGACCTTTGCAGTAAAGCAGCTTAAGAGAGGAGGCACCTGGACAGAGAGCGTTGATACCAAAGAGATCAACTGGTACCCGCTCCAAAAGATCGACTTTGCTCGCACGAAGCTAGAGGGAGCCAACCCCTCGGTTATAATGAGGTAGGCCAGATGCCATGACAGCACTTTCTCTAGGCACTTAGGATAGTGTTTCAGTAAACTGAATTTAGCTGTTTACCTTTTGTATGCAAAAGTAATTAGTTGAAATCACAGCATCAGATACTTCACATCCCAGACTTCTACTACAACTGAACTTTCTGGTCAACTTTAATCTTGTACACAGATTCAGGCCGTAAATCCAATAACGAGGCAGCGTTTAGATGCATTGCAGCCACCTACATAGCGGAGCTCCCAGTGGAGCACCATACCTAAGAAAAAATAGTAAACCCATCAAGTCGGGTTTTTTTTTTTTTTTTTGTGGTTTGTCTCTCTCTCTCTGTGTGTGTGTGTGTGTGTGTGTGTGTGTGTGTAACAACTTCCAGTTTAAAAGTATATGGAATTATACATCTGGAAATGATGGCAGAGGAGAACAAAGGAAAAAGAAAACGAATTTTAACAGAAGAAGAAAAACTTAGAAGACAGGAAAGTGAAAATGAAAGACTATCGACCAATCACAAAGCGAGAAAATTATTTTGACAACTACCTGGTAGATGATTCTATGAGAGCTGTTAAGTGTGACGTCACTTGTAAGCAAAATTGACTTCCGAGTCCAAAATCAAAAGCTATTATCTGAAGATTTTTCTTTTGTACCACCAGTCATACACACCGCCTAGTGGCCAGTGTTAGTAATTGCCAGTCATACATGCCGCCTAGTGGCCAGTGTTAGTAATTGCCAGTCATACACACCGCCTAGTGGCCAGTGTTAGTAATTACCAGTCATACACACCGCCTAGTGGCCAGTGTTAGTAATTGCCAGTCATACATGCCGCCTAGTGGCCAGTGTTAGTAATTGCCAGTCATACATGCCGCCTAGTGGCCAGTGTTAGTAATTGCCAGTCATACACACCGCCTAGTGGCCAGGTGTTAGTAATTACCAGTCATACACGCCGCCTAGTGGTCAGTGTTAGTAATTGCCAGTCATACACACCGCCTAGTGGCCAGTGTTAGTAATTGCCAGTCATACACGCCGCCTAGTGGCCAGTGTTAGTAATTGCCAGTCATACACACCGCCTAGTGGCCAGTGTTAGTAATTACCAGTCATACACACCGCCTAGTGGCCAGTGTTAGTAATTGCCAGTCATACACGCCGCCTAGTGGCCAGTGTTAGTAATTACCAGTCATACACGCCGCCTAGTGGCCAGTGTTAGTAATTACCAGTCATACACGCCGCCTAGTGGCCAGTGTTAGTAATTGCCAGTCATACACGCCGCCTAGTGGCCAGTGTTAGTAATTGCCAGTCATACACGCCGCCTAGTGGCCAGTGTTAGTAATTGCCAGTCATACACGCCGCCTAGTGGCCAGTGTTAGTAATTACCAGTCATACACACCGCCTAGTGGCCAGTGTTAGTAATTGCCAGTCATACACGCCGCCTAGTGGCCAGTGTTAGTAATTGCCAGTCATACACGCCGCCTAGTGGCCAGTGTTAGTAATTACCAGTCATACACGCCGCCTAGTGGCCAGTGTTAGTAATTACCAGTCATACACGCCGCCTAGTGGCCAGTGTTAGTAATTACCAGTCATACACGCCGCCTAGTGGCCAGTGTTAGTAATTGCCAGTCATACACGCTGCCTAGTGACCAGTGTTAGTAATTGCCAGTCATACACGCCGCCTAGTGGCCAGTGTTAGTAATTGCCAGTCATACACGCCGCCTAGTGGCCAGTGCTTCTTGAAATGGTGTCAAAATCCACTGTTTTATAAAATACGTTCAGTCGGTAAACAGGAAGTCGATGTGCAACAGACATAAATGGTTTACACGGTATAGAACCCCAAGCTGAAGCACAGTACTAAATATCAAGCAGATATGATTTGTAGTTACTGAGAATTTTGTAAATCCACCCTATAGGTTTCATAAATGCATTCAATCGATAAACAGGACGTCAATGTGGGACAAACTTGAAAATGGTATTGAGGTATTTCCCCTGATGTCACAGGGTCACGTGACGCCCTGGTGTCCGCCATTTTGAACGTCAAGCTAGCTAATGTCAACAACATCATAGCTGGTTCGTTCAGTCATTTGGATGACTGTTAAAACCTTTCAGTCTCAAGTTTTTCCTTTACTGGATTTACTAGTTTACTGAGCTAGCGCGCTCGGGCAAGCCGGCAGGCTAGCGCGCGCTAGCTCCCAGCTTGCCCGAGCGCGCTAGCTCAGTAAACTAGTAAATCCAGTAAAGGAAAAACTTGAGACTGAAAGGTTTTAACAGTCATCCAAATGACTGAACGTAAACATTGCTACAGTAACATACCAGCTATGACGTTGTTGACATTAGCTAGTGCTAACAGCTAGTTGCTAATACACTGCTACAACTACACCGACCCTAATAATACAGTTCTTGGTCATTGCCTGGTAACAGCAAATTTATAATGGGCCATGTCTCAACAGACTAAGAAGTTATTTCAATGACATTTAATAACATTTTGTTTATCCTGAGGACCGAAAGTAAATGAAAATGTGAACAAACCTTAGCTGTAATAAGATGGCGACCACCGGCTCCAGGGACGACCCGCTGATGTAGGCATGTTACCCAGCCTGACACAAAATATTTGTAGGCATCCAAACTCTTATACGCTTTCAGATCAATACCTGTGTATGGCGATGGGTTTTTAACGACATAGGTATACAGATCATGTGGGCCAAAGTCAGGTAAAGACGAGGGCTTCGTGTACTTCCGTACGTCAGTGAACAATCCTGGTGGAAGCAGGTAAACATCGTTCTCTAAGCCTGCTAACCTCAATTTTTGCAAATACCTCTCCCTCTGCTCACCCTGTAAATGCCCTACGTCGCTGGATAGTGAAGGTGTTTTCTGCATCTCGCTCCTTTTTCTTTTATGTTTTTCGTTTGTCGCCTTCCTCACATTCAAACTGATTCGAGCCATGCTGTCCAAAATGGCAGCATCACATGACTTGGTCACGTGGGTGAAATACCTCAATACACGGTATAGAACCCCAAGCTGAAGTTTGGTACCAAGTGGCTATTATTTGTGGCTACTGAGAAAAAGGGTGTTTCGGACTGACGGAGATATGGATGGACGGACAGAGGTAAACCAGTATAACCCTTGCTCTGAAACGGGGCATAATTTAAAAAAAAAATTGGCAGATAGAAACATCTGTAAAACCAAATTTGTTTCAAATATATTGGTTTTGAAGTAAAAGGGGTGCAAACTTTTGCACTCATCTGTAACACTTGATATAAAGGCTACATATTCGCCCTTGACTGTTTTGTTTATTTGAACCTGTGTGTGTGTGTGTGTGTGTGTGTGTGTGTGTATATAAATAAAAATTAGGCTTGGCACGGTTATGGGAAAAAAACCGAACCGTTCGATACGCCTGTTGCGGTGCAATACGCGTATAAACCGCGGTACCCCTATTTAAGACGTTCGCCAAAAAAAAAAAAGCCGAATGCCTGTATGAAACCACGTGGTTCTCTTTCGCGCGAACAGGGGTGATAGCTTTCCGGCGTACCGCGGCGCCGGAAAAAAAAAAAATCTAGTTCGCCCATTATCCTGTGTCATTCTGAGATGCGCAGATAGACAGTAAAGGGAATTCCGAATTCCCTTTACTGTCTATCTGCGCATCTCAGAATGACACAGGATAATGGGCGAACTAGATTTTTTTTTTTTTCCGGCGAGGGGAGGGGAGGTTTGTTTTAAACAGTGCAGTGATTGGTTTTATTGCAATATTTTATATTGGCTGTGTGTGTATTTTGTTATAAATTGTTCTAAGAATACAGTGGCACTTTAAGATTAGATAAGAAATCCAGCCATACGTTTCAAAACACTGCACTTTAATTTCAAGTGAAAAAATACATCCTCACTCTCAGGGATTAGAAGAGTTTTTGATTCGGTTTTTGTATATAGGTGGTTGGTTGGTCGCCACATAAAAGTTTAAGTTTTAACACACACATCTGTTCAAAAGTAAGCTTTAAGAACTCATTTTTATTTCTTCCAATTATGAAAACTCTATGTGACAAAAGACACCTGGTTCCTCTAGATGCCACAAAATGGCAGCAAACACTCCTGACACTTTGTATAAATACTGTAGTAAATAAAAAAGCTGTTGAAATCATCCATGTCTTCCCTCTTGCTGTTTCAAAATACTACCTGGCTTTTCATCAGAGATTGTTCATAAAATGTGCTTATGTCAACTCAGACTCAGTTTGTGCATGATTATTTCATTGTAACTATAATTTTAACCTCTCTTAAATGCTGTATCCTAAACTATGTTTACTTAAGGTAAATAGTAGGCTATATGCCCAAATACAGAGTACTTTAAGATTTAAAAAAAAAAAAAACGCAATACGTACCGAACCGCGACTTTTGTGAACCGTGCCACCCCTTTTTATATATATATATATATATATATATGTGTATGTATGTATGTTTAGTCTACATCTAGTTCATATCTAGACTGTTTATATTGTCTGTGGGTTTTTTTTTTTTTTCAATTATTCTATTTTTATTTATTGCATTGCCTGTTTGCACTGTGGGTCAGAGAGGACTGAAATTTCACTTGTGCTGTATGTCGAGCATGTATAACATATTTGACAAAGTTGACTTGACTTGAAAAAATGAGCTAGATGGTCATGTTGTACTGAGTGCACTTCGAATTTGCAATCACTAAAACGTAATTTTAAAAAAAAGTACAATGATGCTATATTTTCTCCATCAGTGAGGAGCTGCGTCTCGGCTTTGAGAAGGACCCTGTGTTTAAGGGCATGATGACTGTGGCGAGAGGAACTGAGGAACACAACATCCGTGCCCGGCTCGGAGAGCAAGAGCTGAGCGTGGAAGAGCAAGTGGACTGTCTTATAGATCAGGCGACTGATCCCAATATACTTGGCAGGACCTATATAGGCTGGGAACCCTGCATGTGAGCAGCTTTACAATACAAATCAGTGTCGATACAAACCTGTTCCGCTGTAATTCCAGTGATTACACTGTGGTGTTTCATCCTTGTGGCCAATTTATAATTTGATGTGTCTACATCTTTTAGACATGATGATAACTGGTCTGTGTGTGTTTTAGTGTTGGGAGGGATTGGGCTGCTGGAGTTCTTTTGGCCCTGAGGCCAGAAATGCATATTAATTTTTATCACTGTTTATTAATTTAGGAGTTTTGTCCATCAACTGCTTTGCTCTTGAAATTAATACCACATCAGCCTGTGATTTTCAAATTAAAGTTGCTGTAATTGATTTTTAAGGACCATGCTAGCAAAACTGTCTTCCTGATATCAGTAAAAGCAGATGCCTCTGGAAATAAAAATGTTTCTCTCACTTAGATTCTGTAATCGGTATTATATTTTCCTTATTTTGTACATTGTACTGCGTTTTTATATTCAAAGATGGGTGCTGCCTTTTCTTGGCCAGGGCTCACTTGGAAAAGAAACTTCTGTCTCAATGGGATTTACCCTGGTTAAATAAAGGACAAATAAAATTAGCAACTAAACATTTTACAACTATCCAGCTATATTAACTAATTAGGAAGCTCAACAAAGTAACAGAATTCTCTGCATGTTAATTATTTAACACAGGCATATACAGCCTGCACAAAGGGTTGGCTATTAATTAACAGGAAATAAGTCGTGCACTTGAAAGAGCAGGACATGATCCGAGCAATGGCACTGAAGTTTAGCTGCAAATTTCAGTTCCAGTATTGTAGTGCAATTTGTTGACCAAAGAGCCAAAGAAAATGAGTACAAAGAAACGGGTAGCAATCCAAAAATGAATAGGGATGAACAGCAGGGAAGACGAGTGGTTTTTCACTGCTGGAAAGAGACATTAGGCACTCAGTGAGTCTGTGTGTTTTTAGGACATTCACGTCATGTCCTGTTAAGTCTCCTCAGATTTATAACTGAGATGTGTTTAACTGCTTACAACCTGCAATAGCAGCAGCATGATTTTCTGGATCTTGATGATGCATCATTACATCAGGTGGTGTGTTTGTGGAGAGGCGTGGAGCACGTGTGAGTAAAGAAAGGGAGGTGGTTACCAAAATGCATCGTACACTTAAATACTAAAACTCTCATTACACCATTAATCTGCAGTGAAGGGCTGCGTCTCCTCTTCTCTGGGCTCAACAAACTGATGACTGTCTCACGTGCTGGCTTCATCAGAAGTGGATTAAAAGACTGTGTGCAGTTGTATGAGGGTTAACTTTACTGGAATTGGGGCTAATTTGTTTCTCTAGTTTAGAGATTAATGGCCACGATCGCCACATACCAATACAATGTTTTGGAACTGACACTAGATCTTTTAGAGCGAGGACTAATGATGTCTAGATTAATCTGGGTCCCTGAAAATACAACCCCAGTTCCAAAGAACTGTAAAACACAAAAACAGAATATGACGATTTGCAAATCATGGAAGCCCTGTATTTCATGGAAAATAGTACAAAGACACATCAAATGTTGAAACTGAGAAATTTTGTTTTTTGAAAAATATCTGCTCATTATGAATTTGATGTCAGTAACATGTTTCAGAAAAGTTGGAACAGACTGAAAAAGTTGTGTAATGCTTAAAAAATATGAGTTAATTGGCAACAGGCCAGTAATATGATTGGGTATAAAAAGAGCATCCCAGAGAGGCAGAGTCTCTCAGAAGTAAAGATGGGGAGGGGTTCACTGCTCTGTGAAAGACTGCGTGGGCAAACAGTGCAACAATTTAAGAATAGCGTTCCTCAATATAAAATTGCAAAGAATTTGGGGATCATATCATTAACGGTACATAATATCATTAAAAGATTCAGAGAATCTGGGGAAATCTCTGTATGCAAGGGACAAGGCTGAAAAACTGACACTGGATGCCTGTGATCTTCAGGCCCTCAGGAGACACTGCATTAAAAGCAGACATGTCTGTAGTGGAAATCACTGTATGGGCTCAGGAACACTTCAGAAAACCGTCTGTGAAAACAGTTCATTACTGCATCCACTAATGCAAGTTAAAGCCAGATATAAAACAATATCCAGAAACACCGCCACCTTCTCTGGGCCCGAGCTCTTTTACT
This sequence comes from Neoarius graeffei, assembly GCF_027579695.1. Classification (NCBI taxonomy): domain Eukaryota; kingdom Metazoa; phylum Chordata; class Actinopteri; order Siluriformes; family Ariidae; genus Neoarius; species Neoarius graeffei. The sequence goes on from NC_083569.1 coordinate 46,205,332, forward strand.
GACTGAAGCAAAGTGGAAAGCTGTCCCAAGGTCTGACGAATCAAAAGTAGAAATTATTTTTAGAAATCATGGATACCACATCCTCCAGGCTAAAGAGGAGAGGGACGATCTGGCTTGTTATCCGTGCACAGTTCAAAAGCCAGCATCCGTGATGGTATTAAGGTGCATTAGTGCACATAACATAACATGGGTAGTTTGTACATCTGGGAAGGTATCATTAATGCTGAATGATATATACACGTTTCAGAGCAATACCCTGCCATCCAGAGAAAATCTTTTTCAGGGAAGGCCTTCCTTCTTTCAGCCAGACAATACAAACTGCTTTCTGCACATATTAAAACTGCACGGCTCTGTAGTAAAAAAGATTAAATATCGTGTTGCCATGATGTGCAAATCTTCACATTTTGTTTTTATTTACACAGCGTCCCAACTTTTTTGGAATTGGGATTGTAAGAGGACTATATTTACCAACAATAACTATTTGTTTCGTTGTTATTTTACTTAGAGGTTGCACTAGCATTCATTTAAAAAAAAAAAAATGTGCCAAGCCAGTGTTTGCCTGTTTGATGAATAATTAAGTGTATCCACACACGCACGCCTTCCTCCCTCAGTATTAAGGTTATGTCTGTCGTTGTGTTTTAACCCAGACAGAATCCTATTTTAAAAGTCACCATTTCTATAATTATTCAACCAACAAGGCTAAAGGCATGACTGGATTTGATCAAAATATTCATATTTCTCAAAGGCTTTGGGTTTGAGCAAAATATTAAGTGTGCTGTGCAGGTACCGTAAGGTCACAGAAAGAGGATTATAGAGACAAGGGTACAGGTCAAGACATGGGAAGTTAATACACAAAGCACCCTATATTCATATCATACATATATTCTACAAACCAGTAAAATCAATACAAAGCTTCAGACTGTGCATAGCATATAGATACAAAACAGTCGAACACAATACTGAAGGCTGTAGTGTTATGCAGGGCATTGAATGTTTTGCCCCATTTTGCTGGAGCTTACATTTTGGGCCTCCATCCGCCAATAAACTGCAGGAGTTTTTTCACCTGTAGTTTGCTTAACTTAAAGTCCTCTGACAGAATCTCTTCTGTTAGCTGCAAGAGCAAATTGCCATCGATTTTCTCTCGAACAAAACAACCCAACCACGTCCTCCGACATCCCAATGAACCGTAGTGACTTGGACACCTCTTCAATGGAAAGGCCCGAGAGGTTGTTTGGTGGCTGCCACTGTAGCCCTGCAGCAGAAGAACAGGAAGGCGCAGTTCCTGAGTTCACTCCGTCCACCTAATGTTGCGTAGGCTGTTGGGCCTTTGTGGCTGTAGTGCTCCTCCCTCCTCTGTCAGAGTCAAAGAGGCCCGATGAACAAGTCTTAGGGGTCCTTTTCCTCGGGTAGCTGGAGTAACTACGGCAACGCACTGATGAGAAGTCCTCGGTTTTGTGGAAATCAGGCCCACAGAAGTCATTTGGCCAGGAGAGACGGGACAGCGCAGTGTCAGTGGAGCGGCTGAGGCAGGGGGGAGGTTTGGTGCTTTTGTTGGCATCTGTTCGAATCCAGTTGCATGGGTAACACGCGTGGTTCTGCTCCTCCATCTCCTTTAAGGTCTCACCCTCTCCTCCTCTGCAAAAATTAATACCAAAGGTTGAATAAAAACACAATCATTTCCGTCACGTAGATAACTGGTGATTAGTACTCGCATGTTATGCAGACCAGAGGAGCAGTAGGACAGCGTTGGGCTTGGGGAACGAGTGTCTGGCTGCCGTGGCTTTGTGGGTGGATATGGCACTGGGACGCTGCTGGAGCTCAGAGTGGTCTGCTTGGAACTCTTTGAAGGAATTGGAGGAGCGTTTAATAACCGACACTCCTCCTTCACCTGTGGAGATCATAGCAGTGTGAAGACTAAATTTCTCCCAGCTATTCGCCAAACTAATTATTTTTGTGCTAAAAAAGATGACAAGTTCAGATGGGCCAAAACTGTCTGTAACTGAAAAGTCAAAGCCATGATCATGTTTATTAAAATGTACTTGAAATCTGCACCAAATGTACTGGTCACTGCACATATTCATTTGAGTATCACACTGTAAAAAAAAAAATTAGTCAAGCCAACTTAAAAATGTAACGCAACCTGCTGCCAAAGGATTTTGAGTAAACTCAACTCCGGGCCAAATACACTGAACAAAAATATAAACGCAGCAGTCCATATTTTATGAAATACAAATGTTCAGATAGAAATTCATTTTCATTTTCTATGTGCCCGAGCCCAGTCCAGACGAGAACGTCGTCGCCCAGCAGTCAGGTCCAATCCTCGATGAGGTCTACGTGCATGGAGGCCAGCTTCTCTGAGTCGGTTTCTCACAGTTTGACTGCTGACCCTGCGATTGTGTCTCCCCATGGTCTCATCTGCGGTCCGTGTTGCAGTCCGGCACCGATCACGCAGGTGGGTCAGGCGGATATGCCGGTCTTGTGCTGGAGTGGTGACACGTGGCCTGCATGCATGTGGCATGTTGTCTGTGGTGCCATGCTGCTGAAATCATCGTCGGAGGCGGACTATCGTGGAATTATGCACCCCCAATTGACGCCCTACAGCTCTGATGGACATTCCAGCCTGCAGCATGCCAATGGCTCGTTCCCGGTTGATTCTGGTCATCTGTGGCATCTTGACATTTTTGTCATTTTAGGGTGGCCTTTTATTGGCCCCACATAAAGGATGGTCATGACATGCATTACTCAGTGAAATTTTTGTCTGCAATGGTCACACCCGACTGGATCATGGATTATCTCAAGTCTGGGCACTGCTCAGAACTTGAGTAGAGGGACATTTTTTTTTTTCAAAAAATGTTTATTGGTATGCTATACTATCATTTGATGTGGGCAGAAAAAAAAAAAATCAGTATCGGATGTACAAAATAAATTAAATCTTTAGGTGCTGCGTTTATATTTTTGTTCAGTGTAGTTGTGCTGACTTGCTCTTTTAAGTCGACACAGATGAGTATTTTATGTTGACCTTACTTTATTTAGCAAGTTCAGTGCATTCAAATTGTGATGTTGAAATAATTATTCCAATTAACTTGGAAAAGCAAGTTGGCACAAAAAAACATTAAGTTATCCTAAATTATTTTTTTTAAAGATTATTTTGAGGCTTTTTCCACCTTTATTGGATAGGACAGTATAGAGATAGGAAATGAGCAGAAGAGAGAATCGATCGGGAAATGACCTCAGGTCGGAATCGAACCCAGGTCCCTGGATGGTATGGCGCCTTATCCACCTGAGCCATAACGCCCCAAAACGTTCTTTTAAGTTCACATAGAAGAGTATTTTATGTTGAGTTGCCTTGACTTTCCCTTAGAAGTTCAGTCCAACAAATTGTTTAGTTGAAATAAATTGAAATAATAATGCCAATTAACTTAGAAGAGCAAGTTGGCACATCATGGTTCTAAGTTGAGTTTACTCAAAATCCTTTGGCAGCAGGTTGCGTTACATTTTTAAGTTGGCTTGACTTTTTTTTTTTTTTTTACAATGATTTAGTGTGCATTACATTTTTTAGTTAACACAAACCTCTCAACACTTAAGTTCTACTTCACTTTGCCTATTATTACACAAACAGAAACAAATACCGACATACAAGGAGGGAATTCCCTGGCCTCTGTTGAGGAAAGCTTAGCCTAGACTCCTATACAACGTCTCGCGTCAGTTTCCACGGACTTCTCACTCCACCCGACCGTTGAAACTTTCGAACTTGTGAAGTGCGCATGCGCAGTGGCATCGGTTAAGGGGCGTCAATCAGCATTTGAATATATAAGTTCACTTAACTTAATTTTCCAATTCCTATGAACTTGTGGCGAAGGAAAGGCGTCTCACCTTTTTTTTTTTTTAGTTACTTGAACAATTAGAAGGGAAATTTGTTCATTCAACTTAGAATCCTTTTTTCACTCAACAATTTTGCAAGTTACATTTTTTACAGTGCACCTGCCTGCTGGGGTGGCACGGTGGTGTAGTGGTTAGCGCTGTCGCCTCACAGCAAGAAGGTCCTGGGTTCGAGCCCCAGGGCCGGCGAGGGCCTTTCTGTGTGGAGTTTGCATGTTCTCCCCGTGTCCGCGTGGGTTTCCTCCGGGTGCTCCGGTTTCCCCCACAGTCCAAAGACATGCAGGTTAGGTTAACTGGTGACTCTAAATTGACCGTCGGTGTGAATGTGAGTGTGAATGGTTGTCTGTGTCTATGTGTCAGCCCTGTGATGACCTGGCGACTTGTCCAGGGTGTACCCCGCCTTTCGCCCGTAGTCAGCTGGGATAGGCTCCAGCTTGCCTGCGACCCTGTAGAAGGATAAAGCGGCTAGAGATGATGAGATGAGACCTGCCTGCTGACATCCTGCATTAAGCAGTGCTCAGGAGTTTTCAGCTCGACACAGTCACTGTAGGCGGACTGCTAGTTTTTGCAGCTCCAGCATTTCTGTCTTTAGTTTACGCTCACCATCCATCACTCATCACATCGCTATGCATGATGTCAAACAGGCTGGATGAGGAAGTAGGAAAGTGTCGCTAATTTACTGGTTTTTGGCTAATGCTGCTTTATCTAAAATTGGTCATTTGCCAATTCTCACCCACTAGCCAGCTTTCGCCACACATGCACACCAGCTACCAATCAGGAAGGGCGCTACTTCTGAGACATGAAGCCGACCACCCCGTCTTTTCTAACTGTTACTCACGCTATGTTACATGGCAGCTGAACACACTCGGAGGAAACCGCCATCTGCCCTCTTCTGCATATATGGGTCTACGGGGGTCAACCCTAATAACAGGGTGAACGCTTTTCAGTTGTACTACTCAGGAGCATCTATTCTTAAATGTTTAATTATTACTGAACTGCAACTTCTCATCTCATTCATCTCATTACCTCTAGCCGCTTTATCCTGTTCTACAGGGTCGCAGGCAAGCTGGAGCCTATCCCAGCTGACTACGGGCAAAAGGTGGGGTACACCCTGGACAAGTCACCAGGTCATCACAGGGCTGACACATAGGGCTGACACAACCATTCACACTCACGGTCAATTTAGAGTCATGCATGTCTTTGGACTGTGGGGGAAACTGGAGCACCCGGAGGAAACATGACATTATGTTCAGTTAGCGGACACGGGGAGAACATGCAAACTCCGCACAGAAAGGCCCTCGCCGGCCACGGGGCTCGAACCCGGACCTTCTTGCTGTGAGGCGACAGCGCTAACCACTACACCACCGTGCCGCCCTGAACTGCAACTTGATAGATTTAATTATTGATGAACAGAACCAAACAGTGACTGCGTTTTTAAAATCCTGTTCGTCACGGTGTATGAAACCTAACTAGAAACTTACTGAACATAATGTCACTTTCAGTTGGTTTTCCTCTTGTTCCAGCTTAATTCTGGTCATAGTTTTTAAGAAATAAGTAACTGGCCTGTTCATAATCACTGGACATGGAAGACACACACACACACACACACACACACAAAAGGTCACAATGTTTTTCTTCATTACTTATTTACATGCTTAGAATAGTCACTAAAAAAAAAAATTTCAGCATACTTCTGGACAAACTCCTGGTTCGCATGACCGATAGCAGACTCTTCAAACAGAAAGCCTTCCCTGCTCATCATGAAGGAGTAGACGAGTGCTTGTGGCTAACACTCCGCAATCTCCTTTACCACATGCTGCACTGCCTCTGGCTTGTCCAACTGACCGATCCAGCCAATCAGCTGCCAGCAAGGCACGCTCACCACCTACCCAAACAACGTTGGAAGCACAGAATTGTATGGACCGTGTTTGTATGCTGTAGCATTATAATTGTTAACTGGCTACTCTAAACGGTCCAGAGATGTGAATGGTTGTTTGTGAAAGCTGCGACAGGCGTAGCAAGCCGGTGGTAGATGATGTGTGCTCAAGATGGACACAGACAAGCCAAATGGCCCAAGGGCATCAGGGTGCGCGAGTTTGCATGTTCAATTCCAGGTGCTCCGGTTTCCTCCCACAGTCCAAAAGACATGCGGATTAGGTTACCTGGCTACTCTACATTGCTGGGTTTCAGTCACGTGACTTTTCTCAGCAGTTTTACAGGAACTGAAATAGCTGGTGGTCTAAATGGCTGCCGTAGTGTAAACAACTAGCAATAAGTTATCAGAGTACGCTCGTAATCTTGAAGCCACTGCTCGCTTTAGATATGTTCAGAAGATTGCTATGTGCAATGGAATCGACCCCTACAGTCTGGGAAAGAAGGATTTGTCATACGATCTCAAACTACCCTTCAGTCGAGTTCCCCGACATCTCATCTGGTGTTGCAGACGTCCTTCTATCCCGCGAAACAGATGAAAGCATGGAAGAGTATGGAGGCTTACAACTTTTTTGTATGTGGCTGGGTAAAGGACCTCAGTATCAAGTCGCTGCCCAATGAATCCTGTATTGTTTTTGCCTGTGTAAGTATGGGGTTTTTTTTTAAGCTTTTCATTTGTGTCTTTACAATGAAGCGCTGCAAGTTGAAGTGTAAACAAACAGTTGGCTTGATTCTCACTTGTGTTGGCTCTCACCTCTCAGGTAAATCATTCACAAAGATCATCAGAAACCCTTTTAAAGACTTGCTAATCTTAGTTAAACAGGACGGAGAAGTGATCACGGCGCATTGTAACTGTATGGCTGGGGAAGAATTTTATCACGACCTTCATGCATATGGGCTTTGTGAGGAGTTAACAAAGAAACAGCTGGGGACTTTAGCGCTTCGTGACTATAAAAAAAAAAAAACTACCGTAAAATAAAGACACATAGCAAGAAAAGTACTTGGAAAACACTAAGGACAGCTGAGAGGGAGATACAAACATTTCACTAAGCGATCACTGCAAACTTGAGCATGCTTCAACTCGGCTCCCTTCGATTTCAGCGAGAGGTTCAAAAGCTGCCTTTCTCGACGTCTTTTTGTGAAATCCTGTGTTCGTTCACCCTTTATTAGTTCATGGGGAACCCTGAAGAAACTTGGATCAATTTCACGGTTTGATAGATTCGAACAACCTAAAACGCAAGCGTAAGGCATTTTTCACGCAAGCAATCCACCTTCTCTGTACAAACGCTGTCAACTGAGCTTTGGTAGACCACCAGCTAAAGTTCTGAATAACTAATGAGGCGGATATGACGTCACATGAAACCCAGGCCACAGGTGTGATTGTGGATGCGAACAGTTATTTGTCTCGGTGTTAACCCTGCGATAGATTGGCGAACTTCCCAGGACGCACCCCGCCTCTCGCCCAAAGTCAGCTGGGATTGACTCCAGTTTCTCCGCAGCCCTGACGGATAAGCGGTATAGATAATGGATGGACGCAACTAAGGTACCCAAATCTGTTCCAGCATGACCATGCTCCTGTGCACACATTTTTTACACACGAATGTACCGATCTATTCATGCAGGGAAAACCTCAAATGCAAGATTCACATTTTAAGTCATTTCAGCCAAACATAACATCAAAAGCTACCTGATCACTGGAAGGTGCCCTGGAAAGTTCTAGAATTCTCTGTGCTCTCTCTTCTCCGACGATCTCCAGAGCAGAGGGACTGCGGTGCACAGCGCTGGCCAAAAGGTCAAAGGTGGTGCCCAGTAGGATCCTCTGGTCTCTGAACACCTTGCTAGTGGAAGCTTCACTCTGCTCCTCAAACTCCTCTACGCAACACGGATACATAAATCAGAATTAAGAGCTGGCTTTGTCATTCACTATTTTAAATATATTTCTGGACTGCAGAAATGAAAAGAACAGCTTCTACCAAGCAGTGGGACAGTCTTGAGCAGGGAGCTGATCTGCTCAGCGGGCCCCTGGCTCTGGCTCCTCCGCTGGCTGAAACGGCTGAAGCTGTGCACCCAGCGCTGTAGCCAACCTTTCTCAGCCTTCGCCTCCCTGTGAAGTTCTTTCAACAGCTTTGTTGCCACGGAGAAGTTGTTCTGGTGGGACAATCATGCGAGGGATCAAAAAAAAAAAAAAAAAAAGCAAAATATCTGTAGAGACCCATTAAATTCAATATTCCATGGTCCACATGATCAGTTTTGGTGGAAATATTGTTTTCGGCTTTTCTAGTTTTACTACATTTCCAGTGGTGCTTGAAAGTTTGTGAACCCTTTAGAATTTTCTATATTTCTGCATAAATATGACCTAAAACAACATCAGATTTTCACACAAGTCCTAAAAGTAGATAAAAAGAACCCAGTTAAACAAATGAGACAAAAATATTATACTTGGTCATTTATTTATTGAGGAAAATGATCCAATATTACATATCTGTGAGTGGCAAAAGTATGTGAACCTTTGCTTTCAGTATCTGGTGTGACCCCCTTGTGCAGCAATAACTGCAGCTAAACGTTTCCGGTAACTGTTGATCAGTCCTGCACACCGGCTTGGAGGAATTTTAGCCCATTCCTCCATACAGAACAGCTTCAACTCTGGGATGTTGGTGGGTTTCCTCACATTAACTGCTTGCTTCAGGTCCTTCCACAACATTTCGATTGGATTAAGGTCAGGACTTTGACTTGGCCATTCCAAAACATTAACTTTATTCTTCTTTAACCATTCTTTGGTAGAACAACTTGTGTGCTTAGGGTCGTTGTCTTGCTGCATGACCCACCTTCTCTTGAGATTCAGTTCATGGACAGATGTCCTGACATTTTCCTTTAGAATTCGCTGGTATAATTCAGAATTCATTGTTCCATCAATAATGGCAAGCCGTCCTGGCCCAGATGCAGCAAAACAGGCCCAAACCATGATACCACCACCACCATGTTTCACAGATGGGATAAGGTACTTATGCTGGAATGCAGTGTTTTCCTTTCTACAAACATAACGCTTCTCATTTAAACCAAAAAGTTCTATTTTGGTCTCATCCATCCACAAAACATTTTTCCAATAGCCTTCTGGCTTGTCCATGTGATCTTTAGCAAACTGCAGATGAGCAGCAATGTTCTTTTTGGAGAGCAGTGCCTTTCTCCTTGCAACCCTGCCATGCACACCATTGTTGTTCCGTGTTCTCCTGATGGTGGACTCATGAACATTAACATCAGCCAATGTGAGAAAGGCCTTCAGTTGCTCAGAAGTTACCCTGGGGTCCTTTGTGACCTCGCTGACTATTACACGCCTGGCTCTCGGAGTGATCTTTGTTGGTCGACCACTCCTGTGGAGGGTAACAGTGGTCTTGACTTTCCTCCATTTGTACACAATCTGTCTGACTGTGGATCGGTGAAGTCCAAACTCTTCAGAGATGGTTTTGTAACCTTTTCCAGCCTGATGAGCATCAACAACGCTTTTTCTGAGGTCCTCAGAAATCTCCTTTGTTCGTGCCATGATACACTTCCACAAACATGTGTTATGAAGATCAGACTTTGATAGATCCCTGTTCTTTAAATAAAACAGGGTGCCCACTCACACCTGATTGTCATCCCATTAATTGAAAACACCTGACTCTAATTTCACCTTCAAATTAACTGCTAATCCTAGAGGTTCACATACTTTTGCCACTCACAGATATGTAATATTGGATCATTTTCCTCAATAAATAAATAACCAAGTATAATATTTTTGTCTCATTTGTTTAACTGGGTTCTCTTTATCTATGTTTAGGACTTGTGTGAAAATCTGATGCTGTTTTAGGTCATATTTATGCAGAAATATAGAAAATTCTAAAGGGTTCACAAACTTTCAAGCACCACTGTAGATGAAAACATGCACGTGTAAAGTGAGATCTTGTCAGGCCGTAATGTACACCAGGAAAATTCCTTACAGTGTCACACTGACACCAGGGGCGTCCGGTATAAATACGCTTGCAAGGATTTGCTAACGTGCTGAATGATTTCATGATTAGGAAGTACCTGTTTCCAGGCGCTATCTGCCATGTTCAGTTTCATATTAAACTTGCAGTCCTTCACCAGTGCTCCCAACTCTTCTGCTGTACTGTCCTGCTCAGCTCCATCCACCTCCATACTGTTAGCAGGAGACGAGCACAGCTTCTCCCAGATCTTGTCCAGAAAGAAACCCCTGGGACATGAGAGGATGCACATCAGATAGATAACACACAAACGCCTACATGAAGGCAAGGTTGTTACCTGAACTGCACATTCCATTAACTTTTTCAGGCATGAAAACGGGTCAGGGGTGAAAAAGGTGAGAAGGGTGCGCGAGTGGTGACGTGGCCTCTGGTGTTGTTTTATTTTGTTTGGGGGGGTCCTCCCCCAGAATAAATATTATAGCCTCCTTACTAAGTATACTGTATTGACATTTGCACAAGGACATACAGTACAAATACAAATTCAAATACATGTAGTTATAGTGAAATTACGCCCTGGAAAAAAATGCGAATAACAGAACGAAGAAAGTGGAGAACACACAAGGAATAGTGATCATTTTTTCCTTTTATTTGCCTGGACCACCAGTGTCTCCATGGCCCGCTTTCGCTGAGTTGCCACATGTTTCAGCCATGCCTGCTTCTCTCCTGCTGAGCACTGCAAGTTGCTTGAGAGCCATACTTGCTCTGCTGCTTTTCCTCCTTGTTCACCCTCTGCTGGTGTTTGTATGTGGCTGCTGCAGAGTTAATGTTCTTGCACAATGTTCTGTCCACTTCCCAAAACTTCACGTCCTCCCTTCTAAAGAGCTGCATAGCTGTCTTCCCCCTGGACATCAGCGTGTACTTGACCGTCTGTATTGCATTAATTGTTTCCACATTCATGTTGCCACTCCTTTGATCAATTACATCATTCATCAGACTAAATGAGGACTCGACTCTAGGTCCATGAAAGATGGAGAGGCAACACTTAACCAGTGCACCCAGGGAGGGGTACTTGTCTGGTTTGTCGAAGACATGACCCCACCACTCCACGATGCTCTCTCCCTCCTTGAAGCTGGGGATGGTCAGGTCAACACTGAACCGCACAAGTTCCCTCTGGATCTCCTGGTCTGCTGGCAAGAGGTGCCCCAGCATACCACTCAGCCTGCCGAGATATGGAAGTACCTGCAGCTTTCACTTCTTTTTAAATCAAATTTGTGCTGATTTTAATCAAACTTTCTTCTTTGCTGCTGTCTTTTATTAAATCAAATTTGAGACTTTTAATTTGATTTCTTTCAGCATGGACAGCACTACAAAATGGCGTCTCCACTATACAGTGCCCTATATAGTGAGTAGCGAGCAATTTCGGACACAGGGATTGTCAAAAGACGAGCGTGCCCTCTTTGGAATGCTGACGTAATCAAGCCGGAAGTTGTGTTTGTTTTGATAGCAATCAGGAAAGTTTGAAAAAAGTAGGAAATTCAGTACGATGACTCAATCCAGCTTCCAGTGGTCTGGTCTGCACTCTGACTGATGCGTGCACGCTCTGGCCAGCAGGAGAAGAGGCGCGAAATGATGCTGCTTGCCCTTCACAGCGAGATGTACTCGTCGCTATGGCGTCAATATCAAAACAGGAGGAGGAGGCACAAACCGGCACGAACCGTCTATGTGTGCGAAGCGACCTCCTTGCCCTTTGGGTCAATATCAAACCCCCCCCCATTTTTTTCTGATCAGATCTACACGATTCACGTAGGTCACTCATTTTGGTTTCAAAACGGCGAATTTCACCGAAAGGTGAGGGATTTTCATGTATGATGTATTCTGTTTTGCTCCTGCTTACCTTCATTCCTCTTCATTCCAATGCATACCTCCATCTCTCCAAACCCAACTCAACCTCCTTTCTACTTTCACCACATATCACAACACCATCCGCAAACATCATGTTCCATGGTGACTCTTGCCTCACTTCGTCCGTGAAGCTATCCATCACTATGGCAAACAAAAATGGACTCAAAGCAGATCCTTGATGGAGTCCCACCTTAACCTTGAACCGTTCAGTCGTTCCAACTGCACACCTCACTGCTGTTTCACTGTTCTCATACACGTCTTGCACCACTCTAATACACTCCTGATTTCACTCCACTCTTTCTCATATGATACATACAATCTCATACATCTCTCGGCACTCTATCATATGCCTTCTCCAGGTCTACAAACACACAATGTAGCTTTCTCTGGCCTTCTCTGTACTTCTCCATTAACATTCTTAAAGCAAAAATTGCATCCGATGTGTTCTTCCTTGGCATAAACCCGTACTGCTGTTCACAGATTGCTACCTCTCTTCTCAATCTCGCCTCCAATACCCTTTCCCATAGCTTCATGGTGTGGCTCATCAATTTTATACCTCTGTAATTACTGCAGCTCTGTGCATCTCCCTTATTCTTGAATATTGGGACGAGCACACTCTTTCTCCATTCATTGGGCATTTTCTCATTCTCTAGGATCTTATTGAACAATCTCGTTATGAACTTCACAGCCGTCTCACCCAAACATCTCCAAGCCTCAATCTGGATACCATCTGGTCCGACTGCGTTCCCAGTCTTCATTCTTTTCATGGCTGCCCTCACCTCATCCTTACTAACCAACTCTGCTTCCTGATTTGCTGTCTCCAATGAATCTGACCTTTTCTCTCTCAGACTCCCCTTATTTAATAAAGACTCAAATGGCCCTTTTCCACTACCCTTTTTCAGCTCACTTCAGCTCGCTTCAGCCCGACACGGCTCGCGTTTCGACTACCAAAAAACAGCACGACTCAGCTCGCTTCAGCCCTGCTTAGCCCCTAAAACTCGCACGGTTTTGGAGTGGGGCTGAAGCAAGCCAAACCGTGCCGAGTGAGGCTGGGGGCGTGAGCAGACACTCCCCTGTGCACTGATTGGTGAGGAGGAGTGTCCTCACATGCCCACACACGCCCCGCGAGCACGCTGGGATCTGTAAACACCGCAAACCCGGAAGAAGAAGAATTACGAATTACGAGAATTTCTGAAGCCTTATGCGCCTCCTCGCCTCATCTATACGCTCTTGCCAGTATCTGTTGGCGTTGTCGGTGACAACAAGCCACAGCACCAAGACCAGTAACACTAACGACTCCATGTCCTCCATGTTTATTGTTTACTATTCGGGTCGTGAGACTACCGCTGAAAAGATCACCGAATCAGTGACATACAGAGCATCGTGGACGAGTTCGCGGAGCGCAAGGCTCGTCGTATGCCCTTCAAATAATGCGCGCAGTAGGCTATTGATGTTTTATTATGAGCCATGTACAGTATGTCGCCGAATGTTTTTTTGTTTCTGAGTTACATGTTCGTTTGAAGGACTTAATGTACAAAATAACATAGTTGCACCCCGTAGTGTTGAAATTGGTAAACACAGTGCATTCAGTGAGGTTTGCACCGCCCTCCTTTTATTTCTGACTCTTCCTGTCACCGTTGCAACCTCTGAGCGCTCATTCGTATGCCCTTCAAATAATGTGCGCAGTATAGGCTATTGATGTTTTATTATGAGCCATGTACAGTACCCTAATGTTTTTTGTTTCTGAGTTACATGTTCGTTTGAAGGACTTAGTTGCACCCGGTAGTGTTGAAATTGGTAAACACCGCAGTTGCGGACATTTTGTAGCCTAAAATGATGTTATGATAAGCTTTAATAAAGGGCCCGGTCATTTGCCCCGCCCCCGGCCCGGCTCGGCTCGGCTCGGCTCTGACTTGTTCCGCCACTGTCACTGATGTCACTGTTTGCGCTGCTTAACGACATCACGTGACGTCCACCCACTTTCGCTAACTCCACCCAATGTGTCCACCCACTTCCAGCCAGCACGGTTCAGCGCGGTTGTAGTCGAAATGCAACTCCAACAGCCCCGCTCAGCTCGACTCGGCACGGCTCAGCCGCGTTTGTAGTAGAAAAGCGGCAAAAGTACTCTTTCTACCTTCTTAATACACTTTGCTTATTCATCAGCACACCTTTCATCACTCTTACCTACACGCCCATGTAACTGACTGACTAAACAAGAGCAGACAGATATCCAGACATGATCTTTCTTTAACAATAAGAAGGGGGTGCACCGTTCCCGGAAGTACTGCAATACCGGGTCGATGCGTGGAGTGGACGGAGCAAGCCCCTATTCCATCTCCCTGTTCCAAAAATCAATTTAATATATGGTCCCCGGATAGGGGACGTATCAGATATTAAACTGATAAGAACAGATACTACACTTGATCTTAGCCAAAAGGCCGAGAAGCGATACCGAAGCTACCAACCAACAACCCGGGACATTCTACACAACTGTAAACCCGAGGACGGCAAATCCTCCTGTCTCTTAATATTGTATAATAAACCAGTATAAAATATAGGAAATATACAGTTAATGCCAAAATCAGCAGAGAAAAAGGCGATTTAAGCGTCTTAAAATCACCAAAACCCAAAGGAAATGATAATATATGCAGAAACTGACCAATCGGAGTCGAGAACACAAAATCCTCCTCACTACAAACTCACACCGATTTAGGAAACAGGTTTCCAAAAGAAACCTTTAAACGAGATTAAAATACTTTGATTGAAACAGCTAAAACACGACAAACCGAATGTCTGGCATTTAAAAACATGTCAAAACTGTCCTGAATTATATAACATTGCCCCTCAGTGGTCAAATGTAGTATTGCAGAAGAAAACCGTCACCACCTCGGGAAAGGACAGGGACCAAATTGATTACGTGCAAATCTGTAAAACTTGTTTCACGAGGATTTCTCGGCGAAAATATGATAAACTGTGGGCAATAATTTTAATACATACCATCATTTAAAAAACACATACTGAATGCAAAATTTCGCCAAAAAACCCACCGATTTATAAGGAAAAAAAGTAAGAAAACGTACTTTTCGTGACACAAAGGTTGAAAAGTTACACCAATAAAATTCTCCACTTTCCCAAAAACACGAAACACGCTCTTTTCAGTCTTAAATTTACGCAAAAGGAACATGAGTTAATCTTTACACCTGAGTCACTACTCCGCCATTTTCATACTGCAGGTTATACACTAGGCCTGCTTAGTCACAGTCAACGGTGCTTATCTTAATTTCATTTATTCTCGATTTACAGGAGGCACATTTCACACCATAATGCATTAAAGGATACTTATGCCTTCCAAAAAATCAAATAAAACACCACTTGTGCGTAGCTTAGACGATGTTACACTAATCTAAACGGTAAATATAAATAAATATATAGCCTTACCATAAATTGCTGCTACAGAATCAATATCAGCTCCAAACAACAGCGCCGCCTAGTGGTCGGAGCCTAAACAGCAGAACCAACACGAAAGCGCTGATCAGGATATCTCCATGTTGTTGTTTTTGATTTAAAATAAATAAATAACTACAAGTTAATACACAGGCTCACACATCCCGGGTCCGAAAATACCCGCTATCCTGAACATTTTAATGTCTTCCCTAACCTAAGCAACTCAGAGGACTGTTAACTAGCCGATTAATTGAATCAGGTGAAGTGCAAGCAGAGAAAACTAACCAGGGCTGAGAACCTAGAAGTTAAGTTTAAGTCTAGGCTGAAGATATATCTGTTTAGTCAAGCCTTTTGTTAATAGTGTTCATGAGGGAAAGGAGAAGATCTGGAGGGTCCTCAGATAGAGTGTTTTGGTAAACTGGGATGTATGGATGCTGTCAGTCCCCCATTTGAGTTTGTTGATGGTGTAGTGGATGGCTGCTTTATATAATATTAAAAGTCCAATTCAAAACATTTATCATTGAAAAACATTTGATGTTTTGATATGCAAGTATTATGTGTATTATCAAGTATTATGTATATTATGTATTATCTATTAATAGTGTGTGTATGTATGTGAACATGTGTAGAGACATTAAATATCCTCATTACATTCATCATCAGATGAGTCTGAATGGTCCATGAAAAATGGCCTTCGTGACCTGAGGCTTCCAGCAGGCCGTAAGTTGATAGCTGGGGTGAGATCAACTTCTTTCCAATCGCATGAACGTTTCTAAACAGCAGCTCCAGCCTCTCCAGCTCAGCCGACTTCATGACAGCCAGGGACTGAAAGCAATGCTGTCCTGTAGTGACCAGCCGTCTTCGCCTGTTTTGATGTTATAGTACCGATGTGTGCATTTGACTTTTCGTGGTCCTTTATAGTTTTGAGTTTAAAATTACTGGTGCCTGTCTTTGCCAGACTTTTTACAGTCTTCGCAATACAGGGTATTTTCAGTTTTGCTATGAACTAGCCAATCTAGGTCAGACAGATGCTAGTGACTCACTGTTACCTCAAGGTACAAAGTAGTATTTCAAGACAGCTGGTCAGGCCTCTCTTAGGGCTAGCTGGTTAGAATGCTAACTTCAGTAGATATCTATACAAAAACACACTAGACATTTCTGACAAATATTGAAACTTTTCATATTCTGATTTTTTTTTTAAATTATGGTTACAAATAGCACCTTTAAATGAGGCCTGGCCACCCCTTGAAGTATATCTTTTAAATTCAAAATGCCTATCATCACAGAAAAACACTAATATTAGTTTGTTGCACCAAATACATCTTTTACAACCGACAAAAAAAAAAAGTATATTGAATTGTCTTCCATTGAACAAAAACTCTCCTTGACCCAATATTACCAATAAAATCAACAATGGTACACAATCACCTAAACTCTGTTGCAATATCAGCTGTTGAGTTAACTAAATACACATCTTTTATTGCCAAAAACAGGTTACTCACACTTAAGAAAATGTACATTGAACCACAGTTTACACTGCTCATAAGTAAGTGAAATATTACTGGGGTGAATATCCCTAAAAAGACAGATGGATCAGCATTAATCCCCAAAATAAGAACGAAACTACAGTGGGTTTGTTTGTTTGTTTGTTTTGGGGGGAGACCCCCAACCTTTATCATGTGCTGCACAACAGAACATAACCAATTGCCTTTTACAATTCTTAACAGAAGCCAATATCAGGTCATGAGGTGAAAAAAAACTTCTGTATTCTGTACATATTGTCAATTTGTTATATCCCCAAACTGCCTGTGTAACAATTTGTTAAAACTCCACAGTGTGTTCATCTTTCAGAAGTACCCAATGCCTGAGAATATCAATAGAAAGACGTCACAAAACTGCATATAAATTTTGCTTGAAGTTCCCAAATTTTAAACCCTTATATTTCAAGTCCTTATTGAGTGCAACTACTGTGATTTGGCATTGTTGTGCCAAATGTGTGTTAGCAATGAAATAACCAGGAACTGCAGCACCTAATCTTGAGAAAGATGCAGTGATCAAAAAAGGCAGGTGGTAAAGTGTTTGCACATCTAACACTTTAATACAACAGTTAATTATTAGCCTATGGCATACAAAATTTAGTAAAAGTTTTTGTTCAAGTTGTATATTGTGTGACAACCCTTTGCTCCCATTATGCCAGACTCCTAAGCTAAATCAAAATGTTGAAGGATTAACAGTACTATAAATTGGTATACTCCTTTTCAAGTTTATATACACAGCAACCATGTACAAACCTTAAATGTAGCTCAAATTTCATGTAAAGGTGTCATTCCAACAGTATGTAAACAAACCATTTAACTTAAATATGAACAAAAAGTCTTAATTAAAAAAACCAAAACCCCACCCATGCACACAGGAATAAGCAATTTGGATCAAACTCAGAACCCAGTCAATTAAGAAATAATTGAAGGAAAATGCATGAACCATAAATCCTTTATTTTTCATAGATCCCCTGGGAAGAAAACATTTACAAACCAATAAAAAGATTAACTACATTCTCAGACTAAATAATCCTACAGACAGAAAGTCTCCATCTCACTGCAAAAATACTTGGTTGCCTCCTCTGTGAACATGATTTCTTCAAATAGGTTGACCATGGCCTTGTTTTTAGAAAATTTCTTTCACTCAAATCACAGTCACACCCACTCTGAATATTTGCTTGAAAATGCCATCCAGACACATGGATTTCATTTCCAGACAAGAAAGTTACTGTCTAGCTCTGCACTGTAGACGTACACTTGCAATCAAAATTGTTAATCTCTTAAAACCCACTGAAACCTAAATAAGCACTCAGTAGTTTGTTGATGTTAGTTCCACCAAGTTGCACTAGTTTAGCAGACTACATACCTACCAAACCAAAACATGATGAAAGTGGTGCAGCTTCAAACTTCATTATGGAGTCACGTAAATTGTTAAACTGAAAATGCAGAGTTGAAATATATCTGGGGAAAAATGTTCAAGTGAGGACTAAAAGGCACACCATTATTACATCAGGTAGTGATTGGTTAAGTGAAATTTTAGTAACACCGGGATTTTGATCCAGGAACATCTTACTCGGAGAAATCACATTCACCCGACCTTGTTGACATGGTCATAGCATAGTTGGTATAGATGTGATCTTAGTCAGCATGAGTGAAATCACAGTGACGTCTCCAGACTGTGCATGGGACTACCAGGGGTTTGACTCTTGGCGGTTTTTGTTAAGTCCTTGTAGTGATGTGTTCTGCTGTTGGCAGAATTATTGTTCTGGGAAGGTGAAGATATGCCAGAAGGAATGGCTGACGGTACAAAAGTGCGTTTTGTTGGCCCATCTTCCTCAGGCTCCAGTTCATCAATTAGGGGGATGGCCAGCTCGGAGTCTTCGATGCGGAACTCTGGGTGGGTCATGAAGTTGTGAATGGAAATTCGTGATTCTGGAGTCTCCAAGCCTTCATAACAGGACATGGCTTCCTGGAAAGCATTCACCACACGGATCTGTTTAAAATAAAAAGTAGTAGTAAAAATAAAAGAATAAACCAAAGCAAAGTGTGAATTACCTATGGACTACTTACTAATGAAGCATTTTGTCTAGCCTGGGAAAGACAGTAGAATGTCATTCCATTATCTTTTAGGATGGTACAGCCATCACTTACTTGTGTCTGTATTCGGTTGAGGCCCCTACAGCAGAGGACCTGCCCTCTCCTCAATTCCATCTCAGCATGGTCAATCTCATCCAGGACCTCCATCTCCTCCAGTTCCTCCTCTAGGATTTCTTCTTTCTGGGTACCATGGCCAGCAGTCTTCAGGAACTTCAGCCGACTTGTGGGAATGGTGGTTATCAGCTACCGGTATGGATTGGTACTGCAAAAAATGAGGACCATGAAACCCCCCAAAGAAAAATGAGACAGGACAAGGTGTCTCTGGGCTCACCTGACCCCAGATAAGGCATCCAAAGCTAAGGAGGACACACCAAAGCCACTGTTCAATACTAAGTCCTACACAGCTGATAGGGCTTTCCACCAAACTGAAGATTTGGAAGATACCAAATCTTCAAAACCATCAACTGAAGATGGTTGAACATACCATCAAAAACATTCCTCTCGCCATGGATCTTGCGAGCGTTGAACTCATCAGGGATGAGAATGAAAAATATTTAAAAAGTCTGAAAAAACCAGGGCGGGGCCCATAGCCCAAGGGGGCGGGGCCCATAGCCCAAGGGGGCGGGGCCCATAGCCCAAGGGGGCGGGGCCCATAGCCCAAGGGGGCGGGGCCCATAGCCCAAGGGGGCGGGGCCCATAGCCCAAGGGGGCGGGGCCCATAGCCCAAGGGGGCGGGGCCCAGGGGTTCCAGGGGCTAATGATTTTTGGCTATTTTTTTTTATTTTTTTTACCCCAAAACCATTAATTTTATCAGCAAAAAGTTGCAATGTATTTGGAAATAAATTCTCCTTCTTGGTGGACTACCAGGTGAAAATGATTAATATGGTACAAGAGACTTGTTTTTAATCAATTCACATTTGATGATTTCAAAAAAAATCAATGCACCTTTTAATATAAACGAGCTCTACAGTATTATATTTCTGCATTTTTGCTATTCATGTCTTTGAATACTCTAATCCTTTAAAATGAAGTGCAAACCAGAAAAAAGTTCTGTCATATAATTCTCTGAAGCTTTCTTCTGATGTTATCATGGTAGCAGGAGGTCTTGCATATTAAGCAGGCAACATTCAACATCACTCATCACTTCCCTTTCAACTGTTGTGTGGACTAACTAGGTTTTATCTGGACAGGATGTTGTGTAATGTAATGCATATACCATACGGTCAATTTGAAGATCAAGATGGTGATTTTGAGTTAAAGAACAGGCATGTACAATGGGCATTACAAATTGGAAAAATTTTTTTAAATCAAAAACTATAAAGTTCATCTTGGCCTAAAAAAATGTGGGCAGACGCTCCCGCGTGGCACATCCCAGCAATTCCCCCCCATGAAATGAGCAATAAGTAGGAGAGTTATACACGGTATCATACCTAAAATTTTATCAGAAATATAGATATGATACTATGATTCTCCCCAACATGCTACATTAGACAAGCTAACCTCATTTATAAAAAGATACACACTTATATATGACGTGTATGTGATATGATGTATATTCATACATTGTTACTTTACGGAAATCTTCAATAAGTTTGGTCTTTTCATGACAGCCTGTTGTAGACCTAAATAATATAATGCACATGAAATGACACTCCTCACCTCAACATGTCCTTTACAATCATTTAAGCCACCATGGGCAATCCTGAAATCACTGCTGCAAACAGTACATTGCGCGAAACTGTCATTATTTTCTACCCTTATTAGACAGGGAGATTCTTTTGTGTAATCTGAGCTGAAGTGGGTTTTGTACTTTCGTTTTTTAGGGCGCGCACTCTCTCTCTGCTATGCCGGTCCTGTAGGCTGCACTGACTCAACTGAAAGCTTTGGTCCTCGAGAAAAGGGATAAAAGCCCGCCCACACTGAAAGCTGATTGGCTTATTTTGCTGAGTAACCCAATCAGGATGCTCTTTGTCTGGCATGCGCTACATGAACAGGCACACAGGCAGTGTTGCCACATTGGGTGGCTTTAAGTGCATTTTGGTGGGATTTGAACATATTTTGGGATGGAAAACGTCAGCGATATCTGGCAACACTGCACACAGTCTCCCTCGCGCGTGCACATTCTAAGATGCGTGATGCAGACCTTAATGTTGCATGCGCACGCTCTTGCTCGCTTCTATCAATATGCAGGAGACTCCCGGAAGTTCTGGGAGACTTGGGATGTCTGCGTTATAAGGGGACCACAGATCGTTAATCATAACACCCCCCCCCCCCCCCCCCCCCGAAAATTTCTCAACGGATTTACATCGATCTCAAAAACGATCATTTTGGTCTGAAAAAGTCGGAAATCCGCCGATCGGCGGAAAATTCTCATCCCTGACTCATTGAAGGAGTTGCATCATGACAAAAGTGTTGAAGACAATTGTGTAATGTTCTGGAGGAGGGGTGTGTAAAGGAGCATTCCTGCCACTATCAATATCAAAAAGATCTTCTCACCTTTTAGAGGAAGAGTCACAAGCCCAAAGTTTTAGTTATTAAAAGGTAGATTCCATTTCTTGGCCTCAATTTTACTTCATATTGCAGTTTTTGAACAAGGGAGTTTCAGTTTACTCTCCCTTATTAATACAGGCTTTTCACATGAGTAAAATGGCTTCTCAAACCAACCCAAAATACACTTCTTAAGTACAGTATGTGCATTGTTAAAGTATGTCCCTTTACCAAGAAGGTCCTAGGTTCGAGCCCGGTGGCTGGCCTTTCTGTGTGGAGTTTGCATGTTCTCCCCATGTCTGCGTGGGTTTCCCCCACAATCCAAAGACATGCAGGTTAGGTTAATTGGTGGCTCTAAATTGGCTATAGCTGTGAATGGTTGTCTCTGTGTCAACCCTGCAATAACCTGGTGACTTGTCCAGGGTGTACCCTGCCTCTCTCCCATAGTCAGCTGGGATAGGCTCCAGCTTGCCTGCGACCCTGTAGAACAGGATAAAGCGGCTAGAGATGATGAGATGAGATGAGACATTGATCTTGCTCTTGAATTTACCCATTATATGCACTTTAAAGGACCACAGCCTCCTCAGGAAGTACAGCCTGCTCTGTCCCTTCCTGTACAAGTGGTTGGTGTTGCAAGTCCAGTCCAGCTTGCTGTCCAGCCACAGCCCGAGATACTTGTAGAAATCCACAGCCTCCACCTCGACTCCCTCGATCAGAACTGGCCGTGACCTTGGTCTGGACCTCCCAAAACGTCAATAACCAGCTCCTTTGTCTTCGAGGTGTTGAGCTGCAGATGGTTCCTGTTGCACCAAATGGCAAAGTCCCTCACCAGGCTCCTATACTCCTCCTCTCTGTCGTCCCTGAACTTCTGAATGGACGCACATGTAACAACTACTACTTTTGGCTGCTCCTGATTAGGGGTCGCCACAGCGGATCTTTCGTCTCCATTGCTCTCTGTCTTCTGCATCCTTCTCTACCACACCTGCCACTTTCATGTCCTCTCTCACCACATCCATGTATCTCCTCTTTGGCCTTCCTCGTTTTCGTTTGCCTGGCAGCTCCATCCTCAACGTTCTCCTTCCCACATGCTCTACAGCTCTTCTCAGGATGTGTCCACACTATCTCAGTCTCATCTCTCTTCGCTTAATTCCCAAGCTCTCCACATGTGCTGTCGCTCTGATGTGCTCGTTCCTTATCCTGTCCAACCTTGTCACTCCCATCGCAAACCTTAACATCCTCAACTCCGCCACCTCCAACTTTGCCTCCTGTCTCCAATCCATACATCACAGCTGGTCTCACTACTGTCTTATACATCTTCCCTTTCACTTTTGCTGGGACTTTCCTATCACAAATGATTCCTGAAATCCTTCTCCAACTGCTCCACCCTGCCTGCACTCTCTTTCTCACCTCACTATCGCAGCCCCCATTTTCTTGCACAGTTGACCCCAGGTACTTGAATTCACCAATTTTCTTTATGTCTACTCCTTGCACTACACTCTCATCCCCATTCTCATTGATGCACATGTATCAGGCATGAAAACGGGTCGGGGTGAAAAAGGTGAGAAGGGTGCGCGAGTGGTGACGTGGCCTCTGGTGTTGTTTTATTTTGTTTGGGGGGGTCCTCCCCCAGAATAAATATTATAGCCTCCTTACTAAGTATACTGTATTGACATTTGCACAAGGACATACAGTACAAATACAAATTCAAATACATGTAGTTATAGTGAAATTCTCATCTCATCTCATTATCTCTAGCCGCTTTATCCTTCTACAGGGTCGCAGGCAAGCTGGAGCCTATCCCAGCTGACTACGGGCGAAAGGCGGGGTACACCCTGGACAAGTCGCCAGGTCATCACAGGGCTGACACATAGACACAGACAACCATTCACACTCACATTCACACCTACGGTCAATTTAGAGTCACCAGTTAACCTAACCTGCATGTCTTTGGACTGTGGGGGAAACCGGAGCACCCGGAGGAAACCCACGCGGACACGGGGAGAACATGCAAACTCCACACAGAAAGGCCCTCGCCGGCCCCGGGGCTCGAACCCAGGACCTTCTTGCTGTGAGGCGACAGTGCTAACCACTACACCACCGTGCCGCCCTATAGTGAAATTACGCCCTGGAAAAAAATGCGAATAACAGAACGAAGAAAGTGGAGAACACACAAGGAATAGTGATCATTTTTTCCTTTTATTTGCCTGGACCACCAGTGTCTCCAAGGCCCGCTTTCGCTGAGTTGCCACATGTTTCAGCCTTGCCTGCTTCTCTCCTGCTGAGCACTGCAAGTTGCTTGAGAGCCATACTTGCTCTGCTGCTGCTTTTCCTCCTTGTTCACCCTCTGCTGGTGCTTGTATGTGGCTGCTGCAGAGTTAATGTTCTTGCACAATGTTCTGTCCACTTCCCAAAACTTCACGTCCTCCCTTCTAAAGAGCTGCATAGCTGTCTTCCCCCTGGACATCAGCGTGTACTTGACCGTCTGTATTGCATTAAAGGTTTCCACATTCATGTTGTCACTCCTTTGATCAGTTACATCATTCATCAGACTAAATGAGGACTCGACTCTAGGTCCATGAAAGATGGAGAGGCAACACTTAACCAGTGCACCCAGGGAGGGGTACTTGTCTGGTTTGTCGAAGACATGACCCCACCACTCCACGATGCTCTCTCCCTCCTTGAAGCTGGGGATGGTCAGGTCAACACTGAACCGCACAAGTTCCCTCTGGATCTCCTGGTCTGCTGGCAAGAGGTGCCCCAGCATACCACTCAGCCTGCCAAGATATGGAAGTACCTGCAGCTTTCAGTTCTTTTTAAATCAAATTTGTGCTGATTTTAATCAAACTTTCTTCTTTGCTGCTGTCTTTTATTAAATCAAATTTGAGACTTTTAATTTGATTTCTTTCAGCATGGACAGCACTACAAAATGGCGTCTCCACTATACAGTGCCCTATATAGTGAGTAGCGAGTAATTTCGGACACAGGGATTGTCAAAAGACGAGCGCGCCCTCTTTGGAATGCTGACGTAATCAAGCCGGAAGTTGTGTTTGTTTTGATAGCAATCAGGAAAGTTTGAAAAAAGTAGGAAATTCAGTACGATGACTCAATCCAGCTTCCAGTGGTCTGGTCTGCACTCTGACTGATGTGTGCACGCTCTGGCCAGCAGGAGAAGAGGCGCGAAATGATGCTGCTTGCCCTTCGCAGCGAGATGTACTCGTCGCTATGGCGTCAATATCAAAACAGGAGGAGGAGGCGCAAACCGGCACGAACCGTCTATGTGTGCGAAGCGACCTGCTTGCCCTTTGGGTCAATATCAAACCCCCCATTTTTTTCTGATCGGATCTACACGATTCACGTAGGTCACCCATTTTGGTTTCAAAACGGCGAATTTCGCCGAAAGGTGAGGGATTTTCATGTATGCTTTTTGCACGGACCTGATCATTTATCAAGAGATAAATCTATAGCCATGGTACAAAACATGCATGCAAAGCTCAGATGACTCACCGGGATGTAATGATGTCATCCCACGCGTTCATGGGGTCAGTTTTAGCATCAGGGTAGCGACTGGTCCACCTCTTGGTCAGACTTTTCAAAGAACCCACTGAGCCTGGTACAGAGGAGAACAAGGTTACAGGAGCCGTCATGTGGAAGCGATAGCCATTCGAATCAACCTTAAAGAGAGACGGCCTTTCCATTTCATAAAAATCGGTGAATTTAGTTCTCTCTGAAATTTGGTCATTGAAATGTGTGTTTATTTCTGTAATAACTCACAAACTATCAGGCCATTCTGTGGCTGGGAAGTTATTTAATTTGAGGGGATTCCTGAGCAAATAACGCGCATGAAATCACTTGCGTCGTGCAGTCAAGCAGACAGAGGAAGTCCGTGTGCGCATGCGCAGATTTACCCTGATCCTGCACTGACCGTTACATCATCTTGTCGCAAAATGAACAGCTGATCACACCGAGGTGCTCGCTGACTGCCAATATTTATTAGTTTAGTCCTGCGTTTCCTTTCCTCACAACATCTTTTCTTCTCGCTTTCCGTTCCTGTCATCGGTCGTTCACATTTCATTCGCGTCCTACATTTTTCTCTCCTATTTTAAATTTGTATCCCACAATGCCTTGCGTGAACGGGGAAAGCCCACCACGCAATACATGACGTATCTTGAATTGGGTCACGGTGAAGCAGGAAAAAGTAGCAGAGAATAGTTGGGACAGTATAGTAGTGAGTAACTTGCCGCTGTTGTTGCCTGACGAAGGTGTAAAAAAATTTTGATGATGGTAATGGTTTCATGAGACAGTGATGCATGCTGTTGATGAGGATAGGGATACTGATGGTGGTGATGATAATGTTGATGTTTCCGATTATGATCTGATGTTTATGATGATTATTACAGTGATTTACATAATGGTGATAATTATGAAGGCGATGATGAATACATCAATAAAGTTAGTTATTTCATTTTCTTTTTGATTACGTAGTAACGAACAATATATTGTAGTGGCAATTATTTTTTTGTGTACATTACCTAATACACAGTTATTTGGTGACCTGAACAGGCAATCAATTACATACTGCAGACTTGGCTTTGACAATAGATGGGAGTGACGGCAATCACAGCCAACTAACTTTATCCCAATCACCACAAGGTATAAAACATGTTGGTGATGGGAATGATGGGTGTATGCTTATTTACATATATGATTTTCTTTCAGCTAACCAGCAACCAGTTACTTTCTCTTTTGGATGAAACGAAGCCCAAAGATTCCAGCCTGCAGAAATTGTCTAAAATACAGCCAGGTGGCTGATCACTGGAGTTAATGCTGTCTCAACATACTGTATTACATGCATTATTCATTTTGATAACCGTGTAATAAGGACCTGAGACCTTCGTGCAAAACGTACACACTTCTTAAAATTGTTGATCCTTTACGAACAAACTCTAGAAAACTCTAATGGTCTTCCTAGTTTCATAACAGTTGCTTAACATTAGTATGTTGATCATGCTGCTGCTGAGTGTTTTAAATATTTCTTCAATTGCACTTTTTTTTTTAACAAAACCTCTATCGTCTTTTCAAAGTCAAAGCTCGAATCCTCAGAGCTACATGTGCTGCATTCGAATGAGGAGTACATTCGCAGGAGTTTTTAAATCCCACTGGGTTTTTATACTGGGCAGCGTATTCATTGGATTATATTTTGTTTTCAATATGATATTTTTCCAATTTTTTTTTTTTTGTATTCTTGTCTCAGCAATGGTGAAATCAAATTTGTAAATAAAATCACTGCCCTGACTCTACTCATCAGGCCAGAGCTATTCTCTTTCTGTGTGTGTGTTTTGTACAACGTAAGGAAACAGTATAGCTGTGGTCTCCAAACCACGGCCCGCGAGCCAACTACGGCCCGCGGGCAGCGACTTTATGGCCCGCCAAGTGACGTCTAAACAAAGGTCAGGCATGCGCAATGCGATCCCTCCACATCCCTGGGTGCCTTCCGCTAATCACAGAGTGAGTAAAACAATATATCATTGACAGATGAAATACTAACAACAGACAATGGCTACCACTTCAAAGAAACGTAAAGTTGACCGCGAAAATCGCCAGTTTAAACCGGAATGGACGGATGAGTTTTGTTTCATTTTACCGGCATATCAGAACGCTAAGCCAACATGCCTGATATGCATGCAAACTGTCGCAGTCTGCAAGGTTGACAACATCAAGAGGCACTTCAGAACTATGCATGCTAGCTTTAATTCCAACTTCCCAGAACATTCTGATCAACGCAGACAAAAAATAACCACCATGCAGTCTTCTTTAAAGCGCTCAGTTTTTAGAATTGAAACGTGTAACACGGCACATCAAAGGGCAAGAGCAGCGTCTTTACGTGTTTCGTGGAGTCTCGGAAAAGCAAAGAAACCTTTCACAGACGCAGCCATGGTTAAAGAGTGTGCGATTGGTATGGTGGAAGAGGTTTTATGCCACGATATGAAAACCCAGCAAACTGTCGTGGAGCTATTAAAGCAGGTACCGTTGTCAGCCAACACTACCGCAAGACGAGTCGAAGTTTTAGCCGAGGATTGTACATCCAAACTGAAGGCGGATCTCGTTAAAGCAGATGCCATGTCCCTGGCAATAGACTCGTCGTGTGACCGAACGGATATGGAGCAACTGTCTGTTTTTGTCAGATTTTTTGATGGGAATGCATTCAGGGAAGAGCTGCTATGTTTGCTTCCTCTACCTGGGCGCTCAACGGGGGAGATTATCTTTAACGAGCTGACACGGTTCTTTGAGAAGGCTGGCTTGGACGTGGACAAAATTGTGTCAGTTGTCACTGATGGAGCCCCGTCCATGGTGGGACTTCGACAGGGATTGGCGAGCAGGCTGTCCGCAATTAACCCAAAGATGTTGACATTTCACTGCATCATTCACCAGTCAGTGCTGTGCGCGAAACTCGACAACAAAATGAAAGATGTCATGGATTTTGTGACCAGGCTAGTGAATTTCATTCGAGCGAATTCAAGTCTGCAACACCGGGTTTTCCGAGCCTTCTTGGAAGAAATGTCAGCTGAGCACAGAGACCTTTTGCTGCAGAACGACGTGCGCTGGCTGAGCAAAGGCCGTGTGTTGGAGCGTGTGTGTGACCTGCACGCCGAGCTTGTTTCGTTCCTCTCCAGCCTGCAGAGTCAAAAAGCGCAACAGTTCCAGACTTTTTTGACCGATCGGAAGGAGATGGCATACGTGTGTTTTTTAAGCGACATAATGTCTCATCTGAATCACCTTAACCTTAAACTACAAGGCAAGAATCACACTGTTGCAGACATGTACGAAGCTATTGAAGCATTCCAGGGAAAGCTGAACATTTTCGAGAGAGACATTCGAGGGAGAAAGTTGCACTTTCCTCGTTTGCAACAGCACTGTGAAAAGAACGGCATGCGCGAAGATCCAGCAATGGTGCACTTCGTGACCAAACTGGCGGAGAACTTCAAGGAGCGATTTGAAAGCAACCGCAAGCTCTCCCGTGACATCCTCCTTTTTCTGAGACAGCCGTTCTCTGTGACGCCTGATGGCCAGTGGACATCGGAGGCCAAGAAACTGCTGCCTTCTATAGATGAAGCATCGCTTCAGATGGAGGTCTCGGAAATGGCAACATCCGACACGCTTAAAGCGCACCACCAGGAGAGCGAGTTGGCTGAATTCTGGATCAATGTCGACCGTGATCGATTCAGAAACACCAGATCAGTTGCAATGCTCCTTTTGACAAGTTTCCCCTCCACATACATATGTGAAGCCTCATTTTCGGCAATGAACTGTCTCAAAAATGACGCAAGAAACAGATTGTCTGACGCACACCTTGGCGATTGTTTGAAGATTGCCACAACAGAATACAAACCAGACTTCAAGAAGGTTGCCTCCTCATCCAGTCACTGCCATCTCTCACACTGATTGGTGAGTAAAATATTTGTGTCTATCAGTAGTAGGCCTATTACTCAGTAAGCATTTTATTATCCCAGACATTTAATATCTGGTCTGTTTGCTCTCTCTCTATCTCTCTCTATCTCTCTCTTCAGTGACTGACGTGGCTGATATGGTCCTGCAGAATCCTCTATCTCTCTTCAGTGACTGATGTGGCTGATGCGGTCTTGTAGAATCCTGCACCTCTCTCTCTCTCCGGCTAGGAAGGTGGTTAGTTGTGTATAGTTTGTCCATTGCCCATGTATACTGCTTTTCCTGGCACTAGTGTGGCAGCAGATATAGTTGTGTGGCAGCTGATGTTTTATTTTACATTTGTAAAGAAAGCTGATGTTTTATTTTACATTTTTAAAGAAAGTGATAATTCTGTGCACTGTCTCCCTCCCTCCCTGTGTGTGTGTGTGGAGGATGGTTGTTAGTTGTCCATACTTTGTAATACACAGCCCTTCTGGACACTTTATATTTGTTTTTTTTTTCATATTGCAAAATGTTTGCTACTGCGAGTAGGCCTAATAAAAATTACTATTTTTTTAGTACCACCTTCTGTGTCTTGCATGGCCATGTGGGGTGGGTGGGTTTGGGGTGGGGGGGTGGCTGCGGCCCTTGGCCTCACTTACTGTTCATAATTTGGCCCTCCATGAAAACTAATTGGAGACCACTGCAGTATAGCAAATATAACATTCAAGAAATAAAAACCAAGAGAGGCTGGCTATGATAAGAAAATTCTACAACCCAGAAACAGACGGGAGCGCCGCTTTTAGGCAGTGCCTAAAGCTATATATTATTTTAATAGAGCAATTAATGAATTTAGGCCACATGGCCCAAAATTCTCCACTGTTTTTTCCTGCTTCATCATGACCCAATTCAAGATACTACGTCATGCATCACATGGTGGGCTTTCCTCCTTCGCGCAAGGCATTGTGGGATACAAATTTGAAACCGGAGAGAAAAATGGAGGATGTGAATGAAACGTGAAGGACTGACTACAGTAACGGAAAGTGAGAAAAGACATTATGTTGCAAAGGAAAGGAAACGCAGGACCAAACAAATAGATATCGGCGGTCAGCGAGCACCTCGGTGTGATCAGCTGTTCATTTAGCGACAGAATGATGGAACCGTCACTGCACGGTCAAGGTAAAGCTGTAGATGGCAGTAATGCAACACTGGATACCAACTGCTGTAACCCCCCCCAAAAAAGGTGGTGGTAAACCTGCACATGCGCACACAGACTTCCTCCGTCTGCTTGACTAGGCAAAGCGAGTGATTTCACGCAAGTTATTTGCTCGGGAATCCCTTCAAATTAAATAACTTGGACACAGAATGGCCTGTTTTATTTTTTGTGAGATATTACAGAAATAAACATGCATCACAATGACCAAATTTCAGAGGGAACTAAATTTCACCAACTTTATGAAATCGAAAGGCTGAATAGCTTTAAATGTATGATTTTTGTTGGCCACACTAAAAAAAAATCTTTCGGCTAAACCTCTGTGTCCATCAAACGCATACATGCTTACTTGAATCCACGATGATAAAATTGCTGAGGTCATAGTTTATGATTTTCCAAGTCTACTCTTTTCTACGGGTGATTTAATTCTTGGAAACATGTAAATCCCAGAAATTAAAAAAAATTATTTATTTATATATATATATATATATATATATATATATATATATATATATATATATATATATATATATATATATATATATATATATATATATATAAAAAACATTTATTTTGAATTCCTTCGTTCTTGACTTAAACCAACATCCTGCAATACTAACTACATGTTGGTACTAATCCTTTAGCCATAATTTGCCAAGCACCTGTTATTTTCCCCTAAATGGCCTATAAAAGTCAGATGTGATGCTGACACTTTAAGTCATGAATCTCAGTCGTGTATTTTGCCAAAACAAAGACCGGGCACTACAAAATCTTTACTTGTGTGTAACTATACTCCAGAGATACAGGGTTGTCCTTTATCCTTTATAAATATTTCTAATAAAAACACGAAATGGTTTTCATAATAAACCATGATAAAAGGATATTACAACATGTCTATTGTCCTTGATATTTACTGTTACATGGCCTTCATTTTACTGAGGAGAAGGGGGGAGAAAACAAAAAACTACACAGTTACTCACAGCTTCAGATTTTGGAGGCACAGGGGGTGGAGGTAGATTGATCTCAACGCTGAGGAAGGCAGCACTTGGAGAACTCGCACTGGGGTATGGCAGGCCAGACGGGCAGCTGGAGACGTTAACGTTTCCTCGGACATCCTCGTTGTGCTCGTTTACAGGACTGTGCGTCTGGGTGTGGTCCAACCACAGTTCCTCGTACGGGTTGCGCGGTGGACACGCGGGCACAGTCACGTTGACGTGCTCACTTTCCGGCATCTGCAACTCCAAGGGCGAGCACGTGCTGAAGCGGCCGCGGCACTGGAACGGCAGGCTCACACTCTCGTTAGTGCGGTGGTTCATACAGACGACATTTCAAAGTATTTTGTGTCACTCGGTCGAGATACGTGACAAGTCTGCACCGCGCATTTATTACGTTTGCATGCCGCTTTACAAGTTTGAAATAAATGTAATAGTTTCTTTTAAGTAATCGCCTGTGCATTTATACTAAATTATCCACCTCAGGATCAGCAAATAATTGCTGAATAATAACCTCGACTTTGTCTCACTTATTTACTGATATTTACTTTGCCTTCGGTGAATAATTGCCAAATTACTGAACATTTATAGACGGAGTTTTGGTTATCATCGCAGTTTCTTTTACGCTTTCAGAAACCCAATGATAAAACGCGTGAGAAGTCACTAATAAATTAAAATGTTGCTATCGTTGACGAATCACTGTGGTGCAAGTGGAATAACACATGCTAGACCGTGGAAGGCGGTGGGGGCGTGCGTGACGCTTATAGAATAATTTTGGAAACTTGTCTGTCGTGTGTTATTCCTTAACCTTATTAATCTGAATACATTAAATTAAATATTTTTTAAAGTATCAAGCATAAATTTCATCACTATAAATTTAAAGTAGAAAAACAATGTTATCCAATAAACAGTAAATATATGGGGGGAAAAAGACCACGACAATATCAGATAAAAGAATAAATAAGAAGTTATAAAGGTGATCCGCACTGCACCTCATGTTTAAAAGGGGTGAAATACTGACCACAAAAAAAAAATCCTGGAGCCTCGGGATTAAATACTTACCACCACACAAAAATACTTACCATGCATTTGATGATAAATGATATATAAGAGGTGTTGAGGAAAAAAGCCTATTCAAAAAAAACCCAGAAGAATTCCCAGAGGAACTGGGATGGGTCTCTGATAAAGCCACCTCAGACTCTTCATCAAGATGAGCAACGCTGCCTTCTACGAGGAGGAGCTTTTTTGTTTTCCTCTTCTTCATCCCTCCTCCTTTTCCCCTGGTGAGGGACAGGAATACAGTCTATGGGGAGAAACCCTACTGGGACCATAGTGGGGTTCCCTGAAGGAAACAGGGTCATCAAAGGGGCTGGGATCCAGATGGGAGTTGGGTTCCAGAAGGGTGTCAGGTTCCGCAAAGGGGTCAAGATACTGCAGGGGGGCAGGATACTAACAGGTGTGGGGTTCATCAAAGGGGTTGAAATACTGCAGGGGGGCGGGTTCCTCAAAGGGGCCGGGGTATCGCAGGAGGGCGGGTTGCTAACAGGGATGGGGGCAGAGCAGGGGGCTGGGTTCCACAGAGGGGTCAGGATGCTAAGAGGGATGGGGGCAGAGCAGGGGGTTGGGTTCCACAAAGAGGCTGGGGTATCACAGGAGGGCAGGTTATGAAGAGGGATGGGGGCAGAGCAGGGGGTTTGGTTCCACAAAGGGGCTGGGGTATCACAGGAGGATGGGTTGCTAAGAGGGATGGAGGTAGAGCAGGGGGGTGGGTTCCATAAAGGGGCTGGGCATCTCAAATGAGAGGGGTTCAAGGAAGGAGACAGGGCCCTCAAAGGAGAGGGGTTCCCTAAAGGGGACAGGGCACTCAAAGGAGATGGGCTACCTAAAGGGGACAGGGTCTCTAAAGGAGATGGGCTTCCTAAAGGGGACAGGGTCTCTAAAGGGGGCAGGGCCCTCAAAGGAGATGGGGTACCTAAAGGGGACAGGGTCTCTAAAGGTGGCAGGGCCCCCAAAAATGCCTCAAACCCATCCTCCTCCTCCTCTTCTTCCTGATGAGGTGTGGGATCTTGATCCTCTTCACGTCTCTCCTCACTGGCAGGAAACATCCTTCCTGTATACAAGAGAGATGAGATGTGCAGATGTGCCTCACTGTCTTCGTCAAATGAATCAGAAACCTCTCTTTTTATAACAGAGCTTCTGTTTTGTACAGCAGGAAATCCTCAGTCTAAACAAACTGGGGCGAGTTTCCCAAAAGCATCGTAGCACAAAGATCGTCGTTAAATGGCAGTGCGAGCATCATAATGAACACTCTCTCCTAATTAAGATGCTCTTAGCTTTAAGAGGCTTTTGGGAAACCCAGCACAGCTCTTTACACCAAATGTATTTACACTCTCACACAGTTTTCTTTCCTATTAGCTGTACAGCAGTTTGCTGAAACACACCAATGAACTCAATAATAAACTCGCATACATTTCATCTTATTGAAAGCATTTTATCTGTTTTAACTATTTTCCAGAGTGTATATTTACTGTTTTACAGCCCAACGAAGAGACAAATAAAACCCTGAACCCTGGAAAACAATAATTTAGTGACATTAACTTTGCTAACTAGCCGACTTGCTAACCTTAGCTTCACTAACATTCCCCTTCAGAGTAAATATTTGACTTTTAGTAAACTAAGTAACTATAGGACTTTTCTAACAAACTGGTGAACACACACTAAAGTTAGGTTACAGAAATAATTATACATCTTAAACTATTAGCCGAATGGGTCATTTCTGCTCACATTGCCATTTCTGGGAGAGTTTGCACTTTAGCGACAGTAACCTGTGTGTGTGTTTTATGGTCATATGTTAACATAAAAATCATGAAGAAACGTTTTTGTACTTATTTTGGCGATTTGAAGCCTTTTGTGTGATTTTCTCTCGTGTTCTTCTGATATAAGAGCGAGATCCTCTCGAGATCGCCTCAATAAATATGGCGGAGTTTTGTCGCTAAAGTGCAGCTGTCCCCGTTTAATGACGACATTTCTAAGCGCGTCTGTCTGTTTCTAACAATCATAAAATCGTCTGTAACTGTTGTAGTTATAATATTCAGACAGCAAAATGTGTTCATGCTGACAGCTAGCTAGCTTAGCCAACTGATCTAACGTTTCTGACTAGCCGTTAACTTTAAGCTAATTATCATGGATGTAAACCGATTAGCCAAACAATAAGGAACAGGTCGCTTTAATCAAAACCCTGTTAACTCTATTCCTGATGGCCTTTCCGTTTATTTAGTGCTATTTTAACCCCCTTTTCTGTAATAACGCGGCGTTTAAAACACTTGCTGCCGGACCGAAAGCGAGAAAACCGGCTAACTCACCGTCGCAGGGCTCGGTCAGTCCGCTCCATTCGCGCGGTGGC
The DNA here is from genome assembly GCF_027579695.1 of Neoarius graeffei. NCBI lineage: Eukaryota > Metazoa > Chordata > Actinopteri > Siluriformes > Ariidae > Neoarius > Neoarius graeffei. The sequence continues at coordinate 46,239,600 of NC_083569.1, forward strand.
AGCGCCTCCATCTGCAGCAGCAGGTCTTCGAACAAGAAGTTCATCGCTGGCGATGCAGGAGTTAATTCTCGAGGTGGTGCTTGAATCAATCCAGGTGTGTCGTGGGAATCAATGCAGTGGTGCAGCAGGAGGAATCGCAGAGTCGCTCGTGGATGCCGAAACTCAGCCGTTGAACAAATGAAGGATTTTGAAATTAAACATTCCAAAGCGCCACCTGATTGGCTGCTGAAGGCTTTTTGTTTCACCGCGTTGCTTGGTGAGGAAGCGAGTTTGTTTTGCTCCGCCCCCATTAGTCCGAGTCCAATAATGAGGCCCTGATCAGGAAAAGGAGCGCAGAATTTACTGAGATTCATTTCAAATGCTTATCATTTCATTTTCACTCAGACTTCAGATGAGGATCTTCCAGGGATTCATTTTTCAAAATGTTGTCTTCACACTTTCATAATATATTTCATGAATAGAATAATGCCACAACAAATGTTTTAATGAGTCTGATTTTTTACTTTGACATAGTTACTAACACACCAAAGAAAAATCCATCATGATAGATAGATAGATAGATAGATAGATAGATAGATAGATAGATAGATAGATAGATAGAGCACTGATCTCCTCCACGCCACATATTACAATAACCTGGATCCACATACACATCCAGATTTGCATCAAAATCTAATCAATTGCTCCTTGGCCCATGGCTCACCTGTCCTTAAAATTTAATCAAAATCTGCTCACTACTTTTTGAGTTACGTTGGGAACAGGCAAACAAATGGAAGCCAAAACATGGCTGTCGTTTCTCTTTACTTCGCTGAGTGCTTCTTGACATAATATGGATCACTATAGTTGTGGAATAGGGCTATTTACTGGATTTTTATTATTTACTGTTTGATCTTAAACGTATTAAGAAGGCAATAAACTGCACTAATTACCTTTTGACGAGGCACCTGTTAATTGAAAAGCATTCATGAAGCTGGTTAAGATAATGCCGACAGTGTGTAAAGCACCATCAAGGGAAACGCTGGCTACTTTGAAAAATCTAAAATATGAAGCATATTTTTGTTTTGTACACTTGTTTGTTTACCACATAATTCCATATATGTTCCAGATGTTATTTCATAGCTTTGATGTCTTCAGTATTGTTCTACAATGTAGAAAATAGTCCAAATACAGAAAAACGTAGGAATGAGTAGGGGTGTCCAAACTTCTGACTGGTTTTGTGTGTGACAAAATCAAGGGATGGGAATCTTCATCATCAACACGATACGATACGCATCTCAATGCACTGCCAACGATTCGATACATTAACAATTCATGAAATTACCAATGGTAAGATGCGATACGATTTTCCAACCTACTGTGATACAGTGCGATACTGTACGATTTCATTTTAACACAATGCGATGCAGTGAGATTCGATACGATACGATGCGATGCGATGCGATGCGATGCAGAAGAAAATTATACCATGGAATACATAGGATTTCTCAAGTACTGGCACTTAAAGCATTACCACTGGCTGTGCCTTTTAGTTTAAAAAAACAGGAATTACACAATTTCAAAAAATTCACACCTGAATAATGAACAATTAACTTTCTGCCACATTTTTATGTTAGCCTAAGCAGCTCACACTGCGTTAAGTTTTTGAAAGAGGTTTAATAAAGAATTAGATTTAATAAAAAGAAAAAAGTCATGAGATTTTAGGATAGTGGATCCCATCCAATATAATAACTAGTAAATTAACAAAAAATTAACCCGTTGACATATTCTATCTTCCTCAAAAAGATTGAAAATACTTTAGAAAACCAGTAACAAGGCAGTCACAAGGCTCCTGGATTCAAGCAAGTAAAAAGGCAGTAACACAGCTCCTGGATTCAAACATTTAACTAAGGTGTTTCTTTTTCGAGTTTTTTTTAAGGAATATCAACTCATCGACATGATCAGGGTGTAGGAGACTTCGTTGGGCAGTAACAATATCCCCTGCAGTGCTAAAGACACGCTCAGAAGATACACTAGTTGCTGGTATGGACAAGTAGTTCTTAGCCAAAGCTGAAAGGAGTGGTAGGTCTATCTGCCCTTTCCACCACTGCAACACATTGCCCTCCAAATCTAGACAATCTCGCTCTCTGTATTTGATAATTTCAGTCTTAGCTTGCTCCAGTATGGTCTTCGTTGGAGGTCTGGAAGTGATGAACTCTCCAAAGAGCTGGCCCAATGCTGTTTTTTTGGGAGCGGGTGAGGCATCATCATCTAGGGAAGACATAAAATGAGATTATTAGTGCTGACAAATAAGAGCGGTCAACACAACAAGCACACACAGTGTCTAAAAAAGCCGAAACTTTTCCAAACTATTGATTTAGAGCCAACCGGTGAATGTACATACATGTCAACCTATACGGAATGTCCGTATTTTATACGGATTTGATTCAATAAACGTAGTATACGGGCGTATAAATAAAGTTATACGGATTCTTTAAAAAAACTTCAATATTTATTTAGAGCTATAATCAATTCCCATGATGATAAAAGAGCGCATAACATTTACAAACATACTGTACACCACAGACAGCCAGTAAAGAGTCTTATGAAATCACGCGTTATCTTGTGGTAGCGAGACTTCGTTCTACTTTTGATCATGCGCACACCGCATTGCGAGAATCCCGCCAACCGGGAAGTCATAGACATATAAACATAGACGCCGCCTTCTGCGTAGAATCATACGACATCCTCGCCGCCATATTGGATGTGGCAAAATGGAGATTCTGGTAGTTTATTTCCTTGTAATTTAAATGTGTATACCAATAGTTAAATCTTATTTTTTCTACAGTCATATTTTGTAGTTTAAAATATTTATTCTCATATGTCTATTTTGCATAAGTATTTAAGGCATATTTGCACATTTGCATAGTGCATTTTTACATGCGTATTTTGCACAGAAGCATTGCATTTTAACTGTTAATAATTGTTGTGTTTTTTCTATTTTTATATTTTCAAAGGTTTTTCACCTAAAGAGAAAATTAAAGACAAAGCAACTGTAAACAATTTAACCTTCAAGTGAATAAATTTGCAGTTTATGTTGAAGTTTATTTTGAAATTCTATTTAAAATGTGTGCATGTGACAAAGACTTCTTCATAAAATGATAATCAAGATATGGAGCACTTTACAAGACTTGCAATATTGGGTGCAGTGTTTTTTAAAATCTATACTCCTCCTTCTTCTTCTTCTTCTTCTCTTCTTCTTCCTCTTCCTTCTTTTCTTGTTCTCGTCACCGAACAGCATCTTGATGGCTTCTTGACTCTTCCATCGCAAAGAAATTTTCTATGGGGAAAACGAAAGCCTCCCAAATAATCAAAGGTAAGCTACACATGTTTACATTAAGTATGTCCTGGCTAAGACCTCATAAATAGCCTAGTGTAAACTAATTGGTGTATTAACTGTTTTATCCACTCATTGTCTATTTTATTTTCTATCTGAAACTTACCCATTTTAAATCACTCTTGGTTTACTATCTATCTATCTATCTATCTATCTATCTATCTATCTATCTATCTATCTATCTATCTATCTATCTATCTATCTATCTATCTATCTATTGTTCTGAGGCCATGACTATAGTAAAACCATAATAAATTGCAATAGAATTGAATTTATTGACTGGTTATATAATGACCTTTCTTATTTTAACATAAGATACGTATTTTAGCCCTTAATTTGGGAAATAACTGGTACCACTGAAAGCAAATAAAAATAAATGTATAGTTTATTCACAAATGCACTCTATAAACCATAAGCATATTGAGTTTGGGTCTTGGCTATCACCAACATGCACCAGAGTACAGGAAATCACAAATACTAGATAGAAAATTGCCCCCCATTCAACTACACACCCACTTTTGGTGAAGGGTATGACTTTCTGAAATTTTCCCTTATTTTGAGTTAAAAATCTGGGAAATATCCCTTTTTTTTTTTCAAACCTCAAAGTTGACAGGTATGGTGTGTGCATGTTAAGCACAGCGTAATATTAGCCACTGATGACTGGGATCCTGGGGACCCCGGCCATAGTGGCCTGTTTGTCTCTGTTTCCACAGGCATAACTCCAGCAGAGGTGCACCCCAAATTGGCGGGAGTTCCAAATTCCGTTTGGGCGAAGGGTAAACATGATGTAGGCCTAATAAAGAATGCTGAACCAGTGGTGGTCACCCCCAAATCAGATTTCAGGCCTAAACAGACCCAGTACCCACTCAAACCAGAAGCAATCGCAGGTATAAGACGGGTCTTTGATTCGTTGCTGAAGGCAGATGTAATTGTCCCTTGCCAGGACTCTCCAGTGCGCACTCCTATTTTTTTCCAGTTAAGAAGGCAAGAAAACCATCCCAGCCCGATGAGTGGAGGTTTGTCCAAGATCTGCAAGCAGTCAATGCTGCGGCTGTCCCGCACGCGCCTGACGTCCCTAAAGAGTGCTTTGCAGACCACACCCACTTTGGGACTGCCTGACCCCAGTAAACCATTTGTTCAAAGTGTAGATGAAAAGAAGGGTTTTTATGACCTCTGTTCTTTTGCAGAAACACGGGGATAGATTGAGACCTGTAGCCTACTTCTCCAGCAGGGTGGATCCAGTGGCGGCTGGACTTCCTGTTTGCCTGTGTGCAGTTGCTGCAGCTGAAAAGGCGGTAACTGCTTCCAGAAATATTGTGGGGTACTCTAACCTCACCCTTTTGGTCCCACATGCTGTCTCCCTGCTTCTGTTGGAGAAAAGACGTCACATTTGTCAGCACAGAGATGGTTGAAGTATAACACTGTCACACTTGATATGCCTAACATCATTGTGAAATGTTGTTCTGTTCTGAATTCTGCCTCTCTTCTCCCTACAGAGGATGATGAAGAACCACATGACTGTGTTGCTCTCACTAATGATTTTTGTTCCCCCAGGGCAGATTAAAAGAGTGACCCTTTTGGAAAATCCAGACATGGTCCTCTATGTGGATGGTTCAGCCTCCAGAGACTCAGAGACAGGAAAGAGCAAAGTAGGTTTTGCCATAGTCTCGGATCACGAGGTCCTCAAGGCGTTGTGTCTGCCCTCAAACCTGTCGGCGCAGGCCGCAGAGCTCTGTGCCCTTATTGAGGCATGCAAATTGGCTGCAGGGCAATCTGTCAATATTTTTACGGACAGTAGGTATACATTTGGCGTTGTGCACAATTTTGGCACCATTTGGAAACATAGAAATTTTCTCACTAGCACAGGATCTCCCATTGCACATCATATAGCTAACGGACCTTCAGAGCACTGCCACCCAGGACGAGAGACGAGTCTGGAAACAGGCAGGCTGTATCCTTGCAAACTCGGTCTGGGTTTGTCCCTCGGGCCGTCCCTGTCTACCAAAATACATGTTGTCTTTCTATGCAAAATTGGCACATGGGCTCACCCATGTGTCAAAACAGGGGATGGTAGCAGAAGTAACAAAGAGATGGTTCACAAAGGGGTTTTCAAATTATGCTGCGAAATTTTGCAAGCAATGCTTGATATGTGCACAACATAATGCAGGTCAAGGTATCAAACTAACTCAAGCAGCACACCCAATACCAGACAAACCATTTGATCATCTCCAAATGGACTTCATTGAACTGACACTTAAAAATAAACTAAGCAAAGCTTGTGCAGAAACAGGGCTAGGATGGACAAAGGTCCTCCCTGTAGTACTCGCACAAATGAGGATGCAAACTAGACCTAAACATGGGTTAAGCCCATTCGAAATTCTGTTTGGACGAGTACCCAACACGGGGATAGGGCCAGCTCAAGGAACACTGCCAGACACCACACTGTGATGATGCAATGTTGAATTACTGTGCAACGTTGTCCTCTGCTTTGAAATCTATCCACAAACAGGTAAAGAAGCACTTCCCAAACCCGCTGAGGGACCTCTGCACGATCTACAACCAGGGGATTGGATCGTGGTGAAGGACTTCCAACAAACCAAGTGGAACAAGCCACGGTGGAATAGCCCATTCCAGGTCCTGCTCACGACCCCAACGGCAGTGAAGGTCACAGGCAGAGTGACGTGGATCCACGCTAGCCGCTGCAGGAGGGTTCCTGAACCGGCTGAGCAGGAGGAAAAGAAGGCCTAAGTGACCCAGACGCTGACTAAAGCTCGTGAGGAAGAAAGGCATCACTGCATGGAACAGTGCAAGTATCACATCAATCACGCACGCACCCTCAATAGGGAAGAGTATTTCAGTGTCTAGCTGATAGATAAGCCTTAGGGTTTCGAGTTTCCTCCAAGTCCCGGTGAGGTGGGACGAGGGCTGATAGGGCGTGCCCGCCCTCTGAGCACCAATACACATCAAGAAGGGCAAGGGTTAACTCGGTAACATCATTGAGGCACTGAACAAGATGCGCAAGGTTGCTGAATAATTACGAGCAGATGAACATGGAGTAGTTGAAGACAGCTGATCGTGTTAGTTCAGTGGATGGAAGACTCTGATTCTATCCACCATACCGGGCCTGGGCTTAGTGATTGTGATGCTATGTTTGCTCCCTGTTTTCTGTCAATGTTGTATGCACTGGTGCCATCTGCGGGGGAGCACGGACCTTTTTGACCCCCCAAAGATAAAGTTGGGGGGTCAAAAACACCCCAATAATGAAACGTGAAAAAGTAGTAAACAGTACAGATGAATTCATGTTAACTGATGATTGAAACCAACTAAACAAATAATAGCCTAGCTTTGAATGCAAAATAAGTAATCTATAGAAACGTCACCTAAAATGTTATGATCGGACATGACCCGCCCCCTTTTCCGCTTGCAATAGAGTGCTCCGAGATGATGCTAAAAATAGTAACCATGCGGTCGGCGCGGCCATCTTGGAAGTCACTCGCTCCAGAGCGCTCAGAGTACACATCATAGCAGGGACGCAGGAACTAGGGGTGCTGAGGGTGCTGCAGCACCCCCCTCCTGGACAACAGACGCAACTACAACACTGGCGTTGTAAATTCAGGCATACATTTTTCTTTTATTCTAAAATAAAAACAAAATGAAAAAACATTTTTTTTCCTAATTTTTACATGCTTATAAGTAGTTTTAAATGTAATTTAAAAATTTGGTTTGAGGTGAGTGATAAACGTTTAGACCTCAACCAGACCGGAAAGAACAGTGGCGTAGAACAGTGCACTGGTGGCGGGAGAGTTCGTTTAGCTAGTGGTGTGTGTCAATGTAGCAGCAATGAGCCAGAAAAGGATTTCTGATTTCTTTAAAGATGGAGGGGGCCAAAAAGCCAAAGAGAAAAAGTCTTATGACGGAGGGCACGAGGAAGTTCAGGAGGAGGACGAGAGGCCTTCATCATCAGGGCAGGCTTCCCACTCCAGCACTGGCTGTAGCACTGCCACTGACCAGCAGCTAAGAGGAGAATCAGTGCGGCTGCCTCCGCTGCGTGTGTGAGAGCGGGAGAACACGAATGCGAGTGTGGACTATGAACGATGTCAAAATGCGGCCGTAAATAATTTAATGGGCCCTCTCTTCTTTTAGTATGGTTAATCTTATTAAGGTTATGGTTATCTTGTTTTTGTCACCTAAAAATGTACGCCTACGAGTACGACCTATCATAGTTTGGATGTTTGATACCATGGACAGCTACGCAGCACGCTCTGGCTGAGAACGCACTTTGTATTTTTCATCTTTTGTCTAAAAAAATAAATGCACTTATTATTGAATACATGTGAGCGTCTCAGTAAATGTAAGATTATAGCTCTGGCCTGGCTTTTAGTAGCCTACTGTAAGAAATAATACTGAGAATATAGCCTTTGGGCTATATTTGGTGCATCATCTGATGACATAGCCTACAGCACCCTGCACTTCAGATGAGTTCCTGCATCCCTGCATCATAGAGTACACATTCACCGATTCATTGCCGCGTTAGAGGGCTTAGAAGTTTTGATTTTTTAAGAATTTAGACATCTGAAGTGATGGAGCACTACTGTGATAGTTTAGATAAGCAGGCACGGGAGCGTTATGCTGAGAAGGTACGTTTCATTGGGAATGTAGATCCATACATTGTTAGTGAGAAGGAATGGAAAGCTGACCCCAGCTTGTTGCCGCATAATTATCAATTATTTTAGTCAGTGAATAAAATGTAAGCCTAGTATGTAACTTGTACTAACAGCATGTGTACATAAACATTACTAGGCTTAGATCTTAAATGCCATTTGATGCAACAATGCACTGCAGTAGACATAAGCTACCTAATGTGACAAATATATCCATTAATCATTGCTGAAAGTACATAGAAAAGATAATAGTTTGTATCACATTTATTTTAGTAACTATGAAATTTAAGACAATTTAACCTACCTGTCACAAAGTGATCAGAACAAATCCGGATACAGTCAAGTTGTCCTAAATTTGATCAGTTAATGGCAGCCAGCCACTGTCGTCTCCTCCGCTCGCTTTTCTCCTGTGCTTCAATTCCCTGGTTAGTCACGACTTTAGGGAGTCTGTGGAAGCTTTTGCCACCCTTTTCCCCCCGGCTACTACAGCCAGCAATGACACGCGTATTCAGCATTTTGCTTCGCTGAGCAACAACAATGCACTGACACAGCGACGTTTGACTTCCAATATGGCCACCGCCGGGTTCGCACTGATCTCGAAGCACTCTATATTCCAGTGGTTGTCAGTGAGTGATTGACAGATTGCACTCCGCAAAATTTACACTGCGTAGCACTAGGCCTACGCGGCCCAGGCAAAAAAAAACATAAATAAAATGGTTTGTTGCGTAGCAACCAAGGCAGCACTACTGAGGCGAAAAGTTCTGTGTGGCCTCCCGCAGCCATTTTCACTGAACAGTGAACATAGAAATGAAGCAAAATGGACAAGTGGATTATCCGAATCAATAGGCCGGCAGCCACCAGCAATGAAGGTGATCATGTTGTGCAGAATTTGGACACTGAAGTCTGTGTTAAAGCCGATGCGGATATACAAGTTTAACGCGCTTAAGCCTTTTTATGGAGTATGGTGCACGTTTTTGTTTTTTTTTTGCACTATTCTTGTCAGTTGTCTGCCGAATTCATCTCAAAGAAAATTGCATTAAACTAAATTTGTTTGTATGAAACACAATTTATTCAATAATGTTTAAAGTCGTGAGATTTTTTTAATGCATCATAAGTTATCGTTAAAATGGGCGCTTCCCACTTGCAACGGTGAATAGTAATGAATGAAAATAACTTACAACTGAGTCTTTGATATTCAACTACATACACTGCCGACGTCATGACGTCACGGTGCAAGAACATAATTCTGACCCCCCAATGCTGACATGAAGTTGGCACCTATGGTTGTATGTCTGTGTTTGAGAGGCAGCTGACAAATATCGGTTACCAGATGGTGAAAATAGACTCTGATGACGTGCCTGACTGGCCTCCAAACTCACATGAAGACTATAACCCACCGTTCGATGACATCAGCACAGTTGACATGAAACTAGTCCTGACTTAAAACATTTTCATTATGATTGTTTCCTGTTCTATTGTTTCCTGATCTATGTATGTAGCTTGCTAGCGTGAACTTAAGATGTCTATGTCTTATAAAAAAACAGCTTAAGCATTATCCCTGTACACTCAATGACGTGTTAAGTCGAATCTCTCTGGGAACTCTTACCACTGAAATTGTGTACATTTTTTTCTTTTAGCAATTATTATCCTATAGGATAAAAAGGGGGGAGAATGTGAGGGAATTTTAATGGATGAACATTATTATTCTCTGTGTTTCTGTATGTTGAACTAAAGTGGCCTTGGTGGTAATGAGCAGGGTGCTTGAGTTCGTCCTAACTACGCATCTTCTCAGGATGTAATCACCTTTCCTGATCTCGGTGGTGATAAGCAGGGAGCTTGAGCTCTCCCTAACTCGCATCTGCCTGCACATACCAGAGCACGCCAGGTGCACTCATTAGTAAAACTTCATAGAAAATCTTGAGCCAATCACGTGACGACACAAGCAGTGAGCAAATGCTTTCAGAGTATAATAGATAACATTCCTAAAACACAACTCAGAGTGCGCGTACTCTCGGCATCATCAGAAGTGGTGTCTTCTTCTATTCTTCTCTTTCCTTTCGTATTTTATATATCTTTTATATGATCTACTGTAATTAATAACTGAAAAGACGACTCCTAAGCGTTCTGAAGTGTTTATTGGAAATTTCCATTATGGGTGCAGTGTTTTTTAAAATCTATTCTTCTTCTTCTTCTTCTTCTTCTTCCTTCTTTTCTTGTTCTCGTCACCGAACAGCATCTTGATGGCTTCCTGTAAGAGAAGTGCACAAGGTCAGAAACGACTCCTGAACGTTTTTGATCTCTGTGTAAACTGTGATGTGACGAAACGTTTCAATAGAAATCGAATACAAAATATAGTTGTGTGTCTCAGAACTGAATTTCAGCAGATGTCCAGTTTTTATTAAAAGATCCTCACCGGCTTGAGACCAGCTTCCCTCGCCTTCAGGATCGCATCCATTTCATCCACCTACACACAGAGAGGGAGAAGAGGAAAGAGGGATTGGTGGGTGGGGTTTTGTTTCCACATAGCCAAAGTTAATTCATCATTTCAATATCAGATGTTTTTAAGAATCAGAGATGAAACACTCTGTAAATTGCTTGAGTGTGTGTGTGTTGGTGCAGTGTGTGTGTGTGTGTGTGTGTGTGTGTGTGTGTGTGTGTGTATTGTGTGTGCGCTCACTTTGGCATACAGGAGCTCAGGATCGCTGATCATATTCATGATTTCATAATTGTTCTGGTTCCCTGCAAGCATCCAGGTGATCTTATTTGCCAAGTTCGGGTGGATTTTCTCAACAAGAGGCAACAAGTGATCATCTGCAGACAGACAGAGAGAGTGAGTGAGGTGTGAGAGAACAGAAATCGAGTAAATGGTCCCAGCCATCCAATCATGTAACATGGGCGGGGTTCAGGCGCCAAACTCTTTCTATTCTCGATTATTGAGGAACAAAAGCAAGACGAGTTGAAAGCAGGTGCTTGGAGAAGTTTTCGATCTCGACAAGGAAACACATCGCAAACCATAAAGGGGGAGGAAAAAAAGGTACCCTATGGGTCCATGTGGCTACTGTTTATAAATAAAATAGTTTTCTGATCCCATGTCCATACAGTAAATATAGCATATATACACATATCAATTCTACTCGCCTCATCTCTTGCAAGCATCACCAAGCTGCGAGCAGCATCAGGGCTTGGAGTGTTTTGGTTACCATGTTTTGTTTAGTGTATTTTGTTCTAAATGCAGTGCTGTGAACTCGATCTATTTTCAAAATAGTACGAAAGCACTTGTTCATGAGTTGTCTTTGAAGCATTATTTAGAACTAATGAGCACATTTTGTTTCACAAGTGGAGTGTAAAGACTCTGAAATAAAAAATACAATTAAAAAATTAAAGCCAATAGCAGAAGTTTGATATCGGCTTCTCAAGCTATCTGCCAAAAAGCTAAAAAAAAAAAAAACTTTCAAAACCTTTCATTTGACCTTTCAGAAGGACCAAACAAAAGCCATGATAATCAAAAAGGTACATTTTCTTCAAATGAACACCACTTATTCAATATCGAATCAGTAGCCTTGGTGAACCACAAGGTGAATTTCGTTTATCTTTTTATCTGCCCATTATCTTACAACACTACGAAGTGATAACGAGGTTTCTCTTATTCCATTTCTGGTTCTGATTGGTTCTGAAGTCTATCAAGAAGTGGAACGGGTAATCGAACTTGATCAGGATAAGTGCTGATTGGTTACGAAGTCTCACTATTGTTACACTCATTCTTACAACATGATGACATAGTGGCTACTGCCTCGCTTCGCCTCTTTGAGGCAGTGGCCACAAAAAAAACAAACAGTGGATTATACGCTGAGCTGCAGAGCAGGAGTGTGTATGAGCCAGATGTTGGTGTGTGTTTTTTATGCGTGTATGAGTGTGAAACTCACGCGCCATCTGGACTTGTTCATCTATAGGACATGATTCCAACATGTAGATGGTCAGCCTTTTCCCAGCAGATGGTGATGTGGGTCCATCCTGGACACAGAGGAACTCATTATTCTTCTATTATTATTATTATTATGACTCATTACTCATGTTTTGTTCTTACTGTTGTGTCCTTGTCTGGCTGAACTTCACTCACAGGTGACACAGCTGTAGGAGGCACTGCATCAGTTGGAGCTGGAAGTTCTTTTGCAGCTGAAACTGGAACCACAACTGGACTGCTGTCCCCAACTGCAGCTGTCTCAACAGCTGGGACGCTTTCCAGCGCTCGCTCAGCTGAAGGAACGAAAACACATCACAGCTCATTCATTTCAGTGAAAAAAACATTATCGGTATCAATTATACTATGTGCATGCAGTCAGATTCAGAAGTACTGGCATCCTTGGTAAAGATGAGTCAGAAAGGTTATGAAAATTTGAATATTATATATACACACACAGTATATATGGCTTTACATTAACTTTTTTGCTCACCGGCCAATGTGGCTAGTGGTTTTCCTGAGTCACTAGCCATTGAGCCTTTTCACTAGCCACAATTTTGTTGCCTGGAAATCGAAGTTTTTTATTCACCAGGATATGTTAAAGTTCGGAAGATCTAGATTTAATTATGAATGGCAGCGTATAATGTATCTCTACAGTAGCACTCAAGTATTCAGTGCTGTTAAGGTAGCTCCCTATATGAAAACATGCAACCAATTCAGACAAAAATATAAACAGAGTATTCTGTTTATTGAACTCAAATTCAAGCCCCTTACAATATGAAATATCGTATGATATGAAAAATAACATTCAGTACAACTGAACTGATTCTAATATTAAAAGTTCAATTCAAAACATTTATCATTGAAAAACATTTGATGTTTTGATATGCAAGTATTATGTGTATTATCAAGTATTATTATGTATATTATGTATTATCTATTAATAGTGTGTGTGTGTGTGTGTGTGTGTGTGTGTGTGTGTGTGTGTGTGTGAACATGTGTAGAGAGAGACATTAAATGTCCTCATTACATTCATCATCAGATGAGTCTGAATGGTCCATGAAAAATGGTCTTCGTGACCTGAGGCTTCCAGCAGGCCATAAGTTGATAGCTGGGGTGAGATCAACTTCTTTCCAATCGCATGAACGTTTCTAAACAGCAGCTCCAGCCTCTCCAGCTCAGCCGACTTCATGACAGCCAGGGACTGAAAGCAATGCTGTCCTGTAGTGACCAGCCGTTTTCGCCTGTTTTGATGTTATAGTACCGGTGTGTGCATTTGACTTTTCGTGGTCCTTTATAGTTTTGAGTTTAAAATTACTGGTGCCCATCTTTGCCAGACTTTCTACAGTCTTCACAGTACATGTTATTTTCGGTTTTGCTATGAACTAGCCAATCTCACCCGAACTTCCATTTGTCATTGAACTGTCTTATCTTCCTATTAGTGTCTTGTTCATCTCCATGGCCGCAGCCAGCACTGAGGCCCCCGTGGTCCGGACCTCGGTCATTTTTAAGAGCTGAAAATACATTGGTACGCTAAATATTCAACTGGACAAAAAATAAAGAATAACATTAAAACGTCTCCATAAAAAGTGCATTGTTAATGATGTTAAACGCTGATTCTGTCTCTGTTTGGTGTGCGCGGCTCTGAGACCAAGAACAAAAAAGCGAATAAGCGCATGCGTGACTCGGGGGAGGAACGCAGTGCAGGAGACACGGGGTTTCCATGGTAACCATCAGCGCACTTTCATGAAGCTATTAAATTTACATTTTTGAACTTCGTAGTCAGCTGGGATAGGCTCCAGCTTGCCTGTGACCCTGTAGAACAGGATAAAGCGTCTAGAGATAATGAGATGAGATGAAAAAATAAATATATTATTTCCCAGCTTAAGGTCAGTCCATATTGTGAAATACTGTGACCTCGGCCCAGAGGCCTCGGTCAGTATTTTCAAGACCTCGGTCACGGTATTTCACGATACGGACCCCCCCAGCTGGTAAATAATACACACACACACACGACGGTACTGTTCCGTCCCGGGTTATGAGAGATATGTTACACTGATTCTGACAACATGATGACATTGTGGCTACAGCCTACAAAAGAAACAAACAAAAAAAAACCCTTACGAATGACTAGGTACGCCTTTTCGACCAACAGGGAACAGGTTCTTGAACCAATTCCATTCAGGATTCTTTGAACAAGAACAGAATCCGTTCTCTGTGGGTCGAAAAGGGGTAACGTCCCAGTTTGGTTATACTAAACATAGGCACGAATGGAACGCTGCTCAGCCAATCAAATTAGTGAGTCTGTATATTACTGAACTGTTGTATAATTAGTTAATTAGCTGATTGTAGCTGAACCAGGGGAAAATGGTGCATTCCAGGACCACATTCAGGAACCTGTGGTGTAATGTGAACGTGGCCATGCCTCTAGTGGCTTTCCATATAGGATGCGCCATCAAAACCCTATATTCAACATCTTGAAAGAGGCTCAAGAGGAGCTCAAATGACTCTCTGAGCAGATCGGGTTTACTTTTCAGGTTTACTCCGGACTACATGCAGCAGTGCAGTTATAGCCTGCCTTGTTTGTGATTTTAAAAATACAGTAAATCATTCGATAAGCCAAAGCAATAGAGTGGAAAGTTTGAACTTATGTTTGCCTTGGATAACTTTGCCTAAAAAATGGTGGTGTATACTGATTTTTTTCCCCAGATTGTTTTTTGTGTGTGTGTCGGTGTAACGGATGCCAGATTGTTAATATATCTCAGTTCCATAGGCTACATGGTTAGGGGATCTTTTGTGCTCATTGCTTGGGCCAGATCAAACCATTAAACAAGCTTCAATTATTCTTACTCTTGCCACATACATGATTTTTTTTTTCAAAACTGATGATATTCAGTTCAAACACCATTAAAAGTAACTTCAGGAATAGATCTCTTGTGTGATGTGTAATTCACCCTCTCATTTAAATATGGAGAAAAGGTTTCGGCGCGCTTTGCGCATCACAGACCTCGGTGATTTTAAAATGCCGCTCCGACCCTGATCATCTCTGCCCCTTTT